>NC_059164.1:86417670-87042241 GCF_019923935.1 Bubalus bubalis
CTTTAGAGTGGACTGGTTGGATCTCCTTGCAGTCCAGGGGACTCTCAGGAGTCTTCTCCAAAACCACAGTTCAAAAGCATCAATTCTTCAGCACTCAGCTTTCTTCACAGCCCAACTCTCACATCCATACATGACTACTGCAAAAACCATAGCCTTGACTACACAGACCTTTGTTGGCAAAGTAATGTCTCTGCTTTTGAATATGCTATCTCAGTCCAGTTCAGTTCAGTCCAGCTGCTCAGTCGTGTCCAACTCTGTGCAACCCCATGAACCGCAGCACGCCAGGCCTCCCTGTCCATCACCAACTCCTGGAGTTCACTCAGATTCACGTCCTTCGAGTCGGTGATGCCATCCAGCCATCTCATCCTCTGTCGTCCCCTTCTCCTCCTTCCTTCAATCCCTCCCAGCATCAGGGTGTTTTCCAATGAGTCAGCTCTTCACATCAGGTGGCTAAAGTACTGGAGTTTCAGCTTCAGCATCAGTCCTTCCAATAAACACCCAGGACTGATCTCCTTTAGGATGGACTGGTTGGATCTCCTTGCAGTCCAAGGGACTCTCGAGAGTCTTCTCCAACACCACAGTTCAAAAGCATCAATTCTTTGGTGCTCGGTTTTCTTCACAGTCCAACTCTCACATCCATCCATGACCACTGGAAAAACCATAGCCTTGACTAGACTGACCTTTGTTGGCAAAGTAATGTCTCTGCTTTTTAATATGCTGTCTAGGTTAGTCATAACTTTCCTTCCAAGGAGTAAGCATCTTTTAATTTCATGGCTGCAATCACCATCTGCAGATCTAGCTAGTATTAAATATCTAGTTTCTTATTTTTATAAAATTATATTTTCCATATAGTTTTCTCTTGGTATAACATATCTTCAGTTAACTGTGGGGGTAACACAGAGTTATCAATTGGATTAAATGGAAATCATGCTTTCAATCAATTATGTAACCAAATCCAAGGCTTGGGAGGCTTGCTTTAAAACTGAGTTATACTTGATTCTCTTCAGTTAATGTTCATCATAACACAAAAGTATGGTAACTAGTCTTAAACAGAAAGTTAATCATGGCACTAATCAATTCTTCAAAGGTAGTTTAGTTTGTCTCCTGAAATAATATAAGGAAATTATCAAAAGAAACCAACGAGATATGAGATGAAACAATGTACTGTAAAGCTGTCATAAATTGTGATGATTAACCTCTGGACTAAGTACAGATGTTAGACATGGTAAATTGCATACTGGTGGAGAGTTTCTATGGTAACAGTTGGATACACACTCTAGCGTCTTTAGGTAGTACTGTCACCAGGTGTGGTAAAAGTGGATGGAATAAAACTCAAATTGAGAAAGATTACTATTTGCAATAGATTTAAGAAATGTTAGAGGCTTTATTTAAATGGGATCTGAAAATGTAAGTTTTTCATTAATAGCTGTAGGACGTCAAGAGAAAAGATTAATAAGTAGGCTCACAGTATCAATCTAAACAGTTAACACTGACTAGAAAATAGCTAGCATAGAAAACCCTGTGAGGTCTATTAGCAAGCTGGCAGATCCCACTATGCTGGGAGGGCTATTTGGTGGGAGCTGACCACAGTGAACCCAAACCCTAGGAAGGGCACCTAAGTCAGAGTTCAGAATGTGAGAAAGGAAAAAATTAATTGAAATGTTTCTCTTTCCTTTGCAACTAATTTTAAGGATGCTGAATGTTTTTCCTTTCTTTTCTTTTTTTTGTTGTTCCTGGTGTGAGAGATATTAGGGATTAACAGAGCAAAGGGAAGGTAAAATAGAGTTGGGAGAAAGGGCAAGAAGAAGAGGAGGCCATTCATTTGCCTTTTAAGACCATTCTGTGCCCAGGTGTCCAGGCCTGGGACCCAGGTACCAAAAGGACTAGTAAGAGGGTGCTGCTAGCTGAGAGCTTGTCTCTTCTGCAAAATCTTGAGCTAAACGAAGTAGCAAATAAACCTTTGGAAATACAACAACTTGTTTTAGAATTACCCTTGTGTTTAGGGGTTTGCTTGTAGCTCCATTTACCACCTCCCACTCCAATTAAACTTTCCTTTTAGCTTCCAACCTTCATTAGCTTGAAGATTCACAGCAAGTTAAAAGTGACACAAAGAACTACCACTTCCCTTTTTATGGCACACATATAGCCTTTAATAGGAAGAGCTAATGTTTTAAAATTTTATGTAGATTTATCTAGTTGGTATGTTCCTGTATGTTTTATGCTGAAGACCTAAGAGAAAAAGTTGGTAGATACTGTTTCTAGAGGAGTCTGTTCATACCTCTTATTATTAACTCAAATAATTTTTTGGCCTATTTTGGTAAATACATTAAAAATGAATGTACAGATTTATATGTCTTACTTTCTGCAGTAGATAACAAATGATACTTTTACATGATGGCAATTTTAATCAACACATACAGACCTATAATCATAGTAAAGTAAACATTTATTTTAAATAATCTATTCATCATATTTTACCAGTGAAGGGTGAAATTTAACTTACTAGGGTCAGTGAGGAGAAATTAGCTTAAAAAATTAAATATAAGTTTACAATCTGACTAAAGAATTTTTTAAAAATTTGGCTTAACATTGAAAGGACGTACTCAGGTTCATTTTTGACACTGATTTATTATTGAAAGTCAGCTATTACTGTATTGTATTAGATAACAAACACAATATATTATGTTTGTGCCAAAGTGAAAGGCAAATTTTTTTAAAAGGTGCTTGCATAATCTTTTGTTTGGGGATAACAATGAAGGGTAGTTTAACCAAACAACGTCTGGCAGTTTGGCAAAAGACAGTGCACAGTTTGAAGCAGAAAAACTGGATAGCATTCCTTCAGCCTTGCTTTAAGTCACTTTTTTCCTTAGAATTTCCATGTATCTTTGGCAAAACTAATACAATTATGTAAAGTTAAAAATAAAATAAAATTAAAAAAAAAAGTCAATGAAACAGGGAAGTAGAACACATCCACTTATCAGATAAATCTATGAATACACACGATTATTTATATTTCAAAAAAGATAATAATGTTGTTCCTAATAAGTTAGATTTGATAATTATTATTTTGTTCTGACTATTCCTAACCATTCAGTATGGTTGGATTTAAAACTGAGCTTTTCTTTTTAAAGTTATAACATAGATACTTCAAAGAAAATTCAGGAAACAGAGGCAATGAATTAGCAATCAATCCCTCTAATTAAACTCATCCACTGTAAATATTTTAGGTATAATTCTACCTATATTAAAAAAATTTTAACAGTGACAATAATATCACATATATAATTTAGCATTTTCTCACTTAATGTTACAGAGCATTTTGCAAGCTATAGTAACAATTTCATAGCAATTTCCCTTATGCTCACATGAATGAGAGATACTAGGTTGTTTTTACTTCCCTGTTGTGGCAAAAATAAGCATTTCTGTTTCCTAAGTGACAAGGTTACTGTAAATATTCCAGTTCTGCCTAGAAAGCAGTATCATGATACTGTAAATAAGATCATGATATTACTTGAAAAAATTTTATCAGTATAAAAATTTTAATATGGTAAAGCAAAAAAAAGTCATAAAAATACTTACCCTTACCAGCTATAGGCCAGCAAAGAAATGAAAAACATATTTAAATGGGTTAGAAACATTTATTTCTAGTCATTTTAATTTTATGTCATTTTCTCAGTTTCCACTAATGACTCTAGAAGTTGTCTTTCCAAGAGATGATCAAGAAAGAGAGAAAGGAATAATACGGAGGTCAAGGAAGAGAGGAAAATTAAGGCAAAACTACTCTCTGGATCAGTTCAATGGCATCTATGATAAAGGTCATGGTCAGTATCTCATTTAGATAAGACAGAAATACATTTTTCTTTCTTCTTTCCTTTCATTCTAAAGATAAAACATCAGGGTCTGTGAGTAAATAAAAAAAAAAACCTCAACACAACTGGAACAGTTTGGATTTTTAGAACAAATTTAGCTTTTTTAAAGCAAGTTAATCAAGGGGCTAAAAAATTCAGTTCCACTTAGGCTGATCAACACTGCCTTGATAGTACATTGCTATCCAATGGAAAGATTTTGCTGGGAAGACATTATATGGCTCTCTTACTAAACTGATTATCAGATCTTTTATTAAATCCATATCAGGAAGTTATGATTTTAATGTTCTTGACCCAGTGCTTCCCAACCACTTCTCTTTCCACTTTGTGTAAGATGGATGATATCCTTTATAATACAGGCTTCCCTGGTAGCTCAGTGCTAAAGAATTCACCTGCCAATGCAGGAGACATAGATTTGATTCCTGGGTTGGGAAGATTCCCTGGAGAAGGAAAGGGCAAACCACTCCAGGATTCTTGCCTGGGAAATCCCATGAAGAGAGGAGCCTGGCGGGCTACAGTCCATGGGGTTGCAAAATAGTTAGACACGACTTCATTATTGAACAACAACATCCTTTATAACACCAGTACATGTCTTGGGTATTCCTTATACTCAAGATGTGAAGGAAAAAATACTGGAACACAAGTGAATTAGGGAGACATTTTCATAAAAATAATTTCCAAGTCAATGCAACTTGGCAGTTCTTAAATGGTGGTAACCTTCCCCACCTTTGTCTCTGTCCCCTGGAACATTTGACAACATCTAGAGAAAATTCGGAGAAGGCAATGGCACCCCACTCCAGTACTCTTGCCTGGAAAATCCCATGGACGGAGGAGCCTGGTAGGCTGCAGTCCACGAGGTCGCGAGAGTCAGACACCACTGAGTGTCTTCACTTTCACTTTTCACTTTCATGCACTGGAGAGGGAAATGGCAGCCCACTCCAGTGTTCTTGCCTGGAGAACCCCAGGGACGGGGGAGCCTGGTGGGCTGCTTCTATGGGGTTGCACAGAGTTGGACACGACTGAAGCAACTTAGCAGCAGCAGCAGAGAAAATTTTGGTCATTAGACCTGGGACAGTGGAGTCAATTATTACAGGGATCTAGTGGGTAGGAGACAGGGAGGCTACTAATCATCCCATAATACACAGGACAGCCCTCCCCTCCGACCCCTGAAACAAAGAATTATCTAGCCCAAAATGACAGTCTTGCTGAGAAATACTGCTCTAACAAAGAAAACAATCACTCTGCTTCTGGTCAAAACAGTGTAATTAAAAGCAGATTAACCCTCCTACCTGAAACAACTAAAGAAAAAATCATTAAAAATACTTTTAAGAAAGTTCTCAAAATTTTGGATATCCGGCAACATAGCAGAGTAATTTCTGAGAGGCGGGGAAACCAATGAGATGAGCCTTTTAGCTGCCTCAGATTAATACCCAGAGAAACTTTCAAAGCGGTGGCTCTGGGAAGAAGAACTCAGGGAGAGCTAAGGGTCTCTCTGGGCTGAGAAGATGGGAGCTGACAGTTCAGGAAGGTCAAGGCTGCTGAAATTTGCAGGAAAGTTTATTGTTTCTTCCCCCTACCCCACTCCTTATTCAAATGAATACTGACCACATCACTCAATGGAGGCAACAATATGAGGATGAGGAAGAATCCTCAAAGGATTAGAGGGGACAGTGCCCACATGCACACAGAGACTAGAACAGTGCTTGTTTCCAACAGCCAGAAGGTAAAACTTCAATTTTCACTGCTCATCAGTTGGCATCCAGGTGGTGGTGTTTTAGTCACCAAGTCGCGTCCAACACTTGTGACTCCATGGACTGCAGCCCTCCAGGCTCCTCTGTTCATAGGATTTCCCAGCAAGAATACTGGAGTGGGTTGCCATTTCCTTCTCCAGGGGATCTTCCCAACCCAGGGGTCAAACTTGGGTCCCCTGCATTGCAGGCAGATTTCTTTACCCACTGAGCCACCAGGAGAGCCCAGACTAGATGTTATTTGGCTCCACCTAAATGCTAAACCTGAAAGGATTAAATTACTTTTGAGTAATTTAACTACGTCTTAGAATAAAACTCAAGAATATTTTTGTGAAGAAAATTACACCAAAGTACATCATCATTAAATTGCTCAAAACCAGTGTTTAAGCGAAAGGTTTTAAAGCAGCTTGAGATGGGGGTGGGGAACAAACCACAACACACATTATGTACAGAGGAAGAAACAAAAATAATAACAAAATTTTTCATCAGGGAAGAAAAAAAGCAAGTTAGCAGAGAGCAGAGCAAAGTCTTTAAAGAACTGAAAGAAAAGCATCTTTCAAAATGAAGGTAAAACGAAGACGTTTTCATACATAAAAAAGCTAAAAGCTACACACATACTGCAAGAAAAGTCAAAGGACATCCTTCAGGACGTGAAATGTCTCAGTAAGTGAATAAAGACTGCTAGGAATGGTAACTACATGTTTGAGTATATAATATTTTCTCTTATTATTTACATTTCTTTAGAAGGTAATTGACTGTTCCAGGCATAATATCAATGCATTGTGGGATTTATAACATTTGTAGAAGTAAGATGCATGACCAGAATTGTACAGGAGCCAGGAAGGGAGATACAGAAGTCTACAGTTGTGAGGTCCATGTACTATGTATGAAGTACCATAATCGCTTGAAGATGGATCAGGTAAGTTTGAAGGTGTATGCTAAGAAGTCTAAAGCATGTAGGAATGGGTTGAGCTTAAATCCCATCTTTATTTGGCCTAAAGTGCCTTTGTTTAAGATGTCTAAATGTAATACTAATCGGTGTCTAAGCAGAACAGGAAGTAGTTATTTGATGCATGAAAAGTAAGAGAAGTCAGAATGTTGCTCCCCTGGAGATGAAGCTTGAGAATGAAGGGTGTTGAATGAAAAGTCACGATTTAAGCTTACAGTTAAAGACAAACTGATTTATTACATTACAGGAGAAAACAGAGAAGTTTTGGAAAGGAGTATAAGAAGTTAAAACATTTGGTTTAATGATTACTAAAGCTATGTTTGAAAATGTTTCTATCATTATTACATAATTTGCAATTAATTACTTGCAAATTAAAATGAATAATTTAGTTCTTAATGATTTAAATTAGCATACAGAAAGTGACATGAATATAAAGTTATTTAGAAAAAGAAAGTTGCCTTGATAACTTTTGTTTTCCCTACTTACATCAGAAAATAGGCCTGGTATTCTCTTGGTTTGTTAAGAACAACTCTAAAAAACGACAGTTCATTGTTTCAGTGTTCTGGAATCTTATCAATGCCAATTTGATTTTGCAATATGCTTCCCATTTCAATAGAACATATAAGTTAAAATTACATTAAGTTTAAATAAAATTTCTCTTATGCTTTTGAGATTCCCAGAGATACCCCAAGGCCTGGCAAATTCATGACTGAAAACCACATGCACCATTTACTCCAGGTTTGTGTGAAAAGCTAGATAACTTATTCTATGACTACTAAAATGAAATATTTTTATTCAATTAGGAATCAGGTAATGATGCAAACTATAATACTGAGCAAATTTGACTCAGACAATTTTATATCTTATTAAGGTTATTAATTGATAATCAAATTATTTTTCAACAAAACTTACAAAGTTGAGCATCTGCATGGAGACTTCCTCCTTTAGGATTCAGCTTCTGGGCTTGAATTGCAGGAATAGGTTTATATGACTGTCCAGTGGCCCTGTACATGGCTTGAACCCACAGTATTCTATCCTGTTCATCATCACTGGCAAATATTACAGTGTCTCCTTCTTTAACAGCATTGAAGAACATATGCCCACCCTGAAGGCCTGTGGAGGAAAAAAAAATTGTTAAAAATTCACACAGTTGGCAGATTTTAGCCTCTTTCATTAAATGGTCTCATGGAAAAGAACTGATCTGCTATTTGTAGCTCAATGCCTTTGAATCATATCCACAATTGAAGAATTGAAGGGAAAATGATATGAGAAAGATTTATACTTCCATATCACCTTGGAAATTAAAAATAGCCTAGGAAACAGTTCATAACACAGCAGAGTTCTGCAACACACACAAGAATGCATAGCAAAGTCTGGTATTTCATGCCAGAGAAGACACTCCTTATTTGTTAGCACATTTCTCATTCTATATGTAGAAGACATATATGAAAACAATACAGCTAAGACTAAAATGATATTTACATTGTACAGTATTTTACTTTTGCAAAACTCTTTTACAGGGAAGATATTTTGGATTTTAAGTGATTTATTAGTGTATATAATCACTGACTCTTTTTTCATCTCTCTATATTAATTTCTTATTCTATTTATTAGCAGATACATATATTTCTTTTTTGTTGTTTAGTCGTGAAGTCATGTCCAACTCTTGCGACCCCATGACTGTAGCCCGCTCCTCTACTCATGGGATTTTCCCAGGCAAAAATACTGGAGTGGGTTTCCATTTCTGATCTTCCTGACCCAGAGATCAAACCTGCGTCTTCTTCATTGGCAGATGGATTCTTTAGCACTAAGACACCGGGGAAATCCATATATTTCTTTACCTTGCTGGTTAATTTTATTAATCTCCACATAATCATTCATTTACTCACTCATTCACTAATCTCAGACACTGAGTATCCAGTACTATACCCAGCATTAATACATTAGGAGGGAGGGAGAGAAATATAAGTATCCATTGTTGGGGAGAAAATTAGTAGAATATAATATATGGTAGTAATTCATTAGCCATTTCTTTGCCTATTTCTGTCTCTTGTACCTTTTTGCTTTTCAGTAAAGAAGTTTCTGCAAGCACTGCTGATACTTATCCTATAATTTCCAGATTATAGTATCTTTCAGATATTTCATCCTTTCACTAAGTTAACAGAGATGGTGAGTTATGGCTAAAACTAAGTAGCCTCATAAAGATATAATTTAAATCCCATCAAGTCTTATCTAGCTAGGTATATGAATGAAATATGTTCCATTTATGGAATGGAGTTTGAATGGAAAATAGACACAGGATATTTATGAGAATTTCATGAATACAGGAGAGGCATGACAAGTGATTCAACTAGGAATTACCTGGGTGGGGATCTGTGTAATCCACAGTGTATCCTTCAAGCTGCATTAATTCTTGTGGCTCAGACTTTTTTTCTCTATAACTGCACATAGCAAAGGTGTATTGGCTAACCTGCATGAGAAAAAAAGTTTACATATTGGTTGCATTAAATTTATCTTTTAGTTTTTTCTTTATCAGAAGACTGCCCAAGTTTAAAACCATAACATAAAATTTGCATATGTTATTAAATATTAGCATTTTTTAAAACCTTGCTCAGAGATTAAAGCACTTTTTGTTTATCCATCTACAGTTAGGTCTTTTATGCCTATGATCCAGCATTTCCCAAATTGATGAACTCCTGGCCAAAATTCTATGAACTATTAACAGAAGAGCCATTAAAAAACAGTCATATTAAATATAAATTGGGGACCATAAAACTTTTAGAGGAAAACACAAGCAGAATACCCTTGATATAAACCATAGCAATATATTTTTCAGATCTATCTTCTAGAGCAAAAGAAATGAAAGCAAAAATAAGCAAATGGGACCTAATTAAACTTACAAGGTTTCTCACAGCAAAGGAAACCATCTATCAACATGAAATGAAGACAATCTAGTGAACAGAAGAAGATATTTGCAAATGACCAATAAGGGATTTATATCCGACATATATAAATAGCTCATACAACTGAGTATCAAAAAACCAAGTCACCCTATTAAAAACATGGGCAGAAGACTTGAATAGATGTTTTTCCAGAGAAGACATAGAGATGGCCAATGGGCACATGAAAAGATGCTCAATACCTCTAGTCAATAGGGAACTGCAAAACAAAACCATAATGAGGCATCACTTCACACCTGTCAGAATGGCTAGTATCAAAAAGATCACAAATGACAAATGTTAGAGAGGATGTGAAGAAGAGCAACTCGTCTACACTGTTGCTGGTGCCGTCACCATGGAAAGCAGCATGGAGGGTTCACAGAAAACTAAAGCTAGAACTACCATGTGACCCGAAATTCCACTCTTGGGTGTATATATATGGAAAAAAAAAAACAACAAAAACCCACTAGTTCAAAAGGATACATGCATCCTGATGTCCCTAGCAGCACAATTCTTTACTATTTCTAAGATGTATTACAACATAAAGAGAAGATTTAAGAAAATGTAGAGTGCACTTTTTTTGGTAAACACTATTCATACATATGAACACTAGTTATTATTGCAGAGTACAATTATAGGTCATTTAAAGTTTTTTTTTTTTTCAGTGTTTATGAGTGAAGTCGCTCAGTTGTGTCCGATTTGTAACCCCAAGGACTGTAGCCTACCAGGCTCTTCCTTCCATGGGATTTTCCAGGCAAGAGTACTGGAGTGGGTTGTAGTTTCCTTCTCCATCACTGTTTATAGTTTTTCTCAAAGAATATGAATTACTTTATAAGACGACTTTTTCTAATTTGGGAAAACACCCAAAGCTAGGTTTGGGAATAGTGAATCTAATAACTTGAGACACTTATGGTTCTTGCTACTCTAAGATTGTTGACAATTCTGAAAAAGATGAGAATACCAGACCATCTGACCTGCCTCTTGAGAAATCTGTGTGCAGGTCAGGAAGCAACAGTTAGAACTGGACATGGAACAACAGACTGGTTCCAAACAGGAAAAGGAGTACGTCAAGGCTGTATATTGTCACCCTGCTTATTTAACTTCTATGCAGAGTACACCATGAGAAATGCTGGGCTGGAGGAAGCACAAGCTGGAATCAAGATTGCTGGGAGAAATTTCAATAACCTCAGATACGCAAATGACACCACCCTTATGGCAGAAAGTGAAGAACTAAAGAGCCTCTTGATGAAAGTGAAAGAGGAGAGTGAAAAAGTTGGCTTAAAACTCAACATTCAGAAAATGAAGATCATGGCATCTGGTCCCATCAGTTCATGGGAAACAGATGGGGAAACAGTGGAAACAGTGGCTGACTTAATTTTTCTGGGCTCCAAGATTGCTGCAGATAGTGATTGTAGCCAAGAACTGACCCACTCCTTGATAGACTAACGTCATAGAACGTATTGTAACCACAACTGGAAGTACATTTCAGAAGAAGAAATGTAGGACTTATCCACTCTGCCAAGGTGATCTATCCATAAAAATCATCTATTCAACCTCCATAAAAAAGAAAAAAGGTTTTTCTACATTAATATATGTCACCATCTCCCTGGGCTCTGCCTGATTAACTCTGGGCCTGGGTTTCTGACACACGGTGAGCAGTTCAATGTGGCCCAGTGTGACCTGCATCATTATCACTTCAAGGACTGTAAGGAGATGCAATCAGTCCATCCTAAACGAGATCAGTCCTGGGTGTTCATTGGAAGGACTGATGTTGAACCTGAAACTCCAATACTTTGGCCACCTGATGCAAAGAGCTGACTTATTGGAAAAGACCCTGATGCTGGGAAAGATTGAAGGCAGGAGGAGAAGGAGATGACAGATGATGAGATGGTTGGATGGCATCACCGACTTGATGGACATGGCTTTGCGTGGACTCTGGGAGTTGGTGATGGACAGGGAGGCCTGGTGTGCTGCAGTTCATGGGGTTGCAAAGAGTTGAACACGACTGAGCAACTGAACTGAACTGAACTTATAGATCACTAAATTTAGTTTCTCACCATAAGGTCATCAAAATGCTAAGAAAATTCAGGAAAAATAAAATGAAACAACAAATAATAAAGCAAAAAACAATTTGGGAAACAACTGTTTAGGGAGTGATTATTCACATTTTAAAAGAAATTCTTAACCTTCTCAAAAACATGTGGTTCATATAAGTAATGGTATCTTTCTATATTTCATGCATTTCTACTTCAAGAAAAGAGACCAATACAATGAAATGTACTGCAAACCGAAAGCTGTTCGAACAAAAAACAGTAAGCAGCTTCAAAGCTGTAAAGGAACATAATAAAATGTATAACTTCATTCCAAATTCCAAATATTATTTACATGTGTATCAGATACATATTATATAATAACACATAGGGTTGTTGTATTTTTCAACATTACAGATTTACTTTTTGAGAGTACTGTCATAACATTCTACAAGGTATTTTTTTAATCAGTAAAAACTGACCAAGGGAACAAAATATTGTTACATTTGCTAGAATTACAGGTTTCAATTATGTGGTAAGGATTTTAAAATAATACATTGGAAGCTAGAGACTATGATTTCTCACTAAATCAAGTAGCTACTCCCAGAGCTAAGCTTCACTGAAAAGGAAACATAAGATTATTCTCTGAAACATACTGCTATTGAGGGATGAGGGTTTTGAGCCCTTGAGAGTGCGATTTTAACTACAAAGTTCACAGATGTGGAAACTGATTTTCCTAAGGTCACCCAGAAACAGAACGCTATCTGGAATGGAGAACACAAGTCTCTACAATCTAGTAAGTAGTCCTTCCAATGTATCACATTAGAATTCACATTCTGGAACTTACAAACAACTGGATTCCCAAATAACAAGCTGTGCTCTGTGCGGTTAGCTGCTCAGTCATGTCCGACTCATTGCGACCCCTCGGACTATAGCCTGCCAGGCTTCTCTGTCCATGGGATTCTCCAGGCAAGAATACTGGAGTGGGTTGCCATGCCCTCTTCCAGGGGATTTTCCCGACCCAGGGACTGAACCCAGGTCTCCCAGCATTACAGGTAGATTCTTTACCATGTGAGCCACCATGGAAGCCCAAATAACAAGCTAATTGCCTCAAATTCTGGCAAAGCTACTATTTAAGATAGGTGTAAGACATTTACTTAGATATGTCTAAGAATCTATAATCAAAGACTACTAATGGTATGGGAGAGAGGAAAGCGAGTTGAGCAGCAAACAAGTTGAGGCATTATCTGTTTGTTATTTATCTTCTCTCAGGTATATATTTGATAAATCACCCTCATTTGTTTTATAGTAATGTTTATATCTGTAATTGATATAAAAGTATAATCCTTTCATATATTTAATCCTCCTCTTGAATTTAACTTGGTCTGAATTTAACACTGTCATCCTACTTTCTCTCTGTGTTTTAGCCTTTTGTCTGTGGATTCAGAATTTTCTGAATCACAGGAAAATCACATGTGGATTTTGGTTTTTATTCCATTCCAAGAATCTGTCACTAGGTCCATTTAACTCATTTAAACTAAAAATTCATATATACATATACACATATGAATTTTACATTACATTACAATTATACATATGAATTTTACATATATATTTCTGTCTTCTGCTATATGGTCACTAAAAATTCCTTGGTATCCTATTTTTAATCTATACCATTTTACAAGTTTTCAAAGGCATCATTGACCCCATATTTTCTTTACCAACTGTAAGACAAACCTTTTTTTTTTTTTTTTTACTGTATATAACTTACATACAGTATATAACTTCCTTATATAACTTTCACAAAATCTGGAGTTTACAATTTCACATATTGTTATAATTACTTAATTACTTCATAAGCCTGTAACCTATTATAGGAATAATTTTTCAAGTTTTTCTTTGAGTCAAAATATTTTGAAACAGTAATTTAGATGTAGCTATCTTTGTTTCTTAACATTATGCTCTTTAATTCTTCTATATTTTAAGTTTGATATTTCTAAGATACTACAACTCATTTACTCGACTCCTGGTCAGGAAGATTCCCTGGAGAAGGGATAGGCTACCCACTCCAGTATTCTCGGGCTTCCTTGGTAGCTTAGACAGTAAAGAATATGGGAGACCTGGGTTCAATCCCTGGGTTGGGAAGATGCCCTGGAGGAGGGCATGGCAACCCACCCCAGTATTTTTGCCTGGAGAATCCCAAGAGCAGAGGAGCATGGATGGGCTACAGTCCACAGGGTTGCAAAGAGTCGGACACAACTGAGCAACTAAGCACAGCCCTGCACACTGATTTACATTTTAAATATCAGAAATTCCCTTTAAATATTTTTAGGAAAGTGAATTGTGTATTTTCTGAATCCCATATTATAATTATAATATAGATTATAATATATATAACCTATAATATAATATAACCTATTATAACCCATACGGGTTATAATATATAACCCATATTATAATACTGGGTTTGGCCAAAAGGTTGGTTTAGCTTTTTCTGGTAAGATGTTGTTATAGAAAAACCTGAACGGTTTGGCCAACCCAATATTTTTTTCCAGTGCTTTTATTCATGAACAACTTCTTGGAGGTATACTGAATTCTCAAGTCGTACAATTTCCCATCAATTCTCTGCAGCTGTAACTCTACTGACTTCCCCAGTTCGGTGTTAAGGAGAGATCTGAAGCAACATACACAACCTTAATTGAAAAAATATTTTGAAAGAAATGTTTAGATGAAAATCTGTTTTCACTAAACTTCCTGAAATGTGGGAAGTCTGTGTATCTGCAGACTAATATCTTTCAAATTTCACAAAATGTTTCTTTTGTTGTATTTTTTACTTTTATTCTGATTTCTGCTCTGTTCATCTGTTTTGTCCTCTTCTCTTCACACTTAGAAAAGCAGATTTTTGTTTTATTGGATACTTGCTTTCTTTCCTTAGTATCTGCCATTGTGAGCAGCTTTCAGTTCACACTTGACTCAGAAAAACATGAAAAATGATTCCTAAAATGTTACAGGTGTATGAAATAATTAAGTAATTATAACAATATGTAAAACCTAAACTTCAGATTTTGTGAAAGTTATATAAGGAAGTTATATACTGTATGCAAGTTACATTCAGTAAAGAAAAAAAAAAGATTTGTCTTTCAGAAACGTTTCTTCTTCTATAGAACTGACTTTGAAGCAGTGGTCATTCTGTATGTGTGTGCATGCTCAGTTGCTCAGCTGTATCTCACTCATGCCAGGCTCCTCTGTCCATGGGATTTCCTTGGCTAGAATACTGGAGTAGGTGGCCATTTCCTTCTCTAGGGCATCTTCCTAACCCAGGGATCAAACCCGAGTCTCTATGTCTCCTGCATTGGCAGGTGGGTTCTTTATCACTGAGCCACCTGGGAATCTCCTCATTCTGTACATCACTACCTAAAATGTGGGCATCAATTATCTGCTGTTTTTAGTTTTAATCCTTCTGATTTCTCTCAGAACTCTTTCATTAATCTCAGACAACTCCTCGTTTTTACAAACTTTTCAATACAGACCGTGTTTCTCATAAATTTAAAAAATAAAATCAATATATTTGATTTCAATATTATAGAATCTCTTCATAGGTCTCCCTTTGTCCCTCCTCCACTGCTTTTTAAATCTATCCTTGAAAAACAGATTTTTCAAAGTCTGCTATTTGCCAAATGATAGGAGAGCCTCATTGATTCCTTGTAGTTTCCCACTGAAGTAGTGACAGAATTCACCTCTTCAGCCTCAAGCTTGAAAGCAAGTAGAAACTAGCAGCTCTCTCTAACCCAATTTTCATTCTTTAGCAGGCATTTATGTAGCAATTTTTTAAAATTGGGGTACAGTTGCTCTACAATGTTGCATTGGTTTCTTCCCTAAAATGAAGTGTATCAGCTATATGTATACATATATTGCCTCCCTTTAGGACTTTCCTCCCCAATCCTACCCATCCAGTGATCGAGCTGAGCTCCCTGTGCTATACAGCGGATTTCCACTCGCTATCTGTTTTACACATGATAGTGAGGTTTTGACAGACATTCTTCCTGTTGCAACTGTATGGTTCTTTACAATCAGAGGCAAAACAATGTATTTTGAAAGTAACATGGTTTCCATCATTTTTTGTTTTCAGCATAACTGTAGAAGGCTCTAATTCTAAAGCCTTCTTGAATTAGCCTTCTAGTTATAAAATGACCAAATATTAAAAAAAATAAGATATATCACTTTATGGGGCATCTAACTCAGGAATTAGAAAAAAATTTTGAGACAGTGAGAGATATCACTGTGACAAAGGTTCTGTTCCCATCTGCTTATTTAGATAAGCCAGGCTTCCCCGTGTTCACATTTTGGAACGTTATAAGAAAACATCTTGGAAATGCTCATATCTTGGAAAACAAAAAAGGAATTACTGTGAAATCCTTTCTCATTATAGAATAAGTCATTCACAGGTAAACTGGGAAGGGAAGCTATATCCAGCTCATTGACATAGGCATTTCCAGTCAAATTTAACCTTAATAATTATTCTTCAATTACTCATATGTTTTCATAAGCTGTGCGCTACTTATAATTGTAGTTATACTTCAATACAAAATACATTTGTAATACTTAAAGCCTTCTGGTCACAGGAATTTTTATTTACTCTTCCTCTTGTTTCATTTTTTATAATTAAAAACAATTATTTTTGGCTGTGCTGAGTCTCTGTTGCTGCTCAAGATTTGTTCGAGTTGCAGCAAGCAGGGGCTACTCTCTAGTTCTGATGTGCAGGCTTCTCACTGTGGTGGATTCCCTTGTGGAGTATGGGCCCCAGGACGTGTGAGCTTCAGTAATTGCAGCACACACGCTTCAGAAGTTGTGGCTCCTGGGCTCTAGAATACAGACTCAGTAGTTGTGGCACAGGGGCTTAGCCACCCCACAGCATGTGGGATCTTCCAGGACCAGGGATTGAACCTGTGTCTCCTGCATTGGCAGGCAGAGTCTTCACCACTGCGCCACCAGGGAAGCCCTTGACTTTTATTTTTCTTCAGGTGAGGCAGTTTGACTGACTTGGTTTTTTCAAACAGAAGGACAAGGGGAAATAAATCTGGGAGTTTAGGAGAAAAAGATCTAGTAACAAAGATTTTTTAGGCAAAGAGGATTTTTGGCCTTCCTGTGTTATTCTTTATATTGGCTCTCTTTGCTCTCTGGATCTTTATTTGGCTTAAACAACAGAAATTTATTGTCTTGAAGTGCTAGAGGCTAGAAGCTGAACTATTAAGGGGTCAGCAGGTTGGTTCCTTCTAAGGGCTGTGAGGGAAATTTGCTCCTTGTCTTTCTCACTTGTAGTGGGTTGCTGGCAAGTTTTGGCACTCCTTGGCTTGTGGAGGTATCATATCCATCTCTGCCTTCATCTTCACTTGGCATTCTCCTGTGTGTGTATCTGCTTCCAAGCTCCCTCTTTTTTAACACGGGCACTAGTCACACTTGATTAGGGGCACACCCTTCTCTGGTATGACCTCATCTTGATTATGCACACAGTGCTATTTTCAAATAAGGTCATATTCTAAGGAACTGGGGTTTAGGACTCTCCAACACAGGAGAGTTTTTTACTCCAATTTTGTAGACATTTTTAATTGCAGAAAAGCGCGGTAGAGGGATCAGATTCTGATGCATAATGTGTGCTTAGTTGCTCAGTCGTGTCCCTTTGTGACCCCATGGACTGTAGACTGCCAGGCTCCTCTGTCCACGGGACTTCTCAGGCAAGAATACTGCAGCGCATTGCCATTTTCTCCTCCAGGTGATCTTCCTAACCCAGGGATCGAACCTGTGTCTCCTGTATTACAGGCAGATAAGCTAAGCCATCAGGGAAGCCCATTGATGCATAATACTTATTTCCTAAGAATAAAATTCTGTTGGGGATCAGTTATGGAAATAAGAATTCAAGGAGAAAAAGCTAATAGTATATAATTTGCAATGGTTCAGTTCAGTTCAGTTCAGTTGCTCAGTCATGTCTGACTCTTTGTGACCCCATGAACTGCAGCACACCAGGCTTCTCTGTCCATCACCAACTCCCGGAGTTCACTCAAACTCACGTCCATCGAGTTGGTGATGCCATCCAGCCATCTCCTCCTCTGTCGTCCCCTTCTCCTCCTGCCCCCCAATCCCTCCCAGCATCAGAGTCTTTGCCAATGAGTCAACTCTTCACATGAGGTGGCCAAAGTACTGGAGTTTCAGCTTTAGCATCATTCCTTCCAAAGGACACCCAGGACTGATCTTTAGAATGGACTGGTTGGATCTCCTTGCAGGCCAAGGGACTCCCAAGAGTCTTCTCCAACACCACAGTTCAAAAGCATCAATTCTTCAGCACTCAGCCTTCTTCACAGTCCAACTCTCACATCCATACATGACCACTGGAAAAACCATAGCCATGACTGGATGGACCTTTGTTGGCAAAGTAATGTCTCTGCTTTTCAATATGCTATCTAGGTTGGTTAGAGATGCACATAAAATCACAACAATATTCACATTCAATTGAGAATGTTTGTTATTGATTTAATGGTTTTATTATAGAAACTACCTCCATTGTAACTAAATTTATGATGAAAAGTTTACAGTGACCTACAGTTGTAAAATCTAGCAAATTAGCAAGACAGTTTGAAGCCTGATGGGCATGCTCCTATTTCTCTCTGGTGTTTTTTAGGAAGATGCATCTGGTTCTTCCTTGATACCTTTTAGAGATATGATAACTAGTATTTCATTTCTTACTAGTCAGAATGGCAAATAACTAACTGTAGTTCTATGTCCACTTTCAATTTTTATTATCTTCTTCCATGTGTAGTTTTCCCTGTTATTCATTCATTCAACAAATATTTATTGAATATTTACAGTGCATTTTTTCTAGGCCTTGAGTATACAATAATGTCCTTGGCATCAGAATAAGAAAAACAAAATAGAAAAATAATATCAATTCTCACACGGTGATATGGAGAAGACTGGATTACAGACAAACAATACCTACAACAATTTGGGCTGTTCTGAATGAGCTGTTTTGAAGAAAAATAAAACAGAGTAAAGAGTATGACAGGGAAGGGAGTCCATTTTTGATAAAGCATCCAGAAAAGGGCTCTCTGAAGACAATCATATTTCAATATTGGAAGTATTTTGATTGGAAGTGAAGGAGGATAAACCATGTTTAACAAATGAGTCTGCCATTTCAAATCTAGGTCCCACTTTCATTTCTCCCTCAATTACTTCTCCTTATTCTTTTCAGCTTCTGTTTGACAAGACCGGGGACATCTCACTCTAACCCTTGTATTGCTCAGCTAGATTTTTTATAAAACAGAGACAATAACATGTGTTCTACAGGTCTTTGAGAGCACTGTGTGCTGAGTTGGTTCAGTTGTGTCCAAATGTTTGCTGCCCAGTGGACTGTAGCCCCCCAGGCTCCTCTGTCCATGGGATTCTCCAGGCAAGAATACTGGAGTGGGCTGCCATTCCTTCCTCCAGGGGATTTTCCTGTCCCAGGGATCAAACCCACGTCTCTCATGTCTCCTGCATTGGCAGATGGGTTCCTTACCACTAGCACCACCTGGGAAGCCCTTGTGAGCACTGGAGATACTAATGCAGAATAGCTAGCACCATGCCTGCCTGATACGCAGTCATCTCCCAATAAGTCAAATCCAGCTGTCAGGGATCCATCATCCCTCTCTCTCATGTGTCTTTCTAGAGTCATTTCATTGTGGGTTAGAGATACATTTTGTTCTGTAATAGGTAGGAAAGTGTGATGTCAGGATTGACCCCATTTTGAGGCTGTATGTTTCCAGGCTGGGAATGACTAAGGACTGTTGGCCTTCATGCCTCAGGCTTCTGCTTTCCAGCCTCACTGGGTTCTCCCCAACTTATATGTCTACTTCGCCCCAGGCTGATGGGTTGCTTCTTTCCATTAAAAAGATAGCGATCATGGTATTGAAAATACCTGTTGAATATTCAAATACATAAATGGACAAGAAATTGAGGATGAGAAGAAAAATCAGAGATGCCTCTAAATGTAGTTTAGATATTATTCCCTCTATTTCTAATGGATATTATCATGAATATATATTTTAATGTATATATTTTAAAAATGATTCTCTTAAAACAACAAAAGAGATTAATCTCTAAAGGTCTTTATACAAGTCATGTTCATGCTATCGTGCATTAAAGAGTCCAGGCTTGACATGCATAGCATACCTAAAGTGCTAAAAATGTGCTTGCTATTTAAGATCTAGCTTTAAAAACTGCCTGTCAAAAGGCTACTTGTTTTTCATATGCAGTGTAAAATGCTTACATCTATGTTGCTTTTTTCTTTATATAACTTGAAGTGCAGGTTTGGTTGCTGTTTTATGCTTTAAGTACTGTATTTCTAGCTAGCTTTAAATAACACGATTATTTCTTAACATAATGGACATGTTTAAGCACCAATTTCAAAATCTTTGGAGATACCAAGAAAAAAAAAATCCAAGCAAAAAAGCCGCCAGCTTCAGAAAAATCACCTACTTTTGACAACCATGGTGATTTAAGTAAGTATTAAACATATGTTTTATTTTGTACTTCTTTTAATATTGTTTAATATTTCAAAAGTCACCTAACAGTCCTGGAGTTTACCACAGATGATTGGGCCCTGAGGTTTAACGAAGAGCACAGATGGAAGGGAAACAAAATACCAACGACCAACAAAGCTGTCACTGATAATTAGGGAATCTGACCCAGGAGACAATTGAAAAAAGTGCCGTTTGGCTTTTCAATACTTTGGTTCAAGAAGCAAAAAAGTATGAACACCATCCTTTGACTCACTAGCTCCTGGTTCTGCTTCTGTAAAATGACACTGCATTTTATTCTTTTGATTCCTCTAATATCCCCAAGCACCTTCCACTTTTGCCTATTTCTTTTGTAAGGTCATGGTAAATCACCTTACTGAGGCAAACCCTACAATGAACCTGTAGCATAAGATCAAGTGAATCCTTCTGAACAGTGTCAACACCTTGTAGCTACTGGTTTGGCAGCCAGTATCCAGGGTGAGGGTACACTGGAGAAATCCCACTTGGAGATAACTTATTATCAGTTGGCACTAATCTTTAATATATGCTGTGCATGGGTGCTAAGTCGCTTCAGTTGTGTCTGACTCTTGTGACTCTATGGACTGCAGCCTGCCAGGCTCCTCTGTCCATGGGATTCTCCAGGCAAAAATTCTGGAGTGGGTTGCCATTTCCTTCTCCAGGGGATTTTTCTGACCCAGGGATCGAAGTGCGTCTCTTATGTCTCCTGCATTTGCAGGCGGGTTCTTTACCACTAGTGCCACCTGGGAAGCCCTAATATATGCTGCTGAAAGCTAAATGGTAGGGGCCAGGGGTTCCCCATGCTCCCTGTGCTTCCAGCTGAAGGCAGTCTGGCCCATCTCCACATGCCAGGGAATTAGATAGAAACAGGTGGTCGGACCTATTCTGATCTGGTATTTGTTTTCAGGGATAAGCTGACTTATAAGCTTATATAATATACTATATTGCGACTGAAAATCCATTCAGTGGAAAGACAGAGCCATGATAAACATTCAGTATCCTTAACCCAATCTATTCTTAATAACTCCATAAAGAATGGATTTGTTGAGAACTGGGGGATATAAATGTACTTTAATCTGAGGACAGAGTTAAATCAGGCTTTTTTGGCATCACAGGGCACCTTAATTTGCTGGGGTCCCATGAGGTACCAGCATCTGATCTAGGAAACCTCCCATTTTATTTTCAACTGCCAACCTGTTCAACACCTGTCCGTGTCCACACGTGTAAGTGCTAACGATGAGTTCTTAGAGACCACCGCATTCTGGTTTGTATGTTGGGTTCCTACTGCAGGGATCATGTTAACAGCTGGCAGCTTAGCAACTGCCACCGTCTAATTTCAGTAAAGATTAAGGCTTAAAAATCCTTAGCTGGAAATGTTCTTGGCAGAGGCCAAAGGTGCTGCTAGTTATTTAAAAAAAAAAAAAATCCCAGAGCTTAATTTAATCAAGGAAAATGAATATATTTTTCAAGATCATGATGGATTTGAAGGGAATATATATTTACTGTCTTGACCAAATGGCATAAAAAAGATTTAGCAATCAGTGTATAAATTAGAAAGAGGAAAGGCAGTCTTTTAAAAAACAGTGCTCAGAGTGACTCACATATATTCATCTACTGAACAAATATTTAGCCAGTTTCTACTCACAGTAGATTACAAGACAGACAAGGTCTTTATTTTCATGGAGCATATATTCTAGAAGGGATAAAGAGATAATTAGCAAATAAATATATAAGGATGGATAACTCTGATCAGAGAAAAATGTTCTGAGAAATATAAAATTGGGTAATGTGACAGGGAGTCACTTCAGATTGTGTGGGCAAAAAAAGACCCATTTAAGGTGACATTTGACCTGATACCTAAGTGGGTAGGTAGAACAAACTAGTCATGGGGAAAATGTAAAAGCTAGAATAAATGTTCCGAATTTCTTTAGATGCTTAAGAAGCTAAGCAACAACCAAGTGGAAGAAAGGTGTGTGGTATGTTTAGTCACTAAGTCATGTCTGACCACATGAACTGCAGCAAAACCAGGCTTCCCAGTCCTCGGAAGAAAGGTAGGGAGATTTAATTCAAAGGCATATTTGCATAGAGATCACACTTTAAAAAGAAACTTATATTATTATATATTTGAGAGAGGAGGCTGGTGACCTGGAGGTGCTAAACCCCAGTTCTCGGCACTGCAATTAACCTGGACGCAGAGCATTACAAGTCAAGCTGCTGCTCAGTGATAGGCGAGGACTCATCTGAGAGGAAGCTAGAGGCCACAATAGGGACAATATATAGGACTTTCCCTTGGTTATGGCCAGAGGTTTTCTAAGTGTAATAGGCAGTCATGGAAGAATTTACACAGAAAATTGGCAAAACCTGAGTTATGCTTCAAATAGATTATTCTGGCAATGTGAAGAATGGATTGTCAGGAGAATGGTGGAAAGTAGACCCAGAGAGAACAGCTGGGACTCTATTGTGAAAATCCATGTGAAGATAATAACGGTTTCAAATAGAATGAGAGCAGAGAAGATGGAAAGAACTGAATGTAAGCAGGATACTATTCTGGCTGTAGATAAAATAGGATTTTCTGATTGACATGGGGTAATGAAAAAAAAGGGGACAAAAACGACACCATGGTTTTGGTTCAAGTATGCTCAAATATGGGCTTCCCCGATGGCTCAATGGTAAAGAATCTGCCTTCAATGCAGGAGATGCAGGTTTGATCCCTGGGTCAGGAAGATCCCCTGGACGAGGATAGTCCATAGGGTTGTAAAAAGTCAGATACACCTGCGCACACACGCACAGATGCTCAAATATAAATCAAGTTTATGTTTTATATAGGTTTGAGAAGGAACCCAAATTAAAGGTGAGATAATATTTACTTATCTTACATTTACCAGTCTTTATCATGCAGCAGGAACACTCCACATGTATGTGTAAAGATATATATGCATATGAATGCATGCATACATATAAATATATACACATACAGCGTTTTAAAGTTGAGTCTTATAAAACAATCAAGTCCATTAACATTCAATTCAGATAAATACGGTTACAATATTGCACATTCCTCATTCATAGGTCTTTACTCTTTCATGTAGGTGTGAGCTAGAAAAGAAGAGAAACAAATATTTTTCTATATGAACATACCAACGCAAATTTTAAAGGAACACAAGGTACATGGAAAAGAGGAATTTTGGCATTGGGATCATTTCCTGATCCTTATGAGATATTTCTTATCAAATTCAGCTCTACTCTCATTCTACTTTCTTTTATAATTTTAACTCTTGAGACATAGGTAAATGATCATTTCAATATATTTTACAACTATTTTGAAGAGTAAATGCATTATTTCATTTACAGAAAACTTGATTATTACAAAGGCTATCATAAAAAGGAAACTTAAAAAATTCTTTTCCTCTGAGATTTTTTCCCACAGCCAAAACAATTTTCAATTTTCTTTCCTATGTGCATTTTGAAAGATAAAATAATACATGCAACTCGACTCATAATAACCATTAACTATATAAAAAAAGACAAATTAAAAAAAAAAACTAAGTTTCAGTGAATATTTAAATATTCATGAGTCATCAAGTTTTATAAATCTTACTTCATATTGTAGGTATCTATGCCCTGGCTCAGCAATTCCATTTCTATAGGAATACTCTAACACACATGGATGAGCCCAGAGATCAAGCATATATATTCCAGCATCATTTGTTGATTAATGAAAGGAACTTAAATTTCTAAAAACAGGGAACTGTTACGTAAATTATTTTAAACTAAATTATGGAATCCAATCATCCATTAAAAGGAATAAAGTGAATTTTTAGATACTGACATGGTAACTTGATGTTTTATTTTTTATTTATCTTAAATATTTGTTTTAATTAATTTATTTATTTAGCTGTGTCAGTCTTGGTGGCATGTGGGATCTTCAGTCTTCATTGCAGCATGCAGGACCTAGTTCCCTGACCAGAGATTAAACCCAGGCCCCTTGCACTGGAAACGGAGTTTTAGTCAACTGGACCACAAGGGAAATCCCATAACACATTTTAAAAGCGGGTCAAAACAATTCAGAAAACAAATATATATGTGGATGATTCCATTAGGATTGGATTATACTGAAACAAGTTTAAAAGTTCAAACTACCAGCGGTGGCCGCTTGGCCATTGGGGGAAAAGACTGAAATCAGGGGGCCATGCTGGTAGGGGTTCTGATGAGGGCCACAGAGACTTCTGTATGGTTTGAGTTTATCCTACACTGAGCATGTCTTGGGTTTGTACATCTTAAATCAGTTTAAAACGTAAAGCCAGAGAGACACTACCCCATGACTTTCTTGATTTGACAGCGGTATATCTATTCACTTTGCATTACTATTAGCAAACATCAGCTTATGTCCTAAGACTAAACCTAGATCATCTAATTTCCTGCAGTAGTGGCATTCTCAGAAAACGTGACAGCAGTCTGCTGCAGGGTGTGCAGGATATTTCAGATATCAATAGGCTGGTGCAGCCACTTCTTTAAGCTGAGAGCAGATTTTGATGGCATCTCATTAAGAGAGTGGCTCTCGTATGTTTCCAGCAGGTACAGACCACTTAGTGGCATGGCTGACTGTTTATATCCTGTGCCAGCTCAGCTGATATGTAATTAACATTATGCCTTGATAGCCTGCTGTTGTTTGCAGCAACTTCAAGTCATGATTCTGACACATCAACAATAAGCAGAGAACACTTTGATACGAGGCCAAAACAACATAGATGTCTATCTACTTGTTTCCAGTAATGTCCCGCGGTAAGTGGGCTTCATGAGTGCGGGTCTCTTTATGCCATCACTCACTGGCCATTTCTTTAACGTAGTAACACTGTTATGTACCTCATGAAATGAATGTTCCACAGTGATTATGCACATACCTGTTTGTCTTCAGATCAACTGTAGTTGTGTGCATTTATTTGATCATGGCACAGTGACAAAGGATATGGGAGCTTAGCCTCTAGAGACTGACAGAACTGGATCTGATCACCAGACGCTATCTACCACATACTAACTGTATAATTCTGGCCAAATTATTAATATAAAACCTCTTTGTACATCAAGTTAATCTGTACAATGGGGATGATAATACCTATCCTCAAACCTTATTCTGAAGACTAAAAGAGAGTGTGGTGGTAAAACAGTGCTTTGCATAAGTGCCTGCCATATTTGCATAATAAATATTAGATTACAGATAGCAATAATTGTATTAATAGGTGAGTGCTTCAGGAATTTTTATATCACCACAAAATATGCAGCATCTGAGGGCATACAGTTATTTGCAGAGGTATTAGCTGAATACAGATTTATGAAATAATTCAGTTTGCTTAACTTGTAGATACAAATATGGAATTTTAAAGCCATTAAATGGTTTATTACAATGAACTAAAACATACTAATATCATAAGTACTTTACATCAATGATATCCTCCAAATGTAACACTTAAACACTGAATACGCTTAAAAAATTAATAAAAAACATATAAGTTTAATAAAAACACATGTAAGTTTTGGGAAGATTTTCAACATATTCCTCAAAATCACTGTTCTTTCAGTTTGGCTTGGTCCCAAATTTACCTTCATCAGAAACAAATGCAGCCTCAAAAAAAGCATGAAAAATCTTTTTAATACTGTAAGCATACCAGCTTTAGAATGTAAATGGGGTCCAAAATTAATCTTACTTAGCTCAGTTAACACCCCACAATGATAACTAATTCATTTGCCCATTTTCAACTCTGGTTTAAATGTTGATACAAGAGTCTCTGAAAAGTCTCTTCACCTCAGCAACTCCGCAAGTGTTCACTTCTAACCTTAGCCGCTGAGCAAACGAGACCCTCAATCAATTTTTATGAGCACAAATTCTTGGGCTGATGGCTAGACCTCCAGCTCCATCACTCAGATAATACACACTCACAAGTGGTGATGAGATTCACATTATCACCAGAGCACCATTCTGCCGACGGCAGCAGCAGACACAGCAGGGGCACGCTGTCCTCCTGAAACAAATCCCTCACCTTTCAATAGTGCAGCCCGAAGGTATGGATCCACAGGCCACGTGCCAACGGAATGAGCGCTATCCTAAAGATCCTAATAGAATGACCCACTTCTTCCCAATGAGTCCTTCTTGCTGAATCTCCATACACACCCATCTTGATTTTGAAGTGTGTACATCCGTCTTCCCATTACATTTGGAATTGAAAGGATGATTCAATTATATTTAACACTTGAAAAAATTGTCAGAGTACTGGCATGTAAATCTCAATACACTTGGGCATGGGATTCTCTGTGTGAATACGTGTATATACGTATATTTGTATAAAGATACAATGCTTCCCTGGTGGCTCAGACAATAAAGAATCTGCCCGCAATGCAGGAGACCTGGGTTCAATTCCTGGGTCAGGAAGATCCCCTGGAGAAGGGAATGGCAACCCACTGCAGTATTCTTCCCTGGAGAATCCCATGGACAGAAAAGCCTGGCGGGCAACGTCTATGGGGTTGCAAAGAGTCGGACACAACTGAGTGACTAACACTTTCACAATGCTTATCACATCAGATCAGATCAGATCAGTCGCTCAGTCGTGTCCAACTCTTTGCGACCCCATGAATCGCAGCATGCCAGGCCTCCCTGTCCATCACCAACTCCAGGAGTTCACTCAGACTCACGTCCATCGAGTCAGTGATGCCATCCAGCCATCTCATCCTCTGTCGTCCCCTTCTCCTCCTGCCCCCAATCCCTCCCAGCATCAGAGCCTTTTCCAATGAGTCAACTCATCGCATGAGGTGGCCAAAGTACTGGAGTTTCAGCTTCAGCATCATTCCTTCCAAAGAATATGACTTCAAATTTTAAGACGATATGTCAGGTAGAATACATCTGAATTCATGAAAGTTTGGTGGTGTTTATCCTAAATTTTAATTATGGAGTATAGAGGTTAACCTCCTTTGGTTTAAATTGAATGTTCTCATTAAAATGTTAAACATATTTTTGTTATATGGAGAATTTTCCAGCTCTCCAAAGACATGGTTAATGTTCTGTAAAGAACACTTAATGATCTCAAAGCACTGAAATTCTTTTTTTTGAATTTTTTTGAATAAAAGAAGAAAATTCTTTTATAAGTCTCTTATGGGGTAATAATGAACATATATATGGTTGCTCTGTAACTTGATTCTTGTGATCATATATCAAAAAATAAGGTAGGGAGCAAAGGATTATCCTGAACTTTACCTGGCTTGAAGCATAAAGTGTCCATCTGAACTCTCAAAACTGATCTATTAAGGCCTAATTTTCATATTAAAACAATGTATATTAGAAACTCTTTTAGCCTACTGTTACTTTACTGGATCTCTACAGGATTCTTTCTTTAAAAATAATGAATATGATCCAGCAATCATGCTCCTTGGTATTTACCCAAAGAAGCTAGAAAGTTATGTTTACACAAAAACCCGCACACAAATGTGTATAACAGCTCGATTCATAATTGCCAAAATTTGGAAGCAACCAAGATGTCATTCAGTAGGTGAACAGATAAACTGCTTCATTTGGACGATGGAATATTATTCAGTGCTAAAAAGAAATGCGTTTTTAAGCCATGGAAAAAACATGGAAAAACCTTAAATGAAATTCCTAAGTGAAAGAAGCTACTGAGTAACGGCTACACGCTGCAAGACTCCAGCTGTGGCGTTCTGGAAAAGGCAAACCTGCGGTAAAAAGATCAGGGGTTGCCAAAGGTGGGAGGGTGAACAGGCAGAACAGAGAGGATTTTCAAGGGAGTGAAATGCTTTGTATGATATTACAGTAATAAATAGTATGCTTGTTCAAATACACAGATGTACAACACCAAAAGTGAAATCTAAGAAAAAGTATGGACTTTCGATGAAGACGATGTGTCTAGTGTAGTTCACTCTTGGTAACAAATGTACCATTCTGGTGAGATGTTGATAGTGGGGGAAGCTATGTGGGGACAGAGGATAGGTAGGAAATCTCTGTACCTTCCCTTAAATTTTGTTGTGAACCTAAAACTGCTCTTAAAAAACCATATTGACTAATAGGTATGACATGTTGAAATCTGTGGTTACTGGGTGACATTCTCATGTGTTCCTATACTTATTTCCATCAGTTCAACTCTATGCTTACTAAGAATCAGTAGCGTTTGATTAGGCCAATAACATCAGCTACTGATCTTATGGGATGAGAACTTACGATATTTTGTGTAAATGCATGATATATGACCATGAAAAAGAAGCTGCAGTTTTTATGAAAAATCATTTGAATGCTTTGGAAAGATTTGACAAAGACAAGTCACTAACACAAACTTGCTAAATTAGACATAGGTGAGAAAATCTATAAGTGGAAATAAAATAAAAATGTACAGAAAGATATGTGCTCAAACTGCCTAGTAAATGCATTTAAATTTTTGTGCCAGTGTAAAGAAATTAAGCCTAGAAACCAAAGAAGATGCCTTATAGGTGTGACTTTTGGAGGACAGACCATTGAGAACTCCCAACAGGGAGCCCTTACTCAAAGCAAATGTGTGGGTTTTATATAAAATATATTGTCTGTGTGTGTGCAAATGTATGTGCATATTTTATTAATCTGGTTGACCAAATATTGGTTCTATTTACTTACTTATAAATTTTGTTATTATTTATTTTTGACTGCATTGCATGGCATGTGGTATCTTGGTTTTCTAAGCAGGGATTGAACCAAGGGCCCTTGCAATGGAAGCCTGGAGTCTTAACCTCTGGACCACCGTGGGATTCTCAGTTCTATTTACAAAAGAAAAAGTTACACTTTACCCAGGCAGGGAAAAAACCCACTTTTGATTAAAAATTTAAGCTTTCATGAAGTTACCATGCTATTATGGCACATCAATAAAATAATTTTATCCAGCAGTAGATAGATTACTTTATTTCTGGAAGATAGCAAATGATTTTCCTTCCTTGGGATATCACCATGTTAACCTGATCTAGTCTATACTTGCTTAATGCGTTGAGTAGGGCTTCCCTGGGGCTCAAGTGGTAAAGAAGTCACCTGCCAATGCTGGAGATGCAAGTTTGGGAAGATCCCTTGGAGGAGGAAATGGCAACCCACTCCAGCATTTTTGTCTGGGGAAATCCCATGGACAGACAGAGCCTGGGGGGATGCTACTGTACATGGGCTTGCAAAATAGTTCAGATATGACTTAGCAACTGAAGAACAACAATAATGTGTGGATAGGAATTGATAAGATTTTACAGACTGTTTTGTGTTAATGATACCAAGAGAGCTTCTCTTTTCATATATATTCATTGGGAATAAGACAGCTTGAATTTATCATGAACTGGAATGACTATTACTCAAAATTATTCTTTAAAGTAACTTTACTAAATGAGTATATTCTATGAGCAAAGGTCATTCATAATCAAACACCAAAACAAAACAAGAGTCTACTGAACTGTACATTGTAGTACTCTGCCTATATTCAGAATCCTATCTCAAACAAATCCACCAGTCAAGGCAATTAAAAAACCTGTACCTCTGAATAAGTGATATATATGATACGCTTTTTTAAAAGGCATGTTTTTATGAATTAAGTTTTATCTATAAAACATCAGAATAATGCAGTGGTTCTCAAGGTATGGTCTTAGGATCCTGGGGATCTTCAAAATCCTTTCAGGGGACTTGTGAGGTCAAAACCATTTTTAAAGTTATGTTTAAACATCTTTGCCCGTTTCACACTTACTCTCTCAAGAACATATAGTGGAGTTTTCCAGAGGCTAAATTTCACCTGAGACTGCAACAGATTGAAGGCAGAATCTGATTTGAAAATACAGCTGCATTCTATTTTTATTAAGCCAGACATTGAAGAGGTGCACAAAAGCATAAAATAATGCCATTTAGTTCACTAAAATGTTTGGCTTGAAAAAATAGCTATTTTAAATAAAAAGGTTAGTTGCATTGGAATGGCCTTACTACTTTCATTTTAAAATGAATAAATATTTTCTAAATTTCTCAGTTTTAATTTCTAATACAATAGATACTGACAGAATAACCCAAATAAAAGTTTGATTGGCTTAGAGTGGTTATATGACAGGAAAAAAGTGTACTTACCTGAACAAGAACAAAGTAACGTTTTTTCCATCTTTTCCAAACCTTCTGCCCAAGGGCATACAGATATCTGGTAAGAAAAACAAAAATATCTTATATGAATAATGGTGTGGTGCCACATAATCATATTTATTCCACAGGTATTTATTCTCGAGAGCAGCCTGCAAAGTTTAGTTCAATTGGAACCTGTGATAGCACACGACTTCTGTGTTACAAAATGACTGAGTCTGTTCTAAGGCTCTTGAAAGGGAATTGATATATGTGGCTTATCAATTTGTCAGTTCTCTCCACAAATTGAGCCAAGTTGGAAAGGATAATCAAAGAAGCAGTAGGAATTGTATTCTTACACATATTTCTCAGGAGAGACGTATGCTATGAATTGAGGCTAGGGTACCAGATATTTCAGCTTGCAGGTGACAGAGGCTGAGGAGTGTGGCCTGGCAGGGAGCCGGCTGCAGAGTCCAGAACCCAGGATGAAGAGTCTCTTTCCAGCTGAGTGTCCCCAAGATGTGCTTGTACCAATCTCAGTTTCCAATTCCTTAACTATCAAATCAAAGAAGTATATGTGATGATTTCTAAGGTCCAAGCCCTGTAACTTGGAGATTTATCTGACTTATGTGAGCTTCTTAATGCAAAATTTCCTAACTATGAAACTCAGATACTAATGAAAGTGACATTGTATAATTTAATAGTGGTTTCAACCAAGACTTCTGTTTAACTGTGCGTTGCTGTTAGTAACCTGAATTGAAATGATTCAAGTAGTTAATCACTGGAGAACAGAACTTTTGTTCTTACTGAATACACAGATGTAGGCTTAAGGATTGAGGAGGAAAGGGAAGAAATTAAATATTAATCAAGTATGAACATGTCATGGAGAGCTATTTAAAATTATATCCCATACCTCCCACAAAAGTGGAAAACATTTTAGAAGTTAAAAAGTATGGATTCATGTTGATGTATGGCAAAACCAATACAATAGTGTAATTAGCCTTCAATTAAAATAAATAACTTTATATTAAAAAAGTATGACAGAGACCTAATTTTTAAAGTATGATTTTTCAATATTTTATCACAATTCCTTTTTCTGTAGTCAAGATTTAACATTATAGAGGGTATTCAAACTAATTTAAATTATATACAATTCTGAATGATTAAAAAAAACCCTTTAGCTAATAGTTTGTTGACGGTCTTAAAGTCTTTAGATTTCCTCTCGATTTTTTTTTTTTTTTAAATTTTATTTTATTTTTAAACTTTACATAACTGTATTAGATTTGCCAAATATCAAAATGAATCCGCCACAGGTTTACATGTGTTCCCCATCCTGAACCCTCCTCCCTCCTCCCTCCCCATTCCATCCCTCTGGGTCGTCCCAGTGTACCAGCCCCAAGCATCCAGTATCGTGCATCGAACCTGGCGGCAACTCATTTCATACATGATATTTTACATGTTTCAATGCCATTCTCCCCAATCTTCCCACCCTCTCCCTCTCCCACAGAGTCCATAAGACTGTTCTATACATCAGTGTCTCTTTTGCTGTCTCGTACACAGGGTTATTGTTACCATCTTTCTAAATTCCATATATATGCGTTAGTATACTGTATTGGTGTTTTTCTTTCTGGCTTACTTCACTCTGTATAATAGGCTCCAGTTTCATCCACCTCATTAGAACTGATTCAAATGTATTCTTTTTAATGGCTGAATAATACTCCATTGTGTATAACTGAAATCTTAGCTTCAAATTTTAGCTTCTGTTTTATGAAAATAATTATCCTTTGCAAAAAAAAAGCAAACATACTTTTTGCCCCCTTTTAAAAAATATATGGGATATTGGCTAAGGGGTGCTGAAATGATGGGCTTTCCTATTCACTGCTCATGGAGTGTAAAATAAGACCACCTTATTGTAGAATAAGACCACCTTATTGTAGAATACGGAGAAGGCAATGGCACCCCACTCCAGTACTCTTGCTTGGAAAATCCCATGGACAGAGGAGCCTGTTAGGCTGCAATCCATGGGGTCGCTAAGAGTCGGACACGACTGAGCGACTTCACTTTCACTTTTCACTTTCATGCATCGGAGAAGGAAATGGCAACCCGCTCCAGTGTTCTTGCCTGGAGAATCCCAGGGACAGGGGAGCCTGGTGGGCTGCCGTCTATGGGGTCACACAGAGTCGGAAATGACTGAAGTGACTTAGCATTGTAGAATAACATGACATGCAAAGATGCGCTCAATAAAGGATAGAAATGGTATGGACCTAACAGAAGTAGAAGATATTAAGAAGTGGCAAGAATACACAGAAGAACTGTACAAAAGACATCTTCATGACCCAGATAATCACAATGGTGTGATCACTTCACCTAGAGCCAGACATCCTGGAATGTGAAGTCAAGTGGGCCTCAGGAAGCATGACTACTAACAAAGCTAGTGGAGGTGATGGAACTCTCAAATCCTAAAAAGTGATGCTGTGAAAGTGCTGCACTCAATATGTCAGCAAATTTGAAAACTCAGCACTGGCCACAAGACTTGAAAAGGTCAGTTTTTATTACAATCCTAAAGAAAGGCAATGCCAAAGAATGCTCAAACTACCACACAATTGCACTCATCTCACACCCTAAGTAATGCTCAAAATTCTCCAAGCCAGGCTTCAACAATATGTGAACAGTGAAATTCCAGATGTTCAAGCTGGATTTAGAAAAGGCAGAGGAACCAGAGATCAAACTGCCAACACCTGCTGGATCATCAAAAAAGCAGGAGAGTTCCAGAAAAAAATTTATTTCTGCTTTATTGACTGCCAAAGCTTTTGACTGTGTGAATCACAATAAACTGAGGAAAATTCTGAAAGACATGGGAATACCAGACCACCTGACCTGCCTCTTGAGAAATCTGTGTGCAGGTCAGGAAGCAACAATTAGAACTGGATATGGAAAAACAGACTGCTTCCAAACAGGAAAAGGAGTACGTCAAGGCTGTATATTGTTACCCTGCTTATTTAACTTACATGCAGAATACATCATGAGAAATGCTGGGCTGGATGAAGCACAAGCTGGAATCAAGATTGCTGGGAGAAATATCAATAATCTCAGATATGCAGATGACACCACCCTTATGGCAGAAAGAGAAGAAGAACTAAAGAGCCTCTTGATGAAAGTGAAAGAGGAGAGTGAAAACCTGGCTTAAAACTCAGCATTCAGAAAACGAAGATCATGGCATCTGGTCCCATCACCTCATGGCAAATAGACGGAGAAACAGAGGAAACAGTGACAAGACTTTATTTTTTTGGACTCCAAAATCACTGCAGATGGTGACTGCATCCATGAAAATAAAAGACGCTTGCTCCTTGGAAGAAAAGTTAAGACCAACCTAGACAGCATATTAAAAAGCAGAGACATTACTTTGCCAACAAAGGTCCATCTAGACAAAGCTATGGTTTTTCCAGTAGTCATGCATGGATGAGAGAGCTGGACCATAAAGAAAGCTGAGCACCGAAGAACTGATGCTTTTGAATTGTGGTGCTGGAGAAGACTCTTGAGAGTCCCTTGGAGTGCAAGGAGATTCAACCAGTCCATCCTAAAGGAAATCAGTCCTGAATATTCATTGGAAGGACTGGTGTTGAAGCTGAAGCTCCAATACTTTGGCCACCTGATGCAAAAAGCTGACTCACTGGAAAAGACCCTGATGCTGGGAAAGACTGAAGTCAGGAAGAGAAGGGGACAATAGAGGATGGCATCACCAACCTCATGGGCATGAGTTTGAGTAAACTCCAGGGGTTGGTGATGGACAGGGAGGCCTGATATGCTGCAGTCCATGGGGTCGCAAAAAGTCGGACATGACCGAGTGACTGAACTGAACTGATACAAAAATAGTCCCCCACTTGTTCATCATGGAATTAGGGAAACAGACACACACACGTATACATATGTTACATGGATATACAGAACAGTATTATTCATATTATTAAAAAAGGTAACAATGTCCAACAGTAGGTGAATTGTTTAATAAATGCTGGAAAACGCACATAAAGAAATATTATGCTGCCTCTGAAAAAATATTTTTGATAAAATTAATAACAAGGAATATCTCATGATATAATATTTTATGAAAAAAGTTTCAAAAACATATAAATACTTAAGAGATTTGAAATTTGTAAAAGAAATATATGAAATAGATATTTCAAAAATTTTAGTAATAGGGCCTTTGAATCGTGGGATTATGGAAGATTTAATTTTCCATCTTTATTTCCTGTATTTCTAAATTTTCAGGGAAAAAAAAACACACACACAAACAGAAATGGAGTGACTAAAAGTTGACATAAATCCTAGGCTCCTGCCTAGCAAACATCGCCAGTACTGCCCGAATCAATGATGTAGTTTCTCTCTCTCAGACACATTAGTTAACAGGAGTATTTTGTGAACTTCTATTTAGTTTTATAATACTCGGGATATCCTATCGTCTGCGCTTCTGAATGTAGTAGTGATGCAGTTAGAGACTATCAGAAACATCCGTCAGTACTCTTCTCACCTGCTCACTCTCCCCTCCTGATGGCCCCTGAAAACCCTCTGCCCCACCTTTGCTGCAGCCTCTAATTTCTCTTCTATGGTTCCAGTGATAGGTGTTGAGTTGCTCTCTTCCTGTCTTCCCCATGTAATTTTCCTCTTCTGAAAGGCACACACCCCAGTGCTTATTACAGGGTTAAGAGCAATGACCTCAATAGCTATATATACTGTGGACATGACAGATGCTCTCTGTACAAATTCACCAGCAAGATGTGCAGCAAACAGCTGCCAAGGAGTCAAGAGGGCATTTGGAATAACTTCTGCCTGTGACCGCAGGCTGCTTCTTCAACGTGTCTCACTTAGCCTGCTGGTCAGACATAAGCGAAAGTGAATAGTGATTCACAAACCATCAACACCACAAGCAAGTGTAAGTCTGGCCTACAGCGAAGGTTCTGCATAAGGGATAATACTGTCAGCAGCAACTTCATTCAAAATGATGCCTCGACACATTCGAAATGAAAAGGTATGATCTCTGTGAAGAGAGAAAGCAAAAGGGTGGGTGGATGCACGTGGGTATATTGAAAGATGTTGTGAAGAATAGAATAAAAGACAATTCAAGATTGGAACCAAGGTAAGCATTTGAATGTTGGGCCTTGAGGCATTATGGGCTACTGTACTGTAAGAATTCAATAGAACATGCACGGAAGAAGTCACCACTGATCATACATTTCTAGAAAGGAATTCCTCATTAGAGTTTTCGTGGCAATATAAAAAAAAATTATATTCAACAGAAGTAAACATTTCTGCATAATGTAAATGTTACCAATGTTATGAGGGAAAAAGAAAATATGACAGTTTCTTCCTTTAGTTTTCCTTGTAGCCAGACAAAAATTTTACATAAGAAATGAACAGAAATAAAAGATGTCAGAAGCAATAACTGATACTAAATAAGAATACATTAAACTTAATTTCAAATCTAACTTTTTTCCTTATAATCATGCCTTCTAGAATTAGGTATCAATAATCATCATCTGGCTGCTTTTTTACTGGTATAAAATCAGATTCTTAGTATAAGAGACACATGTAAAGTTCAGGGGAGAATGAAAAAAAATGTTCACCAATGTCAATCAAGAGCAAAAAGTCACAACCCAAATAAGAATCAAGGAGTCAAAATGATTAGGTTGTCATTAAGAGTGATGCCAAAAAAAATGACATGGAAATTATAACAATGCTAAGTTTTTAAAAAGCTGTCATGTGAACTCATAGTGTATGTATGGCAAAAAAAAAAAAAAAAATCCAGAAAGATGTATCAAAATGTTACACCTGAAAATTAATACCTGGCTGATCAGATTAAGGATAAATTTCATTTTCTTCTTAATGTCTTTTTGCATTTCCACAATTTCTACATTAATCATGTCTTCATATTTTTTTTGGTTACCGTTTAAGTAAGGTTTATTGTTAGTGTACTTAAAGCAAAATTCACCCATTTTAGATATATAATTTGATGAAAGTTGACATAGGAGGAATGTAACCACCACAATGAATTTATAGAACATCTCCACTCCTCACCCAAAGGTCTCTTTATGCCTTTTTATAATTAGTCTTCTCCTCACACCCCCAGCTCTGCAACCACCGATCTGACCTTAGAGTTCAGTTTTCCAGAAGGTCATGTAAGTGGAATTGTACACTATGCAGCCTTTTGTGTCTAGCATCTTTCACTTAGGAAAAAGTTTTTGAGATTCAGCTTTTGTCTGTATCAGGAGTTTATTCCTTCTTATTTCAATGTATGACTTCAATGTGTTTATCTTTCACCAGTTGGTAGACATTTGTTTCCACCTGTATGCTAAATGCTACGCTAAGTCACTTCAGTCGTGTCCGACTCTGTGCGACCCCATATGAGAGCATACTAAATCACTTCAGTCATGTCCAGCTCTTTGTGACTCCATGGACTATAGCCCGCCAGGCTTCCCCGTCCCTGGGATTCTCCAGGCAAAAACACTGAAGTGGGTTGCCATTTCCTTCTCCAGTGCATGAAAGTGAAAAGTGAAAGTGAAGTCGCTCAGTCGTGTCCGACCCTCAGCGACCCCATGGACCACAGCCTACCTTTATGGCTATCATAAATAAAGGCTGCTATAATCAGTAACATTTGGACTTTCCCAGTGGCCCAGCAGTAAAGAATCCACCTGCAATGCAGGAGCCGAAAGGAGATGCAGGCTTGATCCCTGGGTTGGGAAGACCTCCTGGAGGAGAGCATGGCAAACCACTCCAGTATACTTGCCTGGAGAATTCTATGGACAGAGGAGCCTGGCGGGCTGTAGTCCATGGAGTCACAAAGAGCTGGACATGACTGAAGTGATTTAATATGCTCTCATAACCATTCATATTTAAGACCTTGTGTGAGCACATATTTTCATTTCTCCAGAGTAAATATCTAGGATTGGGATTATTGAGTTATAGTGAAAATGTGTTTAACTATAGAAACTGCCAAATTGTTTTCCAAAGTGCTGTACAATTTTGCATTACCATTAACAATGCATGAGAGCTCATCCTACTAACCTGCTCCCGGCATGCAGCACGTGGGATCTTAGTTCCTAGACCAGGGATCAAACCTGTGCCCCCTACATTGGAAGCATGGAGTCTTAACCACTGCACCACCGGGGCAAGTCTCCTCATCTTGCTTTCATAATTAGGAAAAAAAAAACTTTTATTAAGGATTTGAAGGATGTGGACATTACATAAATAATACAGAAATAAATAATATTTATTCTGTAATATTCATTACAGAAATAAATAATGTTTATTCTGTAATATTCATTACAGAAATAAATAATATTTCTGCCATGATTAAGCTGAATTCCTAAAGACCAAAGATGAGGATGTCTTGTCACTTTATCTTGAGTACTGTGGCAGGCTCCTATAAGCTTTAATGGTTAAATGGGTTTTCTAGTTTTCAAAGCTTTTTCAAGTCTGGTATTTAAAGCAGTCTAAATTCTTTGAAGGTAGGTGGTCTTATCTGGGGATGACTGAAGTGTAGAGAGAGTAAGGAAAAAGGAGCCCAAATCATTTGAATACTTGATTATAATCAGGTAGTCCATTTATTAGAAAGCATCTATAAAAGTGAAAATGCATTCTCTTCGGACTCATCTTTATGCTGAGCACTACTGTTGAATTGAGAGTATGGTGTTTTGTTTTTAATGTTGAGTGTTAGGCTATTAATTATCTCTTTTATGGATAAAAATGCAGTAATTTTTTAATTTCAGAAAAATATACTAAAGTTACATTTAACATACGTTATATTAAGCAAAAAATTCATTTCATTACAGACATATGCTAAAGCTGAAACTCCAGTACTTTGGCCACCTCATGCAAAGAGTTGACTCATTGGAAAAGACTCTGATGCTGGGAGGGATTGGGGGCAGGAGGAGAAGGGGACGACAGAGGATGAGATGGCTGGATGGCATCACCGACTCGATGGACGTGAGTTTGAGTGAACTCTGGGAGTTGGTGATGGACTGGGAGGCCTGGCATGCTGCGATTCATGGGGTCACAAAGAGTCGGACAGACTGAGCGACTGAACTGAATGGAACTGAACACATATAGAAATGCTTAATTACTGAAAAATGAGTTCTTTTAGGGAGACTATATGTACATCTATAATGAATTTTTAAAGAATTTATATACAATAGGTTGACTTGAGTTCAAATAGTCATAAAATATAAATTGATCATTCCTTAATGATTTAGAATAGGACCCTATAAGTATCTCAGGGTGATTACCATGAACATTAATTATAATTGTGCAGTTCTGTAAAAGGAGAAGGTACATCTGATAGGACTAAATCTATTCGACATACAGTGGCAATAGTGTTAATTAAATCCTTGAGAGTTATTTACTTGTCACTTATTTCTGCTTCATAAAAATAGTTTAGAACTTTCAAAAGTCTATTATTAATATTCCATTGCTATGTGAATCTGAACTCTGGAAAAATTCATTTTTTTAATGCTTTATGAAATCTGATTATACCCCAAAAAGGTATAGAGAATATTATCCAAGAGGTGTATTTGTCATCCAGGAGACAGACAGTACCTTGGCTGGTATACTACTCTTAGAGGGGCTGGGGTGGGGGCAGTGGATCTGCTCTGCAGTTGTATTCTCCCCAAATATTCTATAGCCCGTTGAGTCAATATTAGCTTCCTCTAAATACATGATTATCTCAAAAAAAAAAGTTAAGAGTATGTACATCAGACCTGCCAAACAATAGGCAAAATGGGAACAGACATTTAACTGGGTTCTATGTGACAATTTATATAATGTTACCCAATAAAATAAGTGTCACACAGCAGGAGAGCAACATTCTTTAACGAATGAATTTTTTTCACCTTATTTAAAGAGGGTTTAAAGAGCAAAGCAAAAGCAAGTCTTTTGTTTAAGTTTTGGTGGGGCTTTAAACATTATTCATTTTCATCTACCTACAGAACTTGGTTTTAAACAAAACCATGTTTTCTCATCCTGTTAAATAATCTCAGTTAGTAAGAAATGGATGAAGGGACTTCCTTGGTTGTTCAGTGGTTAGGACTCTGAGAATCTAATGCAGGGCATTCAGGCTGGACCTCTGGTTGGGGAACTAAGAGTCCACAAATTGCATGATGTGCCCTCCCAAAAAACCCGAAATGGATAGAAAAGGCACACATATCAGCAGTTTTCACAATCAGAGTCATACTGCATTCTCTTCAGTTCAGTTCAGTTGCTTAGTAGTGTCCAACTCTTTGCGACTCCATGAACTGCAGCACACCAGGCCTCCCTGTCCATCACCAACTCCCGGAGTTTACTCATACTCATGTCCATCGAGTCGGTGATGCCATCCAGCCATCTCATTCTCTGTCGTCCCCTTCTCCTCTTGCCCCCAAACCCTCCCAGCATCAGAGTCTTTTCCAATGAGTCAACACTTCGCATGAGATGGCCAAAGTATTGGAGTTTCAGCTTCAGCATCAGTCCTTTCAATGAACACCCAGGACTGATCTCCTTTAGAATGGACCGAATGGATCTCCTTGCAGTCCAAGGGACTCTCAAGAGTCTTCTCCAACACCACAGTTCAAAAGCATCAATTCTTCAGCGCTCAGATTTCTTCACAGTCCAACTCTCACATTCATACATGACCACTGGAAAAACCATAGCCTTGACTAGATGGACTTTTGTTGGCAAAGTAATGTCTCTGCTTTTGAATATGCTATCTAGGTTGGTCATAACTTTCCTTCCAAGGAGTAAGCGTCTTTTAATTTCATGGCTGCAGTCACCATCTGCAGTGATTTTGGAGCAAAAAAAAATAGTCTGACACTGTTTCCCCGTCTATTTCCCATGAAGTGATGGGACCAGATGCCATGATCTTCATTTTCTTAATGTTGAGGTTTAAGCCAACTTTTTCACTCTCCTCTTTTACTTTGATCAAGAGGCTTTTTAGTTCCTCTTCACTTTCTGCCATAAGGGTGGTGTCATCTGCATATCTGAGGTTATTGATATTTCTCCCGGCAATCTTGATTCCAGCTTGTGCTTCTTCCAGCCCAGAGTTTCTCATGATGTACTCTGCATAGAAGTTAAATAAGCAGGGTGACAATATACAGCCTTGACGTACTCCTTTTCCTATTTGGAACCAGTCTGTTGTTCCATGTCCTGTTCTAACTGTTGCTTCCTGACCTGCATATAGATTTCTCAAGAGGCAGGTCAGGTGGTCTGGTATTCCCATTTCTTTCATAATTTTCCACAGTTTATTGTGATCCACACAGTCAAAGGCTTTGGCATAGTCAATAAAGCAGAAGTAGATGTTTTTCTGGAACTCTCTTGCTTTTTCGATGATCCAGTGGATGTTGGCAATTTGATGTCTGGTTCTTCTGACTTTTCTAAAACCAGCTTAAACATGTGGAAGTTCACAGTTCATGTACTGCTGAAGCCTGGCTTGGAGAATTTTGAGCATTACTTTACTAGTGTGTGAGATGAGTGCAATTGTGCGGTAGTTTGAGCATTCTATGGCATTGCCTTTCTTTGGGACTAGAATGAAAACTGACCTTTTCCAGTCCTGTGGTCACTGCTGAGTTTTCCAAATTTGCTGGCATATTGAATGCAGCACTTTCACAGCATCATCTTTCAGGAGTTGGAATAGCTCAACTGGAATTCCATCACCTCCACTAGCTTTGTTCGTAGTGATGCTTTCTAAGGTTGACTTGACTTCACATTCCAAGATGTCTGGCTCTAGGGGAGTGATCACACCATCGTGATTATCTGGGTCGTGAAGCTCTTTTTTGTACAGTTCTTCTGTGTATTGTTGCCACCTCTTCTTAATAGCACCTGCTTCTGTTAGGTCCATACCATTTCTGTCCTTTATTGAGCCCATCTTTGCATGAAATGTTCCCTTGGCATCTCTAATTTTCTTGAAAAGATCTCTAGTCTTTCCCATTCTGTTGTTTTCCTCTATTTCTTTGCATTGATCGCTGAGGAAGGCTTTCTTATCTCTCCTTGCTATTCTTTGGAACTCTGCATTCAGATGCTTATGTCTTTCCTTTTCTCCTTTGCTTTTCACTTCTCTTCTTTTCATAGCTATTTGTAAGGCCTCCCCAGACAGCCATTTTGCTTTTTTTGCATTCCTTTTTCATGGGATGGTCTTGATCCCTGTCTTCTGTACAATGTCACGAACCTCTGTCAATAGTTCATCAGGCACTCTATCTATCAGATCTAGTTGCTCCTCTTGGCCCACTGCATTCTCTAGTATTCTGCACTAGAGTATGGTGCTAGGGAAAAATTCCCTAATCAAAGTTAAATTTGATTCAAGATTATTATTTAAATAAGGATAAGAGATATATTCTATTGTGTGTAATATATTTGAAAAGCAAGTATTTCCAATGCTACTTTATACTAAAAATAACACTTTTTCCATTGAATATGTCCAATGTGTCACAATACTCATGTAAACTAGAGTATTTTTGGATTAGTTAAAAATTTAGAAAGATGGTAACAATAACCCTGTGTATGAGACAGCAAAAGAGACACTGATGTATAGATCAGTCTTATGGACTCTGTGGGAGAGGGAGAGGGTGGGGAGATTTGGGAGAATGGCATTGAAACATGTATAATATCATGTATGAAACGAGTCGGCAGTCCAGGTTCGATGCACGATACTGGATGCTTGGGGCTGGTGCACCAGGACGAACCAGAGGGAGGGTATGGGGAGGGAGGAGGGAGGAGGGTTCAGGATGGGGAACACAGGTATACCTGTGGTGGATTCATTTCAATATTTGGCAAAACTAATACAATATTGTAAAGTTTAAAAATAAAATTAAAAAAAATAACTGCTCAGATACTATTGTAAAGTGTTTGCTTTCATCAATAAACCCAACTTAAGTAAGGTATTAAGAAGCTGTTCCCTTTGAACAAAAAAATTGCCTGCTCAACTTTAAAATCTTCTCTGTTTACAAAGAAATGAGCAGCACTGACACAAAGCTCGGATTTAACATATAAGAATAAAGCCTTGAAACATTTGGTTTTATAAATCAGTGTACATACAGCAATAATCTTAAAGTATTAATTCCTCTTCTAGGACTATTTCTAATGAAGAATTCTATTTGCTTCCAAGAAACATAGGAATCAGCTAGGAAATAAGGCACAAAATGAACTAAATGTGTATCAATGCTTCATTCACCTATGATTTTTTTTTTTTGTATTTCTAACTATTCCTAGGTCATGCTCTACCCTCAAATATCAAAGCTAAGAGACAATGAACCTCAAGTCTGTTACTTGTGTACTTAAAATATGGTATGGACATGAAGATTACGTACCATGATAACCATGTTGTTAGGGAAAAATGTCAAGAAAAAAGAAAATAAAAAGAGTTTTGGTATAGTCAAACCTTTAAGTCAATATAGTTATTATCAACAAGGCAAACTGGTCATCATTTTCCATCCATTACAGCACAGTTATATATGAGAATCTCAATATTTAACATTAAAAATCATACAACCTCCATGGTCTCAACGTGATCCTTAAAAGCATTATCTGTTAACTTAAGAAGCCAGCTGGGACACAAACCACAGTTGTTCCTTAAAGTTTTCATTTGTGAATAAAGAAAAGCAGAGTCTTAATGAGATCCATCAGAATACTCTCTGATAACAGGAATAAAAACTTTTCTGTAGAGATATTTTGATCTTAACAGCATGTATTACTCTTAACAGCATGTATTACTAATAAAATGATCTCAACATATTTGTTGAGTAAAATGAAGTTTGGTAAAAATCATCTTCAAGCAAAACAAAAATCCACATAATTAAGAAGTTTATTTCTGCTGAATTTTCAAATAGATATTCATATTTTATCACATGTTCACATTGCAATGCCTATAAAAATAAATTATTTTAAATGCTTGTTTTTTCACACAGTACCCCTGTGAGTATTTAATAAAACAGATTTCCATATAACACTGTATGACTTGCCTTCCTTTAAGCCAGAAAACCTCTGAAACTAGTTTTACTAATAAATTAAGCCACTTTCTACAAATGCTATATATCATCTGCTAATATATATATATATATATAAAATCGGAAAAGTCAATGAAATTTCAAGTGCTCATTTGTTGATTACTTTTAAAAATTTAGATTTAACTTATCTACATAACACAATATGTCTGAATTACAATATACTCTATATTATTCTAGTAAAGAAATAGCCAATATTCTCTAACCATGCCATATTTGAAAAAGAAAATGGAATATTAAAAGAAAATACTGGAAAATGAAATCAAGAATTCATTTATCCAAACATTTTAAAATCACTTTATAAAACCTTTCTAACCAGAAAGTTGTTCAAAGAACACTTTAACATACAAATTCTCCAGATGTATTACTAAATATTGTAGTTTAGTTTCAATTAGAGCAGTGGCAGACAGTTCTAAAAGAAAGGTGAATATGACGATTTATTTGCACTGAGTCCATGCTGTGGGAGTTCAGAATTTTACTTTATGATGAAAAATCATCACTAATGAATATTTGAGAAACATAATTGTATACAGAATCTGGGAATTATTTGGCACTTAAGGAAAAAAAAGACTGTTACTTTAGGCAGATCACTTATGACTCTAGCTTTTTATTCAAAGAAATGGAACAATCAATCTACATGTGGAATGATAAAGCCTATTCTTCTATGAGCCTTCATTTTTCAAGGAAAAATACAGAAAGAAAAAAAAATCAATATATAGAGTAGTTTAGTCCTGGAAAGGCCTTTCTTAAAGAGAAACCTCAGTCAAGGTTGAAAGAGCAATTAATGCAGGCTCAAAAATCTGGGCCATTCTGATAGAGTTCGGTTAACATGTGGCAGAAGTAATCATCCACTTGTGAAAATGATTTTCGGTTCATTCTCAAACACCTTTCAGACACTCATGATCCCATTTAACTGACAACAATACAGGCTATCCATGGGCACCACTGCATCTGATGTGAAACCAATAGGGACCAAACGCCCTCAGGCACTTTCAGTCATTCCCCACAAGGTCTTTGCTTGCAGCTCCCACTCTGCTCCAGAATAAAAGGAATCTTCCTTCTTTCACTACATTCTTTCCTTTATTTAACCCCACAAGATTAAGTCTTTTTTTTTTTTTTTTTTTGGTTTTGTTTTCAGCTAAGCATGAGAAAAAGAAACTGATTCAAAACAACAGCGTGACCTGGGCATTAAGATACCTAGAAGTATATACTTGCCAGTTGGCTTTTATAAAACTTCTTGTCTTCTGGGAAGGAGAAAAAGGTGAGGAGGCCAGGGAAGGATCGTCATCAAACAAACCATAGAACATTTTGAAGGAAATGATAAATGATAAATAAAAAAAAACAACCTATTATTAAGTAAGAAGTTAAAATGTGTGTGCTATGTAAACAGGAAACTTGTAATAGCAGAGGAGTAAAATGCAGTTCATTTTCTGTATCACGTTTTGTAGAATCAGTAACATAAAAACTGCCTCTCTTTCTCCCTGAGGAGTCTCATCTCCTGTTAATTTCAGTTAAATCTGAGCTCATATCAGCATTATCAGATTAAGTCTAACAGTCTAAGATATAAAAGCTATCCTTTAAAAACTGGCTTATGGTTAGTCACTCATTTCTGTCTGACTCTTTGCGACTCCATGGACTGTAGGACAACCAGGCTCCTCTGTCCATGGAATTCTCCAGGCAAGAATACTGGAGTGGGTAGCCATTCCCTTCTCCAGGGATCTTCCCAACTCAGGGATCGAACCTGGGTATCCTGCATCTCAGGAGGATTCTTTACCATCTACACCAACACTGTACAAACTGGAAAATGAACACAGGCAAACTTCCAAGATGAGAAGACCTTATAATCATATCCCGCCCTTAGACAAGACATCAAGATCTACAAGTGACCACTCTGAAAGGAGGTGCTCTAAAATAAATGATAATGCACTGTCACCTAGAAACAAAAATGATCTGGGGAAATTTACCCAAGCAGTTCTACAAAAAGTAGTTTTAAATAGCTAAGTACAAGCTAAATCATTCTAGCTGTGCAGAGAAATCTTTTCTTATAGAGACAGTGTTTCCTGTTTTTTTGATAACTGACCATCAATACTCTTTTACATCTCAATTAGCAGAAAAAGTGCCCCAATACAGATGCTTTAATGGTTATCTCACCAATTCTGAAATTTAAAAAGTTATACAAATATGTTAGGCTCTTATTCTAATATACTCTACTACAGAGGGCATATTTTGTAGGCATAGTTTCATGCTTTTCCTCCATTTAAATGTATTTCAAATTACAATGCTTTTCTGTATGTGTGGAAACTTGACTGCCTTGTTAAAAGCTGAAGAAAACTAGTGAACTTACCAAGCTGATTATAAAATGTCTCAGAAGAGAGTAAGAGGAAAACGAATGTTACAAGAATGTACTGAGTAATCTATTCCTATCAGGCAAACTTGCTTAGAGTCAAGCCTATGCCTCCATCCCCTTGGAGGAGGGATACAGGCTGTGAGGATGTGACTCTCTAGGGGTCACGCTATAACACATTTCAAAGGGAACGATACTCTGCACCAGTTAGCAAAAAACTTCTGGTGCACTTAATGATGAAAATGAAATAAATTACTTATGCACTCTTAGATATTTTTGTGACACAATCCATTCAACTTTCCTCTCCCTGAAAATGTAAATGGTTTGGTAATAATGAAACAAAAAGTTTTAGCAAAGGCTTTTATGCATGTATCATACTACATCTTATTTACTAGGGGAAATACTTTTCCATTGGGGGCAAAATACTCCTGCTGCTGCTGCTAAGTCGCTTCAGTCGTGTCCGAGTCTGTGCGACCCCATAGACGGCAGCCCACCAGGCTTCCCCATCCCTGGGATTCTCCAGGCAAGAACACTGGAGTGGGTTGCCATTTCCTTCTCCAGTGCATGAAAGTGAAAAGTGAAAGTGAAGTCGCTCAGTCGTGTCCGACTCTTAGCGACCCCATGGACTGCAGCCTACCAGGCTCCTCAGTCCATGGGATTTTCCAGGCAAGAGTACTGGAGTGGGGTGCCATTGCCTTCTCCGAAAATACTCCTAAAGCAATACAAAATGCTTTAACACTTTTAAACATTACATGCAACACGGGTAACCCTGAGTTAACATGGATATTGTAGCTCTCAGTATCCTCTCTTGTAAGTAGATATATCTGTTCTACCTACTTCATATTCAGCATAAATTCAATGAGATACAAACATAAAAATGACAATTTTTATAAACCATACACGCTCTGAAAAAAAAATGATTGAGAAGATAATATGGGATTCAGTATTGTCCACTGTGTGAGTTTTGGGACATCTGGATAGAAAGTAGTACATGGAGACAAGAATGGATGTGGCGAGCAAATAAATGTGAGAAATACTGAGTTAAGCAAAGCTAACTGCTCTGTGTGTGAGGACTAGTAAAAGGCTGTTACAGACCTGGGAGATGGGATGCTGAAGAGTGGGGACAGGCTAGGGAGAACAGTGTAACTAGTGTCTCCAAAATTACTCTCTCATAGAGGACCATGGAGGAGTCATGTTCTCCAGTGCACACTTTGGGAAATTAGACTAGATGACTAGCGTCTTTAAACACTACAATCTTATAACTCAGTTTTTGCACTCTGTTTGGAATTAACTAATATCCTAATCAGGGCTCAATTGTGTCCAACTCTTTGCGACCCCATGGACTGTAGCCTACAAGGCTCCTCAGTCCATGGAATTTTCCAGGCAAGAGTACTGGAGTGGGTTAACATTTCCTTCTCCAGGGGATCTTCCTGACCCAGGGATCAAACCCGGGTCTCCCGTATTGCAGGCAGATGCTTTACTGTCTGAGCCACCAGGGAAGTCCAATATCCTAATCATGATTACAAATATCCTCTTCATTTCTAATATTGTCTTACTTAGAATCTATAAACATTTGTATTTGGAAACAAAAAGTTTTCTGTAAAATTTGGGTCATAATCACCACGTTCTATTTGATTCCTGAAAGGTCTCTGCTTCTATAACATTATTCTCCAGTCTTAGTTAATGAGGACATTTTTGGAGGGCTCTAAAAATTTAGAAGACATACTGTGTATATCCATTTTTAAAGTAACTTTTCTTCACGTCAGCTATTTGCAAAGGTATTTGAATGCCTCCTGACACTCACATACCCCAACAGCCTTGTTCTACCTAAACTGTATCACTTTGAGCTTCACTTCTGTGTTTTGTGACCAGTCTCACCTGCCATCAAGGTGAGTTCTGGGTCAAGACTTGGATTGAGCAGTGAGATCCCTTCGCTGTCCTGACAGCTCAACCTTGTACTTTGGCCTCAGCATCCTGTCCCTGCCCTGTTCCCTGGAGCTTACATGGTCGTGCTGATGTCACCCAATACTCTAAGCTGAAGATCCAGCTTTGCTCTTGTTCTCGCTCATCTTTCTCTGATACTCTGCTCTTGAATTCTGGTCTGATTAGGTGGGTGCAGACATTTCCATGATCTCTCACATCTGGAACATTCCTGTGCTGAGATCCTCTCATATTCTTCTTGGCTTTTCTGGGGATACCACCTACTCCTTTGTACTAATACTCTGACTTGTCACTGCTGCTCTGCTTGTCTGTGTGTTGGTTGTCTTACCCCATCAGTCCCACACATCTTACAATGTCATCGATTTCCAGCAATTTAAATTCATTTCATTCTTGCCTCTCAGGTTTCCAATTTCTTCTCATTCCTCAGAGTTCAACTATCACTTTCTCGGAGAAGCTCTCCCTGACGTCCCTAATGAGGTCAGATGCCTTCTTAGATGGATTAGGTGAGATGGAGACATTCCTTCCACGGCTCTGCCACAGCATACGGCACCGTGGACGAAAGTCTATTTCCAGCACAACACAGGAAGCTCCGTGGGGCTAAGGACCACATCCGTTACTACTCACCACCCTGTCATAGCACCATGACTTTATACCGCAGATATTTCATTAATGGTTTTGAAATGACTAAACAGCTACTTTTAGTCTTGCCATTAGGAATGATGATAAGAACCTAATAAAGAAAGTAAATCTCCAGCAAAAATTTATATAATATATACTGAGGTAAAAGAAAAAGTCTTAGGTAGACTTTGGATCTTCCAGGAAGTGGGTGGTTTTATATTTATTTAATCAAGAGTATTCAGTGTTTTAGCAGCAGGATTTCATCCTGATATTTAACTTAACATAGGAGCTCAGAACATAAAGGAAAGTGGAGTGGCTGCTGGAGAAGCAGGCACAAAGTTGCAAGAGTCCCAGCTTGTCCAAAAAGCCCATCATTCCTGAAAGGGACTCCTAGGGCTTCCGGCTGAAAACGGCTTCTAGGCCACAGTATCACAGGAACCTTTTAGTCAAACTCAATAAAATATATTCTGTCCAAAGATCTGAAAATATCACCAGATTTCTAACTACCACTAATATACACAGATTTTAACTTTCTGATACATAAACATGGGTGGGGTCTTGAGAAGGCTCAGTAATTCAGTAGCTCTTTCCTCTGCCTGAGTTTTGAACAAACTGGCTAAAGACAAAAAGAGCTGTTAAGAAAAGGCTAAAAGAGCACTTTCTCACTGATAAATACTGAAGAATCTGGCTTATTTCTGTAAGAGTGGGCTCCCTTATGAGGTTCGGTATTATATCAGACATACTTTCCCCACTCTGTCACAGGCAGTGCTGGTCAGGCCTAATGTGTCCACGTGGAGATCCTGCCCCCAACAGATCCAAATGGAAAGAGCTGAACTATGCATGCCCAGGCTCTGCTCTCAAACTAGTTAATTAGATGTATCAAAAAAAGGGGGGTAGAGAGAAGCCAGGAGTTTTACTGTTATGGATATTCCTTGCATGGAAGGAAATAATACGGGTACAGAATAAGAGCTTTTATAAAATAGAGATGAAAGAATTAAAATAATGAGACAGAAGGACACCAGAGAAAGACGGCGTGAGTGGGAAAATGAATGAGTCTCTTAAGTCTCCTTAACTTTTAACTGTTATGCGTCTGGTGTGCCCTTCACAATTTTTTCACCTGTAAAACAGAAATGCAATATTTGCCCTGATGAAAACAGGTGGTGTCATTACAAATACCTAGTTAAATGATGTATGCAAAGGGGCTTTTGAAATTACAAAGCACAGTGGAAATCAAGGCATCATCTTATTATAGGAGTAGTATAAACTGGAAAATATTTCAATTTAACTTTTTAAAAGACTCTTTGGAAAGCTTTGGGAAAGTGGCTATGAATTTTTCAGTTTTTTCCACTTTAAGAAAAAAACTTATAGAGTGGCACAAAAATTTAAGTATACATTTTCCTACAATGAAGGATAACTATGATATCACACAAGTTACGACAAAACGCCTAGCTCTTATTTGTGAGATAAAAGCAATATTTCTATAGAGTACATGTATTATGTTTCCCAGCTACTTAATTCCTTAGGTTGTTAAGAAATTGCCACTTATCCACCTACTAAAAAACCCTGGACTAACGTGAAAAAGTACACTTTGATGTTCAGTTTCACACTTGCATCTATGTGGAGGAGCATGAATAACAAAAGAAAGGCAACAGTAATAAGAGAGCCATGTACAATCAGGTTGGGATTCATTGGGCTACTCTTGTAAAATGGTTTTCCTTCTCCTTTAACTTAAAGCCTAATAATTCTATTTATTTCTATACTTGCTTATTCATAGGCAATGTTTTTGCCTGTGAATGCAGGATACAAAGAGAAATGAATCGAGATAGTCAGTAGGAGAAAAAAAAACAAAACACACCTCTGACATTTACAAAACATATTCAGAATTGAAAGTCTCAGGGGAACATGTATACAACCGTGGCGGATTCATGTTGTTGTATGGCAAAACCAATACAATATTGTAATTAGCCTCCAATTAAAATAAATAAATTAACAAAAAGAAAGTCTCAGATATTTTTGGTTCAAATTGACCTTAGTGACATCTTTGATATTCATATAGTGTTAAACATTAAAGTTTTTCTATGTTAATTTGATAAAATGTCTTGACAAGTTTGATATGTCCAAAATGAACTACCACTTCACTTTCTAAAATTTTCTTACAATTAAAAAAATGTCTTGAAGATTACTTAATATTACTTAAATAACACCACCTTTATTATCAAGTTTTCTATTCAACAGATAAAAACAGTTCTTTTCTGGGGGATGCTTGCGCCATCTACTGGAGAACTATATTACTATTTTTGTCAAATGACAACTTGAACATCATTTCCAAAGGTACTTTGTGAAGTACTGCCCTCTAAAATGCAACACTGGGACAAAATCTGGTCCTTTTCTTTCTTGCACGTGTCAGTACAGGAAATCAGTACTTTTCCCCGCACAATAACACAAACATACATTAGTTCAAGTAATTTGATATTCCCATCTTATTTTGACAGCTATTCGTCCACAGGCAAAAGTAGATGTGGGAGAGAGAAACACAGATGGAGAAAAGAGATTATATAACCCTTTTACTATTTATTTACAAAGTATACAAACATCTAATTTTAAATGAATATAAGCAGAGGTTCTCTCCCATTGAGCCATACAGCTATGGAATAAAGACTAGAATTGATAAATGAATTTGTAGAATGTCAAAATTATTTTAAAGAATTGAAACCATTCTAAAGGTATCTCTGGGTTTTTTCTTAATACATAACCACAATCATAATGAAATGGAGTGTAAAAGAAAAATCACTACACAAAAGACCATGATCTCTAAATAGCTTTTTCCTCTATTCTCTGTATGATGGCACCACCTAAAGCAGAAGAATTTAAGAGCTGTTCATTTTCAATTAAGAAGGCAGGCTATTTTTTTTTCCTAGTAAAAGAAATGAGAATCTTGTTTGAAGGTCTGTATCATAATTACATCTCTGGATGTGGGATATGATTCAGTTACAGGCATATATATATATGCTTTTTAGTGGGATGCTAACATAAATTACTCTGTAACTATAAATGATTAGAATCCAAATAATTTTTGATTTATGAGAAGCCCTTTTCTCTCCCTCTCTCTCTGTAATTAGAGGAAACAGACAAAAAATAGCCCCTCACTGCACAGACTGAAGACATAAGCTGGAGTTGGTACTCCTTGCTGCTGCTGCTGCTGCTGCTGCTAAGTCGCTTCAGTCGTGTCCGACTCTGTGCGACCCCATAGACGGCAGCCCACCAGGCTCCCCCGTCCCTGGGATTCTCCAGGCAAGAACACTGGAGTGGGTTGCCATTTCCTTCTCCAATGCATGCAAGTGAAAAGTGAAAGTGAAGTCGCTCAATCATGTCCTACTCTTTGCAACCCCATGGTCTGCAGCCTACCAGGCTCCTCCGTCCATGGGATTTTCCAGGCAAGAGTATTGGAGTGGGGTGCCATTGCCTTCTCCGTGATTCTCCTTAGGAATAACTAATTTAATATTTTTGTGCATTTTAGGACAGAAGATATGTTCACCATAAACATTAACAAAAGGTAGAAAATACAATGAAAAGTGAACATGAACTACCATGGGAGTTCCTATAACTCAGAGAGTCTCAGATAGATGACCACGGTAAATACATGATCCTTGATCATCAAATAAAATTTAAATGTATTTATGAAACTCTAAAGAGAAATACAGAATTCTAGTAAACATTCAGATCAGATCAGATCAGTCGCTCAGTCGTGTCTCTTTGCGACGCCATGAATCGCAGCACGCCAGGCCTCCCAGTCCATCACCAACTCCCAGAGTTCACTCAGATTCACGTCCATCGAGTCAGTGATGCCATCCAGCCATCTCATCCTCTGTTGTCCCCTTCTCCTCCTGCCCCTAGTCCCTCCCAGCATCAGAGTCTTTTCCAATGAGTCAACTCTTCGCATCAGGTGGCCAAAGTACTGGAGTTTCAGCTTTAGCATCATTCCCTCCAAAGAAATCCCAGGGCTGATCTCCTTCAGAATGGACTGGTTGGATCTCCTTGCAGTCCAAGGGACTCTCAAGAGTCTTCTCCAACACCACAGTTCAAAAGCATCAATTCTTCAGCGCTCAGCTTTCTTCACAGTCCAACTCTCACATCCATACATGACCACAGGGAAAACCATAGCCTTGACTAGACGGACCTTTGTTGGCAAAGTAATGTCTCTGCTTTTGAATATGCTATCTAGGTTGGTCATAACTTTCCTTCCAAGGAGTAAACATTAAGGTGATTTAATAAAGTCTGAAATTTTAAAATGTTTAAATAAGTTAATTTTGCTAGCATTCAGGTTAACCTTTTCAATCAACCTGAAATTAAAAAAAGTCAAAACCAAAACCAGAAAAAAGTAAGATAACAGATTATAATAGTACATCAGAACATATCCTGTCGTAGCCCACATCCTCCACTGAGATCCTTTGAATCAAGTAACTACTCCCATTGCATTTCATGATTGCTTTGTTTATAGCAGGTTATATTTTATTTTAGGGGATTTACTGAATTCCAGTCACCATGCTTTGCATTTTACATATATTACTTTAATACTCATTAATGATCCTATTAGGTAGGTAGAGTTATTGCTACAAACTACAGGAAACACACAGTTTATAACCAACTTCTGATTCTTTCGGTACTATAGAAACTATATATTAAGCACCACCTTTAAGTTTCAATTAGCAACACTCACTGAATATACTTTCTGACTTTGTTACAAGATTCACTTCAGAGTTGTAGTGAATTGTGAGAGAACAGGCCCCTGCTTCTATATACATGGAACGCTTCTCTTCACTCAAGGTTTAACCTTTCATGGAGAAGGTGGTCTTGAGCCCCAGAGAGTAATCTCAAGGCCAGTCCTTGTACACGGGGTGAAGTCCATTCTGTCCGAGTTGCTGAACTGGGTATGAACGGCAGGCTTTGTATTTTACATATATTACTTTGATTTGGAGAAAAGACTAAGGGCAGATGAGCCAGAGACCATGATGAGATGCCATCTAACTCAAGCCAGCTTTCTGGAGAGATCCCCTGGTATCCCAGGACAGCAGATAAACAGGTCAGAATCCACAGAATCATAGCAAGCTTTATGGGTACTTTCTTGTATTTTCTGTGATTACTTTCTTATTTGCAGGGCAGAAGCTCTGCCCTACTCTAGCTGACCAAAGAGAAATTAGGAAGAAAAGCCTATTATAGAAGAGAAAGAGAATGAGATGCAGGCAGGGCACGTCCGAGGTCTAGCGCAGCATGGAGAGAAGATGTAACAGAATCCCTTCAGGAGGGGAAAACTTGGTTCTGACCTCACAGTCCAGTCACCGTATCTCCAGAAGGTTCTCCGTCCTTCCTAAACCACTGGAGGGCTGGAGTTGTTCTTTTAAGGGCAGAGGTGTTCTCTCCAGGCAGTTTTCACTAACTCTCCGAGACAGAGGAACAAAATTAGCTTTTTACAAACAGAATTAGCATAGTGTCCCTACACTAATATAACACTTAGATAAGAATTCTGAAACTGGTCTCGAGCCTCAGTTCTTCCTAACTATAAACGGAGCTAATGACTGGCTTCTTGATTGCCTGAAACGGTTGAGGATCAAATGACCCAACCAAACCCAAGAGATATAATAGCTCTTACAATAAAGACAAAGATGCTATAAAGATGTAAAGAAATACTATTAGCAGTTTTATGTTAAAATCTAGGTCATGTCAAATGACCTAGGAGTTAAATTTGAGAAATCCCATTAATTGCCCTATTTATCTACATAATATAAAATGATTGATTAAAATTGATTTCGTTTTTTGGGGTGGATGAAAGTGGCTAATCTACTAACTGTTCTGATTCATATGGATCCAGCTGTATAATCACGAATGAAAAATAAATTTAATTCTTTAGAATTATTTATTGTTATAGGAGAGAAAACTCTCCTAAGAAACACATTTGCACAACATTTCAAACATATCTGATAAGTTAATTTTCAACATAACAATTTTTAACAGAAAATTTTAAAGTATACAAAAAATCACTTACTCTAATTCAGTGCTCCTTGAATGTTATTAGCAAGCAACAAAATCAGCATAGAGAGCTTGTGACAACACACACGGCTGGGCCCCATGCTCCAAGTTTCTGACTTGGTGCAGTTGGCCTGAAAATCTGTTTCTACAAGTTCTCAGGTGAGGCTGACGGTTCTCATACAGACAACACGCATTAACCACCTATTCTGAAACTTGAACAAAAACTGCAGCCACCTCCAGTTGTAGATTCAAAAAGGTTCTTTACCTAAAAGTATATAATGGGTTACGGTTTCCTTACAGTAGCACTAGGAACACATTTTCTAACTGAAATAAACCTAACAAAATAACATTTTCCCCTTTTCCTCTTAAATTGGATCACAGTGCCCCCAAGTGGATAAAAATGTTACTAATAGGAAAGGAAAACAATTCTTCACTGGGAGGGAATTGTGCTGTGTGTGTTAAGTTGCTCAGTCATGTCCGACTCTCTTTACACCCCATGGACTGTAGCCCACCAGGCTCCTTGATCCACAGGGATTCTCCAGACAAGAATACTGGAATAGGTTGCCATGCCCTCATCCAGGGCATCTTCCCAACCCACGGATCAAATCCAGGTCTCCTGCATTGCAGGTAGATTCTTTATTGTCCAAGTCACCAGGGAGGGCATTACCTGAATTTATCTTTATATTTCCCAGAAGGCCCAACCTAATGCTTTTCCTAGGATATACTCAGTACAGGTTAATGGAATGAATACCCACATGCACTTTAAAAAGGCTTACCACTCATGCTTTCAGTGTTTCATTTATAAAATGCTAATATTGGTCAAGTAATCCCCAAATCTCTTAGTTCTTAAATTCTATGCTGGCAGGAAGTAACCACAAAAACCTAATTAGAATCAAGTAGAAAGTAGAGAAATAACAGAAATACCAGCATTATTCTCTGCTCTCCATTCTCATCATCATATAGCTCCTCGAACTGGTGACGGAAGGCAATAAGTATTCACTTAAGGTTTAAAAAGAAAATACATGTATTTAAATGATTGAATATAATGCTAGGTGGTTAAAGGGGCTCTGGCTAACCAACCTGCCTCCCCAACACGGCTATGCATAGCACATCCTGGAGAAATTCTTTGGAAGAAAATGCAGCCTATAATTGATAGTGTCTTTACAGACACTCCATAGAAATTTGTAGCACTATAATTCATTTACAAATCAACAGGATGGTATTTTTTTTACTTCAGTGGGCACATATGAAACCAATAAAGAGGCCTTGGTCAATGCCATGAAAAGGATACTGCTGATAGGTTAAAATTACTTGTGGCTTAAAGCAGGGGTCCCCAACCTCCGGAATCTAATGACTGATAATCTGAGGTGGAGCTGATACAATAATAATAAAACACACTATAACTGGAATGTGCTTGTATCATCCTGAAACCACTCCCCTGACCCTGGCCTGAGGAATAACTGTCTTCCATGAAAACCGGTCCCTGGTGCCAAACACAGCTGGGGTGTGCTGGCTTAAAGGATTGATATTAAATCTTAATAATTTTCTTACATGCATGTATCTTTCTGCCTATCTCCCTCTCAGTTATTAGCATGTATTTATATACGTGTGTAACTCTGTCTCCTCACTTTTCATCATTCTCTTGATTTCAGAAAAGCGCCTCCTATTTCAAATGTATATCCACAGTCTCATAGTTTTATAAACTGCTCATGTAAATTCATTCTGCCTAAAAATAGGACAGAAATCCAAAGAAGGATGAATACAGGTTTGGTGGCATGATGCTGACATTGGCACATGCTCCAAGGGGGCTAACGCACACGTTTACCTCTTCGCATTTCCCCTGGCTTCCTTAAGTACATGTATTTCTCATATGAAATACACCTAAAGTCTCATGTTATTTCATGCCAATTAACAAATTGCTAACATGTCATGTTAATAAAAAAAGCAATTGACCTAAATAGAAGGGCTAATTAAATGGAGTAAGATAATTAAACGATTCTCAATATGTAATCAAAAATTATGGCTGGAAGTGTTTCACAACGTTGTCTTTTTGTTTTCAAGTATCTGACTATCTGCAAAATTCTAATCAGTGTATCCATATGCATAAAAGACAGATCCAGTGCAGATGTTAATTTGTTGCATGATAGAAATCAGGTGTTCAATTACAAATAATGGGGTGTATGAGAGAACACCCAAGACTTCCATTTAGCTGAACACATGCATCTTAACCAGCAAATGATTGCCGACCATTCATACTGGAATTAGCTACTAACATGCACCCAAGGCACATCACATTCAACTCCTTTATTATCTTCATTATATAATATTCACATCTCCAGCCCTGTGTGTTATCTAATTTGCCACTGATTTAGGAGTGTGAATATTTGGTGATCTAAATTCTCTTTATCGTACCTGAATTCTTTAAAAAGGATGCTTTTGATTTTTATCTAAACTCTAGAGCACTTTAACATGAGCAATTTTGTTTCCTCATATTACATTTTCAACAATCAAAACAATTTGCTTTTGTACTAAGGTAAATTTCTTGAACTAAGAATGTTCAAAGCTGTTAATATGTAAAGCCTATTTCAACAAAGCCCTCTCAACATGCTATCTAAACTTATTTTAGCAAAGTAACCACACAGAGGGGCCAAATAGATTCACTTGGCTAAACGATTTGCTTTTTTAATATAATTTACAACAAAGACACAGGCTTAAAATTTACTTATTAAGATATTCACCATGCCAAGCTCATAGACTGACACAATCCTGAAAGGATGTATAAATACCAGGCTGATGCTGAATTATGTCCTAAATCAAGACCCCTAATATTGAGAATTTGCAAATTGGTTATTCAAGAACTAGCAAGGCTATATACCTCTAAAACTTTTATGTCAGATAATCAGAGGAGACAAAGAAAAAGATATCTGATTAGATGGCAGAATAATAGCAGTGTACTTCAATGGAGACTTCATTGTTTTAAAAGACTATGGAGGAGGTTTTAAAAAAGGAAAGTGCATTAATTTTTAATTCTCTTCATTCTCTTAAAATCAGTTTCAAAATATGTGACTGTGTAAGGTCCCTAACTCATTAAGAAAATAAACAAATGCTATTTCTAAGTATGCGGCAACCAGCTAAGCCTCAACAGTTAAGAATGGTGAGGGATCATTTCTGTAACCAAGACTCAACAATTGTGGCCTGATGAGCCAAATCAGTGGAGAAGGAAATGGCAACCCACTCCAGTGTTCTTGCCTGGAGAATCCCAGGGACGGGGGAGCCTGGTGGGCTGTCGTCTCTGGGGTCGCACAGAGTTGGACACGACTGAAGCGACTTAGCAGCAGCAGCAGAGCCAAATCAGGCCTATAGATGAACTCTGAGAGCTCAGCATCACAAAAAAACCAATTCTGAATTTCTTTCTGTAGGGCATGCTACCTTGATTCCATTAATCCTGACTATTTCACTCTTCATGACCTTATGCTTAATCAATCTACATTTCTGTTTGGCTTAATCATTTCATGTTTTGTTTCATGTTTCACACTTTGGGCCATAGGGTGCCTAGATATTTGGTCAAACATTATTTTAGGTGTTTCTGTGAGGATATTTTTGGATAAGAGTAACATTTAAATCAGCACACTGACTAGACTGCCTTCCCTAATATGGGTGGGCTTCATCCAATTAGTTGAAGACCTGGTTAGAACAAAATGCTAACCCTCCTCTGAGTAAGAGAGAATTCTGTCTGACAGCCTTCAAACTGGAACACTTTCAGACTGGGACACTGGCTTTTTCTGGTTGTACAGCAACTTCTAGCCTTTGGGACATTGATTCTGCAGACTTTGGAATTTCTAGTTTCCATAATCACATAAGCCAACTTCTTATGACAAATCTGCTACTGGTTCTTTTTCTCTGGAGAATGCTAATACAGATTTAGTTCTTCTAACACTGAGAAAAGGCAAGCCTGTCATTAAATAACAGCATTCAAGGCCTAGGCCCATTGTACAAGACAAGAAAAGGAGAGAGCAAAGACAGCAAATTAAGAGGAAAAACTGCCATTATTTGCAGATAACACAATCACCTACAGAAAAAAAAATATGACACAATAAACTATTAGAAAAAGAACTGATCAAGTCAGCTAGTTGTAATCAGTCGTCTGCTTCTATACCACAAAAGTGAAGGTAGAATGACAGACTACTTTCCACACAATACTGTGAAAAAACTTACTTGAAAAAACAAAGTTGGAGGCTTTCCTTATTACAACCTATCTAAATAGGAGCTCTATGTGGGTTAAAGACCTAAAGGTATAAGATAAATCTGTAAGTCTAAAAGAAGAAAATAAAGGAGATTATTTCTATGATTTAGGGGTAAAGGATACCTTTTAAATGACTCTAAAGCACAGATATGAACTTCCCCAGTGGCTCAGATGGTAAAGAATCTACCTGCCTTGCCAGAGACCCAGGTTTGATCCCTGAGTTGGGAAGATCCCCTGGAAGAGGGCATGGCAACCTACTTTAGTATTCTTGCCTGGAGAATTCCATGGACAGAGGAGCCTGATGGGCTACAGTCCATGGGGTCGCAAAGAGCTAGACATGAGTGAGCGACTAACACACATGTACACACACAAAGCACAAATATAGGAAGAAAATGGATGGATTTAAATATCAGGCATTTCTGTTCAACAAGGTTATTCAGCAGGTAAAAGAGATGGAGATGATATCTGGAATAGCAAAAACCACCAGAAGATTATCTACAAGTTATCTCCAGAAGATAAATGTGGCTACTTAAATTGATAAAAATTATATGGAATAAAAATGTTTGTTCTTCAATTCCACTGGTTGCATTTTTTAAGTGCTCAAAAGTCACAGTGGTACCCAAATTGTGATAAATGCTGAAACAAAAATAAAGAAAACACTTGAATACTCCAGAAATCTGAAAGCAAGTTAGAAATTCAATTTGGCAAATGAGATGAACATATGAATCACAAAAGCAGGAGCCTAACTAGCAAAAATGTGTGGGGAAAAGGTACTCAGACTTATTAATCAAATGAAACACCCCCACCCACTAATCAGAAAAAGCAAAAATCTGAAAGGTAAGTTTACTGGATAAGCATAAGGGCAAGTAGAATTGTAAACAGAGACAAATAATCTAGAAAGCAATCCTGGAATACTTAACAAAATTAAGTATGTGTATGTCTGATTCTTCATTATATATGGTGGAGAAATTCTGACACAGGCCTACTAGCGGACATGAACAAGGACAATCAGTGGGGTACTGTGTATGGAGATGGACTGGAGACAGTTTTGGGTGGTCATCATAAGAGAACTGCATAAGTAAAATGTAATAAATACTATGGAATGTACATAATATCAAGAAGCAGTGAGCTAGGAGAATATAAACATAATCATGTGTCTAGGCCTTAAAATAATGTTTAATGAAAACATAAGAAGTTGAATATCTTTAGCACAAAATACATAAATTTAAAACACATACACACACTAAATGTATTTTATAAAATTACCTAACATCAAAGGTACACTATCCAATATAGAATGGATACCTATGCAGGTAGGCACAGAAGAAACCAGGGAAAAAAGGGCTAGAAAGTAAAACAGCTGCTGATGGTGTGCAATGAAATGAGGAATATGAGAATGCAAATTTCTGCACCTCAAATTCTAGAGAGATAAATAATTGTTTAAACTCTTCTCAAGTACATGTCGTTTTAGGTGATTTTATTTTAACCAGAAAATTTTTAGATGTAATCTAGAATTTTAAGAGTCCACTGAACATGACATTTATAAGTTGATACTTTGGCCACCTGATGTGAAGAACTGACTCATTGAAAAAGACCCTGATGCTGGGAAAGATTGAAGGCAGGAGGAGAAGGGGATGACAGAGGATGAGATGGTTGGATGACATCACCGACTCAATGGAAATGATTTTGAGTGAACTCCGGGAGTTGGTGATGGAATAGGGAGGCCTGGCGTGCTGCAGTCCATGGGGTCGCAAAGAGTTAGACACGACTGAGCAACTGAACTGAACTGAATGGAGTGTTAACAGATCATGTAATTTATATAATACTGACATCACTATTTACTGAAGATTTTCCCCAAAAGGCAATAAATGCCAAAACAAACAAACATCAAGAAATCTGAAAGCAATTTAGGAGCTCAACTTAGCGTTATACCAATTTATAAAACATGCTAAGCTTTAAAATATTATAAACTGTGTTAAAGTTCAATAATCAATCCAATAAAAAACGAACTTGTGGCAAATTAAAGAAACATTTCAAATTTTATGATTGTTAACCTTTTCTAACCACAGATCACTCTAACAAAGTCTGCTGTGGGTATGCTCTTGAATTTGGAACTAAATTTATATCTCAGCTCTTATAAATACTCAAAGTAATTATTTCAGAATGAATGTAGAATGACACTTTAATGAGTAATGCATCTCCTGGCAATTAAGATTATCTTGCTTCTCTTGGCAATTAAAATGGCAAGGCATATTATTAAGGTCCCATGATCCTTCATACCTCTTCCTGACAATTACCATAAGAAACATTAAAGGCAAGATCTCAGCTATAATCCATTCACTGAATATTTGGTAGCAGGGTAAACACTTTCTCCTCCTTGCCTAATAATTTTTCATTTCACTCATTACCCATCAATCATTAATGCAATTTGTGCTGTGTCTTACAAAGTTCAATTTTTCATTTTACATAACTTATTACAACCAATTGATTTTGTCGAAATCAAGTATAGGGATACTTTTAATTAAGAAATAATTTTAACCCGTTTATTCATGATATGACTCTAACAATCAGAATATTAAATACACAGAGTGACTGATGCTGGCAGAAAATGTTAGTGGTGGAATATGAGACATCGAAAATGACTGTAAATTGTATATATTAATATAACAAAGATACATGCCCAAAATTATTGATATGGCTGGTGGGGTCAGAGAATAAAGAGTTTTATTTTTAACTTTTAAATACCTAAGATTTTTTTCTCTACCCAGTTTCTTTACCACTTTAAAAAAAAGTTATTGAAGTATAGTTTGATTTATAATGTTGTGTTTATACCTAAGATTTTTTAAAAAGTGGTTTTATGAGGTAACTTTTATGTCCTTGATTCTCTTCTAATTCAAAGTTAAATATGTACTATTACAGTAATAGGAAAATAGTTACATAAATTAAATTTTTATATTATGTAATACTAGTTACATAAAATTAAAACACGGTATTCACATGTGTGTGAAACTTTTGAAAATGGTAAAGCACTATTAAATTTAAAGAACCTTTCATTCAGTAAGGAAAAAACCATGGTATTTAATTGCAAATTAGTGTGAATTAACTGTTTATGATAACAGCTAAAATGTACTGAATGTCAGTTGTGTGCCTGGCACTTTACCGATATTAACTCATGTAACCCTTGCAGCAACCCTGTGAAATAGGCGATTGCTATTCCACTTTACAAGTGAAGAACTGAGGCACAAGGAGGTTAACAAATTTACAGCAAGAGTACACTGTGATGGGGCGAGAGCCAGGCTGCACACTCCAGCCGCTCCAACAAAGCAGTACTGCTATGGCATTACACTGTCCTTTAGAAGCTTTCATTCTGCCTCAAAACGTTTCATCAATTATTCATACATTTCACTATAAACACACCTAACACTGTCACTCTCTCAGATATGCTTAGCAAATCTAACGGTTACACCTCTAAGTGAATAACATACGGCTGTCTATAACTAAGGACAAGTGTTGTTAAGTGTAAGCAGGTCCCGTCAAATGTCCATAACTGTGTCTTGCTTAGTGAAGTCGCTCAGTTGTGTCCAACTCTTTGCGACCCCATGGACTGTAGCCCACCAGGCTCCTCCATCCATGGAATTTTCTAGGCAAGAGTACTGGAGTGGGTTGCCATCTCCTTCTCCAGGGGATCTTCCCGACCCTGGGATCGAACCAGGGTCTCCCGCATTGTGGGTAGACGCTTTACCGTCTGAGTGTCTTGCTTAAGGTCAAGGCAAAAGACTAAACACAAGCAAGCATGTTTTCCTTTGAATAAAAAGGTATATTTGCGTCCAACGCAAAAAGAGGCAAGGTGGGGCCTGATACGCTATCCATGTTCTCTGCCCTAGTATTTGCAACTGTAACATGACTTTCCGATTTTTTAAAATAGCAGTTTTACTCATTTCCAATCCTTATTTATTTCAGTGATTTCGTTTTGCCTTGGTCATCACAGGCTACATCAGTCTAGAAATTTGATCACTCAGGTTTGATCAATTTTCCTGTTATAGATTTTCACATTTCATAAGAGGGGTTGAGCCATTCTCATTCTTCTTAAATATATCATGTTTGTTTAGTTTACTAAATACTCACAAACACACAGTCCTCACAATTACTACCTACACGGACAATATTGTTCAGTCAACACACTGTTCTCAAGTAATCGTTATATCCCCATTCTTTCACTGACAGGACTGACCAATGAAAACTACACTCGCCCAATTTGGGCAATACCTTCGAAAAAGAGTAATAAACGAGCTTATTTTTAAAACTGTTTTGAATTATGATATAAGGGTTTTGGAAACAGTTGCAAACCACCACTTAAAGGGATTCTGCGAACCACTTATTTATGATATGCTTTTAATTAGGTTGTAAAGTCATGGAAGAAGCAATTGATACCTGGTAGTCCATTACATTCTGTATATATGACTGTATTTTACCAGCTTCAGTAGTTTTCCATTTTACAGTTTTATTTTCTAGCCTATGCAATTAGTTTAATAGCTACTCTATTTCAGTGGGAGAAGTAATTACTTCTACTATATCTAATGTATCTTTCAGTGCTGGTTAATATCTCTTTTTAAGCATCAATAATTTTATAGCAAATTTAACCCTTTTATTCATTCTTTCATTCAAAAAGTTTGGCACATGGTAATCAATAAATCTGTACTGAATGACCGATTTGATGAAACTAAGCATGTATTCACTGGCTGGTCAAGCAATGGTAAATAATAAACTCCATTCTACAAGGAGTTAATTTCAGCTGGAGGGACAAACAAAATTGTGGATGACTATTATTCTGTAACAGAGAATGTTCAGTGTACCTGGAACACAAATTTGGGAGACTGAAGTGAAAAGATGAGGAATATGAAGGAATTTTGCATTCGATCTTCATTTGAAAGTACATAAAATCAACCAGTTATCAGCATTTAAATCCTGTGGGAAATGTAATGAACCAGTTGTTCTAAGGATCCCTGCCTCAAGAGACAACAAAAAAGCTATAGATTTAAGACAAAAATGTAAGTGTAAGTAATAAAAGCCAGAAAAAAGAAAAGGACCTCACATAAAGCTGGAGAAGATATATGCTGGTACAACTATTGGTAAAACTTGTAGTATTGTCTTGTAAAGATAACCTGTGTATTCTCATCAGTTCGGCAATTTCACTCTTAGGTACACATTCAAGAGAAACTACATATGTGCAACAGGAGATAGAATAAGCACTGTCTCAAATAGGACAAATCTGGAAATCACACAAAGGTCTATTTGGATAAAATGGATAAATTATGTTTATAGATCAGCATATTCAGGAAATAGCATACATATAATTAAATATAAGGGCTTCTCAGGTGGCACAGGGGTAAAGAATCCACCTGCTAATGCAGGAGACACAGGATAGGGGTTTGATCCCTGGGTTGGGAAGATCTCCTGAAGGACGAAATGGCAACCCACTCTAGTACTCTTGCCTGGGAAATGCCATGGACAGAGGAGTCTGGTGGGCTCCAGTCCACGGGGCTGCAAAGAGTGAGACACAACCGAGCTTGCATGCTACATATACTAATTAATGTGGTAAATGGGACAGGCCAAGAATTAAGACTAATCCAAATTTGTGTATCTAATATATATCAGAAGAGAGGAAAAAAAGTGAATAGGATTTTATAGCAAGACAACAGTGCATAGTATCAGTTAGCCTTTGCTGTGCAATATACCACACTCAAACTTAGCAACTTAAAACAAAAATCATTTATTATTTCTCATGAACACATAGTTAACTGAGCAATTCTACTGATCTGATCTGGGCTCAGCATGACCCACCCATGTGTTTTTACAAGCTGGCTAGTTGGTCTTGGTTCAATCATATGTCTGAGACCTTAGAACAATTGGGTTGATTCAGTTCTGTTCCTCTAGTGGTCTAGCCCACATGTGTCCTCATGATGAAGACAGAGGAAGACAGAAAGTGAAAATGCACAAATGCTTTTTTAAGCCTCTGCTTATGCCAAGTTTGCTACTGTCTCAAGGGCCAAAGTGAGTCACAGGACCAAGCCCAAAGCTGGAGGGGACAATGTAGATACAGGGCAAAGGGTGTGAATTTAGGGAGCCCATTTGTTGGGTCCACTTATGTAGTCAACCCACCACATAGACAATGCATTTTGTAAATAAATATCTCCTCCTTCAATGTAGCAAAGCTCAGGAGGTATGGCCAACTAAAGAGTTTTACATAAGGTCGTAAGGTCGGTCAGTCCTAGGCAGACAGAAGAGGGGTGCTTACCCTCCTGGGGCCTGGAGACTATGTTGAAAGGAAAATGGAGAGGAGGGCAGGCTAGAGGAACACCTTGTACTTAAAGAACACACTAGGGTAGACAATGGAGAAGGCAATGGCACCCCACTCCAGTACTCTTGCCTGGAAAATACCATGGACAGAGAAGCCTGGAAGGCTGTAGTCCATGGGGTCGCTGAGGGTCAGACACGACTGAGCGACTTCACTTTTACTTTTCACTTTCATGCATTGGAGAAGGAAATGGCAGCCCACTCCAGTGTTCTTGCCTGGAGAATCCCAGGGATGGGGGAGCCTGGTGGGCTACCGTCTATGGGGTCGCACAGAGTCGGACACGACTGAAGTGACTTAGCAGCAGCAGGGTAGACAAGGGCTTCTGCCCCACTCCCCACTTCAGATTCTGTGATATAACCTGGTGGGAGCGCTTCCCTGGCGGCTCAACCGGTAAAGAATCCTCCTGCAATGCAGGAGTCCTGGGTTTGATCCCTGGGTTGGGAAGATCCCCTGGAGAAGAGAACGGCTACCCACCTCAGTATTCTGGCCTGGAGAATTTCATGGACTGTATAGTCCATGGGGTCACAAAGAGTCGGACACGGCTGAGGAACTTTCACTTTCAACTTGGTGGGAGGGGTCCTGATGAAGCAGACAGAGGGCTGGAGCTGAGCTGGGCTTATAATTTCGTGGTGTAAAGGATTCAGAAATTCCCTCAAAACCAGAGTCATGGAGATGATGTGATGGGGACTACCCAAGTTTCTGCTCAAGGGCAAGTTAGATTAAGAAGCTATCTTTCTTGGGATGCCTGTACTAGCGTGGGAAAATGTGTAATGCAGAATCAGACTAGTAGGTTTTGTTAAGTGAAAAAGTGGACAAAATAGGATTGCCTTAGTAAAAGCGTATTCAGGGTACATGAACTGACTGATTTGGTTGAAGTTGTCGGGGGTGTTGGGTACAGAGAGGAAAAGAAGTTGTAAAGATGAGATGGGGCCAGGTTTTTGGAGAATTTGAATGCTAGGCTAAAAGTGTGAATCTAATTCCACAGGCAATGGGGAGGCACTAGAAGATTTTTAGTAGTGACATTAAATTGTATTCCTAATTCCTGCATGTGTTGGAAAACAGGTAAAACAAGAAAATCAGTACAAAAGTCATTGAACAGGTTTCTATGTTGTTGCTGCTGTTAGGGCAGAGATTGCACTAGGGTTGGCAGAAGGAATGGATTTATCAGTGGGAAACACTACAGGGAAGCAGGAGCTTAACTACAATGAGTGAAGAAGGAGCAGTTAAAGACGAATATAAAGATCAGTCTAACTGGCAGAAAGGATAAGGCTCTCAATTCCACAAAGCTGGAAACAGCGGATATTCAAATTTTATGACTGCTATGCTCTTCTACTCAGGATTCTGGCCTGGAGAATTCCATGGACTGTATAGTCCGTGGGGTCACAAAGAGTTGGATATGACTGAGTGAATTTCACTTTTGTGCTCTTCTAATCTACTGTCACCGGAGAAGGCGATGGCACCTCACTCCAGCACTCTTGCCTGGAAAATCCCATGGACGGAGGAGCCTGGTGGGCAGCAGTCCATGGGGTCGCTAAGAGTCAGACAAGACTCAGTGACTTCACTTTCACTTTTCACTTTCCTGCACTGGATAAGGCAATGGCAACCCACTCCAGTGTTCTTGCCTGGAGAATCCCAGGGACGGGGGAGCCCCGTGGGCTGCCGTCTATGGGGTCACACAGAGTCGGACACGACTGAAGCGACTTAGCAGCAGCAGCAGCAGCAATCTACTGTCAAAGAAAGTTAAAAAAATTTTTTTCAGAAGTTCTGATACATGAAATAAAGACGCTAAAAGATATTCATACTCCTATAAAGGTAATAAACATGGGGGAGGAAATGATTGACTGAGTTCTAATTTTCCACGGGTCTAAGGAGCCTTCATATTTTCTCGCCCACTCTCCTTCAGTAATTGACGAAACCCAGGCCAAAAAAGATGACTTACCCAAAGTCAGTGACAGAACTGAGACCAAAATACAGGTGTCTTGGCTCTTAAACTAGTTTCATTCTACATAACTATTATCGCACCATCCTCCATCTATGCCACAGTTCAGCTACATGTATCAGAGAAATGAACCAAAAATAGTTATCTTTAAATGTCCAAATTTTTCTTGACCTTCCACCATGCTCAGACCTTTAACAAGACCAAGACTTTTGTTTTATTAATTCAGTGTTAATATTTCCAAACTTCTGGATATATCCAAATAATAAAACATACCACAGTCTCAAGTACATAGTACAAGAATTTTATAGCAAGCCTTCAGTTAAGAGGAAACTATTCCATGATAATTATATATGCTGTTTATAAAATTTTATAGTATTCCTAAATAGTTTTCACTATACCTTTTTGAAAAGTGTCCCAAATTAATTAAGATAACCAATGTATATGATCTGTGGTTTCTGAAATAATGAAAAAGAGAGTTAATCTTCTACCCTTAGTTATTTGACCTAAAATACCATTGTTTAAGATGCCCAGATGTGAAACAAGCATGTCTAAAAGAAAAAAAAAGTTATTTGGTGCATGAACAGTAGAAAAAAATAATGTATGTTAAGATGTTACCCTCCTACAGAAAAATATTGTGTTGAATAGAAATACACAGTTTAAGGTTAAAGTTACAGACTAATTTGTCACAGGAGCAGAGAAGTTTGCAAAGGAGTATAACAATTATACATATAGTTTAATAATTATTAAAGCCATGTTTGAAAAAATTTCTAACGTTATAATTAATCACTAGTTATTTAAAATGAAACCATAGCTGAATGATTTTTATTAGTATATATAAAATGACATGAATTTTAAGGCAGTTGGCAAAATAAAGTTGGCTTTCTGACTTACTCTTATCATTCTACAATTACTAAATCAATGTACCACAGACAGACTTCTATTACATAAATCATATTTAGAAAAAGAATCAATCATTTTTTAAGAATCTAGCAAATGCTTTGTCAGAAGTTTTGGCAAGGCTATAAGGAGTAAGACTTCAATGAAAATAGGGTAAGCCAGAATGAGGTAGTAAATTGGGAACTGGGAATGCAAATAGACATATATATGTGTGTGTGTGTGTGTGCATATATATATTCAGATGAATGAAGGTCAGATGTCAAAATTTTAGACAAGGGCATATAGAAGCATATAGAAAAGTCATGCTAAAAGGTCAATTTAAAATGAGGAATCAATTTTCCCTGGGGAAAAAAAAAACAAAACAGACTTATCTTTTTTATAAGGTACCCTACAAGTAAATGCCACTTTGACAAAGATAAGATTTTCCTCCTTTTGGTCTTGGACTGTCCCCTAAATTACTCAAAGATCATAAACCTTAAATAAAAAAATAATGAAACTTTATTAGAGTACAGTCATTTCACTTTAGGAGCAAATGCCACACTTGAACATTAAGATTACAACTGCAAGGTTCCCTAAGCACCACACCATAGCCCCTGAATGCCTGGCTGGTCCTCTATACAGGGAAGACACAGCCAGCTTGGGGCTTATCCTGTTCTTCCTGCTTATCTGCTGTCTTGCCCCTGAAGCAAGCAATGGGAACAGGGCATTTTATACCTTTACGATGCAAATTAAGGAGTTTTATATATGACAATCTCAAAGTATTTCAAAATGTCTATTCATTTAATAAATGTTCCAACTGTCAAGCATGACTACACACAAAGGATGATGAGATCTATACGGCAGTGATTTGGCTGACAGTTTATCTTATCAGTTTTAACTGTGAAATAATTATTCTACAGTTATATAAAGTTTTCTTTTTTATTTTTAAGGTAAAAAAAAAATCAGCATCAAGCAGACATTTGTAGATTCTAGTCATAATGCTTCTACCTATTTGTGACAATTTAAGTTTCTTCTTTTTCCTTTTCAATTGTAGATTGGTCATAATAATCATTGCTTTATTAGTTCCACTTTATTTTGTCTTTCTTGTGGCTTAAAAAATAACATTTTAATTAGGAAAACATGATTTAATAAAAATGAGGATAGCAGTACTCAGATTTAATACTGTCACTCAGCCACTAGGCTATGCTAAAGGACAATCCATTTGTTCAAAAGCACTTCTGTTTTCCGGCCACCCAAAAAAAGCAGGAAAGTAAATTCTAAAGCTGAATGTAAATTACTTAACCATTTGAAACCTAGACTGAAATTCATTTAACAGATTTATATAAGGGTTTATGTAATTAGTTTATATGACATACTTCCAAAGAATAAATGTACCCAAATTTTATCACGTGTCATATAGTAATGTTTAGTAGGTTACCCAAATTAAATATCCATTTTCATTTGCATATAGTCAGTCCTGTACGGATGTGAGAGTTGGACTGTGAAGAAGGCTGAGCGCCGAAGAATTGATGCTTTTGAACTGTGGTGTTGGAGAAGACTCGTGAGAGTCCCTTGGACTGCAAGGAGATCCAACCAGTTCATCCTAAAGGAGATCAGTCCTGGGTGTTCATTGGAAGGACCATACTTTGGCCACCTCATGCGAAGAGTTGACTCACTGGAAAAGACCCTGATCCTGGGAGGGATTGGGGGCAGGAGGAGAAGAGGACGACAGAAGATGAGATGGCTGGATGGCATCACTGACTTGATGGACATGAAGGAGTCTGGGTGAACTCCGGGAGTTGGTGATGGACAGGGAGGCCTGGCGTGCTGTGATTCATGGGGTTGCAAGAGTCGGACATGAGGGAGCAACTGAACTGAGTCCTGTTTAAAAAAAACTATAATGTATAGACATGGGCTGATTACCAGAAACATGAGTTTTAGATTGGTTTTATTTTTCTTTTTGGTTCAAAAAAGATCATTTTAAAACACAACAGTTAAGGTCCAAACACCATTTACTTCATTTATTTTAGATATTCTTTTACATTAAATTATACACTATCCTCTAAATCACTTCTAAACCTTTAAAGTTCTTTAACTTAGGAATGTATTCATTACTTTTTCCTTAAAACACTAAGGAGCACACTATTATCACTTCCGTCACTATTCCTATTAATATTTTTGCTGGTTTACACATGGTGGGAAGTAATAGGGGTTCAAATGGGTCTAAGAAACTTATATAGTCAGGAACACATAAAATATAGATAACATTAATAAAAATATTTACATAGTGATAACAGGGCCATATACATATATTAAAAAAGGAGAATTCATGTTAAAACAGTTCATATAAGAGAGGGAAATTGATCACTGTTGTCCATACCATTAAAACAGAGAAAAGGTTTTTATGATGAATGTCCCAAAGATGTCTAGCTCTGAAAAGCTCTCCGAGCACAAAAAGCCATAACCCTCCAATTTATTGTTTGATTTGACAACTGTAAAGATAAATTTTTAAACTCTCTTTTAATTATTCATTATTCATCTGTTAATCATTCATTATAGGATTACTTATTGATAGAACATAATCCCGCCCAAAAGCAAAATGCTATTAATCTACTATTCCCATGTATGCCTACATTACCAATTTGGCATATGAAAGAGCACTAGAAAGAAAAAGGTTGGGTGACTTTTGCTTCTTCAATGTAATTAAGTTCAGTAAAATCCATCTATGAAGTACCAAAAAGAAAGGCGAATATGGTTGTGATAGCTATGATTATGCGTCAATTCATATTTTTCCATATATATTTAAACACAGGGTGATATTTGAACTGTTTAAAGCTGTTACCTCAGAGGCACTGAGAAACCTAGACAGGTGCTTGTGGTCTGCCCAGAGCGATAAATTACTATTACAGCAATGATGAAATTCTGGTTGATAATTATTATTATGTTCAATAATGGTCTTATATAGCCTTTTTGAATAACTATTAGGAAATACAATATTCTTAGTTATGCTTCATAACATACCAACTAGCAGAACAACATCACCGATATTTTCATTTCTAGAATTTCTTTTTACATGCCATAAACTGCAGTTACCTGAATGTTTGGAAATGCTTGCCGGTATCTTTTAGTGAAAGTCAAGTGAAAGTGTTAGCTGCTCAGTCGTGTCCGACTTTTTCCAATCCCATGGACTGTAGCCTGCCAGGCTCCTCTGTTCATGGAATTTTCCAGGCAAGAATACTGGAGTGGGTTGCCATTCCCTTCTCCAAGGGATCTTCCCGACCCAGTGATCAAACCTGGGTCTCCCACACTGGGGTCAGATTCTTTACCATCTGAGTCACCAGGAAAGCCCTTAGTAAAGGTAAATCACGACAGTTCTTAAGTTTTGCAGATTACATTCAGAGACTATGATATATTCTCCTTAGTCATCTCCTTCATCTATAGTCTTGGGCAGTAGTCAACTCCAGAACCATTCTGGGGGTCCTAATTTAGCCAGAGGGCTCTAAGATATGATATCAATCAATTCTCCTTCATTGCAAAGGAATGATAAAAAGGGAATATACATATAAAGTCTTGAAAGGCAGGTGGATTGTCTCACCTGACTGGAATATTCCAGAGCAAGAAAATGCCAAGGATGTGAGAGCAGAACTTACTCTCCACAGGAGCTGAAGGCTTCAGAACCTGCCATGTGCTCAACTTCATATTCAGTTTGGTTCTTGGGACAATCTGAAGGTTCTAAGGGTATTCACCATGGTGCTGCCCATGTGTAAATCAGGGGCTATCTTGGTGTAGCAGTATACAGGTTCCCATTTCTTTTTTTAAATATATATATTTATATATAAATATATTTTGGCTGCACTGGGTCTTAGTGACAGCATGTAGGATCTAGGAGGGATTGAACCTGGGTCCCCTGCATTGAGAACTCAGAATCTTAGCCACTGGACCACCAGGGAAGTCCCCAGGTTCCCATTTCTTGTGACATTATTCATCAAGAGACTGAATTCAGAAGAGTAGGGAATTAACTATAAGGTTTGAAACATAATGTGTTCCTTTATATCTCCCTCTAGTATCTATTACTCTGTAAGTATTTTAGAGCAGTAGTACTCTCTCTAGTCTAAGCACTCTCCAGAACCAAAATTGTCATGGTTAGCTAACGGCCCTTCCAGATCTCCTGCCCATGTACACCCTATGCCAGATGGCTGGACTGCCTTTCTTCCCCACTGCCCACCGGCTGAATTTATGCCTCAAGCTTCATCTCAAAAGTCAGCTGTCTTCTGAGACTTCCTTTGACCAGCTCCAGCAAGAATCAGGTATTATTTCCACCAGTTCCCACTCCTCTTTTATGGTGCTTATCACTCAGTATCATCATTATTTGTCTACAAGCCTGAACCCCTGGCTAGTCAGTTCCTTCAGGCCTGGGATGGTATCTCACTGAGGTTTGTTCTGGCTGACACAGAGGAAGGGCTCAATCCATGACTGCTTTGTAAATCAACAGTGAGCAGATAGATGGACGGGGGAAGAAAGAGCCCTAGGTTTTAAATCCCAGGAACTCTATCTGAGTCATAGTTACACTGAGCATCACTGCATTAAAGATACGATACTATGGGATATGTAAATTCTTGTTCTTTCTCAGAGCCTACCCACTGAGGTCTTTTTTGCCCAAATATGACTGGTTCTGACAAAGCATACGCTATTGCCTGCTAAAACCAAGGAAGCCATATGGTCCTTAGAGGCTCATCTCAGCTGCAGAAGGTACCTCTGGGTTGCCTCCTGCTCAGTCTAACTTTTCTCCCTAATGGTCATTTGAAGAATCCTTATCTTGTTGACTTACCAGTTAACTCTGGCACAATGTTAGTGATTTAGCTCCAAAACCAGCAGAGATGCCTCTTTGTACAAGAAGAAACAGAAACTGTTAGGTTTGTGGCTAAACTTTCAGTTCAGTTCAGTTCAGTGGCTCAGCTGTTTCCGACTCTTTGCAACCCCATGAACTCCAGCACACCAGGCTTCCCTGTCCATCACCAACTCCCAGAGTTTACTCAAATTCATCTCCATTGAGTCGAAGATGTCATCCAACCATCTCATCCTCTGTTGTCCCCTTCTCCTCCTGCCTTCAATCTTTCCCAGAATCAGGGTCTTTTCACATGAATCAGTTCTTTGCATCAGGTGGCCTAAGTATTGCAGTTTCAGCTTCAGCATCAGTCCTTCCAATGAACACCCAGGACTGATCTCCTTTAGGATGGACTGGTTGGATCTCCTTGCAGTCCGAGGGACTCTCAAGAGTCTTCTCCAACACCACAGTTCAAAATCAATTCTTTGGCCCTCTGCTTTCTTTATAGTCCAATTCTCACATCCATACATGACTACTGGAAAAACCATAGCCTTGACTAGGTGGACCTTTGTTGGCAAAGTAATGTCTCTGCTTTTTAATATGCTGTCTAGGTTGGTCATAGGTTTTCTTTCAAGGAGCAAGTGTCTTTTAATTTCATGGCTGCAGTCACCATCTGCAGTGATTTTGGAGCCCAAGAAAATAGTCTCTCACTGTTTCCCCATCTATTTGCCATGAAGTAATGGGACCAGATGCCACGATCTTAGTTTTCTGAATGTTGAATTTTAAGCCAACTTTTTCACTCTCTGCTTTCACTTTGATCAAGATTCTCTTTAGTTCTTCTAAGCATTCTGCCATAAGTGTGGTGTCATCTGCATGAGGTTATTGATATTTCTCACAGCAATGTTGATTCCAGTTTGTGCTTCAACCAGTCCAGCACATCTCATGATGTACTCTGCAACTAAACTTTAGTCATGAAAATCGTTCCATTTTTTTTTTTAATTTATTTATTATGGCTAGCACCCTAGGCTAGAATTTGGCTGTAGCGAGTCATAAAGCATTAAGCTGGGAAAAATCTGGGTTTAAATAAAGGCTCACTGAATTGTATTCATGAGTTTAGGCCTATTTCCTCATCAGCTACAAGGTAAAAAGGAACCTCAGAGATAAAAGCTGACACTGACCCATGGCAATCCCCAGGGGCCAGTCCCTGCACTATCCACAGGATCAGCTTCCTCCCATATTGATCTGGTTTCTCACTCACATACTGGATGAATACTCACAGCCTTCCCATCAAATCTTATACAGTCTCTTGGGTTATATGTGAACCAGCATTTAACTTTAGTCTATGTAAGTGTATTTCTGGTAATCTGAAAGCTAGGCGTGTTTGAACTATTACTGTATTTTGAAAAATATGTCTTCAATGTTACTTCCATACATCATTGTTCTTTATCCATGTAAATGATGTGTAATACCAGTGTAACCAAGTACCAATAATATGTTAGCATGCAAACAGTTACACTAACTAAATACTCATATATTTAGCTATAAAAATGTCTATACATTTAAAAAATTAAGTTAACCTAGAATGAAATTTGAGGCTTCCCTGATGGCTCAGATGGTAAAAAATTTGCCTCCAACGCAAGACACCAGGGTTTGATCCCTAGATCGGGATAGATCCCCTGGAGAAGGGAATGGCTACCCATTCTAATATCCTTGTCTGGAGAATTCCATGGACAGAGGCGCCTGGTGGGTTATAATCCATGGGGGTGCAAAGAGTTGCACACTAGTGAGCAACTAATGCTTTCACTTGCACCCTTTTCACGAATGTAATTTTGGTGGGGGGGAATTCCATGTGAATGCCCGATACTTTCTCCGAGGAAAATGACAAAAATGATACCATGAAATTCAGTAATTCAGAAGAAAAACCTCTTCAAGTACACACTCACCCACTATGTTTCATATGTGGTGGTTTATCCATTCGCACTGCCAATTTGATTTTTAAGTCCGAGTCCTGGCTATTTTTTGGAACTATCATTCGGTGCAACTCAGCTGATTTGGAGCTATTGGAAGTTGGGTATAATATCACCTGTAAGGAACAAAAAAGAACACATTTAGGTGTATAATACAGAACTTCTAAGGAGCAGAATTCAATCTTTTCTATACATTTTCCTGTCTGAAAAGTTGGAGTCGCACCTAAATGTGTTTGATAAATCATTTCACTCCCACCACAGCAAATGGGTTTTCAATAAAGACTCCTTTATTTTTTTTTGACAAATATGTGTTTTCATATTATCACATAATGAGTTTTCTTCCTGTGTCACTTCATAATGAATTAATAGCACAGCAGCTACATTGACTTGCAGTTGAAAAATACTTAATAGACACCTATAATTTCAAGACCACTCTAAGGAGTTCAGAAAGAAATGGTCTTTGAAATTACAGATAGCATGCTCAAAAAGCAAAACCAATTATTGGAAGTAGCAAACGTATACCTCATGTTTTAATATTTTCATTGCAAAGCAGTATTAAAGGAAATCAACTCAATTAGAGATGGGAAAGATGGATGACCACACATCCATCAATACCCAGGAAGCTTTTTCCTGACTACATGTTTTCAAAACTATAAAGATGATATTATGAGGACTCTAACAAAATAATTATTTTTCATAAAACTGCCAAACTATCAAGTCATTATTTCACAATCCCACAGTCCCACAGAGACAACATGGGCAAGAAATGCTCTTCAGATGCTAGGTATCAATTAGATAAAAGAAAAAGTATTGTCCCCTTTTCACTCAGTCATGACACCTTTTAGACACAGCCTATATTCAAGTCTTAATGATTATTTTTAAATGGAATAAACATACGGAACTCAGGACATTATATTTTCAGCTATCCTTATTTTAAACTAACGTGAAAAAGTAAATAAACTTGAAGTTTCTAAGTAAATGGGAGAACCATAAACATGCTTAGGTATGATAAAATGTTTTTAAAGCACAACACGGCAACTGAATTTGGTGTACTCTGCAGAAAATAAAAAAATCTTCGTTTCCACATGTAAGTGAAAATATTCACGAAGAAATCTTCAGGCAAGGCTCTTTCTCCAAGAGAGACAACACAGTCATATCATAAAAGCTTCTCAAACTAGTCTCAACTTCCAAGTTGTTAAATGTATCTACTACCTTGAGACTTTTCTCTAGCCCATCCTAGAAGCCATAACCAGGTTCAGTCCAGCATTTCTACACTTGAGCATATGAAGGCTCAGCCAAGAGCAGATTACATGGCATTTGTGATGTTTTCAAAAATTATGATCAGATTCTAGAATTTATTCTTTTTGACTGTTGGAGTAGCCAATGGGATATTTTACAGAAACTTTAAACAAATGGTAAAGGAAAACGAGTTAAAGGTTCCTGGCTCAAACCAGCAGACAAAGGAATGTCATTTTTAATTCAGGCTGCTGCTGCTGCTGCTGCGTCGCTTCAATCATGTCCGACTCTGTGCGACCCCATAGACGGCAGCCAACCAGGCTTCCCCTCCCTGGGATCCTCCAGGCAAGTACACTGGAGTGGGTTGCCATTTCCTTCTCCAATGCATGAAAGTGAAAAGTGAAAGTGAAGTCGCTCAGTCGTGTCTGACTCTAGCAACCCCATGAACTGCAGCCTACCAGGCTCCTCCGTCCATGGGATTTTCCAGGCAAGAGTACTGGAGTGGGGTGCCATTGCCTTCTCCTTTTAACTCAAGAGATGATTCCAAAAAAGAAGCCAAGACTAAGACAGAGCTATACATCCTCTGTAGTTGTAACTGCTGTTTCCCTAGCAAGTCTGGAAAGCTTTTTCTATTTCTCCCTATCCCGTCTTTAAAAAATAAAAATTTGGCATGAACCACCTACAGACTTTATTCCTTTTAAATTCTTCTATGTTGATATGAAATTTGGTATTGTTCCAAACTCCAAACGTCTCATACAGGAAGAGAATATTTAAAACTTTTGACAATTTCTTATTCTTTAAACGCCAATAACAGGTTACTAAAAAGGTCCAAAAATAACTATTTGCAGTTGATTCCCAAATTAAGGATCATCTCAGTACTGAGCACCATAATCTCTGTCACATTTTAATTTTCTCATGAATATCTCTAACTGAAGTCAGTGGAAAGATTTATTGCTTATCTCTGTTCAATTAAACATTTAAGGGCTTACTATGTGAGGACACAAAGATGAAAGAATAAGTGAGGAGCTCATGGCTTCTTCCTATTGGAGCTAAAAACTCAGATGATATATGGTAATATCACTTCTTTCTACCGCCTTTCTATCCCTTGGGGTGCAGCAGTTTACTGATTTTGTTAGCCTCTAAGTTTATTCAACATCATTTGTTTGGTGTCTCTGCTCTATTACACATGTAGCTAATTTCCAGTGTTAAATTTCCTCCATTGAAATAACCTGGGATTTTCTGTTTTTTCTGGGCACACTGTACTTACTAACTGGAGAAGGCAATGGCACCCCACTTCAGTACTCTCGCCTGGAAAATCCCATGAACGGAGCTGCCTGGTGGGCTGCAGTCCATGGGGTCGCTAGGAGTCGGACACAACTGAGCAAATTCACTTTCACTTTTCACTTGTATGCACTGGAGAAGGAAATGGCAACCCACTCCAGTGTTCTTGCCTGGAGAATCCCAGGGACGGGGGAGCCTGGTGGGCTGCCGTCTATGGGGTCGCACAGAGTTGGACACGACTGAAGTGACTTAGCAGCAGAAGCACTTACTAACGGTACGAACACTGTACTTAAGGTGCAAATACTCTCATGTGTAACAAATGAAGGCCCATGGATATGAAATCTACTGCTTCTAAAAATGGTACTGGTGAAGAAACTCTGTGAAATGGTGACCAGATTTCCAAGTAGAAAGTGATCATACTCCTTTACATGATTCAGCCATGGATGACAAGACAAAGAAGTTTCTAAATGTGCAGAGATCAAAGGGCCAGGGAGAATAAAGGATGAAAAAATTCTTTTTAAATGCACAATAATGCAATAATTTCAAATGCATAATAATCAAAAACTCCTGAATACTGCGAGGCATGGAGCCTTCACAGGGTTTGCCATGGCAGCATCTCATTGTTCTCATTGGACAAGTATTGCTCTGTATTTCCCACTTCACATTTGTTTTGAATGAGAAACTTAATTGCAACTTTCCTGCCCCCTAATAAGTTGCTATATATTAGATTTGTGCTTGGGCAGAGTGGGGAGGGGAGGGGGAACAGTAGGCAGTTAACATAAACCCTAGTTTATTGGTCACTAGGCTCCAAAGAGCCACAGCTAGATCTGATTGAGATGCTGGACTTTGGACTGGAAGTAAGGACAGGATGAAATTTTGGGCTGTTTCCCTTGAGTTGAACTGAAAGCATTCTATGGGTGGGAGAAAGGGTAACAATTGTTGTTGCCTTGGCTAGAGGGGTGAGCTATGACAGATCATCTAACTGTCCACCAGGATTCATGCTTTCACTAGTACAGAATTGGTACCAGGAAGCAGCTAGCCAGCCATATCTTCTAGCTCCCCTTGCATCTAAGTAGAAACACATGAAAGTTCCAGCTAAAGGAGTATGAAGACAAGTGGTAAGTCTTTTGGGGTAATGATGATTAAGATATAAGTATGCCTTATTCACTTATTTGCTAGCCAGAAGTAGAGGATTACAATGTTCTAGGAAATGAGACAGCTGTAAGAGGGTGGAAACTAGAGTCCTGAATCACCATATGGAGGAAATCTACCTCAGGAACACCCACAATAAATGCCTGAATAGTCACTGGAAGGACTGATGCTGAAGCTCCAATACTTTGGCCACCTGATGTGACTAGCCAACTCACTGGAAAAGACCCTGATGCTGGGAAAGATTGAGGGCAGGAGGAGAATGGGGTGACAGAGGATGAGCTGGTTGGATGACATCAATGACTCAGTGGACATGAATTTGAGCAAACTCTGGGAGACAGTGGAAGACAGAGGGGCCCGGTATGCAGCAGTCCATGAAGTCGAAAAGGGTCAGACACAACTAAGTGACTGAACAACAACAATTGTTTTAAAATTTTGAAATGTTGTCATTTGTTTGTTATAGCATATAGTAGTATACTAACATTACATTAATAGAGCTTTGCTGCATGAGACTTGCATATCTAGTTGAGTGCTTCAGGATTTTTATTTCATAAGTAGATAAGCAGTTCTTCTTCAATAGGACTTAGTTCATGTTCAGAGAGGGATGTCTGATGTTGCTGTACATAATTAAATAATTATGTACAATAATTAAAATATTTAGTATGCATAACATTTTACTAATGATTCTTCTCATATTTTAGTTAAATCATGTGCTCACTTGCTCAGTTGTGTCCAACTCTTTGTGACCCCAAGGACTGTAGCCCACCAGGCTCCTCTGTCCATGGGATTTTCCAGGCAAGAAAACTGGAGTAGATTGCCCCTTCCTTCTGCAGTGGATCATCCCAACTCAGGGATTGAACCTGTGTCTCTTGTGTCTCCTGCATTGGCAGGCAGATTCTTTACCACTGAGCCATAAAGAAAGCCCAACAATTCTTCTCATATTTTAGTTAAATCATGCTGCTGCTGCTAAATCCCTTCAGTCGTGTCCGAATCTGTGCAACCCCATAGACGGCAGCCCACCAGGCTCTCCCATCCCTGGGATTCTCCAGGCAAGAACACTGGAGTGGGTTGCCATTTCCTTCTCCAATACATGAAAGTAAAAAGTGAAAGTGAAGTTGCTCAGTCGTGTCCGACTCTTTGCGACCCCATGGACTGCAGCCTACCACGCTCCTCCGTCCATGGGATATTCCAGGCAAGAGTACTGGAGTGGGGTGCCATTGCCTTCTCCAAGTTAAATCATAGCTCTGTACAAAATAGTTGGCTTCTCATATTATTTAGCAAAATAGCTTGTTCTTTGCTATTCATTTCTCTTAGCTTTTCTACACACATTTCTGTTTCTAGTCTTCTTAGTTTATTTTTATCACCAACACATGAAATGACTTGTTATTTAGCATAACACAACACATTTTACCATTTATTTTAAATATAAAGCCAATGTATCTTCTTCATAATAAAATGGAAACATTACTTTCCATCTTTGCTAAAGTGTAATGGAAAACAAAAAAGAAGTTTTATTCAGGCTTTGTTTAAAATTGTCAAATTTAATACTAAGGAAGATAAAGAAGTGTAAAAGCATATATACATAATATTTAGAGTAATATGGAGTTCAAAAGGATTTTCCTGTTAAAATATACTTGTACAAGCTGACACCTCTACATTTTTTCCTATTACATTAATTAATTAAAGCCAAGCCACATGCATCTGTACATATGCACATATTAGTGTACATATACACTAATGTGTATATGAATTCACACCTTAATATGTCCCTAAACTGTTTCAAAACCTGAAAAACTAAAAGCTTGGGAAGGGGGTATCTCGAATAACTGAGAGGGAGCTAGGTAGGATCTGAGTGAGATGAAGAACTCACCATCTTTGCCCATAAATCTCTCAGTCCAGAGGAAGAAAAAAGACCACATGACCATAACAACTGCAATGCAGTCTTTGAGTAAAATAATAGTTACATATTTGATATGAATCTAGCTCAAAGGCAGGTGCAATTGACAAATTCTTGAAGGAATCAGAACAGACTTCATGGAAGAATCACCACTTCATTTTGGAGTCTAAAAGAACAGATATGATTTGCAAGAGAAAAACACAGAGGAGGGCCTGCTAAAGACAGGAGGCTGTTGGAACTGAACCACCCTTAGAGTGGCACCCTAAAACAGGCACATAGTCCCATCTTGATACTGACATTCGTCCCACCACCTTTGGTTATTAAGCCCTGCCCCAAGCTTGACTGGTCAGCTCTTTGTTCTCTGGGACCTATGCTTAATCAGTTTACACTGTTTGCCACCAACAAAACGTCAACTGATACAGATGTTCATTACATTTTTTCTGCCATGTCAATTACTCTACTGCATCCAAAGGGAAGGAGAGGACCCTGTGGAACATTAACTTTTAAGGGTGAAGAAAAGAGAGAACTCCATAAGTAAGACCAGAGGTCAAGGAGGCAGAAGAAAAACCAGAAGGGTGGGATTTACTACATTTAAGGCAGCGAGTGTTTTGGGAAATAGGAAGTGGCCATTGATGCCAAGCACAGTGAGGATGGAAAGGCCATTATTGTTTGGTTTAAAAATGGAGAAGTCACTAGAGACATCAACAAGAGAAATTTTAGGTGAGGCACAGTATAACGGTTTGAGGGATGAAATCAATTAGGGATGGGGGAAGACATCACTTAACTATTTCATGAACAAGATGGGACAAGATGAGCCAGATCACTTTGGATGGAAGGGACGTTGTGTGCAAAGGAAAGGGGGTGAGGATATGGCCATGTAGACTGAAGAGGGTAAGGAGATAGGAAGGTTGTACTGATAGGTGAGACTGGAAAGGAAGACTGGGGATAGACTGTAAAAGCATAAGTTTTGCTAAGGAGTTTGTATATTATCCCATAACACGTAGTCAAAAGATGCTTCTAAACCAGAGAATGACAATCAAAATGTCGTACTCTTGTGTAAAGAAAATTTCCACCTATCCAGCTGTATACATTCTGGAGAGGAGTCATGTGCAGTCAAGTGTCTAACATCCAGTTAAGAAATGAAATGGCCTTTAAAAATACATCTTTAAAACAGAGTAAGAAGGGACTGCAAATGCTTTTAGCTAGAATGTTTCAATTTGTGATTAGATTTTTTTTTTTCCCCTGACAATCAGATGTCCTTGAGACATAGGGTGTTTTAAGGAAGTGTCCAAGGGGACGTCACTCCAGACAAGTAGAGCTATCTCTATGGGAAACCTTGACTTTGGGGGTTCAGTTGACATTTTTCTTTCTCCTTCAACTGAGAATATATTTTGCTGTTTAGCAAAGACTCATGATGACTATTCCTGGTGAACCTTTCAAGTACCTTGTTGAGAGCTTAGAAACTTGATAAAGTATGTACTGTGAAAGGACTAACTGGATTTACTTCATTTCAATAAATTTTTTAATTAGCACATGCTACTAACTAGCATATTTTCTCCAATATTCAAGTCCTATATTTTCAGTGTGTGAAGAAGATTTTTCCTAAGAAAAATTTACATCCTTAAGTAACATTTTCCAGTGTTTTAATACACTTGAGGTTGCTTAGTCTAAATTATTTCTCTTTTTATTTAATATCATTGCCTCCTATCCTACTTAGTTGAAACAAAGAGCAACCTGGTCACTTTCACAAGGGGTTTTTGTTTTTTTTTTTTTTTTTGCATATTGAAAGACTTGCATTAAGTCTGCAGTCAACTTATGGTCTATAGGCTAAATCCAGTTTCTTGTATTTTCAAGCTGGAAAGAATCCTGGAATTTACAACATAGAATTGGTCAAACCTGCAAGCTCTTAAAGAAGTGTGCCATTGACCTGACAGAAAATTACACATTTCCTTCCTTCTATATGGTACTTTTTTAAAACAGGAAAAGCCATTTTGAAAAATGAGTTAAACAAGAGAAAAAGAAAGTACTATCTGAACTAGGGGCTTCCCTGGTGGCTCAGACAGTAAAGAACCCACCTGCAATGCAGGAGACCAGGGTTTGATCCCTGGGTCAGGAAGATGCCCTGGAGGAAGGCATAGCTACCCACTCCAGTATTGTTGCCTGGAGAATCTCACGGGGTCTCAAAGAGACAGACACAATTGAGCAAATAAGCATGGACTATCTGAACTATGTGTTTTTTCTTGGCATTAGATTTTTTTTTTTTTTTAAAGAGAGGTATATAAACTTTGGGAGAAGGCAATGGCACCCCACTCCAGTACTCTTGCCTGGCAAATCCCATGGACGGAGGAGCTTGGTGGGCTGCAGTCCATGGGGTCTCTAGGAGTCGGACACCACAGAGCAACTTCACTTTCACTTTCATGCATTGGAGAAGGAAATGGAAACCCACTCCAGTGTTCTTGCCTGGAGAATCCCAGGGACGGCGGAGCCTAGTGGGCTGCCGTCTATGGGGTCGCACAGAGTTGGACACGGCTGAAGCGACTTAGAAGCAGCATATAAGCTTTGATATTTGAATAATGGGGGTGGGGGAGACAGCATGGAAAACAAACATCAAGGTGAGTAAATTATTTTGAAATCTTTTCTGATATCACTACTTAATGAACGATTATATGAAGGGGCTCAAGTAATATATTTAGCAGAGTATGCTCCTTGAGGGCAAGATCTCATAATGATAGAGTGGTTTCTAGGGTAATTTAAGCCAATATATTCAAGTAAGGCATTTTGTTTTTGACAAGTGTAGTTGATTTACAATATAGTGTTAACTTCAGACGTACAGCATAGTGATTTGGTATTTTTGTAGATTCTTTTCTATTGTAGGTTATTATAAGAAAATGGCTATAAACTCCTTCTGTCCTAGAGTATATCCTTGTTGCTTATTTATGTTACATATAATAGCTTGTATCTTATCCCAATACCCCTAATTTGTCTCTCCCCTCCTCCTCTCCCTCTTGCTCACCCCTGGTTTGTTTCCTACATCTCTGAGTGTGTTTCTGTTTTGTATATAAACTAATTTGTACTTTTTTTTTTAGATTCCACATACAAGTGATATCATATAGCATTTGTCTTTTTCTGTCTGACTTATTTCACTAAGCATTATATTGTCTGGGTCTATCCTTACTGCTTCACATCCTAGATACTTACCAAGTATTTGTTGGAAAGATGGGTGGATACTTAGAGAAATGAGAAATAAAGATGCAAAATGCAAACTGATACCTCACTGTGGTGAAAAGAGAAAAAGGCTTGCCAACTAAATTACTGCCAAAACTTTATAACGGAAAATGCCAGTAGCAAATGCCAGAACTTGTATGCCACTTACTTGCCAGTCTCTAAAATATTTTGAAACTCTCATCTTCCCACTTTTCGACTGTAACAGGTAGAACAATTTGTTGTTATTGTTCAGTTGCTCAGTTGTGTCTGACTCTTTGCAACTTTATGGACTGCAGCATGCCTGCCTTCCTGGTCCTTCACTATTTCCCAGAGTTTGCTCAAACTCCTGTCCACCGAGTCAACGATGCCATCCAACCATCTCATCCTCTGTCACCTCTTCTCTTCCTGCCCTCAATCTTTCCCAGCATCAGGGTCTTTTCCAAGAAGTCTGCTCTTCACATCAGGTGGCCAAAGTACTAGAGCTTCAGCATCAGTCCTTCCAATGAATATTCAGGACTGATTTCCTTTAGGGTTGACTGTTTTGATCTCCTTGCTGTCCAAGAAACTCTCAAGAGTCTTCTCTAACACCAAAGTTCAAAAGCATCTTCTTTGGCGCTCAGCCTTCTTTATGGTCCAACTCTACATCCATACATGACTACTGGAAAAACCTAAGCTTTGACTATATAAATCTTTGTCAGCAAAGTGATGTCTCTGCTTTTTAATATGCTGTCTAGGTTGGTCATAGCTTTTCTTCCAAGGAGCAAGTATCTTTTAATTTAGAATAATAGTCTCCCCAAAATGCCTAGTCCTAATCCCCAGAACCTGTGACTATGTTACTTCCCTGGCAAAGGGGAGTTGTGGTAACAGATGGAATTAAGGTCACTAATAATGGAAATAAGGCCTTAAGAAAGGGAGATTATACAAGTGGGCCCAATGCAATTACAAGGGTTCTCAGAGGTGGAAGACGACGAAAAAGGAGTGATGTAGCAATGTGATGTGAGCAACAATCAGCCATTGCTGGTTTTGGAAATGGAAGAGGGCCATGTATGAGCCAAATACAGGCAGCCTCTAAATGCTGGAAGAAGTAAAAAAAAAAAAACAAAAAAAAAACTACATTCTACCTTAGATCTTCTGGATAGGAACACAACCCTGCCAACAGGTTAATTTGAGCCCACCAAGATTCGCTTTGGACCAACACAACTCTAAGATAATAATTCTGTGCTGTTTTAAGGCATGAAGCTTTCCGTAATTTGTTGAAGTGGCAACAGGAAACCAATACACAGGTAATAAAAGCTATAATTTGATCATAACAACATAAAATTTACCTACTAGATTTCTTTAGCTAATTGTGTGACTCAAAGATTTTTACATATAGTTTTCTACCATTATGTGTGATTACTTTAACAAGATGGTTTTATGTATGTGATTATCTCTCTTACTTTCCTGAAGTATTCTGCTTGTATGAAATCTTTTGAAAAAAATGTTTCTCCCTTTGTGTTAAAGCTTTCGCTTATCATAAATCAAAAGAAAAACTTAAAAAGGATTCACAATGAGACAGATTTTGGTGGCTACTAGAATGAAGACCATCATGCCTATATTTTTAGCAAATGTCAAGTTCCACACACCCAAATGCTAAAGGATTACATCTTCCATTTCAAAGTCTTTCTTGAAGACTTTGAAAGATACAGTCAAATTTGTCATGGTATTTTCCATGGCTCAATTAAAGACACTGGCTTAAATAATCTTCATATATCACTGTTATTGCTTGTAGGGTCTCAATTTCAAACTTCTCCTTGAGTGGAGCAATATATTCCATCACAGCTACGTCTGTCTTTAAGACTTAACTAGACAGCAAAGCATTATTATTAGTCTTGATTTATTCCCCTCAGCCATAAATTATGAATAGCAGTAACCTTTATATTTCCTTACCAATACAGTTTCTCTTAGAGGACTCTGCATGAGTAGCTTTATCTTGAGTGTTTCTTTTTTACTAGTCTGGTTATAATAATGCCTGGCATTTATAAAGAACCTTTCAACTCGGTGCCTCGAAACGCTTTGTGGAATTTAAATTAATTCTCACATCACCCTTAAAAGATAGGCATTGCTCTTGTTATGTAAATAACTTGACATTGAAGTTAAATGAATAGCCAAGGAAAATTACTTCAACATAACGATAGGCACTTTCAATTTTACTTCCCCTCCCCAACACATTCCCTTCATAATTTCACAAACTGTATAAGAACTAATTTAGCTTTGTTCTTACTCTTTGGTTATTAAGTACTATAAGAATTCTTAGAGTCAAACCAATTTTATTTCTGTCAATCCATACATACTATGGTGGGATAGGAAGGAGGAAGTTATGATAATGTCTATGCTTGGATTACTTCAGCTGCATCCTTAAACTGAAAACAATTATAGCTAAGGGTTTGGAAACTAATTTACAGATAAGTGTTGGTATTTATATTAAAAACCAACTGCCACCCTGAAGAATGAAGGTGAATTATTATTCTTCATTTGAATAAGATGTCAAAGCAAGGGCTGATAATTACAACCTCACAATCTGCCAAGATGATAAGATTCATGAAAACCTTCCTAATTTGTCATTCTATATGTATGCAAACTAGAAAGAAGTCCTTTAAAGAATGGAAAAAAAGAAGATAGGACAATAGGAGGTTAAGAACTCTTGGTGTTATATTTTCACTTGTTCCAAAGAACTTCATGAATTCAGAGACATAGAAGACGGAAGTGGCGAGGAATAAAGGTCAAGGGAGAGAGCTTCAGTGATTTGTTCATGCCCTATTGTGTATTAAGGCAGAGCTAAAACCACAATTTACATCTTCTGGAAGCAGGTTTCAACTTTTCATTTTGTGATATTCAACAACCAATCTGAATGCTGGATCTTTGACCTAAAGACTTTATTTTTGACTCAAAATACATGTAATAAAAACTAGCAGGAGATAAAAGTACTCAGCTTTTTGGTATTAGTGCTAAAGACAATAAAATAGATGTTCCAAAGAAGCTTTGGGGGGTTCACTGGTGGCTCAGTGGTAAAGAATCCACCTGCCAATACAGGAGACATGGGATCAATCCCTGGGTTGGGAAGATCACCTGGAGAAGGCAACTAACTCCAGTATTCTTGCCTGGGAAATCTGAAGGACAGAGGAGCCTGGCAGGCTACAGTTCATGGGGTCGCAAAAGAGTCAGACGTGACTGAGCAAATGAACAATAGGCTTTGGATAGTTCCCAGATACAGTAACTAAAAGAACAGGTTAGGAACGAATGTGAGGATGTTTCAACCTGCTTCTTCAGTGTATTATAACTAAGAGATGGGCTGAACATCCTAGAATCTTACTTTTACAATCGAATCCAAATCATATATTATTCAGTTATTGCTGTTTAGGCTTATCACTTGGTTAGGGAGCCCAGGTGTTCAAGCAAAACCGACTCACTTTACTGTCTAACCACTCCAGTACTCTTGCCTGGAAAAACCCATGGATGGAGGAGCCTGGTAGGCTGCAGTCCATGGGGTCGCTAAGGGTCAGACATGACTGAGCGACTTCACGTTCACTTTTCACTTTCATGCATTGGAGAAGGAAATGGCAACCCACTCCAGTGTTCTTGCCTGAAGAATCCCAGGGACAGGGGAGCCTGGTGGGCTGCCATCTATCGGGTCGCACAGAGTCGGACACGACTGAGGCGACTTAGCAGCAGCAGCAATAGCACGCAAAGGTGAAATGAAACTGAAATTTCAGGAGATGGTTCATTTGTTCATTCAGCCTTTCAGCAGTAACTGGACATGTACTGTGCATCAGAAACTGTTAGATGCTGCTGCTGCTGCTAAGTCGCGTCAGTCGTGTCCGACTTTGTGTGACCCCATAGATGGCAGCCTAATAGGCTCCTCTGTCCTTGGGATTCTCCAGGCAAGAACACTGGAGTGGGTTGCCATTTCCTTCTCCAATGCATGCAAATGAAAAGTGAAAGGGAAGTCGCTCAGTCGTGTCCGACTCTTAGCGACCCCATGGACTGTAGCCTACCAGGCTCCTCCGTCCATGGGATTCTCCAGGCAAGAGTACTGGAGTGGGGTGCCATTGCCTTCTCTGAGACAGATGCTATTGCTGAAATAATAAGTCCTAGGCCTTACCTTCAATGGGAAATGGAGATATAATATTGCACAGCTCATAAACTACACATGAAATGTTTGTTATATTATCATTTTGAAGTTAGACTAAACTTAAAGCAACATTTAATAGTAATCAATAATAAGCAAACAAAGAAGAAAAATGGAACCAAAAAAATATTGTTAGTCTAAAAGAGAAAAAAAGGAGATATAAAGAACATGGAAGACAGAAAAAAAACCTAAATGACATTTAAACTTAATCATATCCATAATCATACTAAAATACATTTTAAATACTGATTGAAAGGCAGAGATGGTCAGATTGTATAAAAAATAAAGATTCAATCATATGTGGCTTTTAAATACAAAGAAACAAATATATTAAAGGATGTAAAAATATATAATATACTAACATTAGTTAAGAAGAAAGCTTGGATAGCTAAAATAAAGAAGATTTTAAAGCGAAGTATATTACCAGGTATTACAAGGCATAAATGAAATATAATACAAAGTTATTTCAGAGTGACAAAGTGGTCAATTAATGAAGAGGAATAGAAATCCTAAGTATTTATGCAGATAATATTTATCCTAAATATTTATGCATATATCTTCAAAATAAGGGCATCAAAAAATAATAATAATAGGTCCATAATTATACTCAGGTTAATATCAATCTCTCAATAATTGCTTTTTAGAAAGTAGATCCCAAAATTAGTAAAGATTTGGATATTTGAACAACAACTTGAACTAATTGACATTTATAAAATTCTACTGAACACAAGAATATGCAGTTTGTTTGTTTTTTAAACTCTGAATGTGGAATATTCACAGGATAGACCGTATTATAAGCTATAAACTAAGACTCAATAAATTTAAAAAGGATCCAACTTATATAAACTATATTCTCTAAGGCCAATAGACTTCAATTAGACATCAATTAGAAATCCATAACATAGAGAGCTCCAAAAAGCTCTCATATATGTGGAAACTAACACATTTCAAATAACCCATGGGTCAATGGAATCAAAATAAAACAATATTTTGAAGAGAATGAAAATGAGAAAAAAAATATAAAAAATTTTCTGGGCTGCTACTAAACTAGTATTTAGGGAATGGGGACTTAGAGCACTAAATGTCTAGATTATTGGGTTGGCCAGAAAGTTCATTTGCATATTAAGATATTGCAGAAAAATCAAAAAGGACTTTCTGGTCAACCCAACAGAAAAAAAAGATTTTTCTTAAATCACTGGATTCAGTTTAATAAAATGTATCACGAATTAAACTCAAAGTATATAGAAGAAACTATAAAGATTAGAGCCAAAATAGATTAAATAAAAAATAGCAGAAGGAATTTTATCAACTTGAGGAAAGGGATCTACCAAAAACCTACAACTAATGTTATATTTAATGTTCAAAGAGTCATTTTTTTCCCCCTAAGATCAAGAATTAGACTAGGATGTCCACTTTCACTATTTCTATTGTGTTAGAGGTTCAAATAAGTACAATGGGACAACCAAAATACATAAATAAAAGCATCCAGATTGCAAAGAAGTAAAATGATCTCTATTAGTAGACAAGAAAATTGTTTATGGAAACATTGTCCACCAAGATACCAGCAGAACTAGTTAGTGAGTTTACCAAGGTTACAGGATGCAAGATCAATATAGAAAAGTCAATTACATTTCAACATAATAACAATATCTAAATTGAAAAATTAAAACTAACAAAATAATGTCATTTAAGGTAGCAACAAAAATATGAAATACTCAGTGACAGATCTGGCAAAAGAAATGCAAGAAGATCTGTACACTGAAAACTATTAAGACATCACTATGGAGAACAAAATAAGACCTAAATAAATACTGTGTTCCTGGGTCAGAGAACTCAACTCTGTTAATCAATTACCAAATTGATATACAGACTCAATATGATCACAGTAAAAATCACAGTTGATTTTTTTTCCCCAGAAATCCCCCAAATGATTTTAAAATTCAGAGGGCAAAACAAAGGACCTATAATAGCCAAAACTATGCAAGAGTTGGAGAGAAAAAAAGAAAGAAACAGAGCTGGAGAACTATCACTACTTAATATAATAGACTTACGATAAAGTCAAGGTAATCATGGCAGTGTGCTACTGGCATTGAGATAGAAAACTAGATAAATGGAACGGAATACAGAGTCCGGAAGTGGACCCAACAAACATGTGGACAACTGATTTTCAACAAGTACTAAGAGAAGAAAGTCTTTACAATAAGTGGTACTAGAACTTGATACTCCTACACAAAAATGTGAACTCTGATTTATTAGTAGCTCTAGAAATAAAAACTAAAAAGATCAAAGAGCTAAATTTAAAAATATGAAACTATAAAACTTCTAGAAGAAAGCATAGGAAAATTTTGACCCGGGGTTAAGCAAAGATTTCTTACATATAGCAACAAAAGTACAAGCCATAAAAGGAAAAAAAAAAAAAGGACTTCATCAAAATTAAGACCGTCACTCTTTGAAACACACTGTTAACAAAATGAAAAGATGAGCTGAATTCTCAGAGAAAAATATTTTCAAATCATAATTCTGGTAAAAGATGCACAAACAACAGATTATTATGGTCTTTCCAAACTTAAGAAAACAGGCAATCCAACTAAAAATTGGAAAAATGTCTGAACGGATGCAAAGAATGACAAAGTAAATCATTATTACTTAAGTCATTACAAATGACAAGTACACATGCAAAAAAGATAACATGATTAGTACTAGTTGTTACAGAAGTATAAATTAAAACCATAATATGACACTATATCTATTAGAAATAAGGATTTGGTATAGTGTATAGGTTGAATACTTATTCTATCTGGGATCAAGGTTGCTGTTGTTAGCTGTTCAGTCATGTCCAACTCTTTGCAAGTCCATGGGCTGTGGCTCACCAGGCTCCTCTGTCCATGGAATACTCCAGGCAAGAATATTAGAGTGGGTAGCCATTCCCTTCTCCAGAGGATCTTCCTGATTTAGGCAACAAACCCAGATCTCCTGCATTGCAGGCAGATTCTTTACCGTTTCAGCCACTAGGGAAGTTTAACTCATTAGCTAAATGAGAAACTAGATAGGTTACTGGTCATGGATGCAGAAGCCCTAATGGAGGTGACTGTTGAAGATACAGGAGTAGAAATTTTGATGCAGAAGAGGGTCTGGACCCTGATTAAATAAAGATATCAAAAGATAGGAGAATGATAAAAAATGAAATGAGAACGATATAAAAAAATAAATAGAACCCACACAGTAGAGAAGTGTGCTATTTCAAGGGGACAGAGAGTAGTCAAAAAACACAGCAGAAAAAATATTAAAGATTTGATTGGACAATAAAATCCATAATCAATTTAAAGGGGTGATTTTAGTTTAATAGTAAGGATGGATGAGTTAGCAATGGATTAAAGGAAGACTAAGTAGTTAAAAAAAAGAAGTTAGTGCATTTCACCCATAAAATATTTACTGAGGAAAACTTACGGAAAGTGATATGAAAGCTAAGGGGAAACCTGAGTAGGTTTGAGGGAGGCCTCTATTTTTCTGAGGAAACTGAAATGTCAACTGTAATCACCCACATGGACCCACTGTGGAGCATGTCTATTTATAACTTGCTCTTTCAGCACTGAGAAGGAAAGAAAATGCTTTCCTCTCACTTTACTGCGAAGATGATGGCCAACTCCTCAGAGAGGGTCTGAGGGAGACTCCCTAAGGAACAAGTGATTCACGTTATCAGTCTCCTTTCCAAGTCCGACTCAGGATGATTAAGTCTTCTTTAACACTTTACAGATTATGATTAATGAGCCAGATGTAAGCTGCAAAGAAAAATATCTAGAAAGACTTTGCACCATACATGCCTGATCTCTGGCCCATCACCTGTCTGTGGTCCCTTTCCTGTCACTAGAATGGCTTCTGTGATATGACATCCAAGTCTTGTGACAAATGGCTACAGAAAAGGTACACGACTTGTTGTTTGTAGGACTTCCCAGCAAGAATACTGGAGTGGGTTGCCATTTTCTTCTTCAGGGGATCTTTCCAATCCAGGGATCGAACTCACATCTCCTGCACTGCAGGCAGATTCTTAATTGCTGAGCCACCAAGGAAGCCCCGTACCACTTGTTAGAACTACAAAAATAAAAGTTTACTTTGTATGGTGATGTTAGTTAGATATCTGTGAAATGCAAACAAATGTCCATTCCACTTTGCAGCAGATGATATTAATTTGCTGGCTAAAATAGCTGTCATCTAATATCACCTATTTTAATAAAATTGGATATCAAATTTTGCTTTCAAATGGTAAAATATCTATGATTATGATTTCATGAGCAGTTTCTCTAAAGCTGTTTTGATGCATATGTAGATGAATCAAATTTGTATAATGCTGGAAAGTTTAATCCTCAAATATAAACTTTGAGTGAAGGGAAGACCTAAAATGATTTTTAAGATTTTATAATTATTTGTGAAAACTAGGATTGTTAATTAGTCAATAAAACATCTGTAGTCTATTTGTGATTTACTGCTTTGCATGTTGCAATAAGAAGTTCTATGCTGCCTGTCTATAAACCCAGGCATTCAGAGGCATGATTTAAACTCTATAGGTCTTAACCAGTTCGATATATGGGGTGTAGTTAAATATCCTGAACTTAGCTAAAAATATGTTAGCTCTTGAACATTTTAACATAAATGAAGAACTCAGAGGGAACTCAGCTTGGAGAGTACTATATAAATGAGAATAATTAAAAAGGATATACTCTAGGAAAACAAGAGGGGCAAAAAAGAAAATTAGACCAATGAATTAGAGCTTCTGAAACAGTAATTATCCCCCAAGAAAACAGATGTTTGAACACACTGTATTGCTTCTCTCTTAAACAGAAATCATGCCTATTCTGATAATTCTTCAGATGGATCTCCTTCGATACATCAGAAAGCCACGTAAGAAACAAGTTGATGAAAAAAGCATATATATAAGCTAATTTCGGAGAAGGCAATGGCACCCCACTCCAGCGCTCTTGCCTGGAGAATCCCATGGACGGAGGAGCCTGGTGGGCTGCAGTCCGTGGGGTTGCTGGGAGTCAGACACGACTGAGCGACTTCACTTGCACTTTCATGCATTGGAGAAGGAAATGGTAACCCACTTCACTTCTTGCCTGGAGAATCCCAGGGACCAGGGAGCCTGGTGGGCTGCCATCTATGGGGTCGCACCGAGTCGGACACGACTGAAGCAACTTAGCAGCAGCAGCAGCATAAGCTAATTTGTACCTGTTACATTAAGATGTAACAAGACGTTTTAAAGATAATAGCTCATTTTAATGGAATAATCAATTGAGCAAAGCTAATTTATCTTAATATTTTAAATGTACCTGAACTTTCCATATAGTATTTACGTTTGTAAAACATGCATAATGATTGTCACTTTGAATTGTTAGGTTATGACTATCTCTATATTAAGGAATGTTGAATAAAAGTACAAATACTGAAATATCATTCATCAAATAAGAAAAAAAGTGCACTGTTCTAGCTCCACTGTACCATAAAGAAAATAGATTCTGATTTATATGCTTCTCTATCCTCAGGGAGGCAGAAGAACCAGTGCTCTCCTGTGTATACTGATGATGGGGTACCATGACCATGAGCTCCCAGTGTTTGCACAGATAATAGGTTCTTTTTGTAACAATTGTTGGAAAGAATGTGTTCATAGCAACACTTTTAAAACTAAAAAGTTGTCTGGGTAGAAACTTCAAAAACCCATTTTGGACTCAAGAACACCATTTAAGTTAAACAGTACCAAAGAAAACAATAATTCATCTTGAAAGACTCAACGGAAACTGAACTGCTCACAAATAGATGCCTTGTGGGATTATTTAGATTTTTATATGGTTATGTTATCTAAGCCTTGTTTTTAAAGTTTGAGGGGACAATAGATTATGATAAACCGTATATTTTTGGGTGCTTAACTGGTCCACTATTTACCTGCTTGCACATACCCGTAATAAGAAAAATACCCTGTTCTGCCTCTAGGTAGTCCCTCAGCACCCGGTGGGAGGCTGGCCATCAATTCGGATGAAAAATCTCCTTATGCCACCTAGTTTCCATAAATAGGTATTCGCATCTGTCATCTGCTAACAAAATCTACATGCCAAGCATTTGCCAAAGAACATAACCTTCAACTGCCTAATACCTATTTAAATTTCAGGTATCATTTCACAAAACTATGTGGTACAATAATTTGTGGGGTTTTTTGTTTGCTTGTATGTTTGTTTACTGAGTTACTAGTTCTCAACACTGGCTGCACATTAGTACCATTGATACTCTCTGTGCCAATGTTTGTCAACCATATATGCACATGACTAGCTCCTGAGAAGTGTTTAAATGCTCCTTTCTGGATTCATCCTAAACCAACTAACTCTGGGAGTCCAGAACTTGAATCTTTTCAAACACTCCCTGAACCATTCCCTGTGTGAACATAAAGTTGATATGCACCATCATAAATGAAAGTAATAAAAGCAGCCAGAGAGTACCCTAATTGTTTCAAATCACTGTATAAAATGATAGAAAATGACCAGACGGACCTTTGTTGGCAAAGTAATGTCTCTGCTTTTTGAATATGCTATCTAGGTTGGTCATAACTTTCCTTCCAAGGAGTAAGTGTCTTTTAATTTCATGGCTGCAGTCACCATCTGCAGTGATTTTGGAGCCCCCCAAAATAAAGTCGGACACTGTTTCCACTGTTTCCCCATATATTTCCTATGAAGTGATGGGACCAGATGCCATGATCTTCATTTTCTGAATGTTGAGATTTAAGCCAACTTTTTCACTTTCCTCTTTCACTTTCATCAAGAGGCTCTTTAGTTCCTCTTTACTTTCTGCCATAAGGGTGGTGTCATCTGAGAGACTGATCTGATCTGATCTGATGAGAAATATGACAAGGTTGATGCAGAGAATAAAAAGGCTGACATAATGATGGAAGAAAATATATATATATTTCTATACATATACTATACATTTAGTGCACTATACATTTAGTGCAGACTACTAGATTCAAGCATTTTCAATTAGCTGTAAAAAAATGATGCTGTAATAGGAATTAGCAAAATTTTGTTTTCAAATAATATGGAAAGTTCATAGAGAATACATACTCATGGAAAATTGACTAGTTAACAGTTTTATCGAAAAAGCAAGGGAGTTCCAGAAAAACATCTATTTCTGCTTTATTGACTATACCAAAGCCTTTGACTGTGTGGATCACAAAAGACTGTGGAAAATTCTGAAAGAGATGGGAATACAAGACCACCTGACCTGCCTCTTAAGAAACCTGTATGCAGGTCAGGAAGCAACAGTTACAACTGGACATGGAACAGCAGACTGGTTCCAAATAGGAAAAGGAGTACGTAAAGGCTGTATATTGTCACCCTGTTTATTTAACTTCTATGCAGAGTACATCATGAGAAACGCTGGGCTGGAAGAAGCACAAGCTGGAGTCAAGATTGCTGGGAGAAATATCAATAACCTCAAGGCTATGGTTTTTCCAGTGGTCATGTATGGATGTGAGAGTTGGACTGTGAAGAAGGCTGAGCACTGAAGAATTGATGCTTTTCAACTGTGGTGTTGGAGAAGACTCTTGAGAGTCCCTTGGACTGCAAGGAGATCCAACCAGTCTATTCTAAAGGAGCTCAGCCCTGGGATTTCTTTGGAAGGAATGATGCTAAAGCTGAAACTCCAGTACTTTGGCCACCTCATGCAAAGAGTTGACTCATTGGAAAAGACTCTGATGCTGGGAGGGATTGGGGGCAGGAGGAGAAGGGGACGACAGAGGATGATATGGTTGGATGGCATCACTGACTTGATGGACGTGAATCTGAGTGAACTTTGGGAGTTGATGGACAGGGAGGCCTGGCATGCTGCGATTCATGGGGTCGCAAAGAGTCGGACACGACTGAGCAACTGAACGGAACGGATGCATGAAACGGCTTTAGCTTAAATAATATTCAGTCCTGCTTTAAGTCATGAAATTAAATTGGCCCATACTGACACCATGATTTATAAAAGTCACATTTCCTCATCCTATCAAACAGTATTTAATGATTATTTTAGGAAAGACTTTGGACTCAGAAAGCTCAAGTTCAAATCCAGATTCTTGCAATTGCTGAGTGGTCTTAACCTCTAATTATCATTCTTTAACTAAACATGGACGTTACTCTCTTCTTCGAAGAGGATTAAATGGGATATGTGAATAGTAAGCAATCACATACAGCAACCAGTAAAGCAATATAATGGTAGAGAAGGAGAACTAGAAATGACAACAGTATGTGTATTTCACCTAGTTCAATTTACAGACAAGGGGTCAGAGATTCAGAGAGTAAATGCCTCCCAGATCATGCCGAATAAAAAGTCAACCTTACTTAGTATGGCAAAACTGATCTAATAAATCCTTCAGTGAGTTGTTTGGGTGAGAACTATTATCTGATAGATCTGTTGAAGGAAATCTCCATCATGACTGAATTTACAGATATTTTCAGTGATTTTTACCATTTAGAATATAAATAAGATATTTTACCTTTCTATTGCACTGGCTACTTTTAAATAAGGGCCTCCCAGGTGGCGCTAGTAGGAAAGAGCCTACCTACCAATGCAGAAGACTTAAGAGATGGAGGTTTGATCCCTGAGTCAGGAAGATCCCCTGGAAGAGGGCACAGCAACCCACTCCAGTATTCTTGCCTGGAGAATCCCACGGGTAGAGGAGCCTGGGGGGCTACCCTCCATAGGATCACAAAGAGTCAGACATGATTGAAGCAACTTAGCACAATTTTAAATAAAGTAATCAGACATACATCCTTATTGAGATACATTCTAAGGACAAAAAGAACTGCAAAGAAATACCATTACTTTGTAAGTTTTTTGTTGGTTGTGGTACTGGTACAGTATTTCTGGAACAAATTTGTATGTATTATAAAACAGAAAATATTAAATTTATGTTGATGCTGCAGAGAACCTGTAAAGTCATGATTTAAAAAAATATTTATCCCTTAACCTGTTCATTTCTTGTTTCTCCCGTTGTGGTTTGATGATTTTTCTTAGTAGTATGGTTCTGTTTCTTTCTTCTTAGTTTTTGGGTGTCTATTGTGGGTTTTAAATTTGTGAACAACATGAGGTTCACATATTTGCTTGTTTTAAACTAGGAGTCATTTAAGTTTAAACACACTCTAAAAGAGCCACATTTTTTACTTCCCTCCTCTACATGGTGCTTTGATGTCATATTTTAATTTTCACACTTATCCCTTTACAATTTATTATAGCTATAGTTGCTTTTATAATTTTTGCCTTTTAATCTCCATACTGGCTTAATGTAAGCGGTTGAACCTCAGTCCTTAGTATATATTTGCCTTTCCTAGTGGGATTTTCCTTATTCTATTGATGGCAGAATGTGAAGAGGAACTAAAGAGCCTCTTGATGAAAGTGAAAGAGGAAAGTGAAAAAGTTGGCTTAAAACTCAACATTCAAAAGACTAAGATCATAACATCCAGGCCCATCACTTCATGGCAAAGGATGGGAAAACAATGGAAACAGTAACAGACTTTACTTTTTGGGTTTCAAAATCACTTCAGATGGTGACTGCAGCCATGAAATTAAAAGATGCTTGCTCCTTGGAAGAAAAGCTATGACCAACCTAGACAGCATATTAAAGAACAGAGATGTTACTTTGCCAACAAAGGTCCGTCTAGTCAAAGCTATGGCTTTTCCAGGAGTCGTGTATGGATGTGAGAGTTGGACCATAAGGAAAGCTGAGTGCCGAAGAATTGATGCTTTTGAACTGTGGTGTTGGAGAAGACTCTTGAGAGTCCCTTGGACTTCAAGGAGATCCAACCAGTCCATTCTAAAGGAAATCAGTCCCGAATATCCATTGGAAGAACTGATGCTGAAGCTGAAACGCCAATCCTTTGGCCACGTGATGTGAAGAACTGACTTATTTGAAAAGACCCTGATGCTGGGAAAGACTGAAGATGGGAAGAGAAGGGGACGACTGAGGATGAGATACTTAGATGGCATCACCGACTTTTGGACATGAGTTTGAGCAAGCTCTGGGAGTTGGCTGATGGACAGGGAAGCCTGGCGTGCTGCAGACCATGGGGTCACAAAGAGTCAGAAACAACTGAGCGACTGAACTGATAGATTCCTATCTTAAAGACCCTTTAATATTTGTTAGAATAGGTTTACTACTAACAAACTCTCAGTTTTTGCTTGCCTGAGAAGTTCTTTATCTTTTCTATTCTAAATGATAATCTTGCTAGGAAGATATCCTAGGTTACAGGTTTCTCCCTTTCAGCACTTTGAATATACCACGTCACTCTCTTTTGGTTTGCAAAGTTTCTGCAGAGAAGATAGCCTTGTAGTGCTGCTGCTGCGCCTAAGTCGCTTCAGTCACGTCCGACCCTGATTCCCTTGTATTTGACGGTTTTGTCTTTCTGCATTTGTAATTCTTTATCTTTTGTCATTTTAATTATGATATGTCTTAGTGTGGGTCTGTTTGAGGTCACCAAGTTCGAAATCTGCTCTGCTTTCAATATCTGGATATTTATTTCCTTCCTCAAGTTTGGAAAGTTTACAACTACTGTTTCCTCAAATAAATTTTCGAACTCCTTTTCTCCTTTCCTTTCTGGGACCTCTATACTGCAAGTATTGGCAGGCTTAATGTTATCCCACAGATCTCAAACTGTTTTCATTAAAAAAAGAAATTTTTTTTTCTGCTGTTCTGATTGGGTGATATCCATTATTCTATCTTCCAGATGACTTATGTGTTTTTCTGTATCACTTAGTGCGCTCTTCATACTTTCATGTGTGATTTTTTTTTTAACTTCAGCTCTTGTATTCATTTCTGATTGTATCTTTTTTTCTATTTTCTAGTTTCCTGTTACCAGTTTCATTGAATGTATCTACCCTTTTCCCTAATTTATTTAACATTTTTATTACCAGTGCTTTGAATTCTTTATCTGGCAAGGTGTTTATTTCATTATTTGTTCAGAGGTTTTCTTCTGCTGTTTCAATGACAGCAATCCTTCTACCTCCTTTTGGTTAATTTTCTCTGCCGCTATGAATTTAGGTGAAAGTTACCTACTGTGGTCCTGAAGGAGTATTCTTACGTGGGAGAGTCCCTTTGGAGATGTGCCCAATGCCTTTGGTAGGAGAGCTGGATTTGATGTGAACACAAGTCATGTCTTTGCTCAGGGTGTGCTGGCAGCCATGGCCTTGGTAGTGGGTGGGGCTGGAGTTGGCAGGGCAGAGCCAGGTGTGCGGCCGGTCCTCCCCTCTGCTCAGTGACCCTCGACAGCCTACGGGAAGAGAGGTCTGATCCCAAGTTGCTGCAGCAGAATCCCTGAGGGTGAGCCTGAGCTGGCTCTATTCCCTTTAAGGATGGCTTATTCTCTTTCTCTGTACTGGAAACCCATGCCCAACAGTGGGCAGTGCTGAAGCAAATGGGACACATAGTGGCCTCTATGCTCTTGTCTGCTTCAGACAGAGGCCCAAGCTTTCTCTGCTGTGCTGAGTGTGCACCCACAATTGTTTCCCTCACTCTGCTCAGACACAGCCTCAGGTGCAAATCCCTTTGTCGCTCACAGCTGATCACTGCTCCCAGCCTCCGCCGCCCTTGCCCTGTGGTGGAACAACAATGCGGGGCAGGGGAACCCATGTGGTCTTTCAGCACATATGGGGTGGTGAGTGGTGGTGGACTGTCTGCCACAGAGATCTAGGCTGCTTAACTAAATGCTCAACTACGGCCATCACCACCTCACCCAGGCCCTGCCCAGAACTTGGTAGCCTCTGCATCCCACACCTGAGTTTTCTCCCCAGTCGTGGCTGCTTCAGGTCCAGTGTCTTGGGAAACCTGGCAGCCTCCAGGACAGACCTCCCGCCACTCTGACTTGGGGGAGAAGCCAGTGCACTCCTGCTGCTCACAAGCTGAGTTTAGGGTTCCCAGAGTCTACGTGTTTGTCCCAGCAGTTCTCCAGCCAGCTGAGGGGGATCGCCTTCCCTGTTTAGGACGTCAGGACTAAGGTGTGTAATCTGTGGCTCTCACTGCACATTCCCTAGGGCAGGGGTCCAACTGTATTCTCGCTTCTTCTCTAAGTTCCTGTCCAGGGTCACAAGGCTCAACAGGATTGCTTTTCTTCTCTTCGTACTGGATGTTTGTATCTTTTCTACAGCCTTGGCTGTGCAGGAGTCCTTCTGCCAGTTTCCAGTTAGTTTTCAGTGAGAACTGTTGACATGGAGGTCTATTTTTGATGTGTTCAAACACATGTGCACTCCACATTCTCTTACTCCTCCATCTTGACTGATCTCCTGTAATGTACAGTTCTATGTGTTTAGGCAAATGCATACATCCATATACCCAATACCCAGTGTCACACATAAATACTGCTTCACCTTGAAAGATCCCTGAACACCATTTACAGACAACCACTTCCCCCTTGGGTCAATCCCCGGTCAATTCATCTATTTCCTGCTTCTACAGTATTGCCTCTTTTAGAACAAATCATACAATATGTTGTAAGTTTAAGTTTGTTGATCTGCATCCTTGTCAGCATTTGTTCTTGTCAGTTTCTTATATTACAGCCATTCAATGGTATCACCTTGTGTTATCAATCTATTTTAAGGGCTCTTTACTCATCTTTCAAATACCACACTAAATTTTAATTTAAAAACTTCACTCAGCCAAGATCCCCAGATACAGAATTATATAGACTACAGACTTCAGATGATGTAAGGCCTTTTTCTTCAAATTAAACTCTTTATGCTGTTTCTGAGTGTGGTGGTAGTGGTTCAGTTGCTAAGCTGTGTCCAACTCTTGGGACCCCACATGTAAAAGTAGATAAATATATAGAAAACATTACCAACAGCTCTACCATCCAGAGATGACTACCGTTTTCTTCTAATTGTGTGTGAGTGCATATATGGTCATGTCTAAAGACCCAAAGTTTTTTTTAATTAATTAACATGCTTTTGGCTGCACTGGGTCTTTGTTGCTGCATGCAGGCTTCTTACTGCAGCTGCTTCTCTTGTTGCAGAACATGGGCTCTAGAGAACTCAGGCTTCAATAGTTGTGGTTCATGGGCTTAGCTGTCCATGGCATGTGGAATCCTCCTGGATCAGGGATAAAACCCATGTCCCCTGAATTGGCAGGCAGACTCTTAAACCACTGGACCACCAGGGAAGTCCAAATTAATGCTATATTTAATATTCAAAGACTGAGTGTTTCTTCCCTAATATCAAGAATAAGACCAGAATGTCCACTTTCACTATATCCATTCACTGTAGTGGAGAATCTTGTAGATGCAATTGTTGTTAGTCGCTCATTGGTGTCTGACTCTTTGCGACCCCAGGTTCTGCAGCCTGTCAGACTCCTCTGTACATAGGATTCCCAGGCAAGAACACTAGAGTGGATTGCCATTCCCTTCTCCAGAGGATCTTCCCAACCCAGGGATCAAACCCAGGTCTCCTGCATCACAGGCAGATTCTTTACCATCTGAGTCATCAGGGAAGCCCAATAGATGCAATAAAACAGTCAAAATAAGTACAAGCATCTAGATTGGCAGGTGGATTCTTAACCACTGGACCACCAGGGAAGTCTGACCCAAAATTTAAAATCTGATTAGGTTTGAGGAAAGAAAGCCAAGCGTGAAGGAAGAATCATAGTAAACAAGGTGGGTGTAATAGGAGATAAATTTAGAGAGACCTGTTCAGGTGGAGTGGAGTTCTTCAATGTTGATTGTGTCCAATGTTGAGGCCTTGTTAAAAGAGACTGTGGCATCCTACCCACCAAATTTCTGATCCAGCAGAGAGAGATTTGGGCCTGAGAATCTGAATTTGCAACCATCTTCCAGGTGTTGCTGATGCTGCTGGTACAGGGTCCCTTTGAGAACCCTTCCTGGGCATACCATACTACGATGAAGAGTCTGAGTTTTTTCTTACAAATAGATGAGAAGACAGTGTAAGGTTTTAAAGGCAGAATGATGTGCTTCTGTGTTGAATTTTACATAGATAATAGTGGCTGAGGTGTGAAAGCTGAATCAGAGGGGACAGGATGACAAATGAGGAAGCAGTAAGTGGACTACTACTAGTGAGAAATTGTCTTGAATCAGAGTAGAGAAAATGTTCAAGTGTGAACCAACTCAGTATAAATTTAGGAAAAAGCTGACAGAACTTGCAAATAGACTGGATATTAGTCAAAGAAGAAGAAAAAAAGGGCAAGCTGAGGTCACTGCCTTTACAACAGCCTCTATGGAAGACTGGATGGGGTTGCTAATCAAAAGTTCTTATTTCAAAAATATTTAGTGTGCAATATCCATTAATACACTAGAAATACCAAGTATGCAAGTTAGATATACAAATCTAAAGCTCCAAGGAAGACAATTTAAAAATGGGACGCCATTAACCCATGAACACATTTATAATCATGGAACCTACTGAGGTCATTAGTATAGATCAATGGCTTGAAGCAGGTCTGCTCCCAGGGGACACTTAGCAATGTCTGGAGACATTTCTTATCGACTTCTCTTAAGAGCGGATGAGACAACTGGCATATATTGACCGGAGGTCAGGAATGCTACTCAAATATCATAAAATGCACAGGAGTGCTCCCAACAGCAAAGAATTATCTTCCTCAGAACATCAATAGTGCTGAGGTTGAGAAACTCTTATACAGATAGAAAAGTTGGCTTTCGTGTATGATGGGAACACAGGAGTACAAGGCTTTTCTCAGATATACAAACAACTGGAAAATATACCACTTGTGCATGTTATTTAGAAGTTGCATCAGTTCAGTTCAGTCACTCGCTAAATCATGTCTGACTCTTTGTGACCCCATGGACTGCAGCATGCCAGGCCTCCCAGTCCATCACCAACTCCCAAAGCCTACCCAAACTCATATCCATCGAGTTGGTGATGCCATCCAACCATCTCATCCTCTGTCGTCCCCTTCTCCTCCTGCCCTCAATCTTTCCCAGCAACAACGTCTTTTCAAATGAGTCAGTTCTTCACATTAGGTGGCCACAGGATTGGAGTTTCAGCTTCAGCATCTGTCCTTCCAATGAAAATCCAGGACTGATTTTTTTAGGACTGACTGATTGGATCTCCTTGCAGTCAGAGGGATTCTCAAGAGACTTCCTGAACACCACAGTTCAACAGCATCAATTCTTCAGTACTCAGCTTTCTTTATAGTCCAACTTTCACATCCATACATGACTACAGGAAAAACCATAGCTTTGGCTAGACAGACTTTTGTTGGCAAAGTAATGTCTCTGCTTTTTAATATGCTATCTAGGTTGGTCATAACTTTCCTTCCAAGGAGTAAGTGTCTTTTAATTTCATGGCCGCAGTCACCATCTGCAGTGATTTTGGAGCCCCCAAAAATAAAGTCTCTCACTGTTTCCATTGCTTCCCCATCTATTTGCCTGAAGTAATGGGAACAGAAGCAATGATCTTTGTTTTCTGAATGTTGAGTTTTAAGCCAGCTTTTTCACTCTCCTCTTTCACTTTCATCAAGAGGCCCTTTAGTTCCTGTTCACTTTCTGCCATAAGGGTGGTATCACCTGCATATCTGAGGTTATTGATATTTCTCCAGGCAATCTTGATTTCAGCTTGTCCTTCATCCAGCTCAGCATTTCACATAATGTACTCTGCATATAAGTTAAATAAGTAGGGTGACAATATACAGCCTTGATGTACTCCTTTCCCAATTGGGAACAAATCTGTTGTTACACGTCTAGTTCTAACTGTTGCTTCTTGACCTGCATACAGATTTCTCAGGAGGCAGGTCAGGTGGTCTAGTATTCCCATCTCTTTAAAAATTTTTCACAGTTTGTTGTGACCATACAGTCAAAGGCTTTGGTCTAGTCAATAAAGCAGAAGTAGATGTTTTTCTTGAACTCTCTTGCTTTTTCAATGATCCAACAGATGTTGGCAATTTAATCTCTGGTTCCTTTGACTTTTCTAAATCCAGGTTTAACATCTGGAAGTTCATAGTTCATGTACTGTTGAAGGCTGGCTTGGAGAATTTTTTTTTTAATATTTTTTAAAAATTTAATTAATTAATTTATTTTACTTTACAATATTGTATTGGTTTTGCCTTATATTGACTTGAATCTGCCATGAGTGTACATGTGTTCCCCATCCTGAACCCCCCTCCCACCTCCCTCCCCATCCTATCCTTCTGGGTCATCCCAGTGCACCAGCCCTGAGCACCCTATATCAAGCATCAAACTTGGACTGGCGATTTGTTTCACATATGATATTTCACATGTTTCAATGCCCTTCTCCCATATCATCCCATCCTCACCCTCTACCACAGAGTCCAAAAGACTGTTCAATACATCTGTGTCTCTTTTGCTGTCTCGTATACAGGGTTATCACTACCTTCTTTCTAAATTCCATATATATGTGTTAGTATACTGTATTGGTGTTTTTCTTTCTGGCTTACTTCACTCTGTATAATAGGCTCCAGTTTCATCCACCTCATTAGAACTGATTCAAATGTATTATTTTTAATGGCTGAGTACTACTCCATTGTGTATATGTACCACAGCTTTCTTATCCATTCATCTACTGATGGACATCTAGGTTGCTTCCATGTCCGGCTATTATAAACAGTGCTGTGATGAACATTGGCGTACACGTGTTTCTTTCAATTCTGGTTTCCTTGGTGTGTATGCCCAGCAGTGGGATTGCTGGGTCATAAGGCAGTTCTATTTTCAGTTTTTTAAGGAATCTCCACACTGTTCTTCATAGTGGCTGTACTAGTTTGCATTCCCACCAACAGTGTAAGAGGGTTCCCTTTTCTCCACGTCCTCTCCAGCATTTATTGCTTGTAGACTTTTGGATAGCAGCCATTCTGACTGGCATGAAATGGTACCTCATTGTGGTTTTGATTTGCATTTCTCTGATAATGAGTGATGTTGAGCATCTTTTCATGTGTTTGTTTGGCTTGGAGAATTTTGAGCATTACTTTGCTAGCGTGTGAGATGAGTGCAATTGCATGGTAGTTTGAACATTCTTTGGCATTGCCTTTCTTTGGGATATGTATATGCAATTTATATATATACATATATATCTGGAGAGCTGAAGAATAAATTAAATATACCTCAAGTTACATTATAGCATTAGACTTAAATGGCTGGTGCTATTAGACAGTGAAAACACAATAAGGGAATAAGGTAAAATGAATGTAACCATAATTTAAATGAAAAATTTGGCCAGTCAGAATGGCTGCGATCCAAAAGTCTACAAGTAATAAATGCTGGAGAGGATGTGGAGAAAAGGGAACCCTCTTACACTGTTGGTGGGAATGCAAACTTGTACAGCCACTATGGAGAACAGTGTGGAGATTCCTTAAAAAACTGGAATCCCACTGCTGGGCATACACACTGAGGAAACCAGAAGGGAAAGAGACACGTGTACCCCAGTGTTCATCACAGCACTGTTTATAATAGCCAGGACATGGAAGCAACCTAGATGTCCATCAGCAGATGAATGGATAAGAAAGCTGTGGTACATATACACAATGGAGTAGTACTCAGCCATTAAAAAGAATACATTTGAATCAGTTCTAATGAGGTGGATGAAACTGGAGCCTATTATACAGAGTGAAGTAAGCCAGAAAGAAAAACACCAATACAGTATACTAACGCATATATATGGAATTTAGAAAGATGGTAACAATAACCCTGTATACGAGACAGCAAAAGAGACACTGATGTATAGAACAGTCTTTTGGACTCTGTGGGAGAGGGAGAGGGTGAGATGATTTGGGAGAATGACATTGAAATATGTATAATATCATATATGAAACGAGTCGCCAGTCCAGGTTTGATGCACAATACTTGATGCTTGGGGCTGGTGCACTGGGATGACCCAGAGGGATGGTATGGGGAGGGAGGAGGGAGGAGGGTTCAGGATGGGGAACACATGTATGTCTGTGGTGGATTCATTTCGATATATGGCAGAACCAATACAATATTGTGAAGTTTAAAAATAAAATTAAATTAAAAACAACAACAACAACAGAAAAAAAGAAAATTACAACAGAACACGTCATTCAAAATTTTGAAAACTAATGATAGAGGGAAAATCTTTGAAGCATGTAATAGTTTTGATTATGAGTCTGCAGAATTTTATTCTATTTCATAGGCTTTATGGTCATATTATTATTTTATTTGCTTGAAAAAAAATAATCTGGAAGCACTTTGTAAAACACATCACACTTGAAAGAGACTGATTACAAGAACAAAAGGAAGGAGAGACAAATTGGGAGGTTGTGATCAACATAAACAAACAACTATATTTAGAAAAATAGCTAATAAAAACCTACTGAATAGCACAGGGAACTCTATTCAATACTTGGTAATGATCTATATGGGAATACTCTAAAAAGGAGGGGATTTATGTGTATGTGTAACTGATTCATATTGCTGTTCAGCAGAAACTAACACAACATTGTAAATCAACCATACTCCAATAAAATAATTAAAATAAGAATAAAGACTGTGAAAGAGATGATTACTAGCACAAATGCGAGTTAATGGTGATGTATATTGTCAGTAGAAATAAGAAAACATGCTCAGTTTCTTTAATAAAATCGTGTATATCATTTAAAAAAAAAAAAAAGAAAAATTTGGACTCACAAATCCATCACACTATATGGAATCTCCAGGGCTCTTCTCTTAGATTATGCCACCTGTACACCTTTGTTGCATGAATAAATGCACAAATATACAAGCACATGAGTGAATGAACATTATGGTTTAGCTCTCTTAGGTAATTAAGAAATAGATGCAACAGGGAAACAGAAGAGGAAATACAGAATGTAAGTGCAGACTCACGATTTCTGGACTGTGGATAGAGATTCACAAAATCTCTAGAAATGAAAAGAAACTTCAAAGGTGTAGACCGAAAAGGAGGAAGATTCGAAATCAACAGCAATCCTAACTTTAAGGGGAAGAAAATCCAGTATATACACTAATCCTAGTGTCCTTCAACACGGAGCATCACAGCAGCAATCCACCATTACGAGAAATCCCTGAGAGAGATTTCTTGAGGCTTTATCCTCTGCAAAACACCTGAGAAAGCAGCACTCAGGTCTGAGTGAAATAGAGCCACATTACAGAAGATAACTTTGTAGACGACTCATCTTCAGAAACAAGACTGCAGAAAATCTTTCACACAGAGAGGTGTTGAGAGCACAACATGTTAACATTCATGCTTTTACAGTCAGAAGATGCTGAGTATAAGTGAAAGAGACAGGAATTAGAGGGGGCTAGGAAGATCCCCTGGAGGGGGAAATGACAATCTACTCCGGTACCTTTGCCTGAAAAATTTCATGGACAGAGAGGTCTGGCAGGCTGCAATCCATAATGTTGCAGAGTCAGACACGACTAAAGTGACTCAGCACTCATATTCTAGGTATGAGGAGGTGCCCATGGGGGGAAAAATAATTCTGTGTTAAAAGGTGTGTGACAAAAATCTTCACACAGAGAAGAATAGGTATAAGAGAGAAATACACTTGAGATATTCTTTAATCAGTCTAATCACAATATAAGGAACAGATGACTTCAAAGATAAAGAGGATGCTTTTAGTCCATGGACAGAAACGTTTAAATCAGGGTTACCATTCACCAAGAAGGACGAGTCGGTCCATACCACTCCCTTGCTGGCTAGTGAAGTACGTGGGCCAGGAATGACTGTCAGTAACTATGACTTTCTGTGTTTCCCTTACACACCCAAGACCTATCACAATACAGTCTAATTACAGCAATTATGTTTAGTAAATCAGAGATGTAAGCTGGGCTCATAGGAAATTACAAATAAATTACTAATGTAGTTCATACACTGCATGCTGGTCCACTTCAACTCTAAATCAAGAGAAGTTAAAACCGTGCTGCCTGGGACATGTGGCGCTGACCATAACTCACCCTTCCCAGTTCTTTATCTTCAAGAGCCAGGACGCCAGTGCTTTCTGTGAAGAGTTTTACTTTGACCACAGGCCGTGGATGAGTAGTGGTGAAGTCTCCTTGTGTTCCCCACCTGCAACAAAGTACCAAAGTTTCGATTTAAAATGCTGCATTAATTTTTGTCTTCCATATAGATGTGTCTCCTTAGAAGGCACATCAAGCAATACAGAATCTTTCGTGGCTCAGTGAGATTTTTATCTTCCCTTTTGATTCTGACAGGTGGCAGTCAAGAAAGAAAATAACAATAAGCTTTACAGCTTGTAATAATTATTCAGCTGGTCAAAAAATTAGCACATTAGACTATAAAACATAAGAATCTAGATGAAGGTAAGCATTAAAGAATATATATGTAACTGGGTCACTGTTGCACACCTTAAACTAACACAACATTATAAATCAACTATACTTCCATAAAAAAGCAAAGCATTGTAGATATAGCTATTGGTACCTATTTTATTAATTTAAATATAAATTACAATACCATTTTTATGGATGGCTGGGGAACATTTCTAGGGGTTTGAATATAAGAGGCAGTGTCTCAGAAACCATTTTTTCATGTTGAAAATTTCACCCCATCTCTTCTTGTAAAGTCTTTACTAGACATTTTATTTATATTTTTAAAAGTGGAGGCAATTATCTTGTCATTTACTTCATATGATTTTTTAAGTTCATGTCAAAAGGAAAGAAATAAGCATCATAAAATATAGGAGTGTTTTGCCATTGATTTCCTAGTACACTCTCCAAAGAACAGAGTAAATCTGTCTATATCTGACTTTTCAAATCATCATAACAAAATAACTTGTTTCCTTGGTTTATCTTTAAATTAACAGCATCTCATCATTACCACATACCAACTCATTCTAGTCTGTTTACAAACTTAACTGGCATACACTTGATATTAAAAAAAATCTTATAAATGTTTCTCATATTTCTGATAGATGAGACATGAGATTTAGCACAGCATGAAGAAAATGCCATTGGGAAAAATAAGAGGAAGAAAGATGTACGAGACAAAAGAAAGAGAAATTCAATGAAATAAAGATTCCTATTAAAAATAAATCACTAAATAAAAACACCAATCTCTTAAAAAAAAAAAAAGGCAAGCAGTGGCACCGTCTAAAGTTTACTTTATAAAACTTATTCAGAAAGCTGAAATACAGAAATAAAAAAAAAACAAAACTGAGAAACGTATACCAAAATTGAATACTCACAATGTCTTCTCCTATCAATGCAATTTTAATTTTTAACACAGTGATGTATGTTCAGTAAAAGCAGAGGCTGTTTCAATGACTAAAGAAACTAGCATCAAAATGCTAGTTTGTTCTTCTGAAATTAACATAATACTTCAGAGGGAAGGAGGAGATCCATTAAGGATGGAAAACAACTTAATTTCTATCTTAGATTTCTAGAAAGGGATTTGCCAAGAATTTTTTTTTTGCCATTTCATAGAATTGAGAAGGTCTGAGATAAAGTTGAGCTAAAACAGGAATAAAAAATGAAAATAGATTCAGAATCAAAATAAGGAAGGACAGAATGATTTTCAGTTTAGAGTGAGGGGTCTTAAGCCTTAATACAGTCAGGCAATCTGAATGGTAACTCCAGAGTCGATTCCCATGACATACCCCTTTCTTTGTCGAGTATCATGCGGCCAAATTTGGAAAACTAACTTTCTAAACGAAGTTCACCTTTTTTAAGTTCTATGTTTATGCATCATATTAGAGAATAAAATTTGTATGGCAGTAATCTTTTAAAATAATTAAAACCAGCTTCATATTATAAAATATTTATCTGTGTGTCTAACTTTTCCATGAGTACTTGAAAACTATTCTGCATTGCGGGTACAGTGTGATATATATGGATATAAGATCAAGGTTGCTACTGTGCTATTTAAATCTATTTTATCCTTGATGAGCTTTGGTATCCCTTATATAGCAGCATATAGGTATTCAGATCTCCTACCAAGACTGAAATTTTGACACTTCCTTTTATATTTTTGTTAACTTCTGGTGTCCTATTTGGTGATGTAAAGTGTTCAGTGAGGCATCACCGACTCAATGGACATAAGTTTGAGAGAGCTTTGGGAGTTGGTGATGGACAGGGAAGCCTGGCATGCTGTAGTCCTTGGGGTTGCAGAGTCAGGCATGACTGAGCGACTGAACTGAACTGGAAGTGTTCAATAGTAACCATATCCTTTAAGTATGAATAGTTTATTATTTTTCACAATCCTATGGTCTTGTTACTTCTCAATTACTAGACTTGTGTAAAAATAGAGAACTAACACTATGCTAGGAATAGTGATAAGGTAAAAACCAACTTATGCTATGCTAAGTCGCTTCAGTCGTGTCAACTCTGTGTGACCCCACAGACGGCAGCCCACCAGGCTCCCCCGTCCCTGGGATTCTCTAGGCAAGAACACTGGAGTGCGTTACCATTTCCTTCTTCAATGCATGAAAGTGAAAAGTGAAAGTGAAAGTGAAGTCGCTCAGTTGTGTCCGACTCTTAGGGACCCCATGGACTGCAGCCTACCAGGCTCCTCCATCCATGGGGTTTTCCAAGCAAGAGTACTGGAGTGGGGTGCCATTGCCTTCTCCAAAAAACCAACTTAGAGAAGTCAAATAAGGAATCTAATCAACATATTGCAAGTAGAGACAGTAATTAGAAAACAAAGAGCTAAAATTTAATGGGAAATCACTGATAATATATATAACTTGGGAGGGAATCCAGGATATCCAGTCTCAAAATCAGTAACGCCAATAAAGACAGGAAATAGATGAATATCATAGGCCTGGAGGCAATCCATGAGGGTAGGTACATCTCCCTACAAACAAGGTATAGGAACTCTAAGTCCAGAGTATGGAGTGCTAATGGTCAACTCCTGTGAAATGAGGAAAGCTTAAATAACACGCTTTCAGGAAGGGAGAAGCCAAGGCACAAAGGTATCAGCAGATCCTAACTGTAACAGGCAGACGTCTACATTTTTAGAGGCATTCAACAACAACGAAAATGCAATTTTAAAAGGGTGCATAAATAAAAATACTGCAATGATAGTTCTCATAAATTCCAACATTCCAGGATATAAGCAAACTGGCACCACCTTGATAATTTCTCCACTGAAAAATAAAAGTTAAGAAGTTATGTACAGTTTAAAAATGCTGATGAATTCTATAACGAGTTAATGAAAAAACACAAAGTCTCCCTCCCTTTCCACCAAAAAAGGCAGCATGGAAGAAAGGAAAAAGATAATAGGCCTATTTTCAATATTCACCATGATACTTCCTTGCTTTCTACTTAATTGGCATGTTTAAACACTTTCAGGAATTAATACCAGTTATTATCGTCTTGCTATTTTCTCTGTATTATGTGATGAAAGAATACACTACCCTTGCTGTCAATTTGCTTTGACTCAAAATGCATTGCCTTTTCCTTCTTCTATGAATGTATTATGTATGAGGACTCAGATTTCCAATCTAAATCTTCAAATGAATAAAATATCTACAAAGTATCTATGAGGACTGCAGGGTTTTGCAGCCATGAAAACTGGGTAAGTCATATACAAACTGAAATGACTGACATTATTATGTATTTGCTAATAAGCAGAGGCATTACTTTGCCAAAAAAGGTCCGTCTACTTAAGGCTATGGTTTTTCCAGTGGTCATGTATGGATGTGAGAGTTGGACTGTGAAGAAGGCTGAGCGCTGAAGAATTGATGCTTTTGAACTGTGGTTTTGGAGAAGACTCTTGAGAGTCCCTTGGACTGCAAGGAGATCCAACCAGTCCATTCTGAAGGAGATCAGCCCTGGGATTTCTTTGGAAGGAATGATGCTAAAGCTGAAACTCCAGTACTTTGGCCACCTCACGCACAGAATTGACTCATTGGAAAAGACTCTGATGCTGGGAGGGATTGGGGGCAGGAGGAGAAGGGGACGACAGAGGATGAGATGGCTGGATGGCATCACTGGCTCGATGGACGTGAGTCTGAGTGAACTCTGGGAGTTGGTGATGGACAGGGAGGCCTTGCGTGCTGCGATTCATGGGGTCGCAGAGAGTCAGACACGACTGAGCGACTGAACTGAACTGAATAAATAAATATGCTGGAAATTTGTATCAGGAGCCAAAAAAATATGTTCAGTCTATTCACCCAGTAAGGCTATTTCTAGGAATGTATCCTAACAAAACAACCATGTGTAATTAAAAAAAAAAAGTATAAGCAGGAATGTATTCTACCATAGCATTATACATAAATAACAAAAGCAAGCAACCTAAATATCTAATATTAGGGGAAAGATTATGTAAATTTATGTGACATCAATGAAAATTTTTGCTGCTATCTATGACAGTTATCAAGGTGATGTAAAACCATGCACGATGTATTAAAAAAGAGGGGACACAAACCTGAATCAGGTGTTGATGTATGGCAAAAACTATCACAATACTGCAAAGTAATTATCCTCCAGTTAAAATAAATCAATTTTAGAAACAGAATCAGGGCCTTTCATTCATTCAAAAAACTTACTGAGTACCTCTTGTGTGCCAGACATATTCCAGTGTCAGTAACCAAAGTCTAACCTCTTAAAAAATACACTCTAATAGAAGATTATAGACATAAATAATTTTATTATTATATTCTGTAGTATATGTCTCCACTCTTGCTCTGCATTCTCAACAGCTAGATACCTCCCATGGTCTCTTAAAGTAGCTAGAGAACTAGATTTATATTGTGATCTGAAAGAATTCTCAAAAGTTAATAGTGTATTTGTTTTAAAGTACATTGAAAACCATAAGTAGTAAAATAGTTATGTCAAAAAAGTACTCAAATCCCTTAACTCAAAATTCGTATTCATTGTGAATACATAATGTACTGTGTTACAGAAGCTAAGAACTTGAAAGCAGTCTCAATCTATATTTTTCATCTATAACCAGTAGTAATGAATTAAAAATATATGTAATCTCAAAATTATTTCATCCATCAACTACCTTTTCATCTTTTCATCTATCCGACGATGTGACTGGAATTGGAAAAGGTAGCGGGCATTCAAAAAAAAAAAATCAAGATGACAGATCTCATATTAAATGAACTCAGACTAATAGGGGAGACAAACATATAAACTCAAATGTAAACAATAAACCAAATCATATAGAACTGAACAGGGGTCTATAAAGTGCACTTTTAAATTACTTCTGGGGTCAAGCACTGTCTTTTTACTGGTCACCTGCATTTCTGGCTTGCCTTTTTATTACCATTGTCTGTTTCTCTCCTAGGCAATTTTTAAAAACTCTTTGTATGATGGACATTAACTGTTGCCATACATATGGCAAATATTTTCATACTTGGTTATTTTCTACTTAACCCATGTATGGCTTTTTAAAATGCACAGTTTCAAAATATTAGGTAGCCAATTCTGTTGATCTAATTTATAGTTTTTGACATTAACATCCTACTTAAAATTTTTCTTCTTAAAGATTATATAAAATTTAACCTACATTTCTGTCATACATTTCCACTGTTTAAATCTTCAATTTGTCTGAAACGCAGTAGTAATACTAAAATGGCAGTTTCACTTTTCTTTTTATTCCAATATCACTTGGTTTAGAAATCAAATATATTTATTATTATATAAGGTTGAGTTTGGTTTTAAAGTTTCTATCCTAAAAATCTCTCTCTTAATTGTGCTAATCAAACAATAGTTTCATTAGAGCGTCACAAGGTATCTGTTAGAACAAAAAGAATATAGACATTTTCAAATTATATTTGAACTTTGAAATTATATTTGATTTAAGAAAAAGAAAAGTCTCCATTAATTAAAATCTATTCCAATATTTCTTGGTGAAGACTTAAACTTTTTTCACATTCCACATAGGTCTTACACATTGCTTACTGAACTCATCTCACAGTACAGCTGATCCCTGAACAGCATGAGGGTTAATCCCCATATAATTATGGTTGGCCTTCGTATCTAGCTCCTCTTCATCTGTGGATCCAACCAACCACTGACTGCGAAGCACCGTAGGATTTACTACTGAAAAATATCCACATGTAAGTGGACCCATACAGTTCAAATTCATGCTATTCAAGGGTCAACTGTATTTCTTATTTTGCGATTCTAAGGAATCTTTTTCCTTTATGTTGTCTGACTACTGGTGTCATATAAGAAAGTTATAAACTCCTTTTTCAAACAGTTTCACTTTATTTTCAATCTAGTGACTGTTTTTCCAAATGATGTCGTCACGAAATTAACATTAGTTCTATTGCAAAAGTTGAGTTATTAATATAATTAAAAATGACATAATTCTATGCTATACATTGCTAACTTTAAAACAGAAACATTAAATAAGGGTTCAATTACAGAGGTAAAGGTGAGCCTTAAAGAATTATATGTAATTCTTAAGCTGTTTTATGCTGAACTTACTTTACAAAACAGTCAAAGTATAGATAAATTAGCATTCTCATAATTTTGGCATTTTAAGATTAAAATAATGTAATATTTCCCCAACAATCTTTGCCTACATAAAAGTTTCTGTTCATAACTTAAGCATGAAAGTATCAGATATTTGGTAGTTTTGACTTAAACACCATCGTGCAAAGTAAAAAATATTTCCAAGTTTTCTGCAATTGACTTCAAATAGGTCTGAGGTCTCTTTCTGCTGTCCTACAGGGAATTTGCCCAAGAAAATGGATTTGGATTATTTTACTCCTATTTGGTGATAAGGTAGGTATCACTCCTCACATACTCCAAGGATCAAAAAGGAATAAAGATGCTTGAGAATGGGATGCAAAGAAAGAGACAGGGAGAAAGAAATTATGGGTTAAGAAGTGAACAGCAATAGAGAAAAAGGGTAGAGAGGAGGAGAAAAGAAAGAAGGATTAAAAAAGACCAATCTGGAAAGGAGAGCGTTAGAGTACTCTGAATCTTAACCCATTTTTGCACATGATCTTTGATCTTTCTTTTAAAGACCACTTACAGTCTAAAATGCTGTGCCATGCTGTGCTTAGTTGCTCGGCTGTGTCCAGCTCTTTGGGACCCCATGGACTGTTGCCCGCCAGGCTCCTCTGTCCATGGGGATTCTCTAGGCAAGAATACTGGAGTGGGTAACCTATCCCTTCTCCAGGGGATCTCCGTGACTCAGGAATTGAACCAGGGTCACCTGCATTGCAGGCGGATTCTTTACCAGTGGACCTACCAGGGAAGCTGACACACTACAAATCTTAATAATAGAAATGAAAAACATCCTTTAAAGTAACTAAGTTTTATCACTCTAAGTTTTGAGAGGATCTTTCAAAAACATCACACTAAAACTTTTTATAATGATAAAAAGACAATACAAAATTATCTGTTTCTTCAACATGACAAAGAAGAAATCTTGGGGTGTATGTTGCAATTTAAGGTAGAACAATATTTGGCAATGGCTTTGGGTGGGTAATGATCACTTTCATAAAGAAAGAAAAATGCTACAGCCTTCACCTTCATTCTCACTTTTACCATCTGTAGGATTTTTCCCTTCAAAGGACAACTCCATTTTAGTGCTCTCAAGATTGCTAAAGCCTCAAGGAAAACAGGATCTCAAAAGTCTGCATTTCATTTATGAAGTATTCAATGCCATTAAACTTCCATATCCAGAGTACAGAGAATCATTATATTTGTACCATTTTCTTCTGAACAAGTCAAACAAGCATGTTAGCACAAAATCAGGTTTCAGAAAAGAAAGAAGATATAATCTCTCATAAGCATTTTTCGTTTTCTCCCTCATAGCAGGGTAGTCCAGAGGCATTACCTTGAGGCATCTAATTTCAAAGAGAACTATTTGTCACGTCATGCATTACAATTTTACTTGGTGAAGACAGGACAAAAAATAAGTTTTATAAAGCAGAAATCAAGATTTTTAAGAGCCTACATAGAGAAAGACAAACTAAATAATTGATACAGAAGATAAATTAAAGCATAAAATCTGTTATACACATACAAATCCTTAGAAAGAGGTTTAAATAATAAAATGCAATGGTGTATAAATGAGAACATATTGCATAAACCACTAGTCACCTACAGATATTTATCAATATATGTTCATACTGCTCTCATACCTGTACCTTTGAAACTTGTGAGACCATCATCTGATTTTGTCCTGTTTTTTGATATGAAAATAAAAGGTGAATGTGTTATATGAACTGGAATCAGAAAAAAACTGTTTAAAATGTCATAGAATTAATGTATTGTCCTTTAAAGATAAAAGGAAATTTAAACTATTATACTGCTTCCAACTACTAGGTTATAAGTATCACCAATCAGTACAGCATATTGTTATTAGTAAGTTGGAATGTCCATCAGTTACTGGTATGACTGATCCTTGACCACCACAAGGGATGGGGTGCTGACCCTCTGTGAAGTCACAAATCCAAGTATAGTTTATAGTCAGCCCTTCTTATACAGGCATCTGTTTCTGTTATTCAGTTGCTAAGTCATGCTTGATTCTTTGCGACCCCATGAACTGCAGCGTACCAGACTTCTCGGTTCTTCATTATCTCTTGGAGTTGGTTCAAACTCATGCCCATTGAGTTGGTGACGCCATCCAACCATCTCGTTTGTCACCCTCTTCTCCTGCACTTAATCTTTCCCAGCATCAGAGCCTTTTCTAATGAGCCAGCTCTTCAAATCAGGTGGCCCAAGTATTGGAGCTTCAGCATCAGCATCAGCCTTTCCAATGAATATTCAGGGTTGATTTCCTTTAAGATGGACTGGTTTGATCTCCTTGCTGTCCAGGGGACTCTCAAGTCTTCACCAGCACCACAATTCTACAGCATCAGCTCTTCGGTACTCAGCCTTCTTTATGGTCCAACTCGCACATCTGTGGATTTGACCAACTCAAATCAACAAATTCACATGTAAGTGGACCTGCACTGTTCAGACCCATGTTGTTCAAGGGTCAGCTGGAACTCACTTTACCAGATCTTCCCATGATTAATCTCTAATTTGCTAGAACTTCAAGCAGGGGTTAATGTTCTTTGGGGCTAAACATATCGGCATGAAATGTTTTGAAAATTTATACGTATTTTTAATGTGAAAGCCCTGGAATTGCTAGGGTAATACAATGTTAGTGCATCCCATTCTTAGTGACTTAACATTTGAAAGCAAACACTCATCAGTTGTTTCTAGCTGCTCCAAAGGTAAAAGACTCTTGGCTGTGTCTCTGAGCAGCGGGTTGAAAGGGAAACATCAGACTGAATCATCTACAAAGGCCTGTTTTAGTTTTCGAAAAAGTCCTCTTGGGCTCTGTTTGCAGATAAAATTATTATTATTTTTTTCCATTCCTAAATGACTCTTTTAGGTGAAATGAAAATATTTTCCAAGTGCCGAGTAGTTGGGGAGCCAGGGGAGAAGACTCTGAATTACACCAACATCTCAGATTCCAGAGAGGACTGGAGTCAGCTGGGACCATTTCTGATGGGGATTGAGAAGACAGCCAAAAGCACCAAGCGCTCAACAAGGGCACGATGTATGGTGCGGAAACAAAAGTGGATTTAAATAAAGTAAGCGAAATATGGCAGGATCCAAACCGGCCCCAGGAGCATCAGATGAGGACTTGTGCTCCAGACTGTGCTCTACAGCCCAGAGGTGACATCACAGGCGATTCAGGAGGAACCTGGCAAGCAGCTGGATCTGGTAATTTTCACAGACCATAGTTGCCGCTGACTCTTGATGCTTCTAGATCCTATGAGACCTACCCTGTGTCACTCAGCAAGAGAAACCCCCATTTATTGACTTCTGATGGCCAGTGATTACTCAGTTTTGTGATATTCTCCAACTTAAATGAAAAACAGACATGCTTTTAAAAATTAAGGACATTTAAATTGATTTTTTAAAGAAATGTTGGATACTTATGAGATAGTGGAAACTCCGTTAAGGTTTCAAAAGAGTGAAAGTGACTTATGTTTTTCCCTGTAACTTGCCAAGTTGGCACTTGATGAGACATTTTAATAATGAAACTAATTCTTGCTTCCCTTGTGCAACCTCGAGAATGATATTTAATAAGCACCCAGTATGCCCATTATAGGGATGAATGTTAAAAATACAAAGATGAAAGAAAACAGACTCTGGCCTCAGGGACTTACCTTGTGGGGGAAAAAGAAGCATTAGACAGATAGTATTCTTCTGATTAAAGGCACCCACTGGCTTTCACATTAAGACCATAGTCTCCCACCTATGCCATTACCCTTCTATGTTTATGATTTGTCTAAGGAACCACAGTGAGACCCCTTACCACAACCACCACTGGGCACTGGACATAACAAGACCACATTACACATTCAAGAGAGAAGATGATGATGTGTTAAAAAAAATACAGACTTTGTAATCTAAGAGGACTGGGTGTCAATAGCTGAGTTAATCAGGTATGTCAAACTTTTGAGGATCCATTCTCTTCTTTAGAAAGTAGGAATGAGTCTTCCCTGCCAAGGGTTCAGAAGAGTGAATGAAGTTAAAAAGAAAACATCTATCATAATGTCTGGAAAACTAGAAGGGCATATGAAATAAATGATTGTTCCCAATTCACCTGGGAACCCAATTCTCCTGATAGGAGGACAGAGGTCCAAATGACTAATTCCTGACTGATTTCTCACACTGGTGGGCAAGCAGCTGGACAGTGATCTCACATTCTCTTTTTTAGCGGAAAGCAGCAGCAAATATATCAAGTACAAAATAAGACAGGTCCTGAAAACCCTCTAGGTTTTATCCATATTAGGTGGTAACAACATGGGTTTTGCTAATAGCTCTTTGACTTCTGGGAAGTTCATCTGTGTTGACCAGAAAACATGGCTGATGCATGTTTTGCTTTCTGTGCTCCTTCATCAGTGAGAGTTCAGTTTGGTTCAATTCAGTCACTCGGTCGTGTCCGGCTACTTGCGACCCCATGAACTGCAGCACTCCAGGCCTCCCTGTCCATCACCAACTCCCGGAGTCCACCTAAACCCATGTCCATTGAGTCAGTGATGCCATCCAACCATCTCATCCTTTGTCGTCCCCTTCTCCTCCTGCCCTCAATCTTTCCCAGCATCAGGGTCTTTTCAAATGAGTCAGCTCTTTTCATCAGGTGGCCAAAGTATTGGAGTTTCATTTTCAGCATCAGTCCTTCCAATGAACACCCAGGACTGATCTTCAGAATGGACTGGTTGGATCTCCTTGCAGTTCAAGGGACTCTCAAGAGTCTTCTCCAACACCACAGTTCAAAAGTATCAGTTCTTCTGCACTCAGCTTTCTTTATAGTCCAACTCTCACATCAATACATGACCACTGGAAAAACCATAGCCTTGACTAGACGGACCTTTGTTGGCAAAGTAATGTCTCTGCTTTTGAATATGCTATCTAGGTTGGTCATAACTTTCCTTCCAAGGAGTAAGTGTCTTTTAATTTCATGGCTGCAGTCACCATTTGCAGTGATTTTGGAGCCCAGAAAAATAAAGTCTGACACTGTTTCCACTGTTTCCCCATCTATTTCCCATGAAGTGGTGGGACCAGATGCCATGATCTTTGTTTTCTGAATGTTGAGCTTTAAGCCAACTTTTTCACTCTCCACTTTCACTTTCATCAAGAGGCTTTTGAGTTCCTCTTCACTTTCTGCCATAAGGGTGGTGTCACCTGCATATCTGAGGTTATTGATATTTCTCCCAGCAATCTTGATTCCAGCTTGTGTTTCTTCCAGCCCAGAGTTTCTCATGATGTACTCTGCATATAAATAAGCAGGGTGACAATATACAGCCTTGACGAACTCCTTTTCCTATTTGGAACCAGTCTGTTGTTCCATGTCCAGTTCTAACTGTTGCTTCCTGACCTGCATACAAATTTCTCAAGAGGCAGATCAGGTGGTCTGATATTCCCATCTCTTTCAGAATTTTCCACAGTTTATTGTGATCCACACAATCAAAGGCTTTGGCATAGTCAATAAAGCAGAAATAGATGTTTTTCTGGAACTCTCTTGCTTTTTCCATGATCCAGCAGATGTTGGCAATTTGATCTCTGGTTCCTCTGGCTTTTTGAAAACCAGCTTGAACATCAGGAAGTTCATGGTTCACATATTGCTGAAGCCTGGCTTGGAGAATTTTGAGCATTACTTTACTAGCGTGTGAGATATGGTGGAGGTAATTACTGTTTTTCACTTGCTACGTCATGTCTGACTCTTTGTGACCCCATGGACTGCAGCATGCCAGGCTTTCCTATCCTTCTCTATCTCCCAGAGTTTGCTCAAATTCATGTTCATTGATTTAGCAATGCTATCTATCTCATTCCCTGTCACCTTCTTCTTTTGCTTTTAATCCTTCCCAACATCAGAGTTTTTTCCCAATGCTCTTCACATCAGGTGACCCAAGTATTGGAACTTTGGCTTCAAATATTCAGAGTTGACTGGTTTGATGCCTTTACTTGTCTTTCTGCTGAGAACTCAAGAGTTACTTTCTCAAAAAGACTTCCCTAACCATCTCCATCTGCAGCACAGGACAATCCCCCAAAGAAGTAAGATTAGTGTGTCATTTATTTTGCCTAGGATCATATTCCTTTTCTACAAAGCAGTTACTTACTTTGTAATTATATGTTCCTGGATGTTTCCTTGTTAAGGTATATCTCTGCTTTAGATTTCAAGTGCCATTGCTATAGCCATTTTTAAAATTAATATTTTTTATGTATAGTTGATTTACTAGCTATCTCTGATTTTAATAATTTCAAATCCAGTGCCTGTGTGATACTTAGTGCTCAGTAACTCTCTGTTGCATGAATGATACCATATGCTTTATTCTAACCACTCTTCAAAGAACCAGGAAGTAAGTCAGCAGTTGAATAACCAAGTTTGGTCTACAGTATATTTTGCTGGGCTATACTGTTGTCTCTTGGTGTCTGTGCGAGACGAGTCCCAGTGTGTCCGTCAGATACCAGAATCCGTGGATGCTCAAGCCCCTCGTATAAAATTATGCAGGTAGAGTCGACACGCTTGGTATCTGGTGGGTTCCACATCTGCTGATTCTACCAACTGAGGATCTAGTGCGATTGGCTGAAGCTGTGGACATGGAACCCGTGGTTGTGAGGGGATGACTTACATAGATGGAGAATTAAGATCGGGAGCTGTGCTTCTTTAATTACTCCCACATCGGACAACTGGACAATTTACATGTACCAGAGCCTAGACCAGACTTCCAGTGATATAAGCAAAAACATGGAAAATATTTCACGTTTACAGACAGACAGTTCTACGGATAAGGCAGCCAATGCCAAGTGGAAGGGGGTGTTGTTAATCACCTGAGTCTGAAAGCCATTTTTGTACTTAAAGCATAACATTACATTTAACTAAAATATCATCAGTAATTTTAATATATTTATAATGTTTCAGAGCAATTCTCAAACAAGTGGATGTCCATATATCAGAATTGTTGAGACTGATAAACAACACATGTACCTTTTTAAAGTATTTACCTAAGATTACTGTTCATTTCTTAATCTCTGTCTCAGTAAACTGTGAAGATATGGAACTTTCTTTAGCCAAAAATTTTTAATGAGTGACAGGTGTGTTTTAGCAATTTATTCAATAAAAATTTCATTTATTTTTTGAGAGCTGAAATTTATTTAAGCTCTTTTTGGAGCTTGGACAAAACAATTTTGTAGTATTTTACCACTTGTCTTTTTGGGCACACATTTCTTATCCTGTCATCATTGCACCTGTGCCCAACTTAAGGAGAGAATTATTATAGAATACATCATAAGAATTAAAAGCTACCTGACTGCTTAAGCAGCAATCACAGTTTTATCTATGAGGTGAATCTGAGACAGTATTTACTGAAATAAAAATGAAATCCTGAGGAAAGTCTATTTGTGTGCGTGCTCAGTGGTATTCAGACTCTTTGTGACCTGATGGACTATAGCCTGCCAGGCTCCTCTGTCTATGGGACTTTCCCAGCAAGAATACTGGAATGGGTTGCCATTTCCTACTCCAGGGGATCTTCCTTACCTGGGATCAAAACCCCATCTCCTGTGTCTCCTGCATTGACAGGTGGATTCTTCACCACTGTGCCACCTGGGTCTATTTTGTACATATTATAAAACCAAATACTAATTTAAAATCAGAAAACACTTTGTTTCCAGTTTCCTTTTGAAGACTTCACAAACATTAACCAATGAAATCATGTCTGATATGTTTATAACTTCAGAAGAATCACAAAATTTAATTGTGGATTATATTTCAAATTCAACCAGCTAAAGACACATTTGTCATGTTTGTTTTCAATGAAAGCATACAGAAGTTGGGGCTTCCCCAGTGGCTTAACTGATAAAGAACCTGTCTGCCAGTGCCAGAGACATAAGAGATGTGGGTTCAGTCCCTGGGTCAGGAAGATCCTCTGGAGGAGGGCATGGCAACCCACTCCATTATTCTTGTCTGGAGAATCGCATGGATAGATGAGCCTGGAAGGCTATGGTCCATAGGGTTGCTCAGAATCAGACATGAGTGAAGCAACTTAGTATGCACACATAAAGAACTTGTGTAAAGACATATTTCACATATTTTCAAGGGAATAATATGGTTTTAGAAAATGAAATATGATCTGGGTCCTCTGACCACCAAAATCATAGATTTACAAAACAGGTGGAATTCAGTTGCCTGGTTGGATATTTCATTATTTTGGAATTGCAGCTTTCTTCTTAAATAACTATATGTATGTAAATTTCGTGGTTGCCTCATTAATCCTTATTTACATATGCAAAATTAGAAGTAAACAATGTGGGTGGCAAACTTTTAAGTGAAAACAAGCACAGTTGTGTCTGGTTAAACAAAAATATTCTACCTTGTTACAAAAATGTCTTTTTGAAAACTGCCCATGTGCTTTAAAAAATTACTATAATAGTTTTAAAGAACTTTACAATTCCAGCTTAAATTTAAGGAGGATTTTCTTCAAGAAACTTCATTTAATTTTTAGAGGAGATTTTAATTTTATATAATGCTTCTGTTGCTGCACAAATATTCTGGATACACAAGATGGGATGTCAGTGTTGTGCTATTTGCAATTTGTGAAGATCTGGGCCACAGAAGGTCACTGGTACAGTGTCACTTAGCAGACTGTATTTCACTGTACAGTGAGTGGAAATTAGGATGACAACTGGCTCCTAGCTGCTTTTAAGTCTGTTCAGACTCTGGTTCAACACTTGCAAGCACGAATACTAGGTGGTTGTCAGTTTTATAAGCATATCTAATTTATGTTAATCAGTAGTCTCCTTATAGATTACTCTCATGGTTCAACAGAATTTTGTTGCTAATCATTTGAGGTCAAAGGCTTCATCGGCTCCAGGTCAAGCACTGAGCCAGACACACTGGAAAAGCAAAGCTGAATAAGACCTGACCTCTGCCTTTAGGGAACTCATAATTAGGTGGTAGCAGAGAGGCAACTACAACACAGAACGAGAGTTCCAGACTATGTGGTTGCTGTTCAGTTGCTAAGTCATGTCCGACTCTTTGCGCCCCCATGGACCGCACCACACCAGGTTCCTCTGCTCTCCTCTATCTCCCAGAGTTTGCTCAAATTCATGTCCACTGAGTTGGTGATGCTATCTAGCCATCTTATCCTCTGCCACCCCTTTCTCCTTTGGCCTTCAATCTTTTCCAGTACCAGGGACATTTCCAATGAGTTGGTTCCTTGTATCAGGTGGCCAAAGTAATGGAGCTTCAACATCAGTCCTTCCAATGAATGTTTGGGGTTGATTTCCTTTAAGATTGACTGGTTTGATCTCCTTGATGTCCAAGGGACTCTCAAGAGTCTTCTCCAGCACCACAATTTGAAAGCATCAGTTCTTTGGCACTCAGCTTTCCTTATGGCCCAACTTTCACATCTGTACATGAATATTGGAAAAACTATAGCTTTGACTATATGGACCTTTGTCAGCAAAGTGATTTCTCTGTTTTTTAAAATGCTGCCTAGGTGTGTCTAGCTTTTCTTCCAAGGAGCAAGCATCTTTTAATTTCAGTCCACAGTGATTTTGGAACCCAAGAAAATTAAATGTCATTGTTTCCACTTTTCCCCCATCTATTTGCCATGAAGTGATGGAGTAGCCCTCACAGTCAACAAAAGGCTGAAATGCAGTACTTGGGTGCAATCTCAAAAATGACAGAATGATCTTGGCTTGTTTCTAGGAAAACCATTCTATATCATAGTTTTCCAAGTCTATGCCCCAAACACTAATGCGGAAGAAGATGAAGTCAAACCATTCTGAAGTCGCTCAGTTGTATCCAACTCTTTGTGACCCCGTGGACTGTAGCTACCAGGCTTCTCCATCTATGGGATTCTCCAGGCAAGAATACTGGAGTGGGTTACCATTTCCTTCTCCAGGGGATCTTCCCGACCCAGATTTCGAACCTGGGTCTCCCGCATTGGAGGCAGATGCTTTAGCCTCTGAGCCACCAGGGAAGCCCACAAGGCCTAGAACTAACACCAAAAAAAAAAAAAAAAAAAAAAAAAGTCCTTTTCATCATAGGGGATTGGAATGCAAAAGTAGGAAGTCAAGAGATACCTGGAGTAACAAGCAAGTTTGGCCTTGGGGTACAAAATGAAGCAGGGCAAAAAGCTAACACAGTTCCATCAAGGGAACACACTGGTCATAGCAAACGCCCTCTTCCAACAACACAAGAGACTATACATGGACATCACCAGATGGTCAATATCAAAATCAGATTGATTATATTCTTTGCAGCAGAAGATGGAAATGCTCTATACAGTTAGCAAAAACAAGACCTGGAGCTGAGTGTAGCTCAGATCATCAGATCATCAGCTCCTTATTGCAAAATTCAGGCTTACATTGAAGAAAGTAGGGAAAACCACTAGGCCATTCAGGTAGGACCTAAATCAAATCCCTTATGATTATACAGTGGAGGTGATGAATAGATTCCAGGGATCAGATCTGGTAGACAGAGTGCAAGAAGGCAAAGCGGTTGTCTGAGGAGGCCTTAAAAATAGCTGAGAAAAGAAGAGAAGTGAAAGGCAAATGAAAAAAGAAAAGATATACCCATCTGAATGCAGAGTTCCAGAGCAACTGCAAGGAGAGATAAGAAAGCCTTCTTTTGTGAACAATGAATCTGTTTCCTATCTAATAAAAGAGTGATATTTTCTACTGTGAAATTCTTGCTCATTCATGCCATATGGATAAATATTTCTAGATCAGATTAATTATCCTCCTTGTAATATGTCTTAATTTACATAAGTGATGCTATAAAACTGTGAATAATTTTGATCAATTTAGAAGAATGTGCTGTGAAGTATTACATCTTTGGATTGCTTTAAAGAAAAGGATGAGTATAAAATGGATGTAAATTTTTTGCCCAGGCCACCAGAAGCTACATGATAGAAAGAAAATGAAACAACACATGCAGTAGCTAAGTAAAGGAATTAACCTCTCTGTGAACAGAAAGAGCAGCCCTGTGGAGTCAAACTAACAAAGCCAAGCTCAGCTTGGTGTAAACAAGCGTTCTCTTTCTAAAGATGCCACCAACTGAGGAAAAATAGCAAAGGTCACTGGCTAGGTTGGGGACCTTTTCTGAAAAACCAAACCATGAAACATTCACAGATATGCCCAGGGATATTAACAATGAAAATTTAATGTAATCACTCATCTCTCTGATGATGAGAGAAACAGGTCCATCTGTCAGTACGTCTCATCACAAAAGTGATTCATCAACATTAAGCCCACAAACCTGCTCTGAGCCTTCCAGAAATAGTTACTTCTGCAATTTTAATGAGTTTTCATTAGAAATCAAGACCCTTACTTTAAGCCATTAACCATTCTAGTCCTACTGCAAGTAGAGTGTGTGCTTAAGCAAGGAGCTCAAATAAATATTGAAGTCCACCAAGTTCCTGCTATGACATGAATTCACTTGAAGTCAAACTTAGAAAAAAGCATGTGTCTGTCCTCGTCCCAACTTGCCAAGGGTTTTATATACTGAAGAACTCATGAGTCTTTCCCCTAGAAGTTTATTCTGGAGCTTTCTCCTAGAATCGAGTATTTGCAATGAAATAACATGAGGAGGTAACCTGAAACACTGATATTTGTAAAGAAAGTAATTGGACGAAAATGTTTTGAATTTTTAGATGGAACCCACAGGAAAACTTGTTTGACACTGACAGAAATGTTAGCTACTGATATTATGTTAATAAAAACTTAAGTTGTTACTTTAGAACCTGGTTTTCAAATGTGGAAGACAAAAGGTTAAGTTTTTACAACTCTAAGATTATATATTCCTGGGCTTCCCTGGTGGCTCAGACAGTAAAGAATCTGCCTGCAAAGCAGGAGACCCAGGTTCGATCCCTGGTGGGGAAGATTCCCTGGAGAAGGGAATGGCAACCCACCTCAGTATTTTTGCGCAGAGAATCCCATGGACAGAGGAGCCTGGTGGGCTCCAGTCCTGGTATACCCTGGTGGGTTTGCAAAGAGTCAGACAGGACTGAGCAACAAACACTTTCACTTTTCACTTTCAAGATTATACTCATAGTAAATAGTTTAACTTTTTTTCTAGACATCTATCCTATTTAAACATGAAGTAATACAGCATATGAACAGAAGAAAAATGCTTAAGAATTTGTCTCTGCTACTCTTGCAGTTATGTAAAACTTGCGATTCCCCCCCCTCCACATTCAAATATTAAAATCTTTTGAAGATTTCTATGAGAATTTGCCAATTTCAATATGATCCAAATGTTGCCATCTGCCAGCAAAGCTATATTACGGCAAGGAGAGGAAAATTAAAAATTAGAACACAGTGAGAGTTTCACAAAGTTGCTTCAGGTAAAAATTTGCTATTTCATAAGCCAAAGTATCAAATCTTTGCCAGCCAAATTCATCGTGCACTTTGCGTAACAAGGAAATTTGTGCCAGGGTAATGATAGCATTAAAATTAATAATTTACTAATGAACTAACTAAAATTTAAAAATTGGCTAATACTTCACTTCTCTTTTGCCAAACTTACTGGTTTCTTTGGTCATTTTAAGTCAATGAGATTTGCTTTAAGAACAAGAGAAATTTTAGAATAGACTTCTTTCTTCATCTTTCAAAACTCTCTTTAAATGATATTACGTCAGTATCTTTGATGCAGTATTTCCAGAGCTGATACTTTTGAGAAGATGGAAAGTACAAAACAAACAACCCCCAAAAGTTTACATAAGACTTATTGTTTCTATGAAGTAAAAGAAAACTTAAGGGAAAACACTGTCACATCTTCCAGATAACAGAGCTTCCATACATAAAGAGTTCTTTTTAAATTTCAGAAAGAAGCAAAAATACTATGAACAATGGGTCTCATTCAGTAAAAGTTATCTGATAATTATCAATACTTTAGAAGATTTAAGTGTCTACTTTCTTCTATACAGAAAGCCTTAGAATTGTAATTTAAAAAATACATGAAATTAAAAATAATCAACTTATAATTAATCTTACTAAATAATTAGTGACAAAGTATCTTTTAAGTAACATTTAATGAAGAAAGCCAGTCATGAATAAAACTTACCTTAGTAGGGGAAAACAAATGTCACTTAGGAAGTATGAGCAGGAATTTCTTAAATTGACAAACCTTTAGTTAGACTATGTACTATAAAGACAGACTCAAAATTAGAAATGAAAAAAGGACATTACAACTGATGTCACAGGGATTAAAAAGAGTCAAATGAGACCACTAGGAACAATTATACACCAACAAACTGGATAGCCTAGAAGAGATGGACAAAGTTCCTAGAAACATACAATGTACTAACACCAATTCATGAAGAAACAGAAAATCTGATAGACTTGTAACTGGCAAGGAGATTGAATCAGTAATCAAAAACTTCCCCCCAAAAAGCCCAGAATCAGATGGATTCACTGGTGAATTACACCACAATTTTAAGGAGAATTAATGATAATTATTTTTCCAACTCTTCCAAAAATTTGAAGACAACACCCTGAAGCTCACTTTAAAAGGCCAGCATTATCCAGATGCCAAAGCCACACAAAGACAGAACAAGCACAAGAAAAGACTGTGTATGCTCAGTGGGTTCTGACTCTTTGCAACCCCATGGACTGCAGAATGCCAGGATCCTCTGTCTATGGGATTTCCCAGGCAAAAACACTGAAATGGGTTACCATTTTCTTCTCCAGGGGATCTTTCCAATCTTCCTAACCCAGGGAATGAACCCATGTCTCTTACATCTCCTAAACCTCCTGATTGGCAGGCAGGTTCTTCACTACTAGTGCCACCTGGGAAGCCCACAATGAAAGCAACTACAGGTAAATATCACCTATGTATACTGATACAAAAGTCCTCACAACTTACCAGTGACACACATTCAACAGGATGTGAAAAGGTCATAATACACTCCAGGACAAAGTGAGGTTTCTTCCTGTGCCTGACATATACAAATCAATGTGACATACCATATTAACTGAACGAAGGCTAAAAATCACCTGATCATCAAACCAGAGGCAGAAAAAAATCTTGACAAAATTCAGCATCCTTTTATGATAAAAGACTGACAAACTAAGAATAAAAGGAATTTATTCAATATGATAAGACCGTTTATGACAAACTCACAGCTAATATCATACTCAATGGAGAAAAACAGAAAACTTTTCCTCTAAGATCAGGAACAAGGCAAGGCTGTCCATTTTTACCACTTTTATTCAACATAATAACGAAAATTCTACCCAGAGCAATTAGGGAAAAGAAGGAATTTTATAAGCATACAAGTTGGAAAGGGAGAAGTAAAATTATCCAGATGACATTACCTTATCTGTAGAAAACACTAAAGAGTACACAAAAACTCTTGTAACTAATAAATTCAATAAATCTGCAGAATACATAATCAACATACAAAAAAACCAATTGCATTTCTGTACAATAAAAAATGAACTAACCAAAGAAGTTAAGAAAACAATCCCACTAAGAATAGTGCCAAAAGGAACAAAATATTAAGGAATAAACTTAACTAAGGATATGAAAGACTTACAGAAGGAAAATGATATGAAACTGATGAAAGAATTTAAAGATGACAAAAAATAAATTGGAAGAGACTCCATGTTCATGGATTGGAAAAATCAACATTATTAAAATGTTCATACTAACCAAAGCAATCTACAAATTCTTTCAAAATTCCAGTGGTAATATTTTGAACAGAAATAGAAAAAAAAATTCTAAAATTCAAGCAGAACCACAAAAGGCCTTAAATAGCCAAAGCAACCTTGAGTAAAAAAAGAAAAAAGCTGGAGGCATAACACCTTTTGATTTCAAAACACATAACAAAGTTACAGTAATCAAAACAGTATGGTACTGACATAAAAACAGAAATATACACCAATGGAACAGAACAGAGAACCCCCAAATCACTTCAGTTCAGTTCAGTCGCTCAGTCGTGTCTGACTCTTTGTGACCACATGGACTGCAGCATGCCAGGCTTCTCTGTCCATCACTAACTCCCAGAGCTTGATCAAACACATGTCTATCGAGTCAATGATGCCATCCAAGCATCTCATCCTCTGTCGTCCCCTTCACCTTCTGTCTTCAATCTTTCCCAGCATCAGGGTCTTTACCAAGGAGTCAGTTCTTCACATCAGGTGGCCAAAGTATTGGAGTTTCAGCTTCAGCATCTGTCCTTGCAATGAATATTCAGGACTTATGGAGTTTCAGCTTTAGCATTATTCCTTCCAAAGAACACCCGGGACTGATCTCCTTTAGAATGGACTGGTTGGATCTCCTTGCAGTCCAAGGGACTCTCAAGAGTCTTCTCCAACACCACAGTTCAAAAGCATCGATTCTTCAGTGCTCAGCCTTCTTCACAGTCCAACTCTCACATCCATACATGACCACAGGAAAAACCATAGCGGTGACTAGATGGACCTTTGTTGGCAAAGTAATGTCCCTGGTTTTGAATATGCTATCTAGGTTGGTCATAACTTTCCTTCCAAGGAGTAAGCATCTTTTAATTTCATGGCTGCAGTCACCATCTGCAGTGATTTTGGAGCCCAAAAAAATAAAGTCTGACACTGTTTCCACTGTTTCCACTCATTGTTAGAGAAATGCAAATCAAAACTACAATGAGGTATCACCTCACACCAGTAAGAATGTCCATCAAAAAATCTACAAACAATAAATGCTAGAGACCATGTGTAGAAAAGGAATTCTCCCGTACTACTGGTGGGAATGTAAACTAATAGGAAAACAGTATGGAGATGCCTTAAAAAACTAGAACTAAATCTACCATACGACCCAGAAATCCCACTACTGGGCATATAACGTGAGAAAACCACAATTCTAAAAGACACATGTACCCCAGTGTTCACTGTAGCAATATTTACAACAGCCAGGACACGGAATTAACCTAGATGTCCATCAATAGATGAATGGGCAAAGAAGCTGTCGTACATATATACAATGGAATATTACTCAGCCATAAAAAGGAAGGAATTTGAGTCAGCTCTAGTGAAGCAGATGAACCTAGAGCCTCTTATTCAGAGTTAAGTAAATCAGAAAGGGAATGACAAGTACTGTATATTAATGCATATATATATATGTATGAACTCTAGGAAAAGGGTTCTGATGAACCTAGTGGAGAATGGACTTGTTCACCAAGTGAGGGGGGAAGGAGAGGGTGGGATGAAGGGAGGAAGTAGCGCTGACATACATACACTACCATGCGTAAACAGATATAGTCAATGGGAAGTTGCTATATAACACAGGAGTCCAGCCTGGCACTCTGTGATAATCCAGAGGGGTGGGATAGAGGGAAAGGAGGGAAGTATATATACTTCTCTCAAGAGGGAGGGAGGAGATATGTATATAATTATGGCTGATTCGCATTGCTTTATGGCAGAAACCAACACAACACTGTAAAGCAATTTTCTGCCAACTAAAAAAGTAAAAATTAAAATCGCCATCCCCCCATGAAAAAAATGAAATCTGGCCATATGTGACAACAAGGATGAACCCTGAAGGCATTATGTTAAGTTAAATTAGTCACAGAAGGACAAATAGTACATGATCCCACTTACATGAGGTATCTAACAGTCAAATTCATAGAAATAGGGAGTAGAATGGTAACTGTCAGGTCTGGAGTGAAATGGAGATGGAGGTGCTGCTCAACAGCTACAAATTTTCATTTCAGTATAAATTCTACAGATCAGCTGAATGACATTTTGCCTGTAGTCAATAGTACTGTATTGGGCACTCAAAATTCGTTAAGAGGATAGATCTCATATTTTTTGTGTGTGTATTTTTAGAATAAAAACTAATTGTTACTTGCAAAGAATCTCAGTCTTGATCTCATTACAACTATTGCAATGATATCTTATACATTACTCAACTTAAAAAAATCTCCACATAATAATGTGTGTATATAGGTATATATGTTATCAATACATAAACATACACATTATGGATATTACTCCCAAACCCCAAAACTCCTTTCTATGAAGGAGTATATAACTAGTCATTCAGTTCAGTTCAATCGCTCAGTCATGGCCAACTCTTTGCGAACCCATGAATTGCAGAATGCCAGGCCTCCCTGTCCATCACCAACCCCCCGAGTTCACCCAAACTCATGTCCGTTGAGTTGGTGATGCCATCCAGCCATCTCATTCTCCGTCGTCCCCTTCTCCTCCTGCCCCCAATCCCTCCCAGCATTAGAGTCTTTTCCAATGAGTCAATTCTTCACATGAGGTGGCCAACGTATTGGAGTTTCAGCTTCAGCATCAGTCCTTCCAATGAACACCCAGGACTGATCTCCTTTAGGATGGACTGGTTGGATCTCCTTGCAGTCCAAGGGACTCTCAAGAGTCTTCTCCAACACCACAGTTCAAAAGCATCAATTCTTCGGCGCTCAGCTTTCTTCACAGTCCAACTCTCACATCCATACATGACCACTGGAAAAACCATAGCCTTGACTAGACGGACCTTTGTTGGCAAAGTAGTGTCTCTGCTTTTCAATATGCTGTCTAGGTTGGTCATAACTTTCCTTCCGAGGAGTAAGTGTCTTTTAATTTCATGGCTGCAATCACCATCTGCAGTGATTTTGGAGCCCCCCAAAATAAAGTCTGACATTAGGATGAACATAAAATATTAAATATAATATGCTGAATTGTGTTTATGTGTTTATACTATATTTATGTATTATACTATGCTTAAGTAAAAAATGCTAATGAAGAAGAGAGTGTGCTGAGATCAGCCTGGGGGCAAAACCTACACCGAGTTCAACTGATCTTTGAATATTATCCACATTTCTTTGGGCAGAGAAAGGCAGGGGAAAGCACCCTGTTCTCACACAGAGGCAGGCCAGTACTGCATTTCTGACCCTGACTCACCGAGGGTCCCCCTGTCACCAAGGCCATTTGAATGCTCTAATTTGCAGAAATAGCCATCTGTATTCTTTCTTACCAGGACATTTTTACCACCTGTTTTAGATTTCCCTGTATCTGAAACAATCCAGGTAATATAAATTGCACTGATTTTAGGATTACCCTTTCTTTTATGGCTCCACATGTCAATTGTAGTGGGAGTCCCTGGCTGAATTTCTATTCCACAGCTCTAGTACACGTCACAGCTGAGTGCCCCACACATAATGTATTAATATGGTGCCAACATAGAAGACACGGTTGCAAAATTATCATCAACAGTAGTGGGACACTCAGCTGCACAGAGCTGGTGATCCTTTGACAGCTGTGCTTTACCAGAGCAGATATAAATCTTCGATGGCATCAACTGAGAAACAAATCCAATGCTGGTAGCAAACATGTGACAACTGAAGAATGCTGTCCATTCGTGATTGACACTGGGGCATTATTCACGTTGAAAACTACCTCCTTTTGATGGAAACTAACTCATATCTTACCAAAAAAAAATGGTCATAGGATTCGTATCAGATAAATTTAACATGACAAAGAAAACACCCAAGCCAAAAATCAGATGGAACTCAGCGGACCAAAACATATTTGGCTTCAAAATATGTTTGTTCATGTTGTCAAGAGCATTGAATCTTTTTTCAACTATGAGCCCCCTCCTTGAGATTCTTGACTTTAAAACAGGGTGCTAAGAGAAAAGGTTTAAAGAAAGTAGAAAATGAACACAAGGTTAAAGAAACTGAAAATGAACAGAACAAAGGCTAAAACAGAGAACAGTGAGTATATGGGGTGAGACAAAAGCAGAAGAAAATGGGCAAGTGTTCCTATGCACAGTAGGTCAATTATTCACAATATAATCCTTCATACAGGCACCACCGTTCCCATTTTGAGGCTTTCCCGGTGGCTCAGTGGTAAAGAATCCCCTCAGTTTATGCAGGAGACATGGGTTCAATCCCTGGGTTGGGAAGATTCCCTGGAGAAGGGAATCACTACCCACTCCAGTATTCTTGCCTGGAGAATTCTATGGACAGAGCAGCCTGGCAGTTCATGGAGTCACAAAGAGTAGGATGTGACTGAGCAAGCATAGATGTCCCCATTCTACCAATGAAGAAACACCTCACAGACGAAAATAACTAGCCATGATGAGATGGTTAATCTGTGGCAATGCTGAGATCTACACTCTGATCTGTCTCATTCTTTGGTTGACAGCCATGTTGTCCTCATATAGATCACCTTGAAATTAACATTTTAAAATCCTAAAATTTGAATTTTTAAATATCCTACTTTCTTGCCAATTTATCTAATTTCTATGTATTTCTATTTTTAAATATTATAAATTCTGCTCATTAAAAAAAAAAATCAGCTTATTTTACCACTTCACACCAAATGCCATGCAGTTAAATGTAAAATGTCTTTCTTACTTATGGATATTATCATTCTTCTATTTTTAAAATTGTTTTGTTCACAGCAATGTCTAGGTAGTGATTACTGTGCACATGTCTTTTCCCTGGTGGCTCAGACAGTAAAGAATCTGCCTGCAATGTGGGAGACCTGGGTACGATCCCTGGGTTGGGAAGATCCCCTGGAGGAGCTAATGGCAACCCACTCCAGTATTCTTGCCTGGAATCTCCCCATGGACAGAGGAATCTGGCAGGCTACAGTCCATGGAGTCGCAGAGTTTGACACCACTGAACAAGTAAGCACACAGTCTTAAGATGTGTAGTCTTAAGATGCTCATCTGGTCTCCATGAAGATATGTATCAGTGGAATTGAGCCCCAGGGATATCTCCTTGGCCGCTGGTCAGTACTACAGATTTAAGTATAGGAACAGTTAAGAATAAAGGCATCTCTTCTGACTGTCTGAGCTCAGCAGCCTAAGTCTGTAGCACGGCAACAGTAAAGTCTTCTAACCTCAGGACTCAGTCTGGCTCCAAAACACTGCATGTTCTAGAAAAGCAGCCTTCAAAGTTTGTCTCATGTACTTCCTAAAATAATTTTGAAAAATTATGTACCCTCTTCACACATTTTTAAATTGACATATAGAAATTTTAAATATAAATTTAAAGAGTTGCAAAGGGTATGATTTCTGGTGTGTTGGAAACACTGACATTTAACATGAAGCAGTGATATTATTTTTAAGTGGATTCAAGGGAATTTATCACAAAAAATGATTTCATCACCATCCATTAAAAAACATCTCTATAATTCTTCTTTAACAAAAAATTTGATATTGTTTTTTTGCTTTGAATTTTTACTTTGATTCTATTTATTCCTCATAAATTTAGAATTTTACCCTACTATATTTTAATGCTTGACAATAAACTACCACACAAGTACACTCATCTCATATGCTAGCAAAGTAATGCTTAAAATTCTCCAAGCCAGGCTTCAACAGTATGTGAACTATGAACTTATAGACGTTCAAGCTGGATTTAGAAAAGGCAGAGGAACCAGAGATCAAATTGCCAACATCTGTTGGATCATCGAAAAAGCAAGTGAGTTTCAGAAAAATATCTACTTCTGCTTTAGTGACTATGCCAAAGCCTTTGACAGTGTGGATCACAACAAACTGTGGAAAATTCTGAAACAGATGGGAATACTGGACCAACTGACCTGCCTCTTGAGAAATCTGTATGTAGATCAAGAAGCACAGTTAGAACTGGACATGGAACAACAGACTGGTTCCAAATCAGGAAAGGAGTACGTCAAGGCTGTATATTGTCACCCTGCTTATTTAACTTATATATGCAGAGTATATCATGCAAAATGCCAGGCTGGATGGAGCACAAGCTGGAATCAAGACTGCCAGGAGAAATACCAATAATCTCAGATTTGCAGATGACACCACTCTTATGGCAGAAAGTGAAGAACTGAAGAGCCTTTTGATGAAAGTGAAAGAGGAGAGTGGAAACATTGGCTTAAAACTCAATATTCTGAACACTAAGATTATGGCATCCGGTCCCATCACTTAATGGCAAATAGATGGGGAAACAATGGAAACAGTGAGATACTATTTTTTTTTTTTTTTTTGGCTCCAAAATCACTGCAGACGGTGACTGCAGCCATGAAATTAAAAGACGCTTGCTCCTTAGAAGAAAAGCTATGACCAACCTAGACAGCATACTAAAAAGCAGAGAGATTACTTTGCTGACAAAGGTCCATTTAGTCAAAGCTATGTTGTCATGTATGGATGTGAGAGTTGGACCATGAAGAAAGCTAAGCACCAAAGAATTGATGCTTTTGAACGGTGGTATTGGAAAAGACTCCTGAGAGTCTCTTAGACTGCAAGGAGATCCAACCTGTTTATCCTCAAGGAAATCAGTCCTGAATATTCGTTGGAAGGACTGATGCTAAAGCTGAAACTCCAATCCTTTGGCTACCTGAGGCTAAGAACTGACTCATTGGAAAAGACCCTGATGCTGGGAAAGATTGAAGGCGGGAAGAGAGGGGGATGACAAGAGGATGAGATGATTAGATGGCATCACCGACTTGATGGATATGAATTTGAGTAAAGTCCAAGACTGGTGATGGACAGGGAGGCCTGGCGTGCTGCAGTCCATGCAGTCACAAAGAGTCAGACACAACTGAACTGAACATTTTATTGATGCTTTTATAATTATCTGATGCAAACAGCTGACTCATTGGAAAAGTCCCTGATGCTGGAAAAGATGGAAGGCAGGAGAAGAGGGCAACAGAGGATAAGATGGCTGGATGGCCACACTGATTCAATGGACATGAACTTGGGTGAACTCTGGGAAACGATGAGTGACAGAGAAGCCTGGAGTGTTGCAGTCCACAGGGTCATGAAGAGTCAAACATGACTTGGTGATTGAACAACAACATAATTAGCTGTTGTCCAGTCACCCAGTCACATCCAAATTTTAAAAATTATCTGTACCTACCTATATATAAATATGTATATAAACTTTAATTTTCTCTGATCATAAAGCCCTACACGTTGTGGGGGGAGAGAGAGGAAGGAGGGAACGAATGAACGTATTTCCTTCTGGAATATAACTCAACATTATAAAAGCCCACAGATTCATCAGTTCAGTTCAGTCGCTCAGTCGTGTCCGACTCTTTGTGACTCCATGGACTTTCAATTCAGTTCAGTCGCTCAGTCGTGTCCAACTCTTTGCGACCCCATGAATTGCAGCACACCAGGCCTCCCTGTCCATCACCAACTCCCGGAGTTCACTCAGACTCACGTCCATCAAGTCGATGATGCCATCCAGCCATCTCATCCTCTGCCATCCCCTTCTCCTCCTGTCCCAAATCCCTCCCAGCATCAGAGTCTTTTCCAATGAGTCAACTCTTTGCATGAGGTGGCCAAAGTACTGGAGTTTCAGCTTTAGCATCATTCCTTCCAAAGAAAGCCCAGGGCTGATCTCCTTCAGAATGGACTGGTTGGATGTCCTTGCAGTCGATGGGACTCTCAAGAGTCTTCTCCAACGCCACAGTTCAAAAGCATCAGTTCTTCAGTGCTCAGCTTTCTTCACAGTCCAACTCTCACATCCATACATGACCACTGGAAACACCATAGAATTAAAAGACACTTACTCCTTGGAAGGAAAGTTATGTCCAACCTAGATAGCATATTACAAAGCAGAGACATTACTTTGCCAACAAAGGTCTGTCTAGTCAAGGCTATGGTGTTTCCAGTGGTCACAGATTCATAGTTAGCAGCAAAAAACTGAAAGCTTTTCCTCTAAGATTGAGAAGAAGATAAGGGCATCTACCACTTTTAATCAACATAATACTAGAGGTCCTATCCATAATAAAAATGAAAAAGGCAAGAAAAGTGAAAAGCATGAAAACCAGAAAGGAAAAAGTAAAACTGTTGGCATATGACATAATCTCTTCAATAAATGTGCTGAGAAACCTAGATATCCATGTGCAGATGGTACATCTTACACCACACACAAACTCAACTAAAAATGGAGGAAAGACTTATAAACAAGACATAAAATCATAAAACTCCTAAAAGAAAACATAAGGGAACGTCTCCTTGACATTAGTCTACGCAATGACTTCTTAGATATGACACTAAAAGCACAAGCTGCAAAAACGCAAAAATAGCCAAGGAGGACTGCATCAAACTAAAAGTATCTGCACAGCAAAGGAAACAATCAACAGACTGAAAAGGCAATCTATGCAATGGGAGGAAATATTTGCAAACTGTATCTCTGATAATGAGGCCATATCCAAAATATAAAGAACTTGTATAACTCAATGGCAAAAGGAAAAAACCTAATCAGAAAATAGGCAAAGAACAGAAATAGATATTTCTCCAAAGAAGATACACAAATGGCTAACAGATATATGAAAAGATGCTCAACATCAGTAATCAGGAAAGTGCAATTCAAAACCACAATGAGATGTCACATTACACGTGTAAGGATGGCTATTATCTACATAACAAAAGAAAACAAGTGACTGTAAGGATGCGAAAAAGCTGGAACCCTCCTAACACTGTTCATATGTAAAAAAATGATGTAGTTGCTATGGAGAACATTACTGAGGTTTGTCAAAAATTAACAGTAGATCAACCAAATGATCCAGCAATCCCAGTTCTGAGTATATACTCAGGGATATAAAATCTCCATCTTGAAGAGATAGTTGTACTCCTATGTTCGTTGCATTGGAAGGACTGATGCTGAAGCTCCAGTACTTTTGGACACCTGATGTGAAGAGCTGACTCATTGAGAAAGACCCTAATGCTGGGAAAGATTGAGGACAGGAGGAGAAGGACATGACTCAAAGGACATGAGCCTGTGCAAACTCCGGGAGATAGTGAAAGACAAGGGAAGCCTGGCGTGCTACAGTCCATGGGGTCCTAAAGAGTCAGACACGACTAACACATGTTCATTGCAGTATTATTCACAGCAGCCAACATAGGGAAACAAGTACCCATCTATAGAAAGAATATGTGTCATTCATACAACAGAATATTACACAGCCTTACAAAAGAAGGAAGTCCTGTCATTTGCAATAGCATGGAAATATTGAATGCTTGGAAGACATTACATTAAGTGAAATAAGCCAGACACAAAAAGACAAATAGTGTATTATCTCACTTATATGTGGAATCTTAAACAAAAAATCTAACTCATAATGACAGATAGAATGTTGGTTACCAACAGCCTGGGAGGTGGAGGAAAAGGAAAGATACTGACCAAAGGGTATGAATTTTGAGTTATGAAAGGTTCAAGTACAGCATGGTGACTAATAATACTGTGTATACTTGAAATTTCTTAAGACTAGATCAAGGGTTCTCACCACACTCACACACAAAGGTGACTATGGGAGGTGATGAATATGTGAAATGATTACCATAGTCAGGTCAATTTAAAATGTTTGTACATAACGGGAATCACATCGGACACCTTAAATGCATACAAAATTTGTCAAAAATAAAAATCAAAGTAAAATTCCTTCTAAATTTAGTTTATTACAATTACTATTCAAGTGATCCAAAAGAAGTATGACAAATGAATATTAACAAATATGAAAAGTAAAAATATTCATTAGACATGCATGTCTTAATGAAATGCAGAGAGCTATTTTTCCTATTATTTCATGTATATACAAATGATTGTAGCTTAATTCTACACTGAGACAGTTCAACATCAATTTTAACCCAAGTTTTCCTTCTTTCCTAAAATTTCTAAGAAAATAAGTAGATGGGGCATTATTACAGCACTATCAATTTGTCCCCTTCATATTTGAATGTACAAAAATACAGTGATTGATAAGCAAAAACTATTTTTCAATCATCCAGCAGTTTAAAACTTGAATAAATCCATCAACTTTGTTGAAAGCAGAGAAATAGAAGACATGTAATTTGCAGGAGGATTTATTATATCATTGGTCAACTGTTTTCTCAAAACTACCAGGAACATTAATTTTTTTTGCTTTTTGAATGGTGATGTGGAGGTTTTCCACTCTAGGAAAAACATCATGGTAAGATTCAAGTTGGATGAGAGGTGAACCTTTCTTTTGTAAAGTTAAAGAAAGAAGTCTGAAAAGTGGGTTGAGAGAGAACTTGCATTTAGCAGGCTCTTCCCTGAAAAGAAGGGCTTCAGGGAGCAGTACTTATGAACTAGAAGAATCATATACCAATTCTGTTAAAGCTGAACTTGTGCCTCTGTATCCCTTGGCAAGTCCTCTTGTTTACCCAAGTGGTTCCTCATATCAGGGTAGCCAGGGTAACAAAGATCTGAAAGTGCTTTTGAATTCCAGCCTCAATATGGCACACAGAAGCAGAAGAACTGGTCCTTTAAAGAGAATATGTTTCCCAAGGAACTTCTAGATAAATGGGAGCTTGGGGTGTGAGAATGAGGACTGGATATCCTGTTAATCTGGGTAGGTGCTGGCTCAAGAGTTTTACTCTGATACCTACTGAGAGACTGTATTTTTTAAAATAATCTAAATAGTAGAGAAAACATTTTAATTAGATTACAGACCACAAATGGGCCATATTATCTGTGGCTGGTGCTAGACAAGAACGAGGAGGTATCAAGCCTTTGTATTGAAGGAACTTCCATTTTATTAAAGGTAAAGCGGAAATCGCTCAGTCGTCTCCAACTCTTTGTGACCCCATGGACTGCAGCCCTGCCCCAGGCTCCTCTGTCCATGGGATTCTCCATACAAGAATACTGGAGTGGGTAGCCATTCCCTTCTCCAGGGGATCTTCCTGACCCAGGGATCAAACCTAGGTCTCCAATTTACTGTGTTGGCCTAAAAGTTCATTTGGGTTTTTTCATTAACATCTTATGGAGAAAGCTGAATGAAATTTTGTTGTTGTCCAGTCACTAAGTTGTGTCTGATTCTTGATCCCATGGACTGCAGCACGCCAGGCTGCTCTGCTGCTGCTGCTAAGTCGCTTCAGTCGTGTCCAACTCTGTGCGACCCCATAGACGGCAGCCCAACAGGCTCCCCCATCCCTGGGATTCTCCAGGCAAGAACACTGGAATGGGTTGCCATTTCCTTCCCCAATGCATGAAAGTGAAAAGTGAAAGTGAAGTCGCTCAGTCATGTCCGACTCTTTGTGACCCCATGGACTGCAGCCTACCAGGCTCCTCCTTCCATGGGATTTTCCAGGCAAGAGTACCAGAGTGGGTTGCCATTGCCTTCTCTGGCCAGGCTGCTCTATCCTCTACTAACTCTGGGGTTTGCTCAGATTGATGTCCATTGAGCTGGTGATGCTATCTAACCATCTCATCCACTGCCGCCCTCTTTCTCCCTTCAGGCCAACCCAATATGTGAGCCATCTGGTGAGAAAACTAGATTCAAGCAGGAAGAGGACTTGTGGGTAACATTATTAAAGCAGTGGTTCAGGGGAAGAGGAAAGAAGGTGGCTACACAATGCATTATTCTAGAAAGGAAAAGTGTGAGGTCAGAAGTTCTGGGCAGCAGCGGGTGTTTCTCCAAGGAACTGCACCAGAGAAAAGTTAAATGTGGACATTTTCCATGATAGAAGGCATCTACTAACCAAGAGAGGACCACAGAGAGCACTTATATATTAATACAATGGCATTTTGCCCCTTCACCTCTTCCCTCCTCCAGCCTACCCAAAATTGGTAGAAAAGAACATACGAGCAGGCAATAACAAAATGCAAGTGAGGAACAGACAACAGTACCCTTTCCCCAGGACAGGTTTCTGGGCATGCTGGGAGGAAAGAAAGGAAAAGAATGTGACAGTGAAAGCGTTAGTCGTTCAGTCATGTCTGACTCTTTGCGATCCCATGTTCTGTAGCCCACCAGGTTCCTCTGTGAATGGAATTCTCCAGGCAAGAATACTGGAGTGGGTAGCCATTTACCTCTCCAGGGCATCTTTCTGACCCAGGGATTGAACCCGGGTCCCTGCATTGCAGGCAGATGCTTTACCATCTGAGCTACTGGGGAAGCCACCAAGGGAAATCTTACCCTTTTGAAATGGGTAGGTTTTGATTTAAAGTGATAGGAAAATTTGAACACCTAAACATGTTATTTGACACCTGAAAAGTGGTTCAGAGTGTAAAGCATCTGCTTGCAATGCAGGAGACCCAGGTTTCATCTCTGGGTTGGCAAGATACCCTGCAGAAGGAAATGACAACCCACTCCAGTATTCTTGCCTGGAGAATTCCATGGACAGAGGAGCCTGGTGGGCTACAACCCATGGGGTCGCAAAAAGCTGGACACAATCAAGCAACTAACACTCTCACTTTCAAATACGTTATTGGACACCTGAAAATGGGCAGCAAAGCTCTGGTTTCTGCTAAGATCTCTCCCACTAGAACAGGAGGGTATTTCTGGAGCACATCTGAGAGCAGTACCATGAGAGAAGTTGTTTGCTACTTACACTCTGTGAAATGTTTTCCACTCAATAAATTGGCTACATAGATCAAATGATGATGAAAACAGCTCCAAAACATTGCTCTGGAAGAAAGTCAAGGATTATAAGGGGAAGTCAGGGGCTTCCCTGATAGCTCAGTTGGTAAAGAATCTGCCTGCAATGCAGGAGACCCCAGTTTGATTCCTGGGTCAGGAAGATCCCCTGGAGAAGGGATAGACTACCCACCCCAGTATTCTTGGGCTTTCCTTGTGGCTCAGCTGGTAAAAAAAAAAATCCACCTGCAATGCAGGAGACCTGGGTTCGATCCCTAGGTTGGGAAGATCCCCTGGAGAAGGGAAAGACTACCCACTCCAGTATTCTGGCCTAGAGAATTCCACGGACTGTGTAGTCCATGGGGTCGCAGAGAGTTGGACATGACTGAGCAACTTTCACTTTCTTTTCACTTTTACTTACAAACTGTAAATCCCTCGTCAAGATGTTGAGACTCACAGACACACACTTTCTCCTGAACTCTCTCAATGCTCTTTTCCATTAGTGCTTTTCAGCAAGCATCTGGAATCTTAATCCATCATGCTTTCCCTCTAATTCAGATGCCACCAATGATCAGGATCCACACATTAGCTTCTTTTACTTCCAAATAAACTCTCAATGAATGTAATTTCTGTATTTGGCCAATGCCTGTCTCTTTAGGCTTCATTTTCTTCTGCACTAGTAGCATGAGTTTTACAAAAATGTTATTTCTGGCAGATTTATTTAAGAGGAGAGAATATCGTATTTTTAAAGATGAAAATGAGAAAAATGAAATGTGTGTGGTTTGTGTTTTCTTTTTGATGCATTAAGAATAGGCATAATTTTGACAGATGATTTTAAAATGTAGTATATTCTATCTTTCATCAGCAAGAGTAGCTAGATAATGGATAACACTTCAAAACTAATTTTGGCCTTAGTAGGTACTAAAATGGAAACAACTATGTTTTTTTGAAAAAATATGGTTACCTTTCTCTTGGTTTATTTTTATTTAATCTCTCTTAAACCTGTGTCCCAGTAGCTTGTCATTCTGTTAAGCTTCCCTTAAGTGGCAATAATCTTTAAATAGTTTGACAGATTATTATAATTCTGGTTCAGAATTTAAAGTTTCCAGAAGCAAGTACTGAAGTCTGCGTTTCCCATCATTTCCATGAGGTAGAAGAATGTTCTGTTCCAATAAGCATAAATATATTTGTCTAATGACACAACTCAATAGCTTTTCTTACTGTTCCTTGCCTTTCTATTTTATTATTTTCTTTGATGGGGATCAGGGACAGAGACCTATTAACCTTCAAGTGTCTTTAATAAGACAGTACCACTGGATGAGAGAGAGAGAGGGTATTGCAAAAAACAGTGCTGCTTCCCAGGATCTTTTCTGTGTGTGGCAAGAACATTTAACAAGAGATCTACCCCTTAAAGAACTTTTAGGAGAACAATACAGTATTGTTAACTATGGGCACAACTACAGACAGCAAATCTCTTGAATTTTAGTCACCTTGCATATTTGAAACATTATACTGGTTGCATTGGAGAAGGAAAAGGCAACCCACTCCAGTACTCTTGCTTGGAGAATCCCATACACAGAGGAGCCTGGTGGGCTACAGTCCATGGGGTCACAAAGAGGTGGACACGACTGAAGTGGCTTAGCATGCACTCCTTGAAAAGTAACTTCCCATTCCCAGCTCCCAGCAGTTCCTGATTTGTTTTTTAAAATGAATTTCCTTGCATTTATTTCCCCAGAACCAAGATCTACCTTGGCCTTCCATAGGGTATCATTTGCTCTTATGTTTTACGCACTCGAAGAATGCTTATTGTCTGTAGGGAAATTGTGTAAGTGTGTAAAGATCACCACATATGAAGAGATTGGTGACCACTACATGACAACAAGAAGTCACTCCCTGTTCCTTCCAGCATCAGCCTGTTGTCTGACTATCTCTCTACTTCTGTTCAGATGGTATCATTAAGGGTATGGGCTAAAACTGAAATAATGAAATGTCTCAAAATGGTAAAAAGCTATCAAAGTGGAGCAATAATGCTGTACGTTATTGCAGAGAACCAAACTTTCCCAGGTTCACTGAGAGACTATGAAACGACGAATTTTCTCGACTGACGATACCATTTGTCTACATTCCCTCATCTCTATTAAAAAAGAAAACAAAGGTAAAAATAAAGCTTCAATAGATGACTACCACTCTTCATGAATCAGACTTGTCTATAAACATCATTTTTATTAGATCCCAGGTTCCATATTCTAAGTTATGTACCAACCTCACACGCTGTTTTCTACCTAATTGCTGGCAGGAAATTTGAATTACAGGAATGAAATAGGCAATGGCTAGAAATCCTGATTACATTTATTTGAAATATGGACTAAATAAGGCACTTTACTATCAGACAGAAGGATGAATCGATCTCCAACAAAGCACAAATTGTTGAAACAGTAAAATTTAGAAAAATTGTCGGAGGCATAATTCACTATTATGATGGAGGAGATGAATCCCTTTCCTGTTGAGTAAGATGAATTCAAGATAAAAGTAACCACATTGCTGAAAAGCTGCAGTTGGTCAGCATTTAGGAGATACATTCTTAAGGAAATTTGTGCTGGGAACAATAATCAACACATCCTTTAGTTCTTACAAATTAACTCAGAATTCATGAGGAAATGCGCATAAGATATTTCAACCAAATTTCCCTGTGGTAAGAGTAATAAAAGGGACTGTCTGTGCATTAAGTCGCTTTAGTCATGTCTAATTCTTTGCAACCCTGTGGACTGCAGCCCACCAGGCTCGTCTTTCCATGGGATTCTCCAGGTAGGAATACTGGAGTGGGTTGCTATTTCCTCCTCCAGGAGATCTTCCTGATTCAGGGACCAAACCTGGGTCTCATAAATCTCCTGCGCTGGCAGGTTGGATGTTTACCACTGGTGCCACCTGGGAAGCCCCCAACAAAATAGTATTGAAGGCTTACTGTAATATTTTCTAACTCACAAATATTTTAATTCATTTAAAGTGTCCATGTGTAATTTTCCTTGTATAGCATCTCTTTATGAATACAATCTGAATTTATTAGAAATTAAATGGGAAGCATTTTTTGAAAATTTTACTATTTGTGGCACAAGTTATTGTTAAAATAACTATATAAAAATTAACTCATTTCATTGAACAAATATTTAAGTATCAAATTAACTCATTTCACTGAACAAATATTTAAGTATCAATTAAATACACTTTGTAGAGATTATGCCAAGAGGAAAAAAAGCCAGATACAAAAGACTATATTTTGCATATCATTTATATGAAATGTTCAGAAAAAAAATTATAGAGCTAGAAAGCATATGAGTGGTTTCCTGGAACTGAGTAAGACTGCAAATGGGAATGAAGCAATTTTGTGAAATAATGTGTTCTGAAACTGAATTGTGATGATAGCACAAGTGTATAAATTTATTAAAAATCATCTAAGTTTCAATAAAAGAAGAGCCACCAGGGAAGTTTTATGTATAAATTATACATCAGTAAAACTTGAAAAAAAAAAAGATTCTTTAAAAACATCATGGTATTGAGCATCTAAGGGCCTTTGCACTCCCTTAAGAACTCATGCAGTACTAGAGTAGGGTAGTGTTTATGAACTCTCCAAATTAATATGCTAACACCGTAATCCCCAATGTGATTTTACTTGGAGGCAGGGCCTCTGGGAGGTAATTGGGCTCAGATGAGGTCATGTGGGGAGAGACCCATGAAAATATGGCTGTCCTTTAAGAGGATGAAGAGAAATGAGATGGTTCTCTTCACTATGTGAAGACACAGCAAGAAGGCAGCCGTCTGTAAAGCAGGTTTTCACTAAGAACCTAACCTAGCAGGGCTATCATGGTTCATTATGTAATCAGAATTAGTAATCACAAAAGACCTACAGACAAAAATCCAACCCCTGATGGTCCTGTTGGTAATTCTACCAAACACATAAATGATAATTAATACCAATTTTTCATACCCTTCCAAGAAGTTTTTATGAGGCCAATATAAACCCAGACAGAAGTCACCAAAGAAGGGGTACTACAGACCAGTCTCTTAAGAACATAGATTTTAAAAATCCTCAACAAGATACTAGAACACTTAATCCAGTAACAAAAAGAATTACATATCATGACCAAGTGGCAATTACATCAGAAATGCAAGGTTGGTTTAACACCCCCAATACCATATAATGCAATGTACCATACTGATAGAATAAAAGGCAAATATCACATGATCATCTCAACAGAAGCAAAGAAGACAACTGACAAAGTCTAACACTCTTTCATGGAAAAAAAATCCACTCAAACTAGCAATAGAAAAGAGTTTCCTCAAACAGATAAGGGGTATCTATTAAAAAGGCACAGCTAACATCATGTTTAATGATGAAAGACTTTGCTTTTCCCCTATAATCAAGAATGAAAGAATGTACATTCTTGCTACGTCGATCTAACCTTGTACTGAACGAGCTAGGGCAATTACGCAAAAAATTAAAAAGAATTCAGATTGGACAATAAGAAGTAAAAGAACCATTATTTGCAAAGGTCATGTTAAATAGAGAAAAGTCTAAGAAATCCAGTAAAAATTATTAGAATAAACAAGTTCAGTAAGGGTGCATCATATGGAAGTAACATATAAAAATCAACTATTTCTATACACTTGCAATAAATAATTCAAAAATAAATTTAAATGAACAATTCCATTAATAATGACATCAAAAAGAATAAAATACTAGAAATAAACTTAACCAAAGAAGTAAAAAACATATCTTGAAAACTACAAAACACTGTGGAAAAAAATTATAGATTCAGAAATGCAAAGACATCCCATGTTCCTCAGTAGGAAGACTTAATATTGTTAAGATGGCAATACGCTCCAAATTGACCCCAGGTCCATTACGATTCCTATCTGAATCTTAGCTGGTGATATTTACAAAGTTTTTGCAGAAATTGACAGTGATCCTAAAACTAATATGGAAAATCAGAATAGCCAAAATAATCCTGAAAAAGAATGTATTTGGAAGACACACGCACCTGATTTTAAAACTTAATACAAAGCAATGGTAAACAAGATAATCTGATACCAGCATAAGAATAAACATATAGATGTATCATTGGAATAATTTTGAGATTGAGAGTACATAAATAAACCCATATATCTATGGTCAAATGATTTCCAAAAGGGCACCAAGAATACTGAAAGCACAAGTAGTTTCTTCAATAAATGGTGTTGGGACAACTGGATTGTCATACACAAGAGAAGGAAGTTATACCCTACATGAAAAGTGAAGTAGCTCAGTCGTGTCTGACTCTTTGCGACCCCGTGGACTGTAGCCTACCAGGCTCCTCCCTCCATGGGATTCTCCAGGCAAGACTACTGGAGTGGGTTGCCACTTCCTTCTCCAGGGGATCTTCCCAACCCAGGGATCGAACTCTGGTCTCCCGCATTGCAGGCAGATGCTTTAAACTCTGAGCCACCAGGGAAGCCCTACATACCCTACATACTATGTACCAAAATTAGCTTAAAATGGATCAATCACCTAAATATAAAAGCTGAAATCATGACAGTGTAGGCAAAAAAACACAGGAATAAATAAATGTATGTGACCTTGGATTTGGCACTAGATTCTAAGATTTAACACCAAAAGCATAGGCAACAAAAACTAGGTACAACTTATGCTTCAAAAGATTTTTACCAACAAAGTAAAAAGACAATGCATGAATGGAAGAAAACATTTGCAAATCATATATATATATATATATGTATATATATGTTTATATATATACATATATATATATATATATAAAGGGTCTAGTATCTCAGTGATCAGTGCAAAAAAATAGAGGAAAACTATAGAATGAGAAAGACTAGAGATCTCTTCAAGAAAATTAGAGACACCAAGGGAACATTTCAGGCAAAGATGAGCTCAATAAAAGACAGAAATGGTAGGGACCTAACAGAGCAGAAGATATCAAGAAGAGGTGGCAAGAATACACAGAAGAACTGTACAAAAAAGATCTTCTTGACCCAGATAATCACGACGGTGTGATCACTCACCTAGAGCCAGACATCCTGGAATGTGACATCAAGTAGATCTTAGGAAAAGCATCACTATGAACAAAGCGAGTGGAGGGGATGGAATTAAAGTTGAGCTATTTCAAATCCTAAAAGATGATGCTGTGAAAGTGCTGCACTCAATATGCCAGCACATTTGGAAAACTCAGCAGTGGCCACAGGACTGGAAAAGGTCAGTTTTCATTCCAAACCCTAAGAAAGGCAATGCTAAAGAATGCTCAAACTACCACACAATGGGACTCATCTCACCTGCTAGCAAAGTAATGTTCAATATTCTCCAAGCCAGGAGAAGACTCTTGAGAGTACCGTGGACTGCAAGGAGATCCAACTAGTCCATCCCAAAGGACGTCAGTCCTGGGTGTTCACTGGAAGGACTGATGTTGAAGCTGAAACTCCAATATGTTGGCCACCTGATGAGAAGACCTGACTCATTTGAAAAGAAACTGATGCTGGGAAAGATTGAGGGCAGGAGGAGAAGGGGACGACAGAGGATGAGATGGTTGGATGGCATCGCCGACTCGATGGATATGGGTTTGGGTGAACTCTGGGACTTGGTGATGGACAGGGAGGCCTGGCGTGTTGCGGTACATGGGATCACAAAGAGTCGGACATGACTGAGCGATTGAACTGAACTGAGGCTTCAACAGTATGTGAACCGTGAACTTCCAGATGTTCAAGCTGGAATTAGAAAAGGCAGAGGAACCAGGGATCAAACTGCCAACATCTGCTGGATCATCGAAGAAGCAACCGAGTTCCAGAAAAACATCTATTTCTGCTTTATTGACTATGCCAAAGCTTTTGACTGTGTGGATCACAATAAACTGTGGAAATTCCTCAAGAGATGGGAATACCAGATCACCTTACCTGCCTCTTGAGAAGTCTGTATGTAGGTCAAGAAGCAACAGTTAAAACTTGACATGGAACAACAAACTGGTTCCAAAAAGAAAAAGGAGTATGTCAAGGCTGTATATTGTCACCATTCTTATTTAAATTATATGAAGAGTACACTGAGTAACGCTGGGCTGCATGAAGCACAAGCTGGAAATAAGACTGCCAGGAGAAATATCAATAAACCCCGATATGCAGATGACACCACCCTTATGGCAGAAAGTGAAGAACTAAAGAGCCTCTTGATGAAAGTGAAAGAGGAGAGTGAAAAAGTTGGCTTAAAACTCAACATTCAGAAAACAAAGGTCATGGCATCCGGTCTCATCACTTCATGGCAATAGATGAAGAAATAGTGGGAATAGTGGCAGACTTTATTTTCTTGGGCTCTAAAATCACTGCAGATGGTGACTGCAGCTATGAAATAAAAAGATGCTTACTCCTTGGAAGAAAAGTTATGACCAACCTAGACAGCAATATTAAAGAGCAGAGACATTACTTTGCCAACAAAAGTCCATCTAGTCAAGGCTATGGTTTTTCCAGTAGTCATGTATGGATGTGAGAGTTGGACTATAAAGAAAGCTGAGTGCAGAAGAATTGATGCTTTTGAACTGAGGTGTTGGAGAAGACTCTTGAGACTCCCTTTGGACTGCAAGGAGATCCAACCAGTCCATCTTAAAGCAAATCAGTCCTGAATATTCATTGGAAGGACTGATGTTGAAGCTGAAACTCCAATCCTTTGGCCACCTGATTCGAAGAGCTGACTCGTTTGAAAAGACCGTGATGCTGGGAAAGATTGAAGGCAGGAGCAGAAGGGGACAACAGAGGATGAGATGGTTGGATGGCATCATTGACCCAATGGACATGAGTTTGCTTAAACTCCGAGAGTTGCTGATGGACAGGGAGGCCTCACGTGCTGCAGTGCATGGGGACATGACTGAGCGACTGAACTGACTGAATTGAACTGATCTAGTATATAAACAGCTCTTTCAAGCTAATAACCAAAGGGCAAACAACTCAAAAAATAGCCAAGAATTTGAATAGACATTTCTTTCTCTAAAGATGGCTAATACAGGATATGAAAAGATGCTCAAGATCATTAATCATTCAGTTCAGTTCAGTTTAGTCACTCAGTCATGTCTGACTCTTTGCGACCTTATGAAGCACAGCATGCCAGGCCTCCCTGTCCATTACCAACTCCCAGATTTCACCCAAAGTCATATGCATCGAGTCGGTGATGCCATCCAGCCATCTCATCCTCTGTCGTCCTCTTCTTCTCCTGCCCCCAATCCCTCCCAGCAACAGGATCTTTTCCAATGAGTCAAGTCTTCGCATGAGGTGGCCAAAGTATTGGAGTTTCAGCTTTAGCATCAGTCCTTCCAAAGAACACCCAGGATTGGTCTCCTATAGAATGGACTGGTTGGATCTCCTTGCAGTTCAAGGGACTTTCGAGAGTCTTCTCCAGCACCACAGTTCAAAAGCATCAATTCTTTGGCACTCAGCTTTCTTCACAGTCCAACTCTCATCAGAGAAGAGCAAATCAAAACCACAAAGTACTACTTAACTCTTACTAGGACCGCTATATACTTATATTTTTAAAAGGCCAAACAACAAGCACTGGTGAGCATATGAAGAAATTTAACTCTTCATTGCTGGTGGGAAAGTAAAATGGCACACTGTGAAAAGGCATTTTGATGGATCATCAAAAACCTGAATGATATATCATTCAGCAATTCCATTCCTAGCTATATATACCCAAAAGAACTGAAAACAGGAACTCCAATGGATATTTGTATACCAGATTTACTTGAAGCATTAGCCACAGTAGCCAAAAGGTAGAAACAACACAAGTGTCATTAGCCTACATGGATAAACTAAATTTGGCATATACATACAATGGAATACCATTCATCCATAGAAAGGAATGAAGTCCTGACACATGCCACAAGACGGATGAACACTGAAAAACATGCTAAGTGAAAGAAGCCAGTCACAAAAGAACACATATTATATGACATTTACATGAAATGTCCTGAACAGGCGAATCTATAGAGACAGAAAGCCAGTAAGTAGTTGGTTGTGCTGAGGTGATTTGAGGTTGATATGTAAAAGTAAAGGGTTTCTTGGGACTACCTTGGTGGTCCAGTGGTTAAGACCTCAAGTCTCCACTGCAGGAGGCATGGGTTCAATCCCTAGCAGTGGAACTGGAAAAGGTCAGTTTTCATTCCATTCCCAAAGAAAGGAAAGGCCAAAGAATGTTCAAACTATTGCACAATTGCACTAATCCCACATGCTAGCAAAGTAATGCTCAAAATTCTCCAAGCCAGGCTTCAACAGTATGTGAACCATGAACTTCCAGATGTTCAAGCTGTATTTAGAAAAGGCAGAGGAACCAGAGATCAAATTGCCAACACCTGTTGTATCATTGAAAAAGCACGAGAGTTCCAGAAAAACATCTGTTTTTGCTTTAGTGACTAAGCTAAAGCCTTTGACTGTGGGGATCACAATCAACTGTGGAAATTTCTGAAAGTGATGGGAATACCACAGCACCTCACCTGCTTCCTGAGAAATCTGTATGCAGGTCAGGAAGCAACAGTTAGAACTGGCCATGGAACAACAGACTGGTTCCAAATTGCTAAAGGAATAAGCCAAGGCTGTATATTGTCACCCTGCTTATTTAACTTATATGCAGAGTACATCATGCAAAATGCCAGGCTGGCTGAAGCACAAGCTGGAATCAAGATTGCCAGGAGAAATATCAATAACCTCAGATAAATAGGTGATACCACCCTTGTGGCAGAGAGTGATGGCAGAGAGTGAAGAACTAAAGAGCCTCTTGATGAAAGTGAAAGAGGACAGTGAAAAAGCTGGCTTAAAACTCAACATTCAGAAGACTAAGATCATGACATCAGGTCCCATCACTGGATAGCAAATAGGGCAAACAGTGGACACAATGAGACTTTATTTTTTGGGCTCCAAAATCACTGCAGATGGTGACTGAAGTGAAGTGAAGTGAAGTCACTCAGTCGTGTTTGACTCTTTGTGACCCCATGGAGTGTAGCCTGCCAGGCTCCTCTGTCCATGGGATTCTCTAGGCAAGAATACTGGAGTGGGTTACCATTTCCTTCTCCAGGGGATCTTCCCGACCCAGGGATTGAACCCAGGTCTCCCGCATCGGAGGCAGACGCTTTAACCTGTGAGCCACCAGGGAACAGCCATGTAATTAAAAGACACTTGCTTCTTGGAAGAAAAACTATGACCAACATAGACTGCATATTGAAAAGCAGAGACTTGGCCAACAACAGTCTGTCCAGTCTAAGCTATGGTTTTATCAGTTGTCATGTGTGGATGTGAGTTCAGTTCAGTTCAGTCACTCAGTCATGACCGACTCTTTGTGACCCATGGAATGCAGCATTCCAGGCCTCCCTGTCCATCAGCAACTTCCAGAGTTTACTCAAACTCATGTCCACTGAGTCGGTGATGCCATCCAACCATCTCATCCTCTGTTGTCCCGTTCTCCTTTATAGTCCAACTCTCACATCCTTACATGACTACTGGAAAAACCATAGCTTTGACTAGATGGACCTTTGTTGGCAAAGTAATGTCTCTGCTTTTTAATATGCTGTCTAGGCTGGTCATAACTTCCCTGCCAAGGAGTAACAGTCTTTTAATTTTTGGCTGCATTCACCATCTGCAATGATTTTGGAGATCAAAAAAAATGTATGTGAGAGTTGGATCATAAAGTAAGCTGAGCGCGGAAGAATTGATGCTTTTGAACTGTGGTGTTGGAGAAGACTCTTGAGAGTCCCTTGGACTGCAAGAAGATCCAACCAGTCCATCCTAAAGGAAATCAGTCCTGAATATTCACTGGAAGGACTGATCCTGAAGCTGAAACTCTGCCACCTGATTTGAAGAACTAACTCACTGGAAAAGACCCTTATGCTGGGAAAGATTGCAGGCAGGAGGCAAAAGGGATGAAAGAGAATGAGATGGTTGGATGGCGTCACTGACTTGATGGATATAGGTTTGGGTGAACTCCGGGACTTGGTGATAGACAGGGAGGCCTGGCGTGCTGCAGTCCATGGGGTTGCAAAGAGTTGGACAGAACTGAGTGACTGAACTGAAGGAAAACTAAGATCCAACAGGCCACACGGTATGGTCAAGTAATAAAAAATAAATAAAGCTTTTAAAAAAGAGATTTTCTTTTCGAGGTGATGAGTATGCTTTAAAATTGACAGCGGTTGCATAACACTGTGAATATAGTTAAACAGCTAATATTTTAAAACAAATACCAAACCTCTCTCTTGACTCCATACGCCCTCCTAGAAATGGTTCCAATCTCCCTTTCCATCTCACATAGCCTCTTCCTGAGAGGTTTTAACCTCTTAAAAAGCTGTTTATCCCCCTTATTGTCACTTCATTGTCATATTAGAAATCAATTCTATTTGGCTGCAGGAATAAATACAACACCCTTTAATATTTACTATGACAAGGCATAAAAGTAAGCTCAGGCACACAAATTAGTAAATTCTGGCTGAGTGTCTACTAGGTACTAGGATATAAGACTGATAGGACAAGAGTTCTGTTCAAACGGAGAGAGAAGCGACTTTACTGGTGGTCCAGTGGCTAAGACTCCACACATCCAGTGCAGGGGGCTTGGAATCTATCCCTTCTTGGGGAACTACACTTCACATGCAACAACTAGTAGTTTGTGTGCTGTTGCTGCTGCTGCTAAGTCGCTTCAGTCGTGTCCGACTCTGTGCGACCCCATAGATGGCTGGGATTCTCCAGGCAAGAACACTGGAGTGGGTTGCCATTTCCTTCTCCGAAGCATGAAAGTGAAAAGTGAAAGAGAAGTCACTCAGTCATGTCTGACTCTTCGAGACCCCATGGACTGCAGCCCACCAGGCTCCTCTACCCATGGGAATAGTTTGTGTGCTGCAACTAAAAAAAAAAAAAAAAAAAAAAATATATATATATATATATATATATATATATATATATATATATCTCCATCCTGCACACTGCAGTGAAGATTGAAGATCCTTATCTGCCTCAACCAAGGCCTGGTGCAGCCAAAGAAGTTTTTGTTTTTTTTTTTTCCCCAAAATAGACAGAGGAAGGGAAACAATACAAAATACACAGATGAGAAACCATTAATTTAAAAATTATAAAGTGATGAGTCAGAAAATATCCACTTAGCAATGGGTTATCTAAAGGAACGAATTGTGCTCAGCAAATGATTATTTCTCAATACTAAAGATCCAATTTAAAAAGATAAGAGGCAAAGTCACTGCAGGCAGAGGAAAAAGCAAGTGCCATGACGAGAGAAGGCTGAGAGATAAGAGGAACTTCATGAGGTCCAGGGAGGTGGAAGAGTGACTGACCAGAGGAACAGAGGGGTAAGGTGAGGTCCCGGAGGTAAGGAGAGACTGGCCAGGGATAGACCTGTAGGGTTTTGTAAGGCAAGATGAGAAGTTTCAGCTTGCTTCTTCTCAATCCTCTAACACTCTATGCACATCTGCTCTGTTGCTCTTAATCTTCTGAGTACCTCCTTTGACTCCCTCTGCTCTAAGAAAAATCAAAGTTTCCTATTCATCTCTGTCTATGCAGCACCTAGCCAGGGATTAGCCAGAAGCTCAGAAGGTGAGGTTTCCTGAATGAAGACTCCACATATGGACACCATAATAAGGCAAAAATGCCAAGTCCTGTAAAGAAATTCTGAATGAAATTTAAATAGAATAAAAAATGTTATTGAAAGGCAGTGTGCAGATTAAGGCCAGGGGATCTTCATTTGAATTTTTCTGGCCAATGTAAGGTTATTTCTACCAGAGGTTGTGATGTGTTGCAAGTTTGAAATCAGTTAAACAGAACATCTTCCAAACTTAATTACACTCATTCCCAGCATTTGAAACATAAAACTGCCAGCGGTGAACAGCATTAGCATCTCCAGTGACTGCTTGGTAGTCATGAACTGGTTCTTTAACTCAAGCCTACTCACTGGAGCATCCCAAGACATCACCCACAACATCTACCTCAGCACCGCCACTGAAATGGAAAAGCTATAGATTATATTATATTACTAGTAACTGAAATAGAATTGAGCACTACCTTTTAAATAACACATGATAACACATGCTTTCCTTACGAATGACTGACAAACATTTAATTGCCTAATAATTAGTTTCACATATGCATGCTGGATTTTCTGTTTGCACTACACAGGGGATTCTGCTATAGCTCTAATTACAGCCTCATTATTCAGAAAGGCACACACTGATTATAACACAGTTGAGACAAAGGTAGCCAAGTAACAGTTTCAGAGTGCAAAACCACACAATTCTGCAAATCGATAAGGCACGTTTCTTTGGGAGGGAAGGAAAACACATTGTTTTCCCAGCGGGCTTACTGTGGCCTTGAGGCTTCCGCCTGGTCTGTCTGCAGTTTCTCTCCTCCTTCCACTTCCATTGTACAGTAAACAACTCGATTGGGAGCGACTGACCTCAAACCTTGCACTTCCATTATGACAATCTAAAGACAAGAAAAATGTTTCACAGATTTGTCAAATTGACAACATTTAGCAACAGAGACAGCAGCATGAACTACAATGAGAGAGGCCAATTGATATAATTATCTGACAATCTCAATGGTATTTTATCTTCTTTATAATCCATCTTTATTCATGGACGGTATAGTACATAACGTTTTGAAAAAAGGTATCTGAAGATGCATCTCCTACCAGCAATTAAGTTAAAGTCTCTAGATATGAGCCACAATGAAGTGAGATAAACACTCAGATCCTACAAAACAATTTTGGCAGGTCTGCGTGAGGTAAAGCAGAAAGATGAAAATTCAGTAAATGTGTTACAAGAATACAGGTTGATTCCATATAAGGTGACTGGTAGGCACTGTCACCATCACACCAATTCACAGATAATCACACCAATTCACAGATAATCAATACATGGCATCAGAAAATGTCTATACTCATTTATATGACTATCAGCATTTACAAAAGAATTTTCTTTATGGCCAATGTATATCTTATGAAAGTATAAAAAATATAACTTGCCAAGAATATCTTACTATTAACCAGACAAGGGAAACTATTTTCCCAATCCATTAATTTGATAAAGTCTACTGGAAAAGAGTAGAAAGACTGATATTAGCTTATATATTCGTAACTCCTGGGGAGAAGGAAAACATACTTTTCAAGTGTGTTTTTATCTTTGTATAAAAGCCTGCCAATCTTAAAATATTGTAACCTAACATTCTCACTGGATATACATATAAAATATGAATACTGCTGAGTATTATTTACTATAGCCTTTTAAAAATATTTGCATTATGAATTTTCCTAAATTCTCGACATCCATAAAATATATTCAATGGCATTCTTTGAATATATTTATTCATTGAAAAATACATATATTTTATTGATCTCCTGTTGTATATGTACAAACAAGATTAATAGCATTCATGCCATGTAGCTACCAAAATATCCACTAAAAATGAATGTATCATTTACTGATTTTTTAAATACATTACTAAATCAGTATACCTTTTGTAGAGTTATGATATGAACCTTGAGGCAAAAAGTCTCAAAGAAACAAATCATCTTAATAGAACTTTTTTCCTTTTAGTTCTGGTACAAGATTTTTTTGTAAATACAAATACCTACTGTTTTGTTTTTCCATAAAAAACATATTGGGAAACTGATCACCAAAAATACAAGTCAAATTCAGAAGCATTTTCTTCCCTCAGCCATGGCTTTTATCATTTTGTCACACGGAAATGCATACCAACATATGAATAAAAATAAACACAATGAAAACAGACTATGAGAATGAATAGATAATAGTAACAGTGTTCACAGCTGCTCTAACACTCAAGGAAGCTGAGGTGAAGTGCTAAACATGAAACAGAATTGAGTACACTAGATAAATCTAGAAATCTTGATGGCACGAGTTCACATTGTATCTGTCTTGCATCTCTTTCCATTGAGTGCAAGAGAGAACAAAGGAAGCATCTGCTTACCATTATTTCCGTTACCGCTACTACAAGCTATGATATAAACAGGACAACCTAAACCAGATGACTGTGTAACAGTCTTCTGCCCCTCCAAACAATACTCCCTTCTGTGTTGGGAACATTCTCTCCTGCAGGACCGCCACTTTCAGAAGATGTAACTTCTATTGTGAATCCATGCACGCGTGCCTGCTTAGATTCTCAGTTGTGTCCGACTCTTTGTGACCTCATGTAGCCCGCCAGGCTCCTCTGTCCATGGGATTCTCCAGGAAAGAATGGAGACTGGGTTCCCATGCCCTCGTCCAGGGCATCTTCCCTACCCAGGGATAGAACCTGCATCTCCCGTGTCTCCTGCATTGCAGGCAGATTCTTTACCCACTGAGACACTGGGGAAGCCCACACATATAAGTAAATAAAACAACAATATTCTGCAGATCTGACTTTCAAAAGGAATTCGAAAAGCACAGCTAGTTTCAATTATGAAGGATAAAAGCAGCTAAGAATTCCATGGACCATCATCTCCTCTAACTTTAGCTAACTGTTTCAACCAATTCCCAGCAAAACTTGATAATGAAACTGCAGAAAATAAAACTGATCCGCGTCAGTCTTCTCTTCCCATTTCTCTAGATGAATGATGTAATAAGGATAAGACAAAGTTATTCTAGAAGCATAAAGAAGGGAAGAATGTACAAAATATGAAATAGCATGTTTCTGAATAAGACATTGTCCATCCACAGAGTTACGTGGCAACTCAGGCATGTTCAGGTTGCAGTAAGAGGAAGCTGAGCAGTCTGGTGAATAGGGGACCATAAATGTACCTCCAGATACAGAGGAGGTCATGGGGTCTGCTGCCCTATTACCAACAAAAACAGTGTGAAAATCAACTATATTCATGCCACTTACACTATTTCCCTTACAACATACAGACTCATAACTTCCTGGATAAGTATTTTCCTAACTTCACTTGACTATTTAACTTTGACATACCACTGTATAGGTTAGTGTTTTGTGAGTTAGCTTGTCGTTTGCTTTATAATTCTCTCTGAAAACTTCATGAATGAAGAGACCTAAAAGTAATCTTGTGAGGCCAATGGTTGATTTTTGATACCATTCAAGTCCCTAACTCAAAAAACAGTTATTGCATCAACTGAGTGGCCAGGTACTCTTTCAGAAGGCTCTTACCTCAGTAAGCAAAAACAGAAGGAAAAAAGACTTGCTAAATGTTAACTTCCTAAAGTTTACATTTTAGAAAAGAAAACTGGATAATGAATAAGATAATAAATAACTGAATTTTATGTTAGGTGCTGTGGTGGGAGACAGGATGAGTGAGTAGAAATTTTACAGAGATGATAAAATTGAAGCAGTGTTTCAAATCTGCCCTTATTCTTTAGACTGGGACTTCTGTTTCTACGAGAAAAAAAATTCCTTCTCCGTTGAATAGACTCAACCTGACGGATGAAATGTGAAACCCTTAAAATGGATTAACTGCTTGCCTTTCTGAGTTTTCTCAGGCTGAAATCTGGTGTCTGAAGAGGGAAGCCTAGATAATGGTGAAGGATAATTATTCAGTTTAGCTAGGCAAAGGTCAGAAGCCCTGGGGCTGGAGGAGGTACCTAGTCCATTCCCTCCAGAGTTCCACAGACAAGCATGGTGTAGTCTGCCCTTGAAAGTGACCTCAACTTGTTCTGACACACAACTCCTATTTAAAATACTGTAGGCACTATGGAACATATCTGTACTATGCTACGACAGGAAAATATCAGTCTTACACAGACACAGTAACAGAGCATATCAAAATAATTATAAAAATATGGAAGCTTCTTAGACCATGGCTAAATGAAGTTTTAACTCATATTATCCTCCTAACACCATTTTATTATTAACTGAACAGCCCTGTTGAACACACTGACAATAAAGCACAGACTAACAATTCATAGAAAAATGAACTCATGAGCATAATTTTGTTTTCAAAAGGGAGAGAGAATTCACAAAAGCTAATTATTTATAATGGTGTAAGATTTTTAAACAATAGAGAAAAGAGAATGTGTTTGGAACTGTTTTCAGTTCTGCATGCTTACAGAAATAATGGTATGCTTAAACATTACAAAAATAATTTGCTTTTCAAATTATTTTTATCATTAATGAATTTAAATGCCAAACTCTTGGTAGGAAAAGTTAGACTGTCATTAAATGGCTGATTTTGTTTTGTACAAAACCTTAAGAAAAAAAGGAGTTGGCACTTTTCATTTAAGTCCATAGGAAACCTGACTCAGGAATGAATGGGAAATTTTATACATGAGATACTACTTAGGTTCAGATTAAACATTCTTAGGTTATGAGGTTAAAGAGATTGAGAAGAAACCCAAGAGCAAAGCTACTTGGCAAAGTTATTAGCTAATCCCAGAACTGAGTTTGGAGTCAGAAGAAAATCTCCTATTTCTACTCTGATGCTGAATTTAACCTATTAACTTACAAAGGAAAGGTTAGGCTAGAAGTTAAAAAAGAGAGGCAGTTGTCTTCTCTGTAAACCTGAATTTCAAGTTGAATAAGTGGAGGAAGGAACAGAAGCAGACATTTGCTTTTTCTGCCACAAAGGTAACAAGCCAAGTGTAATTATAAACAAATAAATCTAAAACTGTACCTTCTAAGACTACGTACTTTGCTTTGTTAATTAGCAGACTCAAATAGCAATAGTGGGCCCCAGCAGAGAAAGAATAGTACAATGCAAGAAGAGAGCTACAAGCTTTAATTTTTGAGAGGCTATAAATTTAAGCTAGATATTTCGAGCATATGTGTGGATGTTGTGTAAAAACCTATATACAGAGATGAGCAGTGAGGAAATGCATCATGAAAAATATCCACAGAGAGCAGCAGCAGTCAGTGATCAGTTATCTTTGGTTTCCAGTGCTTTCTATACATGGGATGAATTGTGCAGTCTTGGGGAACACAATTTTAAATGAACAACATTAATACTTGCTTTGTTAAAAAAAGAATTTTACTGTACCTATAAGGAAACTGCAAGTCCCAGAAAGGAGGAAGTCTTTACTTCTCATCATCTATAGTACTCAATATTAGACATTCAGTTCAGTTCAGTTGCTCAGTCATGTCTGACTCTTTGTGACCCTATGGGCTGCAGCCTGCCAGGCCGCCCTGTCCATCACCAACCCCTTGAGTTTATTCAAACTCATGTCCAGTGAATCAGTGATGCCATCCAACTATCTCATCCTCTGTTGTCCCCTTCTTCTCCTGCCCTCAATCTTTCCCAGCATCAGGGTCTTTGCAAATGAGTCAGCTCTCTGCATCAGGTCGCCAAAGTATTAGAGTTTCAGCTTCAACATCAGTCCTTCCAATGAACACTCAGGACTGATCTCCTTCAGAATAAACTGGTTGGATCTCCTTGCAGTCTAAGGGACTCTGAAGAGTCTTCTCCAACACCACAGTTCAAAAGCATCAATTCTTCGGCATTCAGCTTTCTTTATAGTCCAACTCACACATCCAGACATGACTACTGGAAAAACCATAGCCTTGACTAGATAGACCTTTGTTGGCCAAGTAATGTCTCTGCTTTTCAATATGCTGTATAGGTTGGTCATAACTATTTTTCTAAGAAGTAAGCATCTTTTGTAATATTATACATTATAGCTGGTTTATGTGATCTGATTCTCATAGTCAAAGTAGATTAACAACAAGAATAACCAAAAGCTCGAAAGGAGTTTTCAAACTACAGAGAATTCAATTGTATATTTTAAATCCTATTTCTACTCAAGTGTGTTTCAGTACTTCTTTTACCAATAAACTTACACTGGCCTCACTGGGACCAAGCGACTTGCCTCAAAGCTTATATTATTTTATTATCTAACTGGTTCCAAATAGGAAAAAGAGTATGTCAAGGGTATTGTCACCCTGCTTGTTTAACTTATATGCAGAGACATCGTGAGAAATGCTGGGCTGGAGGAAGCACAAGCTGAAATCAAGATTGCCGGGAGAAATATCAATAACCTCAGATATGCAGATGACACCACCCTTATGGCAAAAAGTGAAGAAGAACTAAAGAGCCTCTTGATGAAAGTGAAAGAGGAGCGTGAAAAAGTTGGCTTAAAGCTCAACATTCAGAAAACTAAGATCATGGCATCTGGTCCCATCACCTCATGGGAAATAAATGGGGAAACAGTGGCTGACTTTATTTGAGTTCCAAAATCACTGCAGATGGTGACTGCAGCCATGAAATTAAAAGACGCTTACTCCTTGGAAGGAAAGTTATGACAAACCTAGATAGCATATGAAAAAGCAGAGACATTACTTGGCCAACAAAGGTCTATCTAGTCAAGGCTATGGTTTTTTTCAGTGGTCATGTATGGATGTGAGAGTTGGACTGTGAAGAAAGCTGAGTGCTGAAGAACTGATGCTTTTGAACTGTGGTGTTGGAGAAGACTCCTGAGAGTCCCTTGGACTGCAAGGAGATCCAACCAGTCCATCCTAAAGGAGACCAGTGCTAGGTGTTCACTAGAAGGACTAATGCTGAAGCTGAAACTCCAATACTTTGGCCACCTGAATCAAAGAGCTGACTAATTTGAAAAGACTCTGATGCTGGGAAAGATTGAGGGCAGGAGGAGAAGGGGATGACAGATGATGAGATGGTTGGATGGCATCACTGACTTGATGGACATGGGTTTGGGTGAACTCCGGGAGTTGGTGATGGACAGGGAGGCCTGGCATGCTGTGGTTCATGGGGTCGCAAAGAGTTGGACACAACTGAGCAACTGAACTGAACCCTTATACAACTGTTATGTTTAAAGGACAATTTGCATTAATTTGCATTCACAATCTGATTGTCTAGCCAATGAAGAATAATTTAACCTCTTTAAAATATATCATGGTGCTTTAAATGTGAAATGTTATCACAAAGGTCAGCAGAAATTATCCTGCAGCCTCGTTTACGCTGTCAGAAGTGAACGTGGGATAAAGGCACTTACCTCCAAGGTGAATGACAGCACCACGTCGGACTTTGACAGCTGAATCTCAGTCTCATCCCCTATGTCCAAAAAGGCCGAGTTCTGGGAACGTTTTAATTTTTGCAATTTAAATTCTGGACCACCTTTTGAAACTGGAAGACTCTCCAAATTGGCCATTAGCAAATTCACTGAAGACCGCAACTCTTCTATATACACACTCTCCATTTCTTTTGCTATAAACTTGGGGAATCTTCTTTCCTTGAAAATAATTATTAAAATAACAATGTCACACCAGTCAGATCTCAATTTCATCATAAAACACTATATTATGTACATATACTTGACTGTCTCAGAAACTGTGACACTAAATATAATACATTTACCTGATCCTTTAGTCTCCAGGCTTTAAAAGCCTTGTGCTGTGTGCACAGACGCTCAGTCATGTCTGACTCTTTGTGATCCCATGGACTGTAGCCTGCCAGGCTCCTCTGTACATGGGGATTCTCCAGGCAAGAATACTGGAGTGGGTTGTCATGCCCTCCCCTTCAGAGGATCTTCCCATTCCAGGGAACGAACCCACAACTCTCACATTGCAGGTGGATTCTTTACTGTCTGAGGGATGGAATGGGATGATAGCTGTACAAAATGGGCAGGGGAATGATGGCCTAAAGCAGCCGTCATTAAGATGACTGCTTAATGCTCCAGAAAATCAATGCCTTTACTACCCTTTTCTTTGGCATCATTTAAACTGCAACCTAAGACATCCTCATCTCCAGGGTGAATGGAACATGTCCAGAGCATGTTCATCAACTCGTACCTCATCTGACTCTCTCACCCCAGTTTGTCCATGAGGTGGCAAGGAACATCTGGCACCACCTCATGAGTCAGTCCCAGAGCCTCAAACCACCTGTTTTCCTTTCCTCCCAACCTAACCTTGACATATTTCTTTTAAAATAATTTACATATAATCAATATTAAAACTTCAAATGTATTATCATAGTTATTAAATATCTATATCCATTATTAATTTTCCCAGGGAAGCTTCTTAAGTGGCCTTTTAACATTCCTCTATAGTTTGAAGCAGCTAGTAAATAAGTTGCTTACTTACTCCCACATAGTTTAAGTTTGCATCCTCAGAAAAAAACACACAGTTACTCAGTTATGTAATAACTTGGTTTCTTTTGGGGATGGGGGTGGGGAATAGCATTTGGATAGTTTTTCAATACATGCAAAAGAGGAAAAAATAAAGTATAAAAGCATTTTTACATTTGGGAACTGATTTTAAAAGCCATCATAAAAAGCAGCCAAAACTCAGATATTAGGCAAAAAGGTGAGAGAACAGGTCCTTTCAACACCATATGTGAGCAAAGACCATCCAAGGCTCATGCAGGGTAAATGTCCCTAGTTTAATTAACTGTTTGTAGCCTGCCAGGCTCCTCTGTCCATGGAATTCTCCAGGCCAGAATACTGGAGTGGGTAGCTGCTCCCTTCTCCAGGGGATCTTTCCAACCCAGGGATGGAACCCAGGTCTCCCACATTGCAGGTGGATTCTTTATCACCTGAGCCAGCAAGGAAGCCCCCAATGTACTGTTTACTACTGATATAAGATCCCAGATGGCTGAAGCTACATGTTGTTACTTTGTAGAATTTTGCCTGGTGATGATATAAGTAATGTGTGTTTGGTGAGTAAGACAATCCAATGATTATAGTTTTAAATCTGTGTTGGAAATTAGTCACTTTTATTGGGTTTTACTTGGATCTTAACTTTGCCTAAAAACACCTACTTTTCAAATGCTCTTCAGACTACGTTCTAATATCTAACTAGTTTGCTCATTAATTATATACTGAGTACAATCATTGTTTATTCATTTTATATTTGTATGACTGTCAGAGTTTTGCCTTTTAGAAATATTTTAGGAAAGTAAAAGGCAGATACATCATGTGTTTCACAGTTTCGATGTACTGGTTATTTTCCCTAAATTTTCAAAGTGTTATTTCATGGAAAATGTAATATCAGCACATGAAAAAAAATCTATTCTTATGTAGCTTTCATTAAAAATACTTTAAGGAAGAGACTGGCAGAAATCACCTCGACTGTATCAGCATTTTCAAACTTTACAGGAAATAGACTATACTAGATTTTCTTTTTCTCTCTGGGGGAATAAAAACAACAACTCTGTTTTAAAGCTTTGAGGTTTGTTGATAGTATTTCTTAAACTTTATTTAGCCTGCTTATGTTGCCTCTTTCTTGGAAACAAAATCAAATGTACATATTAAATTTGATCTTTTAAATTAGAACAGCATCAGAAATAGCACTATTCTGTAGCTTAACTGTGAGTTGTTCCTATAAACCATTTTAGTGTTCTAATTTGGTCTTCTGTACAGCTTAGCTCATTACCAGCCCTAACACATTATGTACATTAAAAAAATCTGCTCCATAAAATTTCCATTATTCAAATTTAGTCACTCTTTAAGGGCTCTTCACTTTCCAGTAGATGAAGCATGGATCAGTGGTAGGATGAAGAGGGTGACAACCGTCAGACTGTGGAAAGATCTGAAGAGAGATACAAATGGATTCCCTGACAAACGTGGCATGAGCAAAAAAAGGGTCAAAATGATTCCAAGCTCTTACACCTGATGTACTAGAAAGACAGTACTGCCAAGAACTGGCCTACCATGATCACTGGCCTGGAAATTGTCAACACCCTCCTTCACTCCCACATTCCCGACTCCATCTTCTCTGCTTTATTTTCTAAATAGCAAATGATCACCTTCCATAATTTTGTTACATAGCATGTTTGCTGCTTATTGCAAGTCTCTCCCAAATAAAATGTAAGCTCTCTGAGGACATGGAAGGGATACTTTTGTCTGATGTTATCCTAAGACAACTACACCTATCTGGATGTATCCCAAATGCCTAAAAGAGCACCTGATTATTTTAATAAGGTATTCAATATTTATCCACTGAATTTAAGAACAGAGAAATTCCGGCTCCAAAAGGTTAGATAAGTTGTTCATGTTATATATCCAGGAAACACAAACACGGATTTGGTCCACAGGTCTTTCTGGCCCAGTCCACCACATTTTTTCTATCACTACTTCCTAATTATGCCTTGGCTAAAAGGCATAATTTTAGCCAAAGTCAATGTATATATATGGCTGATTCACGTTGTTGTACAGCACAAACACAACATTGCAAAGCAATTATATTCCAATAAAAAATGATAAGAAAAAAAGAAACAACAAAAAAATTTATATCCCTTGAAACAGATTTCTGCCCTGTGGATTTAATGTTATTGTATTGTGTTGTGAAGTGTACTAGTTGCTGCTGTTCTATTGCTAACTCTTTGTGACCCCATGGACTGCAGCACCACTCTCTCCTGGAGTTTGCTCAAACTCATGTCCATTGAGTCAGTGATGCCATCCAACCATCTCATGTTCTGTCACCCCCTTTACCTCCTGCCCTCAACTTTTCTGACATCAGGGTCTTTTCCAATGAGTTGGCTCTTTGTATAAGGTGGCCAAAGTATTAGAACTTCAGCTTCAGCATTAGTCCTTCCAATGAATATTCAGGGTTGATTTCCTTTATGATTGACTGGCTTGATATCCTTGTTACAGTTTGCCCAGGACTGTACAGGAAGAACAGATTCAAACCTCCACTCAGATCTTTAAAACACTAGTTCTCATTGTTCCATGTGGATTTCCTGTAATAATAGGTACCAAGTGTGACGATTGATTGCCAACTTAAAACTATGAATAAACCATGTTTCTGGATTTATGAGACTGAAGAGGCATCAGGGCCTAGAAAAACAAACCCAAGCTCTGGAGTCCAAAGACCAATGTCTGAGGTCTTTTATTAAGTAATCTTGGCTAAACCTCAATCTCCTTGTCTATAAAATAAATTCATTATATCACCTGCCCTTGTGGGTTCAAAGGATTATGGTAAAGATCTAAGACAACAAGGTCAGTAAATTATAACTAGCCTTATATTTTAGGAAGGTGGCTTCAATTTGGTGAAACAAAGTAGAAAGCAATTAAACATCTATTTACCAAAAGACATTATATTTTGAGTTTTTTTTTCATTCCAATCCCATTGGCTTCAATTCCTTCCTTCTTCATGCTTTTTCTATTTTATCAACATTTCTGATGGAATCAGTACGGTCCCCTCAAAGAGAAGCTTCTGGTGTGCATCACTGACCTCGCTCCTCTGACTCAGCTCTGAGGTTGTACAAACACATTCTTCTCCACAGACATGAACTTGAGAATACATCCCAGGCTCTCCATCCTACTCTGGACCCCTCTGGAAATTCATCTAAATTATCACATACCCAGCCAGACCCTTGGAGAAGAACTTGGGATAGTGTGAACAGCTCAGGTACAATCTAAATACAAGGAGACAACTCAGAAATGCAGAGCACAGGGCCAGAGTCCTGCCCACAGTGCCAGGCACATCTCTCTGCATTCTCTCTTAGCCTCAGTTCTTCAAAAAAAGCAATGCCCTTCTGGACAGCTTCCAACACAGGTTAGGATTTGAGGGAAAGCATTTTTCTCCCAAGGTTTTCCCAATGGCTCAGTGATTAAGAATCTGCCCGAAATGCAGGAGATCCAAGTTCAATCTCTGGGTCTGCAAGAGCCCCTGGAGAAGGAAATGGCAATCCACTCCAGTATTCTTGCCTGGAGAATTCCATGGACAGAGGAACCTGGTGGGCTATAGTCCAAGGGGTTGCAAAAAGAGTTGAACATGACTTTGTGACTAAACAACAATTTTTCTTCCTAAAGCTTCCAAAACCCTCAAGCTACTTGATTTCTAGCCAATAAATTCCACATTTGAATCTCTGGAATCATGTAGTGACTCTCCAGGTAAGCAGAAGATAGTAACAAGGTGTGTTGTCCTTTCAACCTCTGCCCTTTGTATGAATTTAACTCCTTAGCCCCTAATTCATATCACTATCCCATGTCTTCATCTGGAGAATCCTCATGCATCTCTTGGCTTGGCTCTCACAACATATTGCCATCTCTGTTACCCAACTTCTCTTTTCTCTGTTTTTCTATTTATCTCCAATTTCTCAATGATTTCTCTACTTTTTAATTGAATAGACATTTATATAATACAACATTAGCTGTCTTAAAATTTACATATTAATAAATATATTTTTCTTGAAAAACACAAAACTTCAATTGTCAAATGCAGTGTGGGACAGATCCTCTTAACTGCTGGTAAAGTTCACTGTCTTGATTTGGGGACTTCCCTGGTAGCTTAGACGGTAAAACGTCTGTCTACAATGCGGGAGACCTGGGTTCGATCCCTGGGTCAGGAAGATCCCCTGGAGAAGGAAATGGCAATCCACTCCAGTACTATTGCCTGGAAAATCCCATGGACAGAGGAACCTGGTAGGCTACAGTCCATGGGGTCGCAAAGAGTCGAACACGACTGAGCAACTTCACTTTGCTTTCACTATATAGGGTGTACACACATTTATCAAGCTGTAAACTAAAGATCTACGTACTTTGCTATATACACATTGTGCCTTAATTTTTAAAATGAAAAAATCCCGAATAGACAGGACTCTTCAGAAAGACAGAGACAGAATCAGAGGGAAAAGGGGGAGAAAGGAGAGTAAGAGTCTCCTTTATTATGTTTGAATAAAACATATTCAAAGTTTTCATTTAGTAGAAGAGAAAAGGAAAAACAAAATCTTATTCTCAGACCCAAAGCATTACAACCTCAAGTCTCTTTTAAGGGACTAGAATTTTACTTTTACCACTGAAGTAAATTAATGCATCAATTTATTAGAGAATGATTTAGACAAAGAGTCCTCAGTATTAAAAACAAGCACAGCTTTTGTTTGAAATCTATTTTTGTTCACAGAAACACAGTGACTGTATAAATAAAAGTAAATAAAATATTGTATTTGATATATCCTGAGATTCTGTACTACAAACCTCAAATTATATTTTTCACCCATTCAAATATTAGTTGACACCACTGTGGGCCAAACACTGTGCCAGATACTTTGGGAGTTATCACATGATTTTTCAGGGAGGACGGTATTCTCTCTGATTATATTATGCTTAGTGCAATATTAAACTTCTAAGTCTGGCAGTTTGAGAAATTTGGGCATTGCTTTAAGAATAATCTGCAAAAGTTATTATTGAATTTAAACATCTCATATAAAGATGGATATGTAAAATAAATAATATACTCCATTTAGATAATATGCATTCATGAATCTGAGCTTAAGAGATATGCAGGGAAACAAGAAAATGATAAAATTACACTGGCTTTGTCTATACATAACTTTCAGCTTACAGAAATCTAAGTACAGAAAGAAATGTGGTTCAGTGTATCAAAGTTAACAATTTACCTTTGCCATTTTCTCAGCCAACTGCAAACGGCCATCAAGTTCCCTTCTGATCTGGGCTGCTTGTTCATCTGCATTATCCAACTTAAAAATAAAACAGAAAATCACACGTACATGATTACTTAATGGCAGTGACCTACAGATTAAAGAAACACTAAAATGACTCCAAAAAGACTTTATAAGTCTTCTCAGCTACCTATTGAGAACACAGAAAAATTGTTTAATTAGATTGACAGTATAATTAAATTTCTTGGACACTTTTTACCATGATTTGCTCACAAAAAAAAAGGTAATAAATCTCTAAGGTTAATAGTTCAGCTTACCAAAAACTCTAATTATAATAATCCTTTGCCAAACATATCCCCAACAAATCTAAGCCAAGAAGTCCTTGTTTCCTTGAGGATGCATGAAGTTGTCATTAAGTTTATTCAGTTCAGTTCATTCTTCTGCCTCCATTAATGTCAGTCTTAAACAGTTCCAAATAGATAAATCTCTTTTTCTTTCAAATTCCCAGAGTGCATTTCTGGAGAGTGAGATACTAATGTTTCACTATTTTCCTTGCTCTTTCAAAAAATATTTCCTTTGTATAATAAGTTTCTGTTAGTGCTAAACTATCAAAGTACTATTTGATTGACTGCTACCACTTTCTACCATTTAAATCTTCATATGCTCCTCATTCTAGTACCAACAGGCTCATACTGCCAAGAAATCCTTTTACAGGCTGGCACCACATTAGAATTCCATTCTCTCATTCTAAATTTGATTGAAAGCTTAGCATGCTAGCCTCATTTTTAAAGATATTTCCATCTACATGGAAAATAACTTCTCCACTGAAATAATCCTTAACTTTTTTCTATAACTTCCTTTAACTTTTGCTCATGATTCCTTTTATCTCTTTATTGGTTCCTTATAAAACCTCTTCCTGTGAGCAATGCACAGTGTGGGAGGCACTGGGTGGGTGACAGATATGGATCAGACTGATGCTTCTCTCCATTTTAATTCATTCCCTTCTCTCACTTCAATCATCAAGAAGCCTAGACCTCACAATACAACCATACTTTAGGAAAAGTCCATCTAAAAATTGGATTAGTACTGAGTACAACATTAGACATCCAGGATAATACAGACTAACTTGTCCATTTGCTGAAGAACTACATATAAACCATGCTACATTTAAAAGGAAAAAAAAAAAGGGGCCTTAAAAAGAAAAATTCTGAACAAAATGAGTAGGTCAGTAGGATGGTCCTGTCAGAAGGCACTATATGAAAAGTCAAGAAGAAGGAAAGATGCTCTAGTAAGAGGGCACCAAACACCTGGATGAGATCAGACATTGGTGTGGGGAATGGATTGGGGCAGGGGGAAAAGGGAAGGGTAATGAGAGGTGGGGCTGGAGAAATGGGGCTTCTTTAAACACCTGAGCCAAATGAAGGAGTTTGGAATTGGTTCATAACACATTGGAAATTCACCAAGAGATTTTAAGCAGAACTTCATAAGTGTCTGTCTCCATCAAAAACAACAGGCAAGATGCACATAAAGATTTTTATCTGTCTGTCCATTCATCTATCTAATTTGTTCATTTAACAGACAGATCTGGGGTTACCTTTCTGAAAAATGTTTCTAAGTTGATTTTAAAAAACTAAGTTCATTTAAAAATGAGATTAACAATAGGATTTTCCTAAACTAAATCCTTGCTATAAAGGAGTTTCTATGTCATCTCAAAAATGAATATACTTTTTATTTAAATTAATATTCATAATTAAACAAGTTTCTCTTCACTGTGTCTAAAGTCAAAATGATTTACATTAAAAACTGATATAATTATTATGGAAAAGAAAATGTGATAACTGTCTATTCCAGGTAACCAAAATCATGGTCCTAAAAACAAAAATTTTGTTTAAGAAAAAAATTAAAAACAAAATTTTGTTTAACTACAGTAGCTCAAATACAGTAAACATAATATGAGATATCTTCTCATCTTTGCTTAAATGCTGATAAATATTTTTCCACAAAGAAACAAAATGGTTCCTCGCATGTAAAGTGTAAGAGTTCTGCCAAGAAATAGCATTTAACATCTTAAAATCTTAGAAATCCTACAAATTTCACCACAAAATATTATTATTTAACATCTTGATCTCTATCTTTATATTAACAGCTCTTACCTAATTTTAAATGGAGTTGTTTGAGTCACTTTTGGGGTTTATCAGTGCTTTCTGAGAGTTTTCCATTACTTTCAAAAAATAGTAATGCCTTGGACTTTTCTTGTGGTCCAGTGGTTAAGAGTACACCCTGCAATGCAGGGGACACTGGTTCGATCCCTGGTTGGGAAACTAAGATTCCGCACACCACAACTACTGAGAGAGTCCCTGCACCGCAGTGAAAGACCCTGTGTAACACAATGAAGGTCACACGTGCTGCAACCAAAACCCGAGGCAGGCAATAAATACAATCAAAAAATGTTAATGCCTTAACTGCATTTGTCTGAAAAAACACAAAGAAAAGCAGAGCACTGCTATACTAAACTGTCTTTTAATAGCAGTCTCAGAGACAGAAACGATACTAACTTTGATGACTACAGTGTTATTTTGTGAAACTAGAAAAACATATTTCCAAACATGTTAAAAAAACAAACAAACAGGAAAAGCTAATACAATAAAGACAACACATGTTAGACAGAATTCAAGGAGGTATTACTAAATCAGCTGGTTGAATTTTTTAAATAAGAATTTTAGTTTACCATTCTATGTTCCATATGGTTTGTCTTTGAGTATTATCTTTGTTTTTCATAACAGGAAAGTTTATATAATTTTTATGAATGGTTTTTTAAAGGTTGATTTCTCAGTTGAGATAACTGTAGTTTCACGTGCAGTTGTAAGAAATAATTGAGAGATATCCATTGTATTGTCCAGTTTTCCCCATGGCAGCATCTTATAAAACCAGACCATCATATACAACCAGAATACCGACTGACACTGTCATCCAGCGTATTCTAGTTTCCTTAGTTTCATGCACAGGTATCTGTGTGTATTGACTTCTATGCAGTTTATCATGCATCTAGGTTTGTACGGTCACCATCACGGTCAAGGCACTGATCAGCTTTAACACCATATTTTGCCCTTTTATAAACACATCCATCTCCCCCAATCCAATCCCGGACCGTTTAGCTTCAACAATGTACCTCATTTTCAGAATTTTCAAAACTAAATTTAATACGGCAACAAAATTTCCTTTTAGTTTCCATTATTGTATTGGAGATGTGCTCCCATGAGAAATTAACATTTATTAACACTGCCTTGGGGCCATAGACCTCTTTAATCCACATGTTCACTTCCTTGGTCCTTTCCTCAAAGCCCATAGCCATAAATAGCCATTTATTCACTGATAACCCTCAAGTATGTATCTATAACTCCAACCTCTCACCAGGGTCCCAGTCTTTTATTTTCAACTGCCTACCAGACTTTATTTTCTTGGACTCCAAAATCACTGAAGATGGTGACTGCAGTCATAAAATTAAAATACGCTTGCTCCTTGGAAAAAAAGCTAGACAGTGTATTAAAAAAAGCTAGACAGTGTATTAAAAAGCAGAGATATCACTTTGCTGACAAAGGTCCATATAATAAAAGCTACGGTTTTTCTAGTAGTCATGTACAGATGTGAGAGTTGGACCATAAAGAAGGCTGAGTGCTGAAGAACTGATGCTTTTGAACTGTGGTGCTGGAGAAGACTCTTGAGAGTCCCTTGGACTGCAAGGAGATCAAACCAGCCAACTCACTGGAAAAGACACTGATGCTGGGAAAGAGCGAGGGCAGGAGGAGAAGGGTGTGACAGAGATGAGATGGTTGGATGGCATCATTGACTCAGTATACATGAATTTGAGGAAACTCCAGGAGATAGTGAAGGACATGGAGGCCTGGTGTGCTGCAGTCCATGGGGTCATAAAGAGTTAGACGTGACTGAGCAACTGAACCACCACCTACCATTTCAATTTGCATGAAGACAAGTCACACTGCATTTAAAATACCCCAAACAGAATCTTGCTTTCCAGCTTCCCACCCCAATCACTCCTTTCATGAGTAATACCATGTCATATAATTGGCATGCCTAATAACCATGTGTTCAAGCCCAAAGTTGATGTGTCGTATGTAATCTCTCTTTCCTTCACAACCCACAACCATCCAACTACTGTCATGTAGTGAAACCTAGAACCACTTCAAGTCCATTTCAGTTGGCCAATACAGTTGTGTACATCATTATGATGAGAATATTATTTTTCTTTCCTGAAAACTTGGTTTTACACACTATCTCCTCTCCTCCTTCTCTTCAAACAAAAAAGGAGAAAAAAAGCCCAAACTGATACTTCAGTAGATGTGGAACATCACATTTTTAAATGCTGGTGAGGCATCCATCTCTAGTGTCTGATTTGGACTCTCAGATCAAGACAATGAGGATAATTTGTGGAGTGTGGAGTTGGTGGCTGGGGCCAAAGACAAGTCTTCACTATACAAAGGTATATTTTAATTTCTTTTTCTTTTCCTTTAGATTCCTGATTTCAATGCTTTATATGACAACTGACTACTTATACCTCCCAGATGTCTTTTCCTGGTACACTATATTCTTCAGGTCTTTACAGAGGGTCATTTAACCCTGACCATAATAGATTCCCATACATATCTTGACTCTGTGCAATACCTCCAATGTCTATCATACAGAACATTTTCAGTTCAGTTCAGTCGCTCAGTCATGTACGACTCTTTGCGACCCCATGAATCGCAGCATGCCAGGCCTCCCTGTCCATCACCAATTCCTGGAGTTCACTGAGACTCACGTCCATTGAGTCAGTGATGCCATCCAGCCATCTCATCCTCTGTTGTCCCCTTCTCCTCCTGCTCCCAATCCCTCCCCGCGTCAGAGTCTTTTCCAATGAGTCAACTCTTCACATGAGGTGGCCAAAGTACTGGAGTTTCAGCTTTAGCATCATTCCTTCCAAAGAACACCAGGGCTGATCTCCTTCAGAATGGACTGGTTGGATCTCCTTGCAGTCCAAGACTCTCAAGAGTCTTCTCCAACACCACAGTTTTGATTCAAAAGCATCAATTCTTCGGTGCTCAGCCTTCTTCAGTCCAGCTCTCACATCCATACATGACCACAGGAAAAACCATAGCCTTGACTAGATGGACCTTTGTTGGCAAAGTAATGTCTCTGCTTTTGAATATGCTATCTAGGTTGGTCATAACTTTCCTTCCAAGGAGTAAGCGTCTTTTAATTTCATGGCTGAAATCACCATCTGCAGTGATTTTGGAGCCCCCAAAAATAAAGTCTGACACTGTTTCCACTGTTTCCCCATCTATTTACCATGAAGTGATGGGACCGGATGCCATGATCTTCATTTTTTGAATGTTGAGCTTTAAGCCAACTTCTTCAGTCTCCACTTTCACTTTCATCAAGAGGCTTTTGAGTTCCTCTTCACTTTCTGCCATAAGAGTAGTGTCATCTGCATATCTGAGGTTATTGATATTTCTCTTGGTGTACTCTGCATATAAGTTAAATAAGCAGGGTGACAATATACAGCCTTGACGTACTCCTTTTCCTATTTGGAACCAGTCTGTTGTTCCATGGCCAGTTCTAACTGTTGCTTCCTGACCTGCATACAGATTTCTCAAGAGGCAGATCAGGTGGTCTGGTATTCCCATCTCTTTCAGAATTTTCCACAGTTTATTGTGATCCACACAGTCAAAGGCTTTGGTATAGTCAATAAAGCAGAAATAGATGTTTTTCTGGAACTCTCTTGCTTTCTCAATGATCCAGCGGATGTTGGCAATTTGATCTCTGGTTCCTCTGCCTTTTCTAAAACCAGCTTGAACATCAGGAAGTTCACGGTTCACATATTGCTGAAGCCTGGCTTGGAGAATTTTAAGCATTACTTTACTAGCATGTGAGATGAGTGCAATTGTGCGGTAGTTTGAGCATTCTCTGGCATTGCCTTTCTTTGGGATTGGAATGACAATGGACCTTTTCCAGTCCTGTGGCCACTGCTGAGTTTTCCAAATTTGCTGGCATATTGAGTGCAGCACTTTCACAGCATCATCTTCCAGGATTTGAAATAGCTCCACTGGAATTCCATTACCTCCACTAGCTTTGTTCGTAGTGATGCTTTCTAAGGCCCACTTGACTTCACATTCCAGGATGTCTGGCTCTATCTAGGTCAATGATCACACCATCGTGATTATCTGGGTTGTGAAGATCTTTTTTGTACAATCCTTCTGTGTATTCTTGCCATCTCTTCTTAATATCTTCTGCTTCTGTTAGGTCCATACCATTTCTGTCCCTTATCGAGCCCATCTTTGCATGAAATGTTCCCTTGGTATCTCTGATTTTCTTGAAGAGATCCCTAGTCTTTCCCATTCTGTTGTTTTCCTCTATTTCTTTGCACTGATTGCTGAAGAAGGCTTTCTTATCTCTTCTTGCTATTCTTTGGAACTCTGCATTCAGATGCTTATATCTTTCCTTTTCTCCTTTGCTTTTTGCTTCTCTTCTTTTCATAGCTATTTGTAAGGCCTCCCCAGACAGCCATTTTGGTTTTTTTTTTGCATTTCTTTTCCATGGGGATGGTCTTGATCCCTGTCTCCTGTACAATGTCACGAACCTCATTCCATAGTTCATCAGGCACTCTATCTATCAGATCTAGGCCCTTAAATCTATTTCTCACTTCCACTGTATAATCATAAGGGATTTGATTTAGGTCATATCTGAATGGTCTAGTGGTTTTCCCTACTTTCTTCAATTTCAGTCTGAATTTGGCAATAAGGAGTTCATGATCTGAGCCACAGTCAGCTCCTGGTCTTGTTTTTGCTGACTGTATAGAGCTTCTCCATATTTGGCTACAAAGAATATAATCAATCTGATTTTTGTGTTCACCATCTGGTGATGTCCATGTATAGAGTCTTCTCTTGTGTTGTTGGAAGAGGGTGTTTGTTATGACCAGTGCATTTTCTTGGCAAAACTATTAGTCTTTGCCCTGCTTCATTCCGTATTCCAAAGCCAAATTTGCCTGTTACTCCAGATGTTTCTTGACTTCCTACTTTTGCATTCCAGTCCCCTATAATGAAAAGGACATCTTTTTTGGGTGTTAGTTCTAAAAGGTCTTGTAGGTCTTCATAGAACCGTTCAACTTGAGCTTCTTCAGCGTTACTGGTTGGGGCATAGACTTGGATTACTGTGATATTGAATGATTTGCCTTTTTACCACTTCAATATTCAAAATATTTCACTGTCTTGACAAATATTTAGTACTTTTATTTTCTTTCTATTCATTACATGGGAATTAGAAGCCTGGTGGGCTGCTGTCTATGGGGTCACACAGAGTCGGACACGACTGAAGTGACTTAGCAACAACAACTGTTTCTACATTCAGAATTCTCTTCGCTAAGATGTTCCTAACCTGGACCATCAGGAGTCTGAACCATCCAAGTTGGGAACAAAATTTGGAGAGGTATGCATTTTTTTTTCTTGAGGAATTGTCTGAATTTCAGAGCTTACCCAAAGGGGTGGTTAACTCAAAAGACATAAAGAACCATGGCTCTAGGAGAATCTTCTTCATAGAAGTCTCTATTCATTTGTTCTAGAAGAGGCTGCATGACTTTTCAAACATTAGCAATAGAAAATGGTCACCTCATATGTACATATTATCAATCTTACTCTTTCAGAGATGTGTTAAATTCTTCGTGAAAGGACAATGGCTCCAGAAATTACATAAGCTCTGAAAAATTCTGACTGAATGATCCACGGATTACTTTACCAACTGTTGTTTGCTCTACACCTACTATACAGCAAGTACTACTGCAGGCTCTTCAGTAGCTACAGAAGTAGTGGCTTTCTATGAGTTCACACTTCATATTGAAAACAGTTTTAAAAAAGAGTATTTAAAACAGAATAGAACTGCCACAAGAAACTACTGATCAAGGACTATGGGAATTCAGTGATGGAAGATATGTCTTTCTGGTTGATAATATCAAAAAGGATTGCTACAGTGGAAATGCAGGTCAGGAAGCAACAGTTAGAACTGGACATGGAACAACAGACTGGTTCCAAATAGGAAAAGGAGTACGTCAAGGCTGTATACTGTCACCCTGCTTATTTAACTTATATGCAGAGTACATCATGAGAAACGCTGGGCTGGAAGAAACACAAGCTGGAATCAAGATTGCAGGGAGAAATATCACTAACCTCAGATATGCAGATGACATCATCCTTATGGCAGAAAGTGAAGAAGAACTAAAGAGCCTCTTGATGAAGGTGAAAGAGGAGAGTGAAAATGTTGGCTTAAAGCTCAACATTCAGAAAACGAAGATCATGGCATCTGGCCCCATCACTTCATGGGAAATAGATGGGGAAACAGTGTCAGACTTTATTTTTTTGGGCTCCAAAATCATTGCAGATGGTGACTGCAGCCATGAAATTAAAAAACGCTTACTCCTTGGAAGGAAAGTTATGACCAATCTAGATAGCATATTAAAAAGCAGAGACATTACTTTGCCAACAAAGGTCCGTCTAGTCAAGGCTATGGTTTTTCCTGTGGTCATGTATGGATGTGAGAGTTGGACTGTGAAGAAAGCTGAGTGCCGAAGAATTGATGCTTTTGAACTGTGGTGTTGGAGAAGACTCTTGAGAGTCCCTTGGCCTGCAAGAAGATCCAACCAGTCCATTCTGAAGGAGATGGGTCCTGGGTGTCCTTTGGAAGGAATGATGCTAAAGCTGAAACTCCAGTACTTTGGCCACCTCATGTGAAGAGTTGACTCATTGGAAAAGACTCTGATGCTGGAAGGGATTGGGGGCAGAAGGAGAAGGGGATGACACAGGATGAGATGGCTGGATGGCATCACCAACTCGATGGACGTGAGTTTGAGTGAACTCCGGGAATTGGTGATGGACAGGGAGGCCTGGCGTGCTGCAATTCATGGGGTCACAAAGAGTCAGACATGATTGAGTGACTGAACTAAACAATGGAAATATTGAAAATGAACTTTGAGGATAGAAAACATGGATTAGTCTTGACTTGCATCTCTCAAATCCTGGGCTCTCTGGGGCCCAGTCCCCTCAAGTTCCATTGAAGCAGTTTGAGAAGAGGTCCTACAAATCAGCGAATCTCCCTTTGCAGAAGTCCTCAGGAAGACGCAAAGACTTCGCTGGAAGACAACTATTTTATAGGTAAGAAAAGTTTAAACAGCATGAGAATAATCTTACAAAGTTTCACCCAACAGCTTCATTTTATAGTACTAATAAGTGATATCATTCTAATGCTTTAAAAGCTGCAAACATCAAACACTTGAATTCATTAAATTTGCTCATATCTTCAAGGAAAAAAAAGTCTTTTATAAAAAGTACTTTTCATAGCACTGTTTAGCATCATTGCCCTCTATGATTAATCTATTTTTGAGAGCCAGGATAATTGTCTTCACATTAATATTGTCAATCACTAAAAAGAAGGATTAATAGCTGTGTTTTTCCATAATGATGTCTTTGTACATGCTAACCCTAGTCAATCATGCCCTTCTTTCTCCCACTGGAAAAAAAATTAGTTTTTTCTGAGTCCCCAGTCAAATTATGGCACATCTCTTTTCAAACAAATTATGTTATTTTCTTGTAATATTCATCTTCAGCTTTTAGTATGAAAAATACAAGTAGACTAGGATTTGCACTGCTATATACACTTAATGTTTTCTCTGAGATTAATTCTTTTGCTGGTTATTCTATTTATATTATCTATATATCTGGAGATATAGAGAAGTAATTGACATAATCATAACACTGATTCCAAAAGGATACTCTACCCAACAATTTATTATATGATTTTCCTTTTTCTGTTTTTTCATACAATTTTCTAATAGCCCAATGATTTATTTGACAGTGCCTAATATGCATGGATTTTGTAACGTAGCTGAAAAACCCTGATCAAAAGTTAAAGTATTAGCAAATTCATTTACTTTATCAACAGATCTGTTAATTTCTTGCCATTACTTGGATCAAATTATTTATCATGAAGATGGTGTGCTACTCCACCTCACTGATTGCTCCTGCTGTTTTCTTTCATTCTCTTCACCCCTTCATTCTCTCAGCCCTTGCTGCTAAGTCACTTCAGTCATGTCCGACTCTGTGCGACCCCATAGACGGCAGCCCACTAGGCTCCGCCGTCCCTGGGATTCTCCAGGCAAGAACACTGGAGTGGGTTGCCATTTCCTTCTCCAATGCATGAAAGTGAAAAGTGAAAGTGAAGTCGCTCAGTTGTGTCCAACTCCTAGCGACCCCATGGACTGTAGCCCACCAGGCTCCTCTGTCCATGGGAGTTTGCAGGCAAGAGTACTCGAGTGGGGTGCAAGGGCCTTCTCCGCTCTCAGCCCTTAAGCACACACAATTGGTTCTTAGCTATTGTCTGTAGTTGTTTCTCAATACAATGTTGCAAGTTAGCACATAGCTCTGCCCTTTCTCCCAAGTCCCAGCTCTTCATCTTCCGTTGATGGCAAGGTCTTTACTTTCAGGCATCCAACAATGGCCTCAACTAAGACTGAATTGCCCTTCTTTACAGTCTACTCTTTATCATGGCTCCCCTACTTCCACATATGATTCTCACTACTGTCGATCAGGCTAACAGCTTAGAAAAGAAGTCGAGGAGTAAAGGGCAGGTGATGGAAGGATGCGGGTAAGTGAACAGGGATAAATGGATATGAATGAACCAATGATACCCAGATAGCTTGGCTTAGTTTTCAGGTCCACCCTATCTTGTACCAATCTCACTTTTTAACCTCCCAGACAGTTACATTATCTATACAAATTCGTTTGCCCATTATACACAAAAAACACTACATTTTCCCAACCATGTAATTTGCTTGTGTTTCCCCTTCCTGGGTTGCTCTTCTTACCTTCGCTGCCCAGATCCATCTCCAGATCTTCTGCGAAGATGACCTACCTACCTACTGAGTAACAAAGCAGGAATTGCCTGATGACATCTCTCTCATAGTTGTCTTCTAATTGTTCAGCTTCTCAGGTATTTATGAACTCTACCTCACACTGCAACATATGACACTTGTTAGCTCATCCTATCACCCTGACAAGAGGCCTAAACCAATCCATCTCCAATGGTGGGATTCAAGTAACTACTCGCAGTTCTAACATACAATAAATACAGAGAATAATACCACCTGTATTTGTAAGGTTTTTGGACCCTAACATCCCTCCAGATTGACTCATCTTTCATGAAGCTGCTGCTGCTGCTAAGTCGTGGCAGTCGTGTCCGACCCTGTGCGACCCCATAGACGGCAGCCCAACAGGCTCCCCCATCCGTGGGATTCTCCAGGCAAGAACACTGGAGTGGGTTGCCATTTCCTTCTCCAATGCATGGAAGTGAAAAGTGAAAGTTAAGTCGCTCAGTCATGTCCAACTCTTAGCGACCCCATGGACTATAGCCTACCAGGCTCCTCCGTCCATGGGATTTTCCAGGCAAGAGTACTGGAGTGGGGTGCCGTTGCCTTCTCCATTTCATGAAGCATCCTCCTTCAAAAAAAGAAACAACAAAAAATCTTCCTCCCTGCTATTCTGATCATTGACAATTAACCAGCAACTACAAGGTAACTAAAACTCTTTGTGCAATTTCATACAACAAAAAGAATATAAGGAAATGAAGTTATTCCCATACTCTGGAGAGCAATCCATTGCCTGTATGATGTTATGTATGAATCAGGTAGCACTCTCTTGCTGGAGGCAAAGCTTTTAGAGAACACTCTTATATCTACTTTCTAAATTATGTATAAGGAACCTGACTCAGAAATAGCAGTTCTGCCATGGATTCTTGTAGCACAGTTCTAAGAGTCTTAAAAATGAATTTCCCAAACTACACTTCCATGTCATTACTACTTAAAAGTAGAAGAAAGATGAATGAGTTAATTAGATATAAATTTGCCCTATGTGATCTGAACTAAACTATATTAAATAATGGATCAAAAAGTTCAAAAGTAAGAACATAAGGAATTTAACCTCAAACATAAAAACCAGAGGACTCTGATAGCCTGGAGAATAGTCATATATATATTCTCTAAAATGGTAGGTAGAACTTTGCAAATTTTTACACATCATGAAATTTTCTTTAGTATTCCATCTGTTATTAACATTTTCTCTTCTAGACAGAAGTCATGAGCTTACATTTTCAAGCAATTATTTACCAACTACACTTCCCTCAATAAAATAAGTAAATATACATTCACATTGATGAAATAACAATGAAATAGATTTTAGCAGTAAGTAAAATAACACAGACACTATCAGCGATTTTAGAGAACTCTGCAGTACAGTTTATAACTTTAGTCTCACCAGGACTAATAAGAGTAAATTTATACAGCACTCTATGTCAGAAACCAATCTAAGCATTCGTAAACATTACTGCATTGAAACCTCAGAGCAACCATATGGAATAGTTGTTATCATTATCCCAGTTTAATGATGAAAAATCTGAAGCACAGATAGGTTTAAGCAGTTTTCTAGGGTAAAGGTCACACAGTTAATACTTGGAAAGGCCAGGGTCTGAATCCTGTAGTTTGACCTGAGGGTTCAATGTAACCACCACTTACTCCTTTCAAGACACCTCACTCCCAGCTTTCACTCTGTTGGTCACTTGCCATGAGTCCCCCAACAGGAGACACATGAAATATTACAGTATAATTAATAGTACAAAGATTCAAATATTTTAATATGTTCAAGTTGTTATAATGCAATAAAAGAGGTGTGTATAGCTATGTTAGCTTCCCTGGTGGCTCAGAGATAAGAAAACCTTAAGTAAACAATGCAAAGAAATGGAGGAAAACAACAGAATGGTAAAGACAAGAGATTTTTTCAAGAAAATCAGATACCAAGGGAACATTTCATGCACAGATGGCCACAATAAAGGACAGAAACAGCAAGGATCTAACAGAAGCAGAAGAGATTAAGAAGAAATGGCAAGTACAAAAAAGGTCTTAATAACCCAGATAACTACTGTGGTGTGATCACTCACCTAGAGCCAGTCATCCTGGAGCATGACGTCAAGTGAACCTTAGGAAGAATTACTACAAACAAAGCTAGAGGAGGTGATGGAATTCTAGCTGAGCCATTTCAAATTCTAAAAGATGATGCTGTTAAAGTGCTTCATTCCATATGCCAGCAAATCTGGAAAACTCAACAGTGGCCACAGGACTGGAAAAAGTCAGTTTTCATTCCAATCCCCAAAAAGGGCAATGCCCAAGATTATTGAAACCACCACACAATTGCACTCATTTGACACACTAGCAAGGTCATGTTTAAAATCCTGTAAACCAGACTTCAACAGTATGTAAACCAAGAACTTTCATATATACAAGCTGGATTTAGAAAAGGCAGAGGAACCAGAGATCAAATTGCCAACATCCGTTGGATCATTGAAAAGGAATGAGAGTTCCAGAAAAACATCTACTTCTGCTTCATTGATTATGCTAAATCCTTTGTGTGTATCAGAACAAACTGTAGAAAATTCTGACAGAGATGGGATTACCAGACCACCTTACTTGCAGGTGTATGCAAACTTGTATGCAGGTCAAGAAGCAACAGTTAGAACTGGACTTGGAACAATGGACTGATTCAAAATTGGGAAAGGAGTACATCAAGACTGTATATTGTCACTCTGTTGTTTAACTTATATGCAGAGTTTATCATGCAAAATGCTGGGCTCAATGAATCACAAGCTGGAATCAAGACTGCCAGGAGAAATATCAACAACCTCAGATAGGCAGATGACACCACTTTAATGGCAGAAAGCAAAGAGGAACTAAAGAACCTCTTGATGAGGCTGAAGTTGAGAGTGAAAAGGTTGGCTTAAAACTCAACATTCAAAAACTAAGATCATGGCAACCAGTCCTATTACTTCATGGCAAATAGATGGGCAAACGTGGAAACAGCGACAGCCTTTATTTTCTTGGGCTCCAAAATCACTGCAGATGGTGATTGCAGCCATGAAATTAAAAGACATTTGCTCCTTGGAAGAAAAGCTATGATAAACCTAGACAGTGTATTTAAAAAGCAGAGACATTACTTTGCCAACAAGGTCTGTCTAGCCAAAGCTATGGTTTTTCCAGTAGTCATGTATGGATGTGAGAGTTGGATCATATAGAAGGCTAAGCACCGAAGAATTGATGCTTTTGAATTGTGGTGTTGGAGAAGACTGCTGAGAGTCCCTTGGACAATCCTAAAGGAAATCAACCCTGAATTCTCATTGGAAGGAATGATGCTGAAGCTGAAACTCCAATAATTTGGTCACTTGGTGGGGAGAGTTGACTCATTGGAAACAACCCTGATGGTAGGAAAGATTGAGGGCAGGAGGAGAAGGGGGCGACGGAGGATGAGATGGTTGGATGGCATCACAACTCAATGGACATGAGTTTGAACAAATTCTGGGAGACAGTGAAGGACAGGGAAGCCTTGTATGCTGCAGTCTATGGGGCTGCAAAGAGTCAGACACAGTAATGACTGAACAAGAACTGGTGGCTCAGACAGTAAAGAATCTGCCAATAATGCGGGAGACCTGGGTTTGATCCCTGGGTCAGGAAGATCCCCTGGAAAAAGGAATGGCTACCCACTCCAGCAGTCTTGCCTGGAAAATTCCATGGACTGAACAGACTGGAAGGCTACAATCCCTGGGGTCGCAGAGAGTCGGACCAGACTAAGCAACTAACACTAATACACATGAGTATGATAGGGAACTGTATATTCCTCATGGAATTTCCCCACCTCTTGTGATATTTAAGAAAAGTGAGTGAGGGCAAGATTTGTGGAAGTGGAATTTGTCTTGCATTTTCAAGAATGGAGAAGAAGGATTACAAGTGAAAAGAGTAAAATGAGACAAAATGAAAAGTCAAGGCAATACAGGGTGTTAATGAGGAACAGGGAGTGACTTGGCTTACGTTGCAGAGGAGATATGTAAAGAATAGTTACAGGGGGAGAACCTGGGAAAAAATCTAAGAAGGCCAGGTGGGGGCCAGATGAACACCACAGATGATGAACGCTTGGCCAGGGGTGAATCTCATTCTGCTCATAGCCACCATATTTTTTCCCTATTCAAAGCTGGATCATGAAGAGAACAGGTTGGTGAAAAGTGAAAGTCGCTCAGTCATGTCTGACTTTTTGCTACACCATGGACTGTAGCTCACCAGCCTCCTCTGTCCATGGGATTCTCCAGGCAAGAATACTGGAGTGGGTTGCCATTTCTTTCTCCAGGGGTTTTTCATGGTCTGGGGGATTGAACTTGGGTCTCCTGCATTGCAGGCAGATTCTTTACTGTCTGAGCCATGGGTTATGATGAAAACAGGATGACACTTCAATAATATTAATCTGGCAAAAAGATACATAGGATTGGAAGAGGGAAGCAGGTGAAAAGTTACTGTCATGCTACATATAAGAGGTACTGAAGCTTCCAGCTATGGGGATGGATGTGGAATTAAGACAGGAACAGACAATACAACACAGAGAGAAAATAACAGTGCCAGTCCATTGTCTGGACTGAAGGCAGTAAAAAAGGAGCAGCTCCTGGTTATGAGTTGGAAAGATGAATATACATAAGTAGAACCAGGTTTGAGATGAGAAAAAAATAGCATTTTGAATCTACCGATTTTGAGAAGTTTCAGATACAGAAGTCTGCCACAAAAAGAGTAGAAAGAAGAGCTGATCCATGTGAACAGGGTGAAAGAAAGTGATATTCAAAATAAGCATAGTGAAATAAAAAAATCACTGCAATACTTTCAGTGCAACAGTCCTAACACCATCTGATTTCTCAAACAAACAAACAAGGTAGCAAGTCTATTTATATTTTTCAAACACTGTTCCTCTTGGTACCATACCATGTACATAGTAAGTTCACACACGTCTGATGAGGCTTCATAAAACAAGATATAAAGGCCATTCATCTGGAGACATTCACATCAGAATCATGAAAACACTTAGCAAATAGGATACAACATCATTTTTATACATTTAAAAAGAAGCCTTTCTACCAGTCTGTAACAAATATTAATAGCTAGAAACATCACTGTTACCCATTACACAAGGAAAATCTTACTAAGATAATGATAAACTGGCCCTGTTCTATCTAAAGTGATTAGGGTAAATGGAGGTATTTCATCTCTTTCTGGTCTTAAGCAGAGGATTCAGGATATCATGACTCCAATAATCAGCTAAAAGTATTAAATTCACAGAATACTCTTTGTAAGCATACATCAATCCCTTTTCTTTAGCTTTTTCAAGTTTCATTTTTTAAAAAAGTGCTTTGTAAGAACAAGTTTTCCTGACTACCTACCAGAAGAAATCAAGGTTCTGTGGTCCTTATATTTCTAAAAATCTGAAAGCAATAGACAACTAACAGTCAAGTCTGATGCTATAAGCCTGACACATAGCAAGCACTCAGTAAATTGTTTTCTTTTAATAAAATGATTCAATATACTAGATAGCAGGAATTTCTTGACTAATATTCTTCACTGCTAGCTGATTCCCTGAAGTTTTCATGGTTCTTCTCTTAATCCACTCCAATTAGGTTTGCTCCCCAACACTCTAGATAAGCTTCCCATGTCAACAATGTCTTCCATTTGATAAACTCAGGGGTCACTTTGTTGTCATGTGGCATGGGTAACCACTCTCCTTGAAATGTCTTTCCGTGACTTTCCTGACACCACCTTTTCTGGTTTCCTCCTCCACCTCTGGCTCTTTCCCCTTTGTGCAGCCTCTAAATCCTGGTGCCCGTAGGCTTCTGTCCTGAGCCCCCCTTTTTTTGGAGGTCCAAATTCTACCAATATGATTTCATCATGTCTCATGACTTAAAATCCTACCTTTATCAAAATGATTTCCAAATCTTTATCTCCAGCTCTGATCTCTTGTTTAAATTTCAGGCTTCAACTACCATCTACCATCATGGACACCTAACATTCTGATTTCATCAGGTACACAATGGAATGCTTGATTTTCCCCCCACATATGCCTCCACCCCACAACATTGCTCCATAGGAAGAGGGACCGCCATATACAGATAGCCTGGATCAGTATCTGAACAGAATGGGTACTATGTTGAAAGAAACCTGAATCAGCGATGCCCCTATCAGACCAGGGTTAATATAAATGCTGTGTCAGATAAATATAGACAATGTAAATGGAAGAGAGCCATTAAAGCATACTATTTTTTCTATAAAATGTGAGGGAGAAGAATAGGTAGACAGTACCCATAGTTCTTGAGAATAGTATGTCTTAAACTACAGACTCAAGTTGGTCCCATTTTCTGCTTGAATTCCTGGGCTTTCATCATATCCCTTCTAAGACAAGGGCTTCTCAGGTGGTGCAGTGGTAAAGAATCTGCCTGCCAATCCAGGAAATGTGTGTTTGATTCCTGGGTTGGGAAGATCTCCTGGAGGAAGAAATGGCACCCCTCTCTAGTATTCTTGTCTGGAAAATTCCATGACAGAGGAGCTTGGAGGGCTACAGTCCATGGGGTTGCAAAGAGATGGACACAACTGAGCATGCACAGGTGCCTTAAGGCGAGCAGGTGGTCGAGTGCTCTGACTCAGGTTAAAGCTCCAAGTGCAGGAACAGAGGAGGATTCTGAAGCCCAATACAGGGTATGGATCCAAGAGAATATGAAGAGAGATGCCCAAGTGAAATCCAATTGTCTAGAAACTTCATAAGCCAACAGAGGAAAACAGGAGCACAGTAGGGCAAGAAGCAGAGCCTCAAATCTACTCGAATGATTAACATGTAGGTCATGTTCCATTTTTGACTCTAGCAATGCTGGCCATGCCCACAAGTCAGGTGAGACAGGGGATGGGCCACATGCAACCCATTCTTTAGAACACAGAGAGCGATCTTTGCAGCGATCATAAGCCAACAGAGGAAAACAGGAGCACAGTAGGGCAAGAAGCAGAGCCTCAAATCTACTCAAATGATTAACATGTAGGTCATGTTCCACTTTTGTCTCTAGCAATGCTGGCCATGCCCACAAGTCAGGTGAGACAGGGGATGGGCCACAGGCAACCCATTCTTTAGAACACAGAGAACGATCTTTGCAGAATCTCAACTCGCTCCTGTCATTTCCTTCGCTCACAGACCAACAGTGTTCCCTATTATGTGATAATCCCAAGCTCTTCCAACTAGCATACAAGGTCCTTAATATTCATGTCCTTTCCTAACTCTGTAGCCTCATCTGTTAGTTCAGCAAGACACAAACCCCACAGATACCAAGCCATTTCATTCTCCTCGTGCCTCTGTGCGTGTCGTTTTCCTCCAGCTCACTAAATTTCTGTGCAGCTTCCAAAATTCAGGAACTGTCCTCCTAAGAACCTTCACTGAAGCTCCAAAAGAAGACTGAGTTTCCATTCCTCCAAATCCTTTCTTCTTCTGGGCACACAGCTAGACTCTTTCCCAGCCTACTCTACAGTTAGATGTGACCATGGCATGAAGTCCTCAAATGAACTGTCAGGTCCCCAGGGGTCCTTGGGTCTCAGCCATCACACGGGAAAGCTGTTACAAAACAGACACTAGGCCCCACGTCCACAGGCTGTTTCACTGAGTCTGAAGTGGGGCTCAGGAATCCAGTGGCTTTTAAAGCTCCTCAGGCCATTCGAACGTGGAGGGGAGGAGCACTAAAGAAATCCATGCAGACCATCCAGTACCAAATTAAGATACTGCCATCCACGTGCTCACATTCTGCCTCATAAATAACCTCAGAGACACACTGATTAACTATACCACTCATCCTTTTTCGTTTACATACCTGTCTCCTGACCACACCAAACACTGTGAGGAAAAGAATAAAATCTTGTCATTTTACCTTGAGTGAAAGGATAAAATCTTGTCATTTTTGTATCTTCATTGTCAACTGGTATTTTTAGAAGGAATTCAACAAGCGTTTTTGAGTGTATAAAAGAAATATGTTTATCACATATTTCATTTTAATTTTGATAGGATATTTCATTAACATATTTTCATGAAAAATTGAGAACAGCAATCATATTATACTTGTAACAATAGATTCATATAATTTTTTATTCATGAATAGATGAAAACAGGTCACAAAGCGCATTGGCAAATACACTTTTCCCTTCTATTACTATTACAAAAATGCCTTATCTCTGTAGATTTCTGTTGTCTTATCATTTAAAATAATGTGGAAATATTGGAATAAAATCTTAATTTCAACAGGCTAGATCAAGGTAAAGAATAAAAGCCTAAAAATAATGCACAGAATGTCTGATGGTAGGCTATATTTTTATCTGATGAGATTTGGGAGAAAGCAAAAGGAAATTAAAACATTTTAGGAGAAATCTTACTTAGAAATATTTTTATGTAGCTCCTCTACACATGAGTGAAAGTGACAGTCACTCAATCATGTCCCGACTCTTTGTGACCCCTTGGACTATAGCCCACCAGGCTCCTCTGTTCATGGGGATTCTGCAGGCAAGAATTCTGGAGTGGGTTGCCATTCCCTTCTCCAGGGGATCTTCCCAACCCAGGGATTGAACCTGGGTCTCCCTCATTGCAGGTAGATTCTTTACCATCTGAGCCACTGTATACACAGAGGCCAAAGATTAGAAAAAAATAATAATAATACAAGTCAAATGAAGCAACACTGATAAAAGCTATAAATTGATTTAAGAATATAATACAGTAGTATTCACAATTTTTAAGCCTTAATTTTTAGAGAAGAAATTGATTCAGTATTATTAACCAAACTCAAATTCATTTAACGGAAATCAGATTCATCAACTTATATCATGATACCTTGACTTTTAAAAGTGAATATGTATATAAACTTTATAGCTATTCCAATTATTAAATTCAGGATTTCAAAAGTCAGGTATTATAAGATCCAATCGGTCTCAAGGTCTTCAGTTGCTTCTTGCTGTTTCCTAAAACATGACAATTGCCATTTAATGACATTCACTTGAATATTTCCCTCAAGCATTTTGAGATTTAAAATTACACTCACAAGGAAAGATATACCTTGCTAACAGTCATTTCCTCAACTTTATTTTCCTATCTAGCAAATGACTGTTATCAAATGTAATTGTCTCTATAGAATGTGTTCTATATTTGCCAAAGTAGACAAATTATGTTAAAATGTATTATCAGCCACATGCTACTAGTTGAGAAAAAAGATGACAGTGGCGAAAGGCAGATATCAATTTCCTCTGAGAATGCACGTCTCTATTTTCCCTTTACAACCTTGAGAGTGGGTCTTCAGAACAGAATGCCTCATGGTTTCTGCACTTTCAAACGAAGACTCTCACAATGAGAGATGCAAGAGGCATTGCAACTGCCTCTGTTGATTATTTTATTTTTTAATTTCTAGACCTGAAGTGCTTAATCTCCAAAGCTGAGAATTCTTAGTGAAAGGAAATCATAAGATCGAACACAATACTTGTTAACTATTCATAAATATTCCTGTTTATTCCTTACAAACATCCAAACAATTCAGGAGTATTACTTTACACAGTTCTTAAGAGTCTGCAGGATATAAGGAACTTGGAGGAGGAGTGGGGGGCTGTATTTAAAGGGGAAGATTTCAGTTAACTTTGCTTTGACTCTTGGGTAAACATGGGTGAGACTTTCTGCAGTGAATGGAATGAGATTATGAAAGATTAATGAAGATTGCCTTTGGCAGAAAAGATCAGGATTTAGATGGCTGTAAAATTCAGTTAATTAATCCTCTTAAAATACAGAGGTAGAAGAGGGAGAATGACAGCCTGTATATGGGACTGTGTATTCCACTGCTCAGACTCTGCTTATTTTCATTTAGGAGTGTGTCTCTGCAATCTACAACAGCCTTACTCACAAGTGCTAATATCACCTTAAACCACAGCCCCAACCCCTCCTTATGCTAGCAGCTCCCCGTGGCGCCAGGGTCTGCTTACATCTCCATACCTGCACATGTTCCCCCCTCCCCCAGAATACACAGCATCTTCTTGTCCTCCTGACCCTCTTTCATGACACACCTGAAGATTACACAGTCCTCCCCAACGTGGCATCTTCAACCTCAAGAAGGTGTATCAGGGACTGACCACATCATTGAGGCATGTACAGCAGTGCTTTTCTTTTCTTTTAAATGAAAGCTAGCAAATGACTAGATCTCATTTCTATGTTCCCATCTGTATTCCCTACAGGATTACACAGAATGGGTTAACTAATTGATTTGAACAAACCACACCTTCCTTTGTCATATTTTTAAATAATCTTTAAAAAGCATTTCATTTCTGTTCAAAGAAAGGCAGCTGATTCATTACTAGTACCACTTACGCAACAGTATTTTAATTCAAAAATAGGTGATTAAAAGGATAAAAATTATACCCAAGACTATAAAACACACAGCTTTAATATCAACTAGCTTCATTTTCCCAAAAGTATAACTGTATTTACTTGAAGTCCACTGCATTTCCTTAGAGTTACCCTGAAATTAAACCTTCTACTGACAGACTGGGCTTCTTTCACCCTTGTTACTTTAATACCCTGATTCAAGTAAATGACGGCTAATGGTGTCAGATTGTGGTATTGTTATGTTGCTCATTGCTGAATGTACACTTTGTGCTCTTTTCCATCTTTTTTCCTTAGCATTTTGTGCTCCAGTGCAAACACGATATTCTCAAACCAAAGAATCCAAAATCTGACAGTTTTAATAGCACAATCACTCATCTATGTCATATGTGGGTTGTTCTTATGCTTTATTTCTGATACAATGTAAATAATTTTTCTTTTGATTATCTCTGGTTTCATAACTTAATTATGATATGAGAGTTTCTTTTATGCCTTCATTCTGAATTTATTAAGTTCTTGGCTTTGACTGGAAGTCATAGAAACACCTATGTTTTTTCAGAAGATGGCTTCCTATTTTTCCATTCTAGATGCAATTCCCAGGGCTCTGGGACAAGGGTTATAAAACCATGTGGGGTTCTTGCTGGTTGTGTCTCTCATTCATATCCCTTCCTTCCCAAGTCCCCAGGGGCTGTCTGGCTGTAGACTTCCTGCATGTCCTAGCAGAATAGCTTCCTATTCTGAACTTCTGACCCTGAAGCAACAACACGTCTTTGAGATCTCCTAGGAGGGCACTCCTAGGAGCATTACTGACTCAATGGACATGAACCTGAACAAACTCCGGGATATGGTGAAGGTCAGGGAAGCCTGGCATGCTGCAGTCCATGGGGTCACAAAGAACTGGACACGACTGAGAGACTGAACAACAACAAGGAGGATGCTGTTGGCAAAAACAAGGGGTCAGACAAGGGTAAATAAATACAGAAGCAAGAGTGTTACACTTAGCAAGAGCCTCAGAGCCTTTCTTGAGACCCAGGGAAAGTGGAGAAAATTCCACCGATGTATACCCGGAGCCAGGTGCCAGCCACTCAGCTAGCTTTAGACCCTCTCTGCTTCTCCAAGCCCTGCTCTCTGGATTTCTCTCCTCACATCATTCCTTTCCTATACTGGGCAGGCTATTTTCTGTGGTTTCTATAATCTTTTCTTTTTTGAATTCTGTTGAAAGACAACAAAGGAACAGATAAGATAGATTGGTTCTTGACGGGGAAAAAAAAGAATCTCAGCTGTTTTTCTCAACAATCCATTTTCCTCATTTCCAAAAAGTGATTGTCATTCCAAAGGAAAGCTCTTTGCTTATGTATGAGTATTTTTGTAATTTAAGTTAATCAAAAAATCTTCAAGCTTTTCTTTCAAATCTTAGACGTGAAGAGAACTCCAATTTCAGCTCAGACATGTAAAGAGCTTGGAAGATGTCATCCTTCTTGTCCTTACAATAAGAGTTGGAGAAGCTGAAAAGCAATGACTTTTCTTCACTTATGGAGAACTGAGGTTTAGGGGCAAACCACTAACCCAATATCTGGAAACACAGGCAAAACAGAGAGATACTACATTTAGAGCAGAAGTCAATGGATGCCAGAAATATAGAATCATTTATCTGACAAGTAATTTTGGGCAAATAACTAGAAGCTGAGGGCCGAGAGTGAGAAACTCCTGGGGTTGTAACCATAAGGGAGCTTCCATGATTTCCTGGGCTTTCTTCCAGTAACCTCATCAAATTCTCATGATAAGGATCCAAGAAGGTTTCACATGTGGACCTGGCAGGGAGAGGGGAAGAAAAGCCATTGTTATACCTTCCTGATTCTTCTCCCTAACAAAGGGGGAAAGACTTGGCTAGAGGAAAATATGGAAAAACAAATCCCAGCTAGAGGAGGAGGAGGCTGCCCTCTCTAGTCCTCTGCAGTCTTTCTGTCACGTCTATAGCAAATAATAACAAAAAACCCAGTGTGAACAGGGTCAAGATTTCAAGAAAATACATAGTGATGGTTCAGCTAGGGAAGGAGATAAAGGGATGTAGAAAGAGGAAAAACAATATTCATGGACAAAGGATAGAAACATCTGTGAAGTTTACTGCGCTGAGATACTGTTGTTGTTGTTCAGTCCCTAAGTTGGGTCTAGCTCTTTGTGACCCCATGGACTGCAGCCCACCTGGCTCCTCTATCCTCCTCTATTCCCCAGACTTTCCTCAAATTCATGTCCATTGAGTCAGTGATGCCATTCAACTACCTCATCCTCTGTTGCCCCCTTCCTCTTTTTGCCTTCTATCTTTCCCAGAATTGGGGTCTTTTCTTGTGACATAGATCCTCTGAAAGACTGAGACTTTATCAAATTGTAGAACAAACACACTCCCTTTTCCCCAACACCTTACCACACTACCAGTGGCTCCAGAATAACATCTGACCATGCCTAAAAGAGCTGCAAGATGCACTCTGAAGAGGAATACTCAGGGAAGACCAAGTCAAGACAAGAGATAAAGGCAAGGGCACTAGAAGAATTTAAAGCTTCTTATACCTGTGGCTACAACAAATATTAAACCCAACCAACCTCCCAGTCAGACTAACATAAGTGCTGACACTAAAGGCAAATATATCACAACATGTATTACCTGATACTACACGTCTGGCTTTCAACAAAATGTTACAAAGCATGTCAAAAGGCAAAAAAGAAAAAAGAACAGTCTGTGGAGATAAATCATGCCTCCAAACCAGATTAAGATGTGACACAGATGTAGTTAAGAAACATGGAATTTAAGTAACTGTAATGCAAAAAAGCAAAATGGCTGTCTGAGGAGGCCTTACAAATAGCTGTGAAAAGAAGAGAAGTGAAAAGCAAAGGAGAAAAGGAATGATACACCCATTTGAATGCAGAGTTCCAAAGAATAGCAAGAAGAGATAAGAAAGCCTTCCTCAGTGATCAATGTAAAGAGACAGAGGGAAAAAAAGAATGGGAAAGACTAGAGATCTCTTCAAGATAATTAGAGACACCAAGGGAACATTTCATGCAAAGATGGGCTCAATAAAGGACAGAAATGGTAGGGACCTAACAGAAGCACAAGATATTATGAGGAGGTGGCAAGAATACACAGAAGAATTGTACAAAAAAAGATCTTCACGACCCAGATAATCACAACGGTGTGATCACTCACCTAGAGCCAGACATCCTGGAATGTGAAGTCAAGTGGGCCTTAGAAAGCATCACTACAAACAAAGCTAGTGGAGGTGATGGAATTCCAGTTGAGCCATTACAAATCCTAAAAGATGATGCTGTGAAAGTGCTGCACTCAATATGCCAGCAAATTTGGAAAACTCAGCAGTGGCCACAGGACTGGAAAAGGTCAGTTTTCATTCCAATCCCAGAGAAAGGCAATGCCAAAGAATGCTCAAACTACTGCACAATTGCACTCATCTCACACGCTAGTATAGTAATGGTCAAAATTCTGCAAGCCAGGCTTCAGCAGTACACGAACCGTGAACTTCCAGATGTTCAAGCTGGCTTTAGAAAACGCAGAGGAACCAGAGATCAAATTGCCAACATCCGCTGGATCATCGAAAAAGCAAGAGAGTTCCAGAAAAAACATCTATTTCTGCTTTATTGACTATGCTAAAGCCTTTGGCTGTGTGGATCACAATAAACTGTGGGAAATTCTGAAGGAGATGGGAATACCAGACCACCTGATCTGCCTCTTGAGAAACCTATATGCACGTCAGGAAGCAACAGTTAGAACTGGCCATGGAACAACAGACTGGTTCCAAATAGGAAAAGGAGTATGTCAAGGCTGTATATTGTCACCTTGCTTATTTAACTTATATGCAGAGTACATCATGAGAAACACTGGGCTGGAGGCAGCACAAGCTGGAATCAAGACTGCTGGGAGAAATATAACTAACCTCAGATATGCAGATGACACCACCCTTGTGGCAGAAAGTGAAGAGGAACTAAAGAGACTCTTGATGAAAGTGAAAGAGGAGAGTGAAAAAAACTAAGACCATGGCATCTGGTCCCATCACTTCACGGCAAATAGATGGAGAAACAGTGGAAACAGTGGCTGAGTTTATTTTTCTGGGATCCAAAATTACTGCAGATGGTGAATGCAGCCATGAAATTAAAAGATGCTTACTCCTTGGAAGGAAAGTTATGTCCAACCTAGATAGCATATTAAAAAGCAGAGACATTACTTGGCCAACAAAGGTCTGTCTAGTCAAGGCTATGGTTTTTCCAGTGCTCATGTATGGATGTGAGAGTTGGACTATAAAGAAAGCTGAATGCCAAGGAATTGATGCTTTTGAACTGCGGTGTTGGAGAAGACTCCTGAGAGTCCCTTGGACTCCAAGGAGATCCAACCAGTCCATCCTAAAGGAGATCAGTTCTGGGTGTTCATTGGTAGGACTGATGTTGAAGCTGAAACTCCAATACTTTGGCCACCTGATGCGAAGAGCTGACTCATTTGAAAAGACCCTGATGCTGGGAAAGATTGAGGGCAGGAGGAGAAGGGGATGACAGAGGATGAGACGGTTGGATGGCATCACTGACTCAATGGATATGGGTTTGGGTGGCCTCTGGGTGTTGGTGATGGACAGGGAGGCCTGGCATGCCTGGGGTCGCAGAGAGTCAAATTGAAGACTCTAATGGAAAAAGTTGAAACCATGCAGCTGAGTAATATAAGTAGGGAGATGGAAACTCTAAGAAAAGAGTCAAGAGGAAATGCTAGAAATCAAAATCACTGGCAAAACAATGCCTTCCTGCGGATTCTTTCTTTAGAATCAGAATTCTTATGAAGAAACAATCAGCGAACCTGAAGGTCAGCTGCAACTTTCCTCTCTGAAATGAGAAGAGCAAAAGAAATAAAAAGCAAAGCAAAAACAAAACACACACACACACACACACAAAACAGAACATTCCAGAACTATGAGGAGTAACATAGCTAGATATAAAAAAAGATAACTAAAATACTAGCAGGAGAAGGTAAAGATAGGATATAAGGAACATCTGAAGTTAATAATGGATGAGAAATTTCCAAATTTAATGACAGACACCAACCCTCAAATTCAGAAAGCTGAAACAAACTCCAAGGAAGAAAAATATTAAAAACTCATACCTAGGCAGGCATATCATATTCAAGCTACAAAAAACTAAGATAGGGAGAAAATATTAAAGGAAGCCAGAGGACAAAAACAAACAGAAACACAAAAACAAAACATCTTACTTAGAATCAAGTATAAGAGCTTCATCAAATTTCTCAGAAACCACACAAGCAAGACAATGGAATAAAATCCTGAGTGTTAAAAGAAAAAAAAAAAAAAAAGCTGGTAAGTCTATATCTAGGGAAATTATCCTTTAAACATAAAGGAGGAAGAGACTTTATCAGAAAAACAAAAACTGGGTGAATTCATTATCAGTAGTCATGCCTTTCAATAAATGTTAAGTTTTTCTGATAAGGAAAATGATGCAGGTCAGAAACTTTTACATGAAGAAAGAAAAGTGTCAGAGAAGGAATAAATGAAGGTGAAATTATATATGTGTGTATCTTTTATTTTTATTATTCTTAGTTGATGTAAAAGTTATCTGTTAAAAGCAATAGTAGTAACCATATGATGGGTGAATAGAACATACTATAGGTGAAATAAATGACAGAAATTTCAGAAGGAATGGGAGTGAGGAATTGAGAATTCTCTACTATGGGAGAACTCTACTACACTTGAAGCCCTATAGTGTTATTTGAAGATGAGCTTGCTGCTAAGTCACTTCAGTCGTGTCCGACTCTCTGCGACCCCATAGATGGCAGCCCACCAGGCTCCGCCATCCCTGGGATTCTCCAAGCAAGACTACTGGAATGAGTTGCCATTTCCTTCTCCAATGCAGGAAAGTGAAAAGTGAAAGTGAAGTCGCTCAGTCGTGTCCGACTCTTAGCGACCCCATGGACTGCAGCCTACCAGGCTCCTCCGTCCAAGGGATTTTCCATAGATTATGTTAAAATGCATATTGTAAAACCAAGGGCAATCACTAAAGACACTTTAAAAGGATAGGCAGTACATCAAAATAGGCTATAAAATGGAACAACACAAAAATCCAGTTAAAATTAGAGAAGGCAACAAAAAGAGGGGAGACAAAGAACAAACACAAAAAAGTGCCAGCGCTTACAAGTAAGACTGGAATTTGATCCAATTCCATCACTTTAAATACAATGGTTGAAACACACCCATTAAAAGACAGGTTGTCAGACTGGATTAAAAACAAAAACAAGTAGTAGTGTGCTGTTTATAAGAAATCCACTTTAAACAAAGGATCATAGGCTAAAAGTAACATAGGCTAAAAGTAAACAGATGGAGGAAGATACACCATGCTAACCTTAACCTAAAGAAAGTTAAAGTATACTCAGCCATGAAAAGGAATGAAAGAGTGCCATGTGCAGAGACGTGGATGGACCTAGAGACTGTCAAACAGAGTGAAGTGAGGTCAGAAAAAAAAAAAAGACTGTATAATATCGTTTATATGTGGAATCTAGAAAAATGGTACACATGAAGTTTCTTGCAAAATAGAAGGAAGATTCACAGATGTAGAAAACAAACTTATGGATACCAAAGAGGGACGTTGGGGGGTCGGGGGTAGGATGAACTGGGAGATTGGGACTGACACACGTACACTGCTATGCATAAAATATACAACTAATGAGAACCTACTGCATAGCACAGGGAACTCTAGTCAATGCTCTGTGGTGACTAAATGGGAAGGAAATTTTAAAAGAGGGCATATGTATGCATATAACTGACTTTGCTGTACAGCAGAAACTAACTCAACACTGTAAAGCAACTATACTCCAAGAAAGATTTTTAAAAGAGAAAGCTGAAGAAGCCATATGAGTTTGAGACAAAGCAGACTTTGGAAAAAAGAAAAAAGATTATCAAGGACAAAACTGGAGTTTATATGAAGGGGTTAATTTCACAAAAATACATAAAATGCTAAATGTATGAACTTAAAAAGCATCAAGATACAGGAGGTTAAATACCAATGCTAAATGTATGAACTTAAAAAACATCAAGATACAGGAGGTTAAATACCAGTAGAACTGAAGGTAAAAAATACATGTATTATTATAGATGGAGATTTAAACTAGAAGTATGTTCCAGACCATAGAGGACAGAAACCAGGGGGTCAAAAGTTAAAACCCTTACTGTAGAAGTCATCTGCAAAAGTAAGCAGAAGATTAAATTTAACACATCTTGAATCAATTTAAACTCACAGGTCCACAGGAATTTATGTGATGACCCTGTAAAATTCAGGATAAATTCTAAATCATTTGTAATAATGGATTTTAGAGGCCTATCTGCTCTATTAAGACTTCAGTACATAGAGAACAAATATTTTATTTGGTTTAGATTGGTTTCCCCAACACCTAGCAAAGTTTTTGACTTGAATAGTTGGTAAACATCTACTGAATGTCTAAAGCTGACTCTTACTAATAAATTATGTTCATCAATATTTAACTATACAAGTGAGTTACTGTTTCATTAAAAATACAAAGTCCCAGTTGTGCTTCTTTTACAATGGAAGATTTTAGCTTTACAGGCATCCTCCAATATTATCAAAACCACCACCTGGTTTAATAACAAGTGAAAACAATTACAGTGAATGCATGAATTGTTCACAGGGTTAAGGTTCCACATTGCTTGTCTATTAATTAACTCTGCTAATTTATTCACTGGAAATGATTCACAAATTAGTAATGCAAAGTAAATGACACATATAGAATACAGAAATTGAGAAGATTTGCAAAAAGATTTAAAATAAATGTAAACATATGTACATTATAGAAGTATCACTCTTAATGAACACACAAATTTTAAAATGCCAGAATTTTGTCAACTTAAATTGTTTATTAGGGTACAGTTCAATCATTTATACCACTAAAATAAGCAGACAAAATACAACTATGGAAGGCACACATTTAGACAAATCATAGGCTCTAAAGATGAAAGACATGGAGCAAACTGGACATTTTATTCAATTTTTGATATTCATGATTAAAATAACAACTGAAGAGCAAATATATTATTTATTCTGTCACTACTAAATTATGATATTTAGCAACCTTCTTCAATTCATTCTATCTGGCTGCGTTAAGGAAGGAAAATTTTGAAATTTCAGTCACTGCCATACAACTCTGAAGATGAGTATCATAACTTTACGAAAAATTATTTTGCAGTGAGGAATACCTATTTATTATAAATTGCCAAGCTTCTTCAGATAACAAATGATTTTCACTTTACTATTCAGGGCATGCCCCATATATACCCAATAGGTACAAATCTGATGGTCTAAGATAGGGCACATGAGAACAATTACTTGTTGAATAAAATGCACAGATATTCTTCTTCTCCTATCAAATAAGTCTTTAAAGCTTCTTCCAAATGTCATTATCTGACTTATTGAAATTCAGTTTCACTCAAATTTTCAAACAAAGTGATGAGAGAACGTAAAGTACTTCTTTATAGGCTTGCAAACACTTGGTATTCATTTTCTGAGTCAGACAGCAGAATAGGAAATAGCATAATCACTTACCTGACATGCATTATAAAGAAGTTGGTGTTCTAGTTTTTTAATCCCCAAAATCTGTTGAAACATTTCATAGAGTTGTTCCTTGCTCAGAATAAGTTCAGACACAGCACTCAGGGCCATTCTGTTTGGCGGTTTACACAAGTCCTCTTCACCCCTGTAAATGGCATCATACTTGGCTATCCAGGAGCTCAGCACTGTCTCTTTGCTCAAGCCATCGATTTCTGGCAAACTCCGCACACGTTTTTCTATATTTTTCTTAAACACCTCTCTGAAGTCATTGGCAGAACATCCTCCACTTTGAACCATTCTGGCCACTCGATCACTCTTGAGAAAAACCTGAAAACAAAACAAAAAATAAATAAAAAATAAAAACCCACTTACAATTAGGTGGGGCCACTAACACCAACTGCTTTTAGCAATCCAAGAGTTATGACACCAAACATTCTTCAGTGGTTCAAATGTTTTGTAAAACATGCCAACTCATGACAAAATGCAGGCTCCAAATCATCTCTCTTAAAATGCTGAAATATTTAGGAGAAAAAACAATGAGTTTTGAGGACCTCCTAAGATGATCCATCCTTGACTTAACAGACTCCCCACATGAAGGTCATGTGGGGGGATCTCTGCAACTGATACCCTTAAGAGTTGATTGAGAAGGTAATTGGAGAGATGACCCAGCTTATCTATCTGTACTTGGGAGTTCTGAGTAGTTCTTCAGTAAGGAGAAGGTTTGAGAAACTGAAAGCTATCAGTGTCGTAAGTCTAGTATCTAAGTCAATATCCTCTGGGTACAATCATTAATCACCACCCCTGTACAGATGGGGGTGGGGTACACCTGTTCCCATCCATGACTTCACCAGCTCCCCAATTTCTCATACACTTCTCACAGCTGCGAAGAATTCACGATGGAAAAGCAAAATCTAAGAAATGTCTAGCTGTCCATGAATGCCAGGTAAGAAATAAAATACAATGACAACTAGGGAGAGAGACACTTTTGAAATGGGTAGGAAGAGATGGGTGACAAGTAGTAAGGTCATCCTGTGTGGGAGACATCAGACTTGGCCTCATATCTCTCCTTTCTTATAAGTCAAAGACCCAATTGTCAACAAACATCAGTCAGGATTCATGAAACATTGATTCCGTTATTAATATTCCTCTGAATCCTCTATAGGTCACAAGAGACTGATTTCATTCCTGTTTTCTTCCTATAATAACAAAATATTCTTCCAAAGAGCCTGCTGGACTATTTAACATAGCCCCCATGAGTTCCATCTGTTGCTAAGACTTCTGGAACACACGTTATATCAAACATTTTCCTAAGAACTGACTCAGGATTACCAACATGCTCCTAAATCAAGACCCCACTCCCTGTTCTCTGCTACTGCGATGTCTGTCTGCATGCGGGCCAGCAGCACACACAGTCCATGCAAAATAGCCCCAATGACTGCCATCTGAGCTACCATGTCCTAAACCTTGGCCCCACTTGATTTCTCCCTTTTTCAGACCATTTGTACAAAATGCTGTTTCCTATCTTTGCTCATTGGCCAGGGGGTATTCCTGACTTGAATATTTTGGTTGACTAAATTAGGATGGCATCACTGACTCAATGGACGTGAGTTTGAGTGAACTCCGGGAGTTGGTGATGGACAGGGAGGCCTGGCATGCTGCAATTCATGGGGTCGCAAAGAGTTGGAGAGGACTGAGTGACTGAACTGAACTGAACTTACTAACTTATGGCAGACAGTGAAGAGGAACTAAAGAACCTCTTGGTAAGGGGAAAGAGAAGAGTGAAAAAGCTGGCTTAAAACTCAATATTCAAAATACTAAGATCATGGCATCCGGTCCCATTGCTTCATGGCAAACAGATGGGGAAAAAGTGGAAACAATGACAGGCTTTATTTTCTTGGGCTCCAAAATCACTGCAGACAGTCCCTGCAGCCATGAAATTAAAGAAGCCTGCTCCTTGGAAGTAAAGCTATGACAAAACTAGACAGCATATTTAAAAGCAGAGACATTACTTTGCCAGCAAAGATCTGTCTAGTCAAAGCTATGGTTTTTCCAGTAGTCATGTATGGATGTGAGAGTTGGACCATAAAGAAGGCTGAGTGCCAAAGAACGGGTGCTTTTGAACTATGGTGTTGGAGAAGACTCTTGAGAGTTCCTTGGACTGCAAGGAGATCCAATCAGTTAATCCTAAAGGAAAACAATCCTGAATATTCCTCAGAAGGACTGATGCTGAAGCTGAAACTCCAATACTTTGGCCACCTGATGTGAAGAGCTGATTCTTTAGAAAAGATCCTGATGCTGGGAAAGATTGAAAGCAGAAGGAGAAGCGGACAACAGAGGACAAGATGGTTGGATGGAATCACCGACTCAATGGACATGAGTTTGAGCAAACTCTGGGAAATGATGAAGGACAGAGAAGCCTGGCATGCTGCAGTCCATGGAGTTGCAAAGAGTAGGACATGACTGAACAACTGAACAACAGCTTATAAGGGTTGTGAATTTTATAGCAGGCAAACATATGACACATATACACAATGTTTCCTCTTTTTTTTTTTTTTTTTTAACCAGCTATGGCCCAATTATGGTTAATTCTTAAGCCACAGGTATAAGAAGAGTGCATTTATTTAGATCAAGGAAAATAAAATTAAGATACTTAACAGTATATTTTACCTAAAAATGCCTTTAACTATTATACATCTAAATACACCGGGGTGTCTCCATCTCTTTTCTCCTCCTCCTCTAACTGCACTGCCAGTGGCAACCCACTGCTTTCCAGTCTGGCCTTCTATGGCCCTGCCTCTGGCAGCTGGCACAATTTTAGAGGGTGCTGGAGGGACACTGGAGGAAGAGGGCTCTAGTTCTTAATTCTTTTCATCTACCTACAGGAACATGGTACCATCCTTGGGGCAGCTTCTCTGCAGACCCCAAGGCTGGCTTAGAGAGGCACCCCTCCCCCTGGCAGGTTCCTGGGCATTTGTGTAGTGTGGCACTGCAGGAGGCAGACTCCGGTGGGTCCCACTGGTACAATACGGCAGTGAATGTCTGTGTAGGACACACCACATCTCCTCCAGTGAGATGTGGCCCCCAGCCTTTGGGATGAAGGGAATGGGACCCTCCTCCATATCTGTTGCTTCCTTGGGGGCTCTGCTGCCTGTGTCTGCTACTCCTATATTGCTTTACTACTCCTATCTTTTCTTTACCCACTGTAGCAAATCTCTCATTGTTTATAATACATTTTCCTGTTCAATTATTGTGTGGTTTCTATCTCCAGATTGCACCATGATACAGAAATACTGAAATGTTACATGGAAGACTACTTCTAAGGGGAAGATATTTGAAATTGAAACAATTTTTTAAAATGTAGTAATCATATAAAGCTGGAATGGCAAGATATTTTTAAAGTACAACATAAATACCTTATGACTGGCTTCAGAAAAACATTTAATTACTTTGATATCTAATGCTTTTAGCTGGCAGGGGTTTCAGTTTTGTTTTTTTTTTTCCTCCAATCTCTTCTGCTTAACAGTTAGTACTAAATTCTACCAAGTCACCAAACAGTGTTGCTGAAGCAAGGGCACTGATGAACTTAGGTTTATAAAGTCTTAATTTCCCCTATAAAACGATACCTACACTCATACTGACTCAATCCAATTTCATGTTACTGAATCAACATTTCCTAAGTGGTAACAATGTGTCAGGCATTTTGCTGAGAGTTGGGGACACAAAGTGAACCAAAGACCTTGCTCTCAAACAGCTGGTAACACCTGAGAGAGAGAGAGGACACACAGAAGCCTAGAGGACTAAAGCTACACAAAGGGAGGGAAGAGGAGGAGGTTATAAACTCTGTTATCTGGGGGGCAAGCTTGGGGAGGAGGGAGAAACAGGAAAAGGGCCTATGATCTGAATGACCTGTGGGTTGAGTAAGGAGAAAAAGGAGACATTTCAGAAAGATACAACATAAAAAGCAAAGAAGTATAAAATCGCAAGACCTTTTGAGGGAAATACAAGAATTTCTATACTTCAGAAATGTTAAATATAAGGGTGAAGGGAGCAGAAGTTGTGCCAATCACACCAACAGAGACCAGATGGCCGGATGCAGTTTGTGCCAAGCCAGGAATCTGAGCTCTGCCAGAGGGTCAGGATGATGGTTGGGTATCCTCGTTGCTCAAACACTGAGAAGCATAGTTTAGACAAATGATTGGTGGTGACAATCAGCCAGAACAGAGATTGGGATCAGCTACCAAGAGAGCACAGGAGACCAGGCAAAAAGCACTAAGGCCTTGATCTAGGGCAAGCATCGTGGGCTAGAGAGAGAGGCAGAAGGGAGACAATTAACACATCGTGATGAGTTCTAGGACATGTAAAGGCAAAGAAAACACGATGATTCAGTTTTTACTGGGGTGTCTGGATTCCACTAGCCACAGATGAATACAGGCAGAACAACATGTGGAGGGCAGGGGTTGCAGATGGTGGTGGGTAGATGGGGGGGGCATGGTCATTGATTATTAGTTTAGTTTTGATAATGGCCAGCTTTGAAAACCAAATAAAACAGTATCAAAGTATGGAACAAAACTCTCTGAAATACCTATATTTACAAACTGGGCAGAAGAATGGGATTGAGAGGAAGGCGGGTAGTGTTACAGAAAAAGATGGAAAAAAATATGACACGTCAGCAGTCAGGAGAGAGAGAATCAAGTACCACAAAGACTGGCAGAGATTTGTCTCTACCACCGTCAAGTCACCTGTGGCAGAGAAGACAGGTAAAGAGTAGGGAGTGATCTTCAGCAGGAGACGACACCTTGTAACCAAGTTAAGACAGCAAATATAAACTGTCCTTCTAGAAAACGTGGGTGAAAAGGAAAATGAGAGGGAGGGGAAAAGCTGAAATTGGGAAATGACATATAGGCAGTGAGGGAGACCAATCAGGAAACAAGGGCGGTGTGAGGTCTGGACGACAGAGAACAGTGAAGTATGTCACTTGTGAGACTAGTATATGGAAGCCTGCCATGCGCTCTCCCATCCTTGCCCAGGGTGGTTGGGGCTGGATGTAAGATGCTCTGAGGCAAGGAACCGAGGTTCTCCGTCTAATAGTCCCCTGCAGGCAGCCCAGAACCAAGGGAGTGGGCTGGAAAACAAATTCTTTAGCCCAGTTGAGCCACAGCATAAGTGTGGTCTCCGTGGACAGCTTGATGGCAACTTCACGAGAGACTCAGGAGCTCTCCTTACACATCCCACTGAACCCTTAAGCTCTCCTTACACATCCCACTGAACCCTTAATTTAACAAACTTTGAGTGGGATTCATGACTTTCCCATTATTTGCTCACCCTCTGCCCGTCTGCTTCAGTGAGCAGCAATACCTCCCCCTCCCTTCTGGAGAGACCTGGAAACTCTTCTCAACTCCACCATCTCCTCCATGTTTATTTCCCAACATACACCTTCTCACTGAACCCTGCTGACCCTACCCACCCCCAAATCCTTCTAAAATCCCTCCTTACCTCTTCATGCCCCTCACTGAGTCTAAGGGTAGCTGCCTCTTAATTGGCCTTCCTGCCTTGGAAATTTTCCTGACAGCCACTCTCTACTCTGATCTTCCCCCCTACTCTGATCTTCCCCAAGTTGTGCTCTTCACTGATAAAAAAAAAAAAAAAAAAAAAAAGTTATTTTTAGTCTGATCATTTAAATTTTTATCTAGCTTAAAAATTCTTCTCTGACTTGCCACCAAAAGTCATCAGCAAGGCCTTTGAGGTCCTACACTTCAACGGGTCCCAAACTACCTACCACTCTGGCTTCATTGCAAATGGCTCTGTCACTCAGTCTCCATACCCTGCCTCCACCATCTTTCCTTCAAACTCTTCCCATTATTCATCTCACAACCCCCAAGTCACCTCTAAGCTGCTCTCCAGATCCCCACTAATGCCTTGAATCATCCATAACCTATATTGTTTGTATGCAATCCTAGCACCCTTTCTTTTTCCTTCAAAGTCACTTTGTAACTGTAATAGGTAATTGTAAATTCTATTATATTTTACTCACATGAGGCTAAGTTCCATGAACCCAAATACAGTTTCACTCACCATTGTATTTGTGGCACTTAGTACTGGGTTGGCCAAAAAGTTAATTCAGGGTTTTCCCATAAAATCTTACTTTTTGGCCAACCTAATACCAAGGCAAGCACTTACAGAGTATCCACTGAATGAGAGAATGAGGGGGGAATAAACAGTTTGGATGGTTAAACTAATAATTCAATATTTCCCCTCCATGCAACTGTATAATTTAATTAGTTAACCAGTATGGTTTACTGAGTTTCAGTTATATTTACAGAAGAAAGAAGTATAGGAAATGGACCCTGTCCATATGATGGGAGAAGGAAAGACATCTCAGGGAAAGAGGCACAATAAGTGATGTCACAGAGAACCAGTTCAGTGAGAAAAATAAGATGTATGCTGTCTAAAAACCATACTATTGTCTAATTCTCAACCTGTGCTGTTTTTGCAGAAATGATAGCTTAAAATTTTTCAGATGTTGTAAATTATGAAACTATAACAATGATAGGTTTAGTCTCATTAGGTTGCAACTATCTTGATTCCTGTGTCCTTTCATAATAACACTTATCAAGTTAAAGGCAGGTAAAGTGTGACCCCGTGCCGAGGCCAGTCCCAGATGCTCGTCTCTGTGTCTACGGTGCCTTCCTCTCTAATGAAATTCTGTCTGAAGAACATGTAACTGGGGGCTATCCTGGCACAGAAGTGGCTTCAGGAATTTAGTTTACAAACACACCCACTGATAAGCAGATTTTGTCTCTCCAGAGCTCTTAGTATATTATCTCCTTTCATCCTCATCATTCCTGTGCCTTATTGCACTATCAGTCTCTTTGACAGATCAAGTGGGTAGGCAGAGAAGTGACTAGCTAAAAATCACAAAGTTACTGGGAGAATAGAGACTGAATCCCCACCTTTGGAATTTAAAAGCAACATCCCTTTGCTTTTTCTTCTTTCCCACTCTTCCACCCGACTGTACCCCTCCTCCTCCTACCAAGGGTTCACCCTGAGAGCCATATAGTATGCTGGGTGCTGGCCAACACTTATGGAATTACCAACCAGTGATCTCCTTCTGAAAAAGCCACTGAACACATCAATTCAGCATGGCGGGGTGGGGGTGGAGGTGTGATGGTCCTGACATCAGAAAGCTAACACCGTACGCATGCTGCCTTTCTCCACATCTTAGGGACTTTTAACTTGTACATGGGTCCTCTGATCACCACCAACTGCCACCCTTTCCATTCACCTGCTAAGTTTGTAGACCACAGAAGTTACTATCTTCAAGTCATGGTGAACTAACAACAAAATTGAAATGTGGTGACTGCAACAAGCAGCTATATCTGCAAAGGCTAAGTCTGCTCAGCTGTCCAAATAAAACTTCAAATACACTTTTTTTTTTTTTACAAAAGTACTTATTGTTCACATATTGCTTTTGATCTGAAACATGCATTGCTTCTTGATTCAAAAGGATTGTATAATGATGAGAAAAACATTATCTGCTTGCCAAATCATTGTGGCTATCTCTGAGATGGTTCCTGGGAAGGCTGCCAACATGTTTTCAGCCAGAAAAACACTGAGAAAGAACAAGAGCCCAACTTACAAGAGATGCCTTTTTCTCCTTAATAATAACAAAGAAAACACTGTTTAATAATTTCAATAACCTATGTAGCCCGTGGATAAACCTTCTTAAACTATTTTTCAGGTGTTATCAAATCCATGATTAATTTTTTTGGTAAAAGGGATGAATTTAATTTTACTAGATATCAAGTAATTCCCAGTTTTCCAGTATTAATACCATTATTTCTTATCAGGTCACATCTCATGCCTAAAGCTAGTTGACAGATTATTCCCTGTTGGCACTATATAATTTCAGGCATACCATCCATCCAAGTCTCCCTCAAACTATCTTTCCAGCATTCTCTTCCACTGCTCCCAAAAACATACTTTCTATTTCAATAAAGAAAAATACTTAACCTCCAACAGTCTCCACCCCAATAGCACATCCATTTGTTCCATAAATATTTAACAAAACATACTCCATGCTGGGCAACGTGCTCAGTGCTGGGGATTTACTGGTGAGCAAAATGGTATAGGTTTGCTGCCTTCACAGAACTTATAGTGGAAGAAACAAACGACAGAAACTAAAATGACTGTGGAATGATGAATGTTACTGAGAACTGAGCATTTTGGGCATGATGAGAGTTTGTAGCAAGGCTGTGAATCTACTGGAGGAAGTCACAGATCTTCCCTGAGGAGGTGAATGAGGGGTGAAGACAAAGAAGAAATCAGTTGAGACGTGAGGGGAGATCAAGGGAGAGTGGGGTGAGTGCGACACAGCTGGTCTCAGTGGGCTTTGGTGAAGGGAATGAACCTACAGTGATGAGAGAGAAGGGACTATAAGTCCTCAAAAGGTGTCTAGTCTTTATCCCCAGAGCATGGACTGCCATCCAAATGCTCAAGTCAGGAAGTCACATGAGAAAGACTGCATTTGAAAACAGCTGAAATTTATTCCAGGGTCTTTATTTATATTAACCTTGAAACATAAAGTAGGTGGTGGTATCTATTTTAAAGGTAAGAAACTAAAGCACAGAGAGGTAAAGACACTTGTCTGAGGTCACACAGCCGAACTGTAGAGGACTGAAAATTTAAGCCTAGACCATGCAATCAAATGTGATGATTTATCAACTTATGGCTCATTAAACTGAAGGGGAAAAAGTAAGGAGCAGACAGAATGAAGAGAATCAGGCAGAATATACTCCTGCCACTCCTTCCTGCTCTGTGAAGCTGTCCACAGTTTATGCCACATGTTCATTCTGGGCCTTCTTGCTGCTGCTGCTGCTGAGTCGATTCAGTCGTATCCGACTCTGCGCAACCCCATAGACGGCAGCCGACTAGGCTCCCCCATCCCTGGGATTCTCCAGGAAAGAACACTGGAGTGGGTTGTCATTTTCTTCTCCAATGCATGAAAGTGAAAAGTGAAAGTGAAGTCGCTCAGTTGTGTCTGACTCTTCGCGACCCCATGGACTGCAGCCTACCAGGCTCCTCTGCCCATGGGATTTTCCAGGCAAGAGTATTGGAGTGGCTGGGCCTTCTTAGCGTTGTCCATTCTCTCTGAAGGTAGGAAACATACCTGTTCTCCAGTGAGCAAATTCTGTACAGCATCATTATATCTCTCTCCTGCTTAGACTATGAACTTCTTTAGAACCACACCTTTAAAAATCCTCTGTAAGGTATGGTATCATTTGATAGGCAAATTTTGAAGAAAATAATGAGGTCCCTGTAGTCCTAATGGATTTTGGAAAGTTATTAAATCCAAATGGGGGTGTTTTGACCAGTGTGGGATGAAGTTTTCACTGATTCAATGTAAAGAAATGAACACTGAAAGTAATTTTAATAAAGCTCAATTTATTCCATATATTATTTGTAGAAATCATAGATACAAGTCACTTCTCTGTAATACAGTGCTGTTAACAGTAGATGGTGGGTTAGTTTTGTTTGTTTTGTAGTGGTTCATGACCTTTCTTGGCAAAAAATATTTGACCTCGGTGGTTTTTCCTTTCTTCCTTTCTGATCCATGAATTTTCAAGGTTTAGAAATCACTCCTTTAACCAATCCCATTCCCTTCAAAGATGTTAAGAAACTGTAACTTAAAACTGACAGGAGGGAGGAGGGTTCAGGATGGGGAACACATGTATACCTGTGGCGGATTCATTTTGATATTTGGCAAAACTAATACAATTATGTAAAGTTTAAAAATAAAATAAAATTAAAAAAAAAAAAACTGACAGCAAACTTAAAAAAATACCTATATATATATATATCTATATATAAATAAGTGTAAGTGATATGTCTAGACCTTTATAAACTGGGAAGCAGATGCTCTCAAAAGATCCTGCCTTATAACTTACCTAAATTCCTTATATCAACTCTTAAAGCCCTTAAAGCAGATCTAAACCCCTTAAACTACCAAAGGCTTCTCACTTTGTCTGCAGTAGGAATTGAGATGACTTTGCATTCAGATGAACTTAAATGTGATTTGAAAAGTATAAAAAAACTCTTTTTTGGGGGGAAAAATATGCATGCTATTCCTGTCATCAATATTACAAATTTTTATAAAGCTTTTTTCTTCTAATATGAGCTAATAGCAGATCCTTTAGTATTCCTTTATAGGTATTTTCCAGCTCAATGATTAGTTTAAATCTCCCTAAGCTGATGAAGAAAATCTCCTTAACCCTGTAACTATAGAGCAGGAAATGAAGTCTACCAAGTCACTCAATCCAAGCACAAATAAAAACAGAGAAGCATGATGACTGACTACTAGCTGGGCTTCTGATCTGTACAGACTGAAAGTCTTAAGGGCAAAAAGGTCAACTCCTATATGCATATATACAGTGAAAGAAAGGCATCACCCTCCCACTTTCCAACCCATTCCCTCACTCTTCCCGTTTCATTCAACGTTTCACAGTATTATAGAAAATTAAAGAAAACTTTGAAAGCTCCTTAAAGAAGGTTGAGCACTGAAGACTGACACTTTCGAATTGTAGTGCTAGAGAAAACTCTTGAGAGTCCCTTGGACAACAAGGAGATCCAATCATTCAATCCTAAAAGAAACCAGTCCTGAATATTCATTGGAAGGACTAATTCTGAAGCTGAAGCTCCAATGCTTTGGGCACCTAATGCAAAGAACTGACTCATTGGAAAAGACCCTGATGTTGGGAAAGATTGAAGGCAGGAGGAGAAGGGGATGACAGAAGAAGAGATGGTTAGATGGCATCACCTACTCAACGGACATGAGTCTGAGCAAACTCCAGGAGATAGTGAAAGACAGGGAAGCCTGGAGTGCTGCAGTCCATGGGGTCACAAAGGGTTGGACATGACTGAGTGACTCAACAGCAGCAGCAAGTTCACAGGTTGAGGTGCTTTATTCTGCCTATATTATGGAGAGGTTTGCTTGTTTGGAGATTTTTTTTTCCCTGTATTATAATGATATAGAAAATAAATTTTTAAAATGTGTATTACTTTACAGTCTTAGTATCTAATATTCAGTAAATCCTTAAAATCATTTCTTTCCATTGTATGGAAGAAAATGTGGTTTCCAGGTTTACAATATTCCAACTTTGTGTAGTGCTTCTTATCTCATCCTCATGTCTGCTGCACTGCTCTTGGCCATGAAAGAATGTACCAAAACCCAAAAGGAAATCAGACCTGAGTGTCCAAAGTGTGACCCAAGCTGAGAGACTGAGCTGTACTGTGTCAGTTTCCTCGCTGGAGGAATAGGAATAAATATCACTTTTTCTCACACAGTTTTTTGAGTATTACATGAAATAATACAGTAAAATGTGCTCTTAATCAGTTATGCAAACTGTGAATCTGTGGACCAATGCAAGCACCCGAATCATTACCTGTCCCTTAAGAAGTAGAGAACATGTCTTTAGAAACTTGCAGTGATGAGACATTGCCCTTTCATTCCTGTACCCTATTTTATACCAACATCATGTTACAAAAATGTGCAAACATATGGAAAACAGAAGAAAGTCTGTAGCGGTTTGAAAATCACTGATTTAACCAATCCCATTACCAAATGTGAAGAAACCGTAAGTTAAAATAAACAGCAAACATTCTCTTTTGTTCTGAAATTTACTTCCTGCCCTGTTTTCACAAATAACATTTTTTAAATTAATTTATTTTTTATTGAAGGATAATTGCTTTACAGAATTTTGCTGTTTTCTGTCAAACTTCAACAAGAATCAGTTTTTCTTTCATGTAACTATCTGTCTTCTCCACTGACTTAAATTATTTTCATTATATATTTCAGAGTTAGTGAAATACACGATCTTGTGTTTTAACAAAATAATCCACAATGGATTGAAAATAATATGAGTCCTTTGCTGCAGATACATCATCAAGAAAGTTTTCTGAGAAGATGTTGACACAGAAATTGGGAGAAGATATTTCTAAGAATCAAATTATATTTTCCACAAGACTATCAGTGCACTGGAAAATAAGCTACTGCCCTTTCAAACGGCAGCTAAGAAAACATGAATCTTGAGGACTGCAAGTCATTTACTCTTGATGAGCCAAGAGCCTACACGCAGACGAAGTTCCAAAACTAAGAAAGAATTTCTGGAAAGTAAATCAATCTTAAAAGCAACATTGAAACGAGTTGCCAGTCCAGGTTTGATGCACGATACTGGATGCTTGGGGCTGGTGCACTGGGACTACCCAGAGGAATGGAATGGGGAGGGAGGAGGGAGGAGGGTTCAGGATGGGGAACACATGTATACCTGTGGCGGATTCATTTTGATATTTGGCAAAACTAATACAGTTATGTAAAGTTTAAAAATAAAATAAAATTAAAAAAAAAAAGGCAAACATTCTTTAAGTCAAAGAAAAATGAACCCCACACCTTTAGAACCACATCTCCCTGGCAAGTAACGACTCTAAATAAAAACGTGTTGGATGAGTTCTGCAGTTTGTACTGTGTAATTATTTGTTTTTCCACCAGATGGCAACTATGGGTGGAATAATGATATTTTTTAATCTCAGAATGTCATTTTCAGGATTGCGCAAGACTTCAAAGGTATAAATCCAATCACCCTTTCAGAGCTTGAATTCTCTCACGACCGTGGCCACCATCATTAAAACGACATCCAAACCACCAAACTCCTTAAGGGAAGAGAAACCCCCAGTTCATGGGGGGACAATAACCTGTGTGTGCATGCTTGCTAAGCCAATTCAGCTGTGTCACTCTGTGAGACCCCATGGTCTTCAGCTCGCCAGGCTCCTCTGTCCATGGAATTCTCCAGGCAAGAATACTGGCGTGGGTTGCCATTTCCTCCTCCAGGGGATCTTCCCGACCCAGGTATCAAACCCAGGTCTCTTGTCTCCTGCATTGGCAGGCAGGTTCTTTACTAGTGCCACCTGGGAAGCTCAACCTGTCTATGGACAGGACCAACTACCGGAAAGTCCTTTGTTTCCACAGGTAGCTGTCACTTTCTCACCTACTTCTTACCTCTGTGATAGTAGAGGCTATCTAAATTCTCCCCAAGGCCATTCTTCAGGTTTTAACAGCAGCTAATGCTGTCTTCTGGAGAAGGCAATGGCACCCCACTCCAGTACTCTGGCCTGGAAAATCCCATGGATGGAGGAGCCTGGTAGGCTGCAGTCCATGGGGTCGCTAAGAGTTGGACATGACTGAGCGACTTCCCTTTCACTTTTCACTTTCATGCATTGGAGAAGGAAATGGCAACTGCTGGGAGCCGGCATATTGCATATTGAGTGAGGATCTGTAATAGCTCAACTGGAATTCTATCACTGCCGAGAGCCAGCGTGAGGCACTCCACCCATGACAAAGGTCATGAGGAAGGAGGCTCGGCATACGCAAAGGCGGGATCGAGCCTCAGGAGTCCCCCTGGAAATTCTCGAGCATCTACCCCCAAAACCAGAGTCTGCCTACTTTCTGCTTTGTGCTTTCACCTACACCTCTGACTTTACGGGGGGCTGTCTCCCACTACCTCTCTCTGAAAAAAGAGTTAGCTTACAGCTCCAGTTAATAATTCTTGGATGTGACAGTGTTTAACCTACAAACTCCTTTGGAAATCCTCTAGCCTGCCTGAATAGGTTTTTCCGGCCACATGTGATTGTTCAGAGCCTCCCAACTGTGAGAGGCAGGAGATGTTCTAAACTGCCTAAACACAGATTCCTTTGAGTAGTTAAAAGATTGATTAGAAATTGTATTGGTGAAGGGTTTTTCACTTGTTGGGCCAATGTTTGCTGCTAAGTCTCCATACTCCTTACCTACTGTGTCCTTGGCAGTGTATTGATTGATATAATGGGTGTATAGAAATGTAAAATGCAGCTTTGTTCAATGCTTTTTAGAAGGCTGGCGCCTGACTTTGGAATAATCACCTTTAGAGAAAGATAAGTTTCTTAAAATGTTAACAGGCCTCCGGGCCAGAAGATGATGTCTATCACCTGAACTTTTGCATATGATAAGTTTACAGGAAAAAAGCCTGGCTTGCTGCATGACTCTACCCCTTCCCCCATTATCCTCTATGCATAACTTAAGGTATAAAAACTACTTTGGAAAATAAAGTGCGGGCCTTGTTTACTGAAACTTGGTCTCCCCATGTCATTCTTCCCTTTAACTTCCGGCTGAGCGTCCATCTGGAGCGTGGATGTCCTCTGCGACCATTTATTTGCCTGGGCTTCTAAGACCCACTCGAGAAGGTGTCTAAGGTGGGGCACCTTCCGCTATTCGAGAGGGCGCCTGCGGCCTCCGTGGTCAGAGCTAACCTGGTGTCACGGGTTATATTGATTTTCCGCGTAAACCAAGCCACTCAGCTTCTTTTCTCCACTGAATTTTCCTACTGAGCTATCCTTATTTCAGCCGCTTTTCTCCACTGAATTTCCTCACTGAGCTATCCTTATTCTATTACTCTTTGTATCCTTAATTAAAGTGTAATTAAGCAGTTATTCCCTGACCCTCGCCTAGCCGTCTCTCCTTCGAATACCCTGGATCAGCCGGGGCTGGTCCCCGGCAGGTGGCGCCCGAACAGGGACTTCGAAGGTAAGCTCCCTGCAATTAGGGTCATCAGCCCTTTTTGCTCCCCCGTTCTCGGAACAACTGGGTCATCAGCTCTCTTGTTCCCCCACGGAGCAGTTTGGGTCATCAGCTCTACTGCTCCCCCCTCGAAACAGTTTGGGTCATCAGCCTTCTGTTTCCCCCCCGGGACAATCTGGGTCATCAGCCCCTATTGTCCTTCCAATGTTCGGGACGGCTAGGACCCCACTCAAGGGTGCCGCGGACCCCCCTGTAGGATAGACAGGGCTGAGGAGTGGGAAGTGTTGAAAGTGTTGAAGACTTAGAGAAAACGGTTTCTGAAGTTAAAAGGCCAAAGAAAAGCCTGATCTTTTAAAAGCTAAAAGCTTTATCTTCTATTATACTTAATTTTCTGACATGGGTAACACTGAAACTAACAATGGCAACTCTTTATACAAGTAATCTTCAAACTGATAAAGAGGCTACTGTTAATTTAGATACTTGGGTGAAGGTAAAAAACAACTAAAAACTTATGCTATAAATATGATTAAAAATGTTCTGGACCCTCGCCTAGCCGTCTCTCCTTCGAATACCCTGGATCAGCCGGGGCTGGTCCCCGGCAGGCGTCATGAGGCTGTGGGATAGCCTATGGGAGAGGCTATAGCGGTGGATGGTAGTGGGTCTCCACCTTCTGCGCAGATCATATTTTCTGCCATTGACAAAAAAAAAAAAGGAGGGAGACTGTGCTCTACCTCCCGACAAAGGAGAGGGCTTACAGGACGCTGCGGCCGGGCGCCCTGGCGAGCCCCCTCCCCCTCTACACAAACCTTTAAAAATTTATCCAACAATTTCTGATTTAAGGCAGCTACCCCACCTCCGCTTGCACCTCCCAGGGCCTAGGAATTCCCCAGTTTACATCCAAGCCTCCCAGAGCATTGCCTAAGGCTAAAAAAGATTTAAAAAAAAAAAAAAAATTCTTTTAAACAAAGGAGCTTTTAAAGAATACACAATATACAGAGCCTGCTCATTGCAGAAAAACCCCTGGGGGGGGGGCCTCACCCAAGCAAAAATAAAAACAAAACAAAAAAAAAAAGTAAAAAAGGAAAAAAAGTAGAGAAAGATGTAAAGATAGAGAAAGAGCTAAAGACTGAAAAAGAGGAACGGAGAAGGAAGGAATCAGGGAACGCATCAAGATAGAGAAAAGAAGTTAAAAAAAAAGAGATAACAGAAAAAGATAAAAAGAAAAAAAAAATTAAGGAAGAGAAGAGGATAAAGAGAAAGAAACGAAGGAAAGAAGGGTAGCGAAAAAAGAAGGGTGAAAAAAAAGTGAGAAAGGCAGGAAGAGAGAGAGAAAGACAGTAAGAGACGCTGTGACCAGGTGCCCTGGCGAGCTCCCTCCCGCTCTGCACAAACCTTTAAAAAACAAAAAACTTATCCACCACTTTCTGATTTAAGGCCATCGCCGCCGCCTCCGTTTGCGCCTTTCAGGGCTCAAGAGTTCCCCACTTTGCCCCCAAAGCCTCTCAAAGTGTTACCTAAGCCTGAAAAAAAAAAAAAAAAAAAAAAGTTTTTTAAACAGTGGAGCTTTTAAAACAGACTGCCTGCACGATATGCAGAGCGTGCTCCTTGGAGAAAACCCCCTCAGGGGGGTCTCACCCAGGCTAAGAGAAAAACCGTAAGGGGATTTAACAACAATATTAACCCTTGACTAGCTGGTTACTCCAATTCCAATGGGAGTGGCTGGCCCCCTGCCTGAGGGCATTGTAGGACTTGTGCTAGGGCGAAGCTCGCTTTCTTAAAAAAAAAAAAAAAAAAAAAAAAAAAAATTCGGTGGTACATGGTGTAGTAGATTCTGATTATATTGGAGAAATTAGTTTTGATCTCACAGCCTACCAAAACTGCAAATTAATAAAGGTCAAAGAATAACACAGTTTTTGCTTTTACCTTATCAGACAGGAAAAAACTTGACTTCTCAAGCTAAGAGCCACAGAATATTTGGATTTAGTGATCTAGCTTTTTGGGTGCAGAAAATTACAGCTCCAAGGCCTTTAAAAGATCTTTTAATTCAAAAAAGTAAAATCTCAGGGCTATTAGACACAGGAACAGACGTCTCTTAACATTTCTGGGAAAGACTGACCCAGCTCCTGGCCAACACATACTACTGAAAATGAGTTGGTGGGATTAGAAAAAGCAGAGTGGGAATGCTATAGAGAAAAAGGTGAGAGAGCGTTTAAAACCTTGAAGAGTAGTGAGTTCCCCGTTGCTGGAAGTATTCAAACAAAGATTAGATGGTTACTTGTCATCTAAAAAGCTATAGACCAGATTTAGTTTACAAAACGATAACTGGAGAAGCTTATAAAGATATTGTACAACACCTCTTTACTTGCTTCTCATATTTAGGTGCCAAAAGTTTTAAAAATTGATAATGCCCATTTAAAGATTGTTTACTAACTTTAAATGATTTCCAAAAATTATTAGGAGACAGTAATTAGATACACCCACATTTAAAACTGACTACTGCAGATTTAAAGCCTTTGATTACTTAAAAAGCAATCCTAATTCCAGTTCTAAGAGAAAGTTGACTAAATGAGACAGTCAGCTCTTGTTAAAGTAGATGAGACTTTAAATGATCAGTTAATTAGGATTAATATTACCAAAAGATGAGATTAAACTATTCTTGCCACAAAACATACACCTACAAGGCGCTTGTGACAAAAAGGCCCATTGGTTCCATCTATCAGTGACCCCAAGAAAAATAGTTTTATCTTTTCCCAGCCTGGTGACACAATTAATTATAAAAGGAAGAAAAAAGAAGTGTAAAACTTTTTAGAAAAAAAGTAACAAATATAATAATTTCACTCAATAAGGATCAACTGCAAGTCTTTTACAAAATAGTGATGATTGGCAAGTTGCCCTGATAGATTTCAAGAGTCAAATTTTGTTTCATTTGCCCTCAAGCCCCCACAGTAGTTAAAAGTTCAAAAATGTTAGATTGGAAGTTTGAGGATACCTGTGAAACTTTCCAACCCTATGTAGTTCCTATGCTCCCCTTTACCCTATGGGGGAGGGACGTGCTGTCTCAAATAGGAGATACTCAGAGAAGGGTTTTCTCAATTTCTTAGTTGTCAACAGGCGGTACAATTAACAATACTTTATATGTTGTTATAAATACATAATATAAATATATTTACATAATTACAGTTTGCCTAGTTAGGTATGGGTATAAATAAAATATAATAAAGGTATACCTAATTCTATTTATAGATCTATACTTGATTAATTTGTATATAAATATGTATGCCATATATGCATATTATATATATACTGTATAATTAAATATGTATTGCAGTAATATAATGTGTGAGTGGCTGATATTAATTGGTATAGATTGATGTGCTGTGATGATATATGTTCTATATACCGTATAATTATATATGTGTGACATGTATTATTGCAGTACATTGGTTTGTGTTGGTTGGTATTAGCTGTGTATGTATTGTATTGCTGTAATATATATATTAATATATTATAAAGATTAATTCAAGTATATCGATTTATATATATTATATGGTAACAAGTATAAACTATATAAATACATTTTACATTTAGGTATATCTGTATACTAAAATGAGATAAGGAGGTTATACATTTATTTTTTAAATTTATACAAAGACCTAAACTAAACATTAGACCTAAATTAACATATCTTTAAATTCATGTTGTTAAAATGTAAATTTTAAAAATTAAAAAATTAAATTGACAACTGCTTGACAATTCCTTTGCCATAAAACCCCCATAGGTGTAATTGGGGAAGCCAGGCAAAAAATTGGTTTTATGGCAAAACGGCTCCCTAGAGTGGGTCCATCTTCCCGCTCAAACTAAAAAAGTAGTGGCTTCTTATCTAGGATTAATAGCTACTTTGATATTAAAAGAAAACGGAACATTGAATTATTTGGTAAAGAGCCATCAGAAATTGTAATTCCATATAATAAAAAACAACTTGATGTGCTTCTAATGTTTGAAAATTGGCAGATTACTATAAGAAACTATTTTGGTCAAAATTTTTGCATCATTTTCCTTCACATGTTTTGCTGAATTTTATATCCAGACATCCAGTTATTTTTCCTGTCAGATGTAAACAGTCTCCTATTCCAAATGCTCAGATAGCCTTTACTGACAGGTCAGCAAATGGTAAAGCCTCCATAGTTACTAAAAATCACCAAAAGGTTTTAGAAACACAGGAAACTTCAGCTCAAAGAGCTGAACTAACAGCAGTCATAGAGGCTTTTGCTATGTTTACAGATGAGGAATTTAATCTTTACTCTGATTCTCAGTATGTGGTCAGGCTGATTCCACACATTGAAACTGCGGTTTTGCCTGAAAATAAAACTACCATATTTCATTTGTTAACTAAGTTACAGCAACAAATTTGGAAAAAAAAATATTTTTCATTGGACACATTCGGGCTCATTCCAGATTGCCTGGCCCTTTAAATGCCTTTAATGATTTGGCTGACTTGTTAACCAGAAATACAGTGGCTACTGTGATTGAGGAGGCCAGAGCCTCTCACTCACTTCATCATCAATACGCTACTGCTTTAAGACATCAATTCCAAATTCCCAGAGAGACTGCTCGAGAGATTGTGCGTTCTTGCTTACACTGCCCCACTGTTTATAATAGTCTACCTATGGAAGTTAATCCTCATGGTCTCAAACCTAACGTACTCTGGCAGACAGATGTAACTCATGTTTCTTCATTTGGAAAACTGTCCTTTGTTCATGTAACTGTAGATACCTTTTCTCACGTTATTATTGCAACTGCTCGTACCAGAGAGGCAGGTAAAGATGTGATACAACATCTCTTTACTTGTTTTTCATATTTGGGCCTGCCAAAAGCTCTGAAAACTGACAATGCTCCTGCTTACACTTCTAAGTCTTTTCAGAAATTTTGTATAAAGTTTCAAATTAAACATAATACAGGCATCCCTTATTATCCACAGGGACAAGCCATTGTTGAAAAAACACATCAAACATTAAAAATCCAAATTCAAAAACTAAAAGAAGGGGAGTTTAAGTATAGTTCTCCCCATCAAATCTTGCAACATGCTCTTTTCGTAATAAATATTTTAAATACTGATTTCAGCCAGAACTATTGCAATGCTTCGTCATTGGTGCCTGGAGCAATTAAATGCAAAACCATTAGTCAAATGGAAGGCCCTCTCAGGACAATGGAAGGGTCCTGACCCATTATTAACTATCGGTCGAGGATGTGCTTATATTTTTCCACAGGATGCAGATTCTCCAATTTAGACAGGCTGATTCACCATGTTGCAGACCCCCAGACATCCAGTTCACCCATTGCTTCGATCACAAAAGAGGAGCCCGCCAGAAGGGGAGGCAAGATAAACATCGAGATCCCGGCGGGACGGACGGGGCTGCTGCAGCGCGAACTCCAACCAGAAAATAATTCTACTTATTCTGATTTGGCTTGTCTACCCTCTCCTTATGTTTTTCTCTTTACCAATGATTCTGGAAAACTTAATGTACATGTGACTTTAAACTGGTGGACCCAATGTAGTGACCTGTGAATAATGTATGCTTTCATCTTGTTTAAACCCTCAATATAATGTTTGCTCCTTTGTAAGTGTTACAACGCCCACCTTATCTTATAATGTAACCACTTATTGATATAACTATAGTCTTGCCGTGTTACAACAACTTCAGGATTTAATGCGATTGCGACGATTTGTGGGCTTACTTATTTTAGGAATATCAGCTTTAATAACCGCAATTACTTCTGTTACTGTGGCAGCAATATCATTGACTCAACAAGTACATACTGCCCAATATGTTGATACCATGTCTAAAAATGTTTCTTTAACTCTAACAACACAGGAAGCTATAGATAAGAAATTAGAGATGAGAGTAGACGCCTTAGAAGAGGCAATAATGCATATTGGGACTGATTTACAGGCTTTAAAAGTGAAAATGGCTCTGTCTTGCCACGCTGATTACCGGTGGATATGCGTGACATCTTTAAAGGTAAACGAGACAGATTATAAATGGGAAAAAATCAAAAATCATATCTCAGGTGTTTGGAACAGCTCTGACATTGGCCTGGACTTAGGGAAACTTCATAATCAAATACAGACCCTGAAACACTCTTGACTGGATTTTACCGCAGCTAATGACTTTTTTCACACCTTCTCTAACTTTTATTTCAGGAAAAAACATTCTGTCTAATATCCTTGGATACATCGCTGCTGGTGCTTTAATTTTGCTTCTCATATTCATTCTTCCTTGTATTGTCAGGATTCTTCGGCAGAACATTCAGAAGCTCGCGACTGAGCTGCATCTGGCTGTTTTAAGAAATAAAAAAGGGGGAGATGCTGGGAGCCGGCATATTGCATATTGAGTGAGGATCTGTAATAGCTCAACTGGAATTCTATCACTGCCGAGAGCCAGCGTGAGGCACTCCACCCATGACAAAGGTCATGAGGAAGGAGGCTCGGCATACGCAAAGGCGGGATCGAGCCTCAGGAGTCCCCCTGGAAATTCTCGAGCATCTACCCCCAAAACCAGAGTCTGCCTACTTTCTGCTTTGTGCTTTCACCTACACCTCTGACTTTACGGGGGGCTGTCTCCCACTACCTCTCTCTGAAAAAAGAGTTAGCTTACAGCTCCAGTTAATAATTCTTGGATGTGACAGTGTTTAACCTACAAACTCCTTTGGAAATCCTCTAGCCTGCCTGAATAGGTTTTTCCGGCCACATGTGATTGTTCAGAGCCTCCCAACTGTGAGAGGCAGGAGATGTTCTAAACTGCCTAAACACAGATTCCTTTGAGTAGTTAAAAGATTGATTAGAAATTGTATTGGTGAAGGGTTTTTCACTTGTTGGGCCAATGTTTGCTGCTAAGTCTCCATACTCCTTACCTACTGTGTCCTTGGCAGTGTATTGATTGATATAATGGGTGTATAGAAATGTAAAATGCAGCTTTGTTCAATGCTTTTTAGAAGGCTGGCGCCTGACTTTGGAATAATCACCTTTAGAGAAAGATAAGTTTCTTAAAATGTTAACAGGCCTCCGGGCCAGAAGATGATGTCTATCACCTGAACTTTTGCATATGATAAGTTTACAGGAAAAAAGCCTGGCTTGCTGCATGACTCTACCCCTTCCCCCATTATCCTCTATGCATAACTTAAGGTATAAAAACTACTTTGGAAAATAAAGTGCGGGCCTTGTTTACTGAAACTTGGTCTCCCCATGTCATTCTTCCCTTTAACTTCCGGCTGAGCGTCCATCTGGAGCGTGGATGTCCTCTGCGACCATTTATTTGCCTGGGCTTCTAAGACCCACTCGAGAAGGTGTCTAAGGTGGGGCACCTTCCGCTATTCGAGAGGGCGCCTGCGGCCTCCGTGGTCAGAGCTAACCTGGTGTCACGGGTTATATTGATTTTCCGCGTAAACCAAGCCACTCAGCTTCTTTTCTCCACTGAATTTTCCTACTGAGCTATCCTTATTTCAGCCGCTTTTCTCCACTGAATTTCCTCACTGAGCTATCCTTATTCTATTACTCTTTGTATCCTTAATTAAAGTGTAATTAAGCAGTTATTCCCTGACCCTCGCCTAGCCGTCTCTCCTTCGAATACCCTGGATCAGCCGGGGCTGGTCCCCGGCAGGCAACCCACTCCAGTGTTCTTGCCTGGAGAATCCCAGGGACGGGGGAGCCTGGTCGGCTGCTGTCTATGGGGTTGCACAGAGTCGGACATGACTGAAGCGACTTAGCAGCAGCAGCAACACTGTCTTCAGCCTTCCAGGTTAAACACTCCTGAGGTGACAGGGGCTCTCCTGGCACACACTCCACTTTTCTTTCTTTTAGCATGGGACCCTTGTTCCTTTCAGCCCTCTGCCCAAGTAGTCATCTTCTTGACAAAACCTCTATTTAAAACTGCCAACTCTGCCTCTGACAATTCCATCCTATTTTGTTTTCCTACACAGCACTTACAATTATTCAATAAATTATATTTATTATAATTTCTTTCCAGTAGAAAGAAAGCTCTGAGGGCGCTGGGTTTACTCACCCCTGTGTTTCCAGGGCAAATCAATATTTAATGAATGCATGCATGAAATGCTTCACCAATGAATATGCCATATGAGAAAAATATATTAATGCAAATGGACAGCAATTCTAGTTACAGAAGCAATGCTTCTATTAACGCAGTGTGTTGTGTGTTAGTCATTCAGTCCTGTCTGACTCTTTGCAACCCCATGGACTGTAGCCCCATCAGGCTTCTCTGTCCAAGGAATTCTCCAGGTAAGAATACTGGAGTGGGTAGCCATTCCCTTCCTGACCCAGAGATTGCACCCTGGTCTCTTGCATTGCAGGGACATTCTTTACTGTCTGAGTCACCAGGGAGGTCCATTAATGTACTAGGAAAGGCCAAGCACCTTGAGATGAACTGCTTAGATGCTCAATGACTCGTCTTGTACTTACTTTCAGCTACAATTTTGAAGACACTGACTCTCCCTCCAGTGTTTGTGAAGCTGGTTTTATGGTCCCAAACCTAAGAATTTATGTTTCTTTTCTGAATTCCATGTACATCCCACTGTTTTCATATGTTATTTTCAGACCATTAGTGAATGAAAGAAAGTGAAAAGTGAGCTCCTCCGTCTGTCCATGGGATTTTCCAGGCAAGGGTACTGGAGTGGGTTGCCATTTCCTTCTCCAGGGGGATCTTCCCAACCCAGGGATTGATCCCTGCTCTTCTGCATTGTAGGCAGATGTTTTTACCCTCTGAGCCACCAGTGAAGTCCAGGATTTAGTGAATAGGTGGTGTGAAATACTATCCTTTCCAATGTGGGCTGCCTAGTCCAGTGCATGGACTCCCCAAGCTGTTTCAGCTTCTCATTTTCCTCACCTTTACTGTGAAATTAATAAGCTGCTATCTACTATCTATTCATTTCCTTACAACTCTCTTCGCAATGTGAGAGTGGTGGTAAAGAAGCCAGAACTGGAAAAGGAAAGGAGCAAGCATTAATGCACAAGCTATGCATAAAATCTGAGAGCAGCAGCACCTGAAATGCACCTAAACATGTGTCTTGGAAAATTTAACAACTCTTATTTGTGCAAGGTTTTAAAATTTACAATTATTTTCATTTACATTATTTCTATCTGATTACAACTGTGTGATGCATCCGTTTCTGAGAATGAACTGACCCTCTGAGACAGGAGAGGTTCTTAAACTTGAATGTCCATCAGAATCAAATAGAAGACTTGCTAAAATAGATTCTGGGTCCCCCAGAGTTTAGGTCTGCAGTGGGGCCTGAGACTGTGTAGTTCCAACAACTATATGAGTTCAGGTGAAGCTCATGCTGCTGGTCTGAGGACCACTGTTCCGAGATGTTCTGCCCTGGGGCAAGGATATGAGTGTGCAGGTCATCGAGTGGAAAAGCATGATGTTCTTTTCAATAGGGCAAGTGTGCTTCCAAGGCCCAAACTTCTAAAACAAACTGATGTTATTAGGAGAATTATAAAAATTTCTTTTTTGTCCCTTTCCAACTTCAGAGGAAAGGAAAGGTATGGAAAACCCCTCTGACTAAAGTTTTTACATGAGGGAATGACTCGTTTTCAGCATCAGTACCTCTAATTGGGAGTGGCCATTCCTAGAGCTTAATTTTGCTTTTTCACTCAATCAGATATACCCTTCCCACACCCTCGTCTACCCACACGCCTCTTGCCTAATTACATCTCATGAGTTACTACTTTAACCCCCTCCTGTTAGCACTTTCAGGCCCTATAGTTAAGATTTTTCTTCTAAGGCCCAATCCTTTAAGTCCTCAACATTAGACTCACCTAAACATGTTCCCCATTACTTAAAAACTAGCTTTTCAAGCCACCTGTAGTGTAGTGGTAAAGATCAGGAGCTGTGGAACCAGACTGAGTTCAAATACAGGCTCTGCCACATACTGACTGTTTAACTTTGGGCAAGTTACTTAGCCTGGCTGGGCCTCAGTTTCCTCATCTAAAGAATGGGGGTATTGATAACACCTACCTCAGAGTTACTGTTTGGATTAGTGGGTTTCTACCTGTGAAGCTTATATAATGGTAAGTGTACTGTAGCTCTTGTTATCACTACCACCCTCATCATCATTTTGACAATCATCAACTTTACTCAGGCTGTCACACATTTTTGAGAGAAAAAGGCCTATTACTACAACTTTGCAAATGGAGATAGGGGTTCAAAGTAGTAACATTAAATTTCATTTAATAGTAAATTACAATTAATGTGAAAGTAAACAGATGAATTCTGATTAATAAATTACTACAATTAAGCACTTAGCATATATCATGTCTTTTGCTGTATTTTACCTTAATTAGCACAGACCTATACTTTGAGTCATGTAGTAAAGCACCTGTAAGTTCTTTGGGTTCCTCAAATTGTGCATACTAAAAATTGGAACTCCCCTTCTACCCTAAACTTGCTTCATCTAACTATATTTTCTACCTCAGTGAATGATATCACCTCCTATAGGCCCAGGTCAGAAACCAAGGAGTCATCCTTAACTCTTCACTCCTCCTCAACTCCTTCTAGACCACCCCCTTCTCTTTTGCATTCACTCTGCAGGTTGCTAAACTGCAGATGAAAATTACGGGTAGAGGTAAGTTTTGAAATCACTGCTACTTTGGTCAGTAAGAAATGAAGTAGAAAATTCCCATCAGCAAATAAAATCAAAGAATATTATCTGGGACATGACCCACCTTTGATTCATCTCACCCAATTCACCTGCTGTTTTTGTTCATATTTTCACCTTATCAACTCCTGGGTTATTACAACCACCTCCAAAATTCCCGTTCTTCATTTTCCGTAACCAAAATTCTACATGACATTCAAACTTCTTTAAAATACACTGTTGTTCACTGTTTCTTCCATGAGAATGTCCTCTTCCACACTGAGCAGTTCCATTTCAAATGTTATTTCCTTATTTAAGAGTTCCTTGCTTCTCTAGTTGAAATCCACTCCTCCATACACCCAGAAATCTTTATCAATTTCTCTCCATGAAATGTAATCCTTTATAACTTGATATTTAGATGTTTATCTACATATTTTCAGGAAAATGACAATAAGTAAATCTGAAGGAATCAGAGGATGAAATTGGGAACCCAACTAACATAAAGGCCTTTTGGAACAGCCTTATTTTTGGCAGTGGTTTTCAAACTTGTCTGCACGTTGGAAACACCTGGGTACCCAGTACCAAGGCCCTATCCCAGAGGTCTTGGGTACAGTCAGGGTACTGAGCATTTTAAAAACTCTCCAGGAGGTTCTGATGTGTAACCATGGCTAAGAAGTACTGGTCTATGGAGGAATAGAAATAGCTGAGATTAATATAAGAATTTTTAAACAGAAGTAAAGATCTGGTGGATATCAACAGAGACAAATCAGGGTAGGCAAATGATACTATAGAAAAAAAGTGTGGAAAACAAGAAATTCGGTATCACTTGGTACACAGAATAAGACTGAAATGTCTTACAACTGGTTCTAGGCTGAAGCTGGAGAAGATAAGATGGGATGAGAAAGCATGGTTACGGGCAACTCTGCTTGGGATGAGAACAAAGAGCAAATGGTAGGAAGGTCAAGAGGATTCAGAGAAAGAATGCTGAAGAAGTCGCCGTTAAGTTGGGAAGTTTTTAGAACTGACAGAACTTATGTGGCAGCAATGAAAGTGGAAGTGTTAGTCGCTCTGTCTTATCTGACTCTGTGACCTCATGGACTGTAGCTGGCCAGGCTCCTCTATTTATGGAATTCTTCAGGCAAGAATACTGGAGTGGGTAGCCATTGCCTTCTCCAGTGGCTCTTCCCAATCCAGGGATAGAACCTGGGTCTCCTGCATTGCAGGCAGAGTCTCTACCATCTGAGCCACCAAAGAAGCAGCAACAGTGCTGCTGAATTAGGAGATAAATGTTACTAATGTAGGAACGTCCCCAAATCAGTTACCCTGGGCGTCAACAATGAGAAGAAAAATTCCTACCAGCAGCTGAAATCAAAGAAAACATCTTAGAGGCCTGACAAAAATGACAGCATAATCGTAAAGACAGATATTATAAGCTGTGGTGTCGCTATTAAAAAAAAAAGGGACATTTTGGTTGTGAGGTTATGATGATATTTGAGCTTAATATATACATTAAGGAGATCAAACCAGCCAATCCTAAAGACAATCAGTCCTGAATCTTCATTGGAAGACTGATGCTGAAGCTCCAATACTTCGGCTTCCTGATTCGAAGAGCGGACTCATTAGAAAAGACTCTGATGCTGGGAAAGATTGAAGGTGGGAGGAGAAGGTGATGACAGAGGATGAGAGGGTTGGATGGCATCACCGACTCAATGGGCATGAGCAAGCTCTGGGAGATGGTGAAGAACAGGGAAGTCTGGTGTACCTCAGTCCATCGCATCACAAAGAGTTGGACACGACTGAGCAACTAAACAACAAATATACACTGAAGTATTATAAAATGTGCAAGTGTTGTAGAGTGTAAAGTGTACATACAACTCTAACACCCGTGCCCAGGGACCAGATTATGTCTCTAACTTAAAGTACATTACTCAATCCCTCTTCTCCCCCCCAAATTCTTAGTTTAGAAAACTAGGTATGCATATTTCTGTATTAATAATTATAATAACCCATAATCCTTATTTTTCATTACTAAGCACTAATCATTAAAAAAAAAGAAGTACAAAAACCAAATAAATTCTAAACTACAAAAACTAGTGCTCACGGTAAATGATGGAGCAGGAACATGAAGCTGCCATTAAATGGACTTCACAGTATCAATGTGTGAAGGCTTCCTCTTTAATGCTTCTTCAAAGTCTGATCCTTTCTCCCACTTGTTCATGCAAGCTGCTTCAAAAACCAGTGAGTTGTGTGATAGGAGAAAACACTTTATATACTATGCTTAAATACCATCAGAAATGCCAGATCCTGGCTCACTAAATCCTTTGAAATACATTACTGTAAATATTATGGCTGACCAACATCTCTCTATAGGATGACTAGAGTAAATCTATAGCCAAGAAACAGGGATACATACTATAAACATACTGTGCCTTTGAATATGAGGCAACACTTATGATTTACTGTATAGGTAAACTTACCTGTAGCTTCACTCAATCAGTGGTCAAGTGCTTTAGAATCATTTTCATGTCAGTAAACATTAAGTCCAAGTTATCCCCATAATAAACAAACAAGTGTCATTTTTATAAGGAGTGTCAAACCCCTACCTAGTGAGGTGAGCATGGGGAATCAATTACCAGAGAAATGCAAAAATATATACAAAGGAGGAATGCAAGGGAAATTCATATGACACTGGTATTAGGGGCAAAATAATTCATATTATGGTCCCACGCCATTATGGTAAAATACATTTGCATCACTAGGTATAAGAGAAAACATGTAGCCCAAAGAATAGGTATAAAAAACTATTACAATGAATAATACCTGACATTTGACACAGCAGTGCTATTTCCAGGTTCTGGTTATTAAACCCAGAGTAAAAGTGGTTTATTGATCTGTTTACAGCATTCTAAAGACAAGGATTAAAACTGCTGTTTTGTTCTGACATACGAAACAGCTAGGCAAAGAACTCAGGCCGCTCGCTTCCTGCCACCTGGTAGGCACTAAAGCAATCATAGCTCCCGAGTTCCCTGATGGGACCTTTTCCTTCTGTTTCAAACAGACTCTAACTATCCTCTAATGAACATCTGTTGAAAATCTCAAATCAAGATCATAGGCACATTGTGTTCAATGTTTGATGTCCACATTAACAAATAAATGCTTGATTATAAAAGCATATTCATGCCAATTTCTCACACAAGAAGGTAAATCAGATCTAAGATGGACAATAATGAATCAAGTGGAGGCATGGGAGAGAAAGGAGAAAATGTGTGTAGTGGAAAGATGGACAAGACAATTGTCAGTATCAGTGTGAAGAGCAAACAACAAATTTCCCAAGTGTTTGGTCTAACATGGAATACACACTCCACATGAATTTGCCAAGAGTACACAGAACGATAATGACCTGAGAACCCTGGGTCTGGGGACTGAAAGCACCTGGCCATCTGCTTAGATTTGTTCTGTGTCTCAGTTCTCTCTGGTCTTGGAGGAGTGTACTTCTTCCTTTAAACAGTCTTCCTTGGCATTGCAGTTAGAATCAACTACTGCCTTCCTGCCTGGCTGTGCATTCCAATATTGATAGCACACAACAACTCACAAAATTCCTCTTAATAGAGCTCTCTCTAGGGTCGTACAAGAATTCAAATCCCCATGTCAGCCTTGGAGAGTTCAAGGCTCTTAAGTAAAATTATCCATGCTAAATTGTGATACTGAATCCTGCCTGGGCTAAAAATTAAATTTTTGTTTCATCCAAGTGATTTGGGATGAAAATTTTCAGGATTAAGTTTCCACTATTTTCTGTGATTTAGATAAACAGTCCAGTTTTTCAGATTAACACATAATAATTACATTATTCAAAAAATAATTATTCATTTACTCAAATATTTGAGTCAGGCGTCGTGCTGGATCCTGGGAATACAGAGTGAACAAAACTAACAATCCCAGCAAGTCATTAATAACTTCTACATTCTAGTACTTATCTACAAAATAATGACATAGTTACAGTGTTTTAATGACAAAAAATTAACTAGGGAGTGGGGTAGGGCATAAGTGAAACAAATACACTATGACTAACCACAGCAATTCTTTATTTAAGTCTTTCTATACATTATGAACATGTAACAATTATGATTAGCAATACTCGGTGCTGAAATATCTGCTATTCCCTTAAAGAGTGCTGGTATTTTAACTCTAAAGTTCCTATCACCGTATATACACAGATCACATAAAATATACTAATGGCTTGAACAGAATTATGTGTCAAAACAGTACAATTCCATACAGCAAAATTTTCACACCAAGAATGAAGAGAACACAGCACAAAGACTTTCAAGTTAGCATATTGTACTAAAAATATCAAAAGATAAATTTTATTCTCCCTAGCTTATAAAAGCTCATTTATGTTTTTCAAATTCCATTGATAGTTTCTGTACTATAAGGAACATGTAAATATATTAACAATTTTCCTACCAAAATAAAGCCCAATATATATGCAAAAAAATTCAGGAATAAATTTTGTCCTTGGTTGGGAATTCCCTGGCAGTCCAGAGGTTAGGACTTAGTACTTTCACTGTGGTGGCCCGAGTTCAATCTCTGGTCAGGGAACTAAGATCCTGCAAGCCACATGGGGTGACCAAAAAGTAAAAAAAAAAAAAATTCATGTGCACACAGAAATAAACATAAATACTCACAGGAGCAACATACACTGACAAAAAAATTACATTTAGTAAAGGTGAGAAACAGGAAAAACAAAAACAAAAAAACCCTGCTAGGGCTTTTTCTTTTTTCTGAGACTTGACAAATGCAGAAAATTACCAAAGTAACAACAACAAAAAAGACACGAAAATCACACCTTGGACAAACTGCTTGTCAGTATTTAGGACCTGATTTCACAAACAGGTTTAATTCACTTCCTCGAAGGCCATGCTGTCAAGGCGGAGGATGGATGTCCGCTGCTACTGAATTAGACTGGCCGACATCCTGAGAAGGAAGGGGCTCCTCCTCCTCCACGTGTGTCACTTTATCTGACCTTCCTGAAGGAGGAAGTTCATTATTTGTGCCCTCTTCACTAGATGACAGGATATCAGCCAATTCGTTGGACATTAGAACTTGCAAAGACTCTGTTCCATCTTCAACATCCATCTGAATCCCCAAAGCTTTAAGAATATCACATTTGCACATGGGGCATGTCCCATGGGCTAAGATCCAGGGGTCAATGCAATTCTTGTGGAAAAAATGTTTACAGGTCAGAACACGAATTGTATCGTTAGGCTTATAGAGTTCAAAGCAAACTATGCAGCTATCTCCATTGCCGCTTACTTCCTCGTCCCCCTCTTTCAGTACCCGAACCTGAAGCTGGCCAAATGCTTTCTTGAGATCATTTGTTAACCGCTGCCACCTCCGGTTCTGAACCCTTGCTACCCACAGTCTTCGAATATGATAAAAGATGAAATACACTAACGTAGCGGTTGTGACAATCACAAAAGAGACAAAATAGTGATTCATCCAGATGATGTGTTTTCTTCCCACCTCAATCGTGACGGTCACATGAACGCCCTTCTGAATTAAATGCAAAATCTCCATGCCTTTTAAGTTACCAATCATCACCACAACGATGTCTTCAAATATCTGATGAGACATGGGAAAGACCTGATTGCCAGTTCCTGGAAAGTTATAGATGATCACTCCACTGGCTCCATTCTCCACCGCCACCTTGATCTTCTGGGTGAAGGTACAGCCTCCCCGTTCGACAAGAGCGAGCCATGTCTGCGAGTTCTTCAGCTTCCTGAAACTGGTATTGGGGCTGCAGGCATTTTGCGTTTTTCCCTCTGGAGGCACGATGACTCCTGCCACTCTCTTCAAAGTGGAGCTTCTTCCAAACACGCCAGTCTCCCCCAACTCTGACAACATGCGATTCCCAACATGAAACGATATGTTCATGTAAGCAGTCCAAACAGCGCTGGTTCTGCCACAGTGCTGGCTAAGCAGCCAAAGGAAGCTGAATTTCATGAGCCAGGAAGAGGCAGCATTGTTTCTCTGAGTGCCAACCTTGAGTAGATGCATCTCTCTCTCTGCTTAAGTGACTGAAGAACCAACCCAACAAAAGGATGTGGCTTCCACATCTGTTGATGATCAGTGTAAACTATTAAAATGAAAAATACCTTCTGGGTGAAAACAAGTTCCACTGTCTTCCAGCATGTTTTTGTAAGAAATTCTTAAAGAAGTCTTATGAGTTTCGGATTTTTTTTTTTTTTTTTTTGAGAGAGAGAAAGAGGAAAACTTTAGATTGAAAAAAAAAATCCCAGTCTCACTACTGTAACTCTAGATACTGTTTACTGTTGGGTGATATGATTATGACATAAAAGACGACACAGCCAATTAGGTAAGAGCTTACAGCATGCTGTATATTTATTGGTTGAATGCCTTGAATGTTGCTATGGGTAATTTCAATGTTACCAGACAGATTCAGCCCTTGAGTTACATGTTATGATACCAGGTATCACATTAAAATAAAAAATATAAAAATTATTTAATGCATGAATTTTAAAACCTGAATACATATGCAAGAAAAGCCATACAATTAACACTTTCCTTCACAATCAGTGAAGTAAATATCTGTTACAAAACGCCAAGTTTTAACCATGAATGTTAATTAAAAATTAGCACTATGACCAGATATGAGTAGAAGTGGTGAATAACACTGTTTTTAACTCACGTTTTCACCATACAATATATAATTTTAATCTAGCATGTAAAATTTTGAACTTTATTTAATAAACCTTGCTCAGAAGTTTGTTGGATCCATTTGGTTTTAATTTTTAAAAGCAGGGTATCCCATTCAATTTCTTCAGCCTCACTACCCTCACTTTTGGCAGCACTAAAGACAGAAAAGACCAATGTCATTTCTCTGCAGACCTTGACATCTGTTAGTAGCTTAACAATATTTTGAGGAAAGAAGAGGAAAAGTGTAGGGGAAAAGATTAAATAGAGCAATATTGGTTTACCACAGTTTACTCTGAACAAAAATGTAGCTATAGATTTTAGAAAGACAAACTTTGAGGTCCTCAAATTTAACCACTGACATCAGTGACTGTTAAAGGTCATCAAATCTTTTAACAAAATGTTTGCCTAAATCAGCAAACATCCTTGGTGGAAGACCCCACATACACTGTTAGTTCTGCCTGTTTTTTTGCTACACTGAGGCCAAGAGCACAATATAACTTCAAAGCCAAAAGAATGACATGTGAACTAACAGGCATGGGCAGTCACTGGTACTGCCATACACTTTCTTGGGAGAATTGCTCAGTGGTTCTTATTCACCAGCTAGGAAGCCAAAGCCAAGAATTTTGACCTTGTACATAAATGTCTCTGACCTCTATGCATAGGGTACTAACAGATACTTCAGGTTCCGTCTTGCCAGAACTACAGAAGCTGCTGCTGCCGCTAAGTCACTTCAGTCGTGTTCAACTCTGTGCGACCCCATAGACGGCAGCCCACCGGGCTCCCCCGTCCCTGGGATTCTCCAGGCAAGAACACTGGAGTGGGTTGCCATTTCCTTCTCCAATGCATGAAAGTGAAAAGTGAAAGTGAAGTCGCTCAGTCGTGTCTGACTCTAGCGACCCCATGGACTGCAGCCTACCAGGCTCCTCCATCCATGGGATTTTCCAGGCCAGAGTACTAGAGTGGGGTGCCATTGCCTTCTCCTAGTGTATTCTTATAAAATATCAATTAGCAACATGACAACCTGAAATAGGAAAGACAAAGGAGAAAAGATTTCTTATGGGCCCATCAAAAAGTAGCATTAAAAGAAAAACACTGATGTGACACCTTCAGCTCACAGTGGTCTATCCCAAAGGCCGTTAATCTGATTTCCACACACCCACTCTTCAAAACAGACAGTGAGGTACACAGTGTGTTCACTCACAAAGTGCCACTTGAGTTGGACATCAATGCTTTTGCATATTATCCAGAGATTTTCATCAAAGCAACAAAACCCACATCTGTAGGCCTCTTATCATTACACAGATATCTATCAGAAGAAAAAAAAAAAGGTAAGAGATACAATTTTGAAAAGCAACTGAATAAAATTTTACTTCTGCTTTAGGTCTATATTTTCAAAATGTCCCAAATAAAGACATACTGCTGCTGCTGCTGCTGCTGCTGCTAAGTCGCTTCAGTCGTGTCCGACTCTGTGCGACCCCAGAGACAGCAGCCCACCAGGCTCCCCCGTCCCTGGGATTCCCCAGCCAAGAACACTGGAGTGGGTTGCCATTTCCTTCTCCAATGCATGAAAGTGAAAAGTGAAAGTGAAGTCGCTCAGTCCCATTTAGTATTTCCTAGAGTCAATTCTAGAAGGAAAACCTACAACCATAGTTGATACATTATGCTAGGGTTTAAAGGGGTCTGGCAAACAAAGATACATTTTTTAAAATATATAATGCTGCCCTAAATGAGGCTTATAATAATTTAAAATATTTTTAGATATATAACCAAAAGTGCTGGCATCTAAAATAATTATTCAGAACACATTTCCTTCCCAGTCAGTAGATTTGGCAACCAGATTTCCTGGGTATTAATAAAATTAACTGTGAAAAATTAAATCAAGATCTCAGCCTTTAATTAAGTTTACTGAACAGAAGTATTATTAGATACCAAAAATTAAACATATGGAAGCAAAGTATAAAAATTAGTATAAAGAAACTTTAAAATATTATGACTAATTCTCCATGGCATCAATATCACAATCATTGTAATTTGAAAATCAAGGCTTAACGTATACTAAAGCCCTTACTTAGATAAGGACAAAAATGTATAACAAAACATTAGAAAAACAAGTTCAAATAGCTGGACATGATACGGAGTTTTATTTTTAAAACCAAATTTCACCCTCTTTAGTACTTGTGTAGAGAAGTTGCAGTTGAATTTTCTCTCTACATAAAGTGCTAAAAGAGAATTCATCTTAACTTTAATCACTGGAAAGACTCAGTTACGTCTTCAGGAGATCCCCTGGGTTTCTTAAGTTTGCAGAATGTCACACTTGCACATGGGGCATGTCCTATGGGCTAAAAGCCAAGGGTCGATGCATGCCTTGTGGAAAATATGCTTGCAAGTTAAAATACGTACTACATCTTGAGGCTTGTAAATGTCAAAGCAAACAACACAATTGTCTTCATCTGGCTCTAGCTCCTTGTCCCCTTCTTGGAGCACTCGCAGTTGAAGCTTCCCAATGGCTTTCCTCACATCTGCCTTCAGCTGCCTTTGCCTCCTGGTGGAAAAATTGGGCCCTCGAGGTCTCCAGGCACAGTACAGGAACAGGTATGCCACGGTGGCGGTCAGGAAGGTGAATAGAGACATGACGTAATGGCTTAGCCAGGGCATGTGCATTCTCCCCACTTCAATGATGATCTTCACATAGACTCCTTTCTGAATCAAGTGCAACAGTTCCATGCCTTTCAGGTTGCCTATCATCACAGCAACTATATTTTCCGTTCCCTGGTGAGACATGGGGAATACCTTGTTGCCTGTACCTGGGTAGTTATAGATGATCACCCCATTTGCTCCCTTCTCTGCGGCCACGTTGATTTTGCGTGTGAAGGTACAGCCACCCCGTTCAATGAGGGCCAGCCAAGGGTCTGCTTGCCCAGGCCTGCTGAAGTTTGTCATAGGGTTACAAGCATTCTGATTCCATCCTTCGGGAAGTACCACCACACCAGACACCCTTTCCAGAGGAGAATGATTCCCGAACACTCCACTCTCTCCCAATTCTGATATGAGGCGACTTCCTACCTGAAATGTTATATTCAGGTGGGCTGTCCAAATGGCTTTTCCTTTTGAGTCAGGAAGGCTTAGTAGTAGAAAGATGCCAAGCCTCCACAGTCGAGATGAAGCAGAACTGTGAGCTGAAGAAGTAATTTTAAGTAGGCTCATTCCTTCATTTGCCTATTTACAGACAAATGTGAAAAACACAACAGCATCCGTTGTGGAAGAAAGTTAGGAAGTTAGCTTCAAGGGTTGGTAGGAGATAATTAAAGTACAGGACTGGAAAAGGTCTGCATGGATCAAAGATATCTTGCTCCTTCCAGCATTTTTATTTTTGGTAGATTATCTTTCTCATAATGAAACAGAATAACAGGATTTGTTATTAGCACAATGTGATTTCAAGAAAACTGTGACTTCCTAATGGGGGAAATTGTGACATCAGAACCAGTTAAGCCAATCCAAGAGTTTATATGAATGCACTGCATACTGAAATCCTATTGGCCAAAAAGCTAGGCAGCCATGACTCATGACATATGCTAATATGAATAAACTCTAAAGCAAAAAACAGATAATTTTTTAAATACCTGAGTTTCTTTCCTAGTTCTGGAGAGACTGAAAGCTGTCTAAACACTTTTTGCTCATTGTTTTCCCATCTGTGAGGCAAAATAGAAATCATTCATATATGACTGTATGTTTCTGGCCAGTCATCAGTTCTCAGGTATGGTTTTATGCTACCCAATATGCCAGTCAGTCCGTGGGAAGCAGAAACAAATCATTCCCTCTGTCTTGCAACATTAAATGCTCATCCCAGGCCTAAAGATTCAATATGCTGCTGCTGCTGCTGCTGGGGGATGTAAACTGACATTTATTAACACTGACAAAATAAAGCCTTATCAAGAAGACAGTTATCATCATATCAGAGGCTGTTAAACATGCAATTATTTAACAACTGAAGACAGGATTTTAAAAACAATGCAATTTAGCTTGCTAAAGATCAGTTGCTGATCTTGAAAGCTGAAGGAATTTAAGCGGTAGCTATATTTTAGCTCAAGACATCTCAAATCTAAAGGCTCATCATATGGTTGAAAAGACCAATTTGAAAAACTTAGTATTAATAATTCATTGTCTCTTTCTCATTGTATGATGAACTGCTTAGGCAATGGCAGCCAGAACGTCCCCACTCTCTTAAGACAAACGCACTGGTAAGAAACAATTTTTTACCCCCAACATAGCAGTTCTCAAGTGGGGGATAATTTTGTCTCCCAAGAAATATTTGGCTGTTTCTGGAGACACTCTCGATTGTCACAGTGTGAGAGTACTACTGCATCCAGTGCGTAGAGGACGGGGATACTGCTGGATATTCTACAAGCCACAAAACAGCCCTGAGCAGGAAGTAATTACCTGACCCAAAATGTCAATAACAGCCTTGGGAGGGAGAACTCATCCCCAAATTCACCTCTCCCTGAGAAATCAGGTCCGAGCTCTTATCATGAAGTTTATAATTGGCAATACATCCAATAAGGAGGAGTCCCCAACCTGTCTCCCTTCCCTGATCTCTTTGAGATTGAAACAGCAGACACTTGCACAAATGCCTATGATCCTATGAAGCCTGATACAAAACTGCATCCATTTTATCAGGACCAGGTCCAGGGGTCTTCTATCCTGGGGCCAGGATGTCTGAACACGACAGAAGGGAAGTTGGGCAGTGGGGGTGGGGGGAGGAGAGGAAAACAGATGACTAATGTTAATTTCTGACTATTAGACCATTTATTCAATATCTAACCTTTCTATCTTTTTAACTTCCAAGAATTAAAGAGGCTTTCATTAGCCTGCCTGCAAAGTTCAACCAAAGGAGACTGAAATACACAAAGGTGGGCTCATTCCATGCTCCAAATATCCCTGCCTGCCCTTCCATGTTGCCACCCTACGTCTAAGTATAGTAAGTTGATTTTTCTCATCTACAGGCTCATTTCATTATCCCCCAGGCCAGCTACTGTTGTTCCAGGTTTCAATGGGAAGAATGACAGATCACATTCAGAGGCACAAAGAGACTGTTCTCACATCTCTCCATAGAAGAGCAAGGCAATTTTATTTTCCAGAAACCTAACTAAACTTCCTTCAATGTCTCCTTGGGTAGCAGTGCTTTAGCAAACCCACACTGAATGGACCCACTGGTAACCAGGGTAGAATTATCATGTTTGGCTCAGGTTAACCATGATTTATCCTGCTATGGAAAATCCCTTCCCTGATTGAGCACATGGCAGGAAGGAACATAAAGTCAGTCAGTGTCCTGCCACCAAAGGGAACGGGTACCAACTGGAAGGTGAGTAGCTAAACAAAGTTCCTGAGATTTACCCAGTGGAATTATACCTATATAACCACTAACCATGATAAATGTATTATTCACTATACACAAGGTACTGATGTGAGCCAGAGCCTATGTCACCAGGGACACAGCACCATTGTTCTCAGAGGGTCATCATCTAGGTGGAAGAAGAGAGTTGTACACCAATTAGGTACATGCATGTATATGTCCTAATTTCTAGGTTCCAAATAAGTTCAAGAAGTTTATAATTTTCATTAACCTGATGGAGAGAAATCACCTGATCTCTATCCCTCCACTATTCATCAACCTGTCAAGAATGATCAAACATCCAGAAATCTCAACTTTGATAAGAAAAATAGCTAAATACTATCTGGGCAATACTGTGTGGATGTATCTCTAAATGCAGAGGATACTGAAAAAGCTTCAATAAACTACCTCACAAGTTGCTTTATCCAAGTATTATCAGAGATCTCTAGGAATCCACAAAACACACTGGATTTGATTTTAATCTCAAGAATAACAACTGGATAGGGTTTCTGTCGAAGAAGGCAATGGCACTCTACTCCAGTACTCTTGCCTGGAGAATCCCAGGGACGGAGGAGCCCGGTAGGCTGCAGTCCATGGGGTCGCTAAGAGTCGGACATGACTGAGCAACTTCACTTTCATGCATTGGAGAAGGAAATGGCAACCCACTCCAGTGTTCTTGCCTGAAGAATCCCAGGGACGGGGGAGCCTGGTGGGCTGCTGTCTATGGGGTCGCACAGAGTCGGACACAACTGAAGCAACTTAGCAGCAGCAGCAGCAGCAGGGTTTCTGTGAGTAATTAAATGCATCATAATGGGATTTAGCAGGAACAGAATACTGATTCTAAGTAGACTAAGAACAAGAAAAAGTGAGTAAGGCTAATGATAAATACTTTCTGAAAGAGGTATCTTTATTTCTAAAGAATTCTAACAGTAAATTATTTTAAGATGTTATTACATTTGATTGCAAATTGGTAAATCCTTACATTTTTTTCAAAATTTCTCCCATAAATTAATCACTACTGCCACATATTCTCTCAGACACATGCAACAAAATTTTTTTCACATACAAATACATTTTCCACTTATTTCTGAACCCAGGAAAGAGCTCTGAATATGCTAAAATGGAATACGGTAAATTTAAAAACTAATATATGAGCTTTTGAATTACATTGACAGTCACACACTATACTGGGGGCAGATACAGATGTGAGAAAGTTACAAAATTTACTCCTACTCCTCACTCACTGGAAACTTGGGCAAACTCCAGGAGATGGTGAGGGACAGAGAAGCCTGGTGTGCTGCAGTCCATGGAGTCACAAAAATCAAACACAACTTGGTGACTGAACAACAGAAACGCCTCATTCAGTATTCTTTATATTAAACAATACAATAATTTTCAATATCACTAAAAGCTCTGGTAACTAAATATATAAGAAAGAACAGCCAAAACAGACATTTTAAATTACCATCTCACTAGCCATCACTTCTTCACTATGTAAGCCAGGATCACTATTCTCAATTATCTGCACTCCTAACAGTGCGATGCATGAGAAAGGGGTAACTTGTCTAAGAGCTTCCAGGAGCCCATAGCTCCAAGAAGCCTTTATAACATTAAAGGGGATTCTCACTAGCGTTTCTCAAACACCTAACACAGCACCTGCGTCAAAAGAGTTTGTTTGAAAGAATGATCAACATGGTCAGCTTTACCACATGTGAGTGAGTACTGTTCACTGGCTTCATCGTCATCATTCCACAGTCTAGAATTTGGCAACAGCATCTAATCTCCAGCAATATTTTGCTCACCTTGAATTCATTCTGTTGCCAGAGCAACCTATCAAAAAAAGTAATGAAGTTCACGATGGCATTCCTATTTGTCTAAAACCTTAGATGGTTCTGTCTATCCAAAGGATAACATCCAAGCTTCTAGAAACTTCAACAGACACTTCTCCAGTCTGGTCCTCTCTCCTTCAATTCAACCTCATTTTCCACTATTATCAGCCTGAAATGTACGCTTCTTCAACTCACAGGGCTTACAGCTTCCTGGGCTCCTATTGCAGCACTCATTTTATGGAGACGTTAGACAGACTTTTTGTTCCTTTTATGAAACTGTACCTACAGTAGGAACACTAATTACAAAATGGGCCTAAGTACTTCCCTCCTGATGATGCCTTTGCAATGTTACTTGCCAGGTCCTTCATCAGGAGGTGGAATTTATTTCTACACCTCTTGAAGCTGGATAGATTGGCGACTCAAATTGGTGAACAGACTGGCACAGATGTGATGATGTGCCAGTTCCAAGCCTAAGCCTCAAAGGCTTTGCGCTCCCTCCCTTCCCTCTTGAAATCCTGCTATCCTCTAGCACAGAAGGCTAGCCTGATAGAGGAAGGCACAAGTGTACCAGCTGAGGCGACCTAGGTAACCCACAGATGGACAAATATGTGCGAACACCCACGATGAGCAGAGATGTCTCCCTAATGCTGAGGTGATGGCACAAATACGACTGAATCCAGCTGAGACCACTTGCTGAGCCCATCTAGACTCCTGAGCAGTGACAGACACTGACCTTTTAAAAAGTAGTTTATAAAAAAACACTGCCCTTGAACAGAGATGCAGACATAGAGAACAGAGTTGTGGACACACCGGGAGAAGGAGAGGGTGGGATGAATTCAGAGCGCAAGCACTGATGGAAAAATGACCATGTGTGAAACAGACAGCTAGTGGGAAGCTGCCGTATAACACAGGGAGCTCCACCTGGCGCTCTGTGATGAGGAGACGGTGGGGAGGGGAGGGAGGTTCAAGGAGGGGACACATGTATACTGATTCACACTGTTGTATGGCAGAAACCAAAATTGCAAAGCAGTAATTCTCCAATTAAAAATGAAAAAAATCACTGCCCTTACATTGAGCTTTTAGATAGCAACTGATATACTTCCCTCTACAAAATGCTCTTCTCTATTAATCTCATGGTATGGGACTAAATCTTACTCCCATTTTTTTCAATACTCAGCTTCTGGCATATCATAGGTTCTCAATGAAGGTTAATTAAATTGCCAATGTCTTATCCTCCAGATTCTAACCTGTAATATTACTCACACAATAAGGCTGATCCAGTTAATTTTATCTTCGTAAGGGTGATCATTTAGTTCAAGCAACAGAATAGTTAAATACACATAATGTGGTTAACCTTTAATTCTTCTCCAGATTGAACACTCATAAAACAGAATTTCTTATAGCCATATCTGAGTGCTAAGATAAATGAGCATTTGGAATATAACCAAATTCATTTATACTTTAACAGGCAGAAATCAACCTACATAAATTATACTTTCTTCCACATTCTGAATTAAAACATTTGAACACCAAATTGAGAACAACTTTTCTTTCTCAGTCAATCTACTAAGTTAGAGGACAGAATGACAATCAACAAAGAGAAACACATTACTAGTAGTTTGGAAAGTAGTTGGGGGAAAAGCCTCACACCACAGCCTGTGCATTAAGAGGGCAGAAAAAGGAGCTGAACATCCTTAAGAACAAGATTAAGGACAGTAATTGGTGATACTGTTATCTTTCTCTGAGCCTAGGGGAAAAAATACATTTTAATATTAACTCAATCATTTAGACTCAATTTTTGTTCCAAGGGGTGGAGAAGAGGCAATATACTCAAAGCAGGGTAGGGGGCGGGTACAGAATCTTTTTAATAACCACAAGAACTTTCCCTGTTCTATTAACGGACAATTTTGCTCCTATAGTTAAGAATCACTGAGGATGAGGAGCCTGCTTTTGGAGCTCTGTTGTTTCAAAGTTGCCCTAAAACCATGAAGAAGACTGGAGACCTTCTAAGGCTGCCATCGGTCATCAAAGGCCTGTATAAGCTTTGTCTTTCTAAGACCAGTTCCCCGGAGTGCGGTTAACTCAGAGTGAGCTCTCAGCAGTCAGAAATAGCAAGGCAGTGGTGTTTAAGAGGATTTTCCCCCTTAGATCCTTTAAGTTTTTCCAATTCACAGGTCACAAACCCTTACTTATTTATTAGGGAATTTAATCCCTCCTGGGAGACAGCAGAGAAGAATAAAAACAGCAATAGAGTCATCACACTAGCAGAAACGGTACTAAAGCACAAGGCTACGTGAAACAGATCCGCCACGAAACCCTGTCTTTGCCATGTGCTAGCTGTGTAAGCTAAGTCACCCTGAGACTTGGCTGTCTTGTGTGTAAGATGGGGGAGTAATACTTGCCTTCCTGGCCATGCTGAGTATCAGACGATCCATTTCACATCTCTTTGTAATTCACCAAGCACACTGCTAGCATGGTGGGAGTTCAATAAAAGGGTCCTCTCCCCATTCCCCATTTGATGAAGGCTCTTTCCTGTTTTCTACCTAGGAACATTCTGTCATCCTTCAAGACTGACCCCAGGGACTTCTCTGGTGGTCCAGAGGTTAAGAATCCTCCTTGAAATGCAGGGAACATAGGTTCGATCCCTGGTCAGGGAACTAAGATCCCACAAGCTTCGGAGCGACTAAGCCCATGAGCTTCACCTACTAAGCCGGCGCTCTCAAGTCTGCATGTCAGAACTAGGGTGTCCTTGTACTGTAATGAAAGATCCCACACGCCACAATGAAGAACCCACATGCTGCAACTGAGACCCAACACAGCCAAAATGAATGAATCAATCAATGTTAAAACAAAACCAATGATCCCCATCTTTTTTGCAGTCACTCCAGTTGAAATATCCTGCTCCTATTCTTTCTGTGGGTTTCCCAGGTAGCTCAGCTGGTAAAGAATCCTCCTGCAATGCAGGAGACCCCGGTTCAATTCCTGGGTCTGGAAGTTCCCCTAGAGAAGGGATAAGCTACCCACTCCACTATTCTTGGGCTTCCCTGGTGGCTCAGACAGTAAAGCATCCACCTGCAATGTAGGAGACCTGGGTTCGATGCCTGGGTTGGGAAAATCTCCTGGAGGAGGGCATGGCGACCCACTCCAGTATTCTTGCCTGGAGAGTCCCCATGGACAGAGGAACCTGGTGGGCTACAGTCCGTGGGGTCACAAAGAGTCGGATATGACTGAGAGACTAAGCATATTCTTTCTGCACCTACTTGACATTCATTTAATTTTGCTATATGTTACATAGTGTAGTTGGACGCTTTATGTTGGCTATACTTTGGATGTAGAATGTCTCGAGAGGGGCAGTGTCCTCTTACTTCTCTAAACTCTGTTTCCCCACCTTGTCCCAACACCAACACAGTGCAATTTGCTCAAGGTACCCAACAAATGTTTGATTTTTCAAGCACTTATTCTTCAAAACATTAAGACTTATCAGCAGCTTTTGGCAACCTCTGTATTATACAGTCATCCATTAAAAAAAAAATAGAACAGGCAATGATTTGACATGTCTTCCCTCCGCTAGGAATTACTTTGACAACAGTTGTCCAGAAAAAGGCTTATTTAATATCGCAGGATCAGAGGCCATCTGTCTCACATTTTCTCTCCAAAAGTCAAGAATAAATTCCATCCACATCTCTGAATCTGAAAAAATGGGAGTAATATACAGCCATAAAGTAACAACTATTTCTAATATATAAGCAACTTGACCCTACAAATTTTTAAATGCTCCTTTAATTATCTTTTGTATATCAAGATATATACACACACACATATATACTTATATAAATATGTATCAGGTTGTAAGCCAAATAGATATTATCTAAAGAAAAGTACCAGATTTTGTTCATTTTGGTACTTCAAAGAAGGCCCTATTATCATATTAGCAGTAACAGTTAAAGCAAAAAGTTTCTAAGTGCAACTGTCTATCTCAACAACCCATAGACCTTCTCTTCCCAGCTCAAGACACACTCAGATCCTGCAAACCCAGAAACCACCTGCTACTGCTGCTAAGTCACTTCAGTCATGTCCGACTCTGTGTGACCCCATAGACGGCAGCCACCAGGCTCCCCCGTCCCTGGGATTCTCCAGGCAAGAAACACTGGAGTGGGTTGCCATTTCCTTCTTCAATGCATGAAAGTGAAAAGTGAAAGTGAAGTCGCTCAGTCATGTCCAACACTTAGCAGCCTACCAGGCTCCTCCATCCATGGGATTTTCCAGGCAAAGTACTGGAGTGGGGTGCCATTGCCTTCTCTGAGAAACCACCTAACCCAATACAAATTATATTCTGTCTACTCTGAACTGTCTCTGGCTTTTTATCATTAAAAAGTTTTGCATTTATGGTTACCAGGATATATAATATATGTACCTTTTAAAGTAAAAATAAGTGCTAGCTACATTTTAAAGAAATAAATAGTATTTTCTTCATTTTCTACATCCTTTCTTAGGAAATTATATACTATATGGGTATATTTTTATGCAGGTGTTGAAAACATTAACTCTTACCTCTAATAAAGGCTTTTTGATTCTCAATTCTAAGTTCTTTGAGGGTAGGATTTTATTATATTTGTTTGTCTTCCTTCAGAGCCTAGCACACTGATTTGTATAAAATCAAGTACTGATCTGATTTTTCATAGTAAAAGTGATTCTCTGGCATAAGAGCTTGGCACTGCCTGTTCTTCACATATGCTCCAGGAGGACAATCCAAGAACCATCTACTCAATATCTACATTATTCTTTCATTCATTCATGCAAATATTTATCAAGAACTGACTTATGTGCACAGTTCTGGGTACCAGAGGAGTGATTAAAAAAAAACCCCATTTTGGGGAATTTCCTGGTGGTCCAGTGGTTAGGACTCAGCACTTCCACTGGAGGATGTTAGGGTACCCAGATCCCACATGCTGCACTGCGTGGAGGGAAAAAAACAACTTTTTTTTTTAATATATTCATGAATCAATTGTTTCTGTGTATCCAGGAATTCAAAGATGAAGTCAAGGTTGTACCTCACTCAAGAACTCTGATGTGACAAATAAGTAATGTAAACTAAGTGGCAGAGAGGTATGATAGGAAAAATCCTGCCCACCGATAGATCAGTGTATTCACACACAGCCAAATACCCTATGCTAAGGTACCACATTCCCTAGTGTGTTTCATGCAGTTGATGATAAAGCAGCCCAAATGGCACATCTGATCACAAAGCTTCTTTGACTCGGGTTCATGAAGCTCATGGAGCTGTGACATTTTTATATTTAAGAACAAGTCTTTGTTTCATATCACATTTCATAGTATTAGATAGTTCTCATTAGTTTTAACACGAATAGGAATTGTTACATTTCACATGTGGTGGTTTAGTTACTAAGTTGTATCTGACTCTTGTGACCCCATGGACTGTAGCCTGCCAGGCTCCTCAGTCCATGGGATTCTCCAGGCAACAAAACTGGAGTGGGTTGCCATGTCCTTCTCTAGGGGATCTTCCCGACCCAGGAATCAAACCCGGGTCTCCTGCACTGCAGGCAGATTCTTTACTGACTGAGCTATGCGGGAAGCTTCAGGTTTAGTTAATTACACAGGTTTAGTTAATTCTGAAGCCAAGCTTCCCAGGTTTGAATCCTGTGCTTATACTAGTTCTGCAGCATTGAACAGATTACTTGAAATTATGTGCCCTGGCTTCTTTACTTGTCAAATAGGGAAAGAAGCAGCACCCACCTTTTAGAACTCTTATGAGGATTAAATGAAAAAAATGTACAGTATCTAAAGCATTTAGAACACTGCTCAGTTCAATATACAGTCCAATATGTGTTACCACCACTATTACCATCTTTACCTTGTAGTCTTAATTCACTTATTTTATGAGATAAGAATGATAGGGTCTTTAAGGGATTTTCACAATCCTTTAATTCTAATAAGTCTCTATGGACATAAAACATTCAGTATCATTTTTTCCATATATAACATATATAACTGCTGATCAATTTTTGTGCATGTTAATATCTCCAGCTAAACAACTAATAAGTGATTGCCCATTACAGAAAGTGTTTCATGACTCATAAAGGATACATGCAAATATAGCTGGATTATGATTATCATCATCTTAATGTATATGCCAACTTCAGAAAAATAGCTTTTGTTCCTTCACACCCACAAACCTCCCATAAAAACAAGATCAAAACAAGAATTTGATTAGCTCTCCTGGCATGATTTTTTCCATTTGATACAGATTATACTAACAGGTTATACAGGCAGGAAAACTATATGACTGATTTCATATAACTCAAGAGGAAAAGTCATACAGTCTATCCAAAAATACATGTGACAACCTCTTAACCTGTAAGTATATAAAGAGGAGATGGAATTCACCATTCCTTTCTTCTCTACAACTTTTGAGTTGTTGCTAGATGATATAAGTTTTTAACTTGATTTTTCTCCATCTCTCTTATCCATGGACTGAAGAACGGATGTTGTGTTAGCAAGTGTGAAAACATTTTGTAGTATATCCTTAAAGCTCCTGGGTGATCAGATGCACTATCAGTGAGCAGTTAGCATCTTGAAAGGAATTTTCTGAGCAGTAGGTCTCAACATTAGGCTTAAAATATTCAGTAAACCATGTTGTAAACACATGTGCTGTCATTGAGGCTTTGTCATTCCATTTACGGAGCACAAGTAAAGTAGATTTAGCATAATTCTTAAGGACCAGGGATTTTCAGAATGGTAAATGAACATGAGCTTCAACTGAAAGTCACCAGCTGCATTAGTCCTAACAAGAGATCCAGCCAGTTCTCTGAATCTAGGCACTGACTTCTCCTCTCTAGCTATGAAAGTCCTAGATAGCATCACGTTCTGACATAAGGCGGTTGTACTATGTTGAACATTTGTTGTTTCGTGTAACCACCTTCATTGTCTGAGAGAGACTTTTGGTCTCTATCTAGGATAACGAATGATCCGCCATAGCTTCTACATCAGCACTGGGTGCTTTCACCTGGCACCGCTGGGGAGATGGCTTCTTTCCTTCATCCTCATGAACCAATCTCTGCTGGCTTCAACCTCTTCTTCTGTAACTTCCTCACCTCTCCTAGCCCTCACTGAATTAAAGAGAGTTAGTGCCTATTTCTGGCTTAGGTTTTGGCTTAAGGGGATGTTGTGGGTAGTTTGATCTTCTGTCCAGACCACTTTCTCCTGTCAGCAAGGCTGTTTTGCTTTCTCATCCTTCATAACAATGAGTGATACACTGGAGGAGCATTTTTGATATCCTTCAAGAACTTTTTATTTGAATTCACAACTTAGCCAACTGGTTCAAGAGTCCAGCTTTTGGCCTATCCTGGTTTTCAATATGCCTTCTTCATTAAGCTTAATCACACCTTGTTTTGATTTAAAATGAGCAACGGGTAACTCTTCCTTTCATTGAATACTTAGAGACTACTGTGGAGTGAAGTGAAGTGAAAGTCACTCAGTCATGTCCAACTCTTTGTGACACCATGGACTGTACAGTCAGTCCATGGAATTATCCAGGTCAGGATTTTGTAGTAGCCTTTCCCTTCTCCAGGGGATCTTCCCAGACCAGGGATTGAACCCAGGTGTCCCACATTGCAGTAGGATTCTTTACCAGCTGAGCTATCAGGGAAGTGCAGGGGTTTTTAATTGGCCTAATTTCAACATTGGTGTTTCCCAAGGAATAGGGAGGCCATTTTTGTTACATTAATAAAATGATATGATTATTCTCTTTTACCTCTTAATATGATCAGTGATATTAAGTTTTTCTAATACTGAATCATTCACACACTCATAGGATAAAACACATTTCATCCTGATGTGTATCACTAAAATTTAATATTTTATTAAGGATTCATGCAGCTACAGGCTTTTCTGTGACTCAGACAGTAAAGTAGCCACCTACAATGCAGGAGACTTGGGTTTGATCCATGGGTTGGAAAGATCCCCTGGAGAAGGGAATGGCAACCCACTCCAGTATTCTTGACTGGAGAATGCTATGGACAGAGGAGCCTGGCAGGCTACAGTCCTTGGGATTGCAAAGAGTTAGACACAACTAAGCAACTAACACACACATGTACCCACATAAAATGAGACTGGTCTTTAGTTTTTTATTACATTTTCCAAATTTGGTTATTTGCAAAAATATACTAGCTCCAAACAAGCTTTCTCTTCCTAACTTCTGAGACAACTCTTAGATGTTAACTTTCCTTGAAGGTTTGGTAAAACTATTTGAGCTTAGTCTCTTTTGGTAGTACAGACTGGATTATCACTTCACTATCTTAATGGGTAACAGTTCAGGTTTCTTATTTCTTCTTGGGTCAATTGTTTAAGTTTCCTAATCTACGGCATAGCATTATTGAAAGTAATTTTACAATTTTTAAATTATTCTATCTGTAATTTTCATTTTATATTCCTAATTGTGTTTATTTGTACATTTTTTCCCACTGATCTTGGTAGCATTTGTCTCAGTAAGTCTCCTCATATAACTGACTCTTTTTTTTAATTTTATTTTATTTTTAAACTTTATATAATTGTATTAGTTTTGCCAAATATCAAAATGAATCTGCCACAGGTATATATGTGTTCCCCATCCTGAACCCTCCTCCTTCCTCCCTCCCCATACCACCCCTCTGGGTCATCCCAGTGCACCAGCCCCAAGCATCCAGTATCATGCATCGAACCTGGACTGGCAACTTGTTTCATACATGATATTTTACATGTTTCAATGCCATTCTCCCAAATCTTCTCACCCTCTCCCTCTCCCACAGAGTCCATAAGACTGTCCTGTACATCACAGAGTGAAGTAAGCCAGAAAGAAAAACACCAATACAGTATACTAGTGCATATATATGGAATTTAGAAAGATGGTAACAATAACCCTGTGTACGAGACAGCAAAAGAGACACTGATGTATAACTGACTCTTGAGGTAATTCTGTTTCTTTACTTTCTAAAAATTTCTATTTTATTTTTATGTCTTTTCACTTCTCATAAGTTGGTGAACACCCAGGCTGAGACAGCAATAGTTCTCTCAGACAATGGTCTATTCAGCAAACACTATAGCAAAGACTGAAGAGTGTAAGTTTAAAAAGGTAAACCAACAGCCTTGCTTTTGGCTTCACCAAGATGCTAGTCCGTTCACAGGACTGTTCTGAATTTATGATCTATGAGCCTAAACACCCCCATCCAGAGGCTAATTGTGGCACTATGAATTTACCAAGTCCGGGTGGTGAACGAACCGACCTATACACATCCTCTCTGAAATGGCATGAGACTGCACCTCCTTCCTCACAAGGGTGACTGCCCCTGTTACTATGTTCTATCTGAGGTTCTTATTCTCTTCCATCCCATACCAAACCTCTTAACCTTTCATCTCTCCAGTGCTGAATAGCCAGGAGTTCTCTCTAGTGACTGGACACCACTCTTAAGTGAGGACATGTTACTGGACTACCTCCCGACTGCCACTTAGGACTGGTCAGTCCTCATAACTTTCTGCTGGAGGTTTCTCTCTCCTGAGCCAAACTGGTGGGGGGCGATTTGAACTTCTGGACAAGCCCCGTGAATCAAGTTTGGCTCCTCAATAAGTCACAGAAGATTTCTGTTCCCTGAAATTTCAAAGCAGCAAATATTGTTCTGCTGACATCTAGAAGACATGAAAGGATTCTCTTCCACACACCTTGTTGTTCAGTCGCTAAGTCGTGTCCAACTCTTTGAGAATCCATGGACTGTAGCACAGCAGGCCTCCCTGTCCTTCACTATCTCCTGGAGTTTGTTCAAACTCATGCTTGAACAAACCTTGAGTTGTTCAAACTCATCACCTTGAGTTGGTGATGCCATCTAACTACCTCATCCTCTGTCATTCCCTTCTCCTCCTGCTCTCAATCTTATCCAGCATCAGGGACTTTTCTACACACCTATTCCAAGAAAAATGCCAGTGTCCTTCCATGCCTGTGGACCAAGGCTAACTGCATGGCCCACATGCAATTCAAAGAGTTCATGCTCCTTTCAAGATCTGGAGTCCAGTGTTGGTCCTGCATCTAAAAAAAAGAGTTGCTTTCCCAAGGACGAAACCAGCTATGATCATCTGCTGTGGTCAAAATTCTCCAGCATCTAAGGCTTAAAAATGAACACAATCTGTGAGAAAAAGCAAGCAAGCTGTATGACTGTAAAAACCAACCACAATACAAAGTTCTAAAATAAAAGTCGCACATGTTCTGCTCTTAGTAAGTTGCTGTTGAAGCTTAAAGTCTGCCCTGGTCCTAATACAAACTTCAACAAAAACATATGATTGGGCTCCCCTAGATTTTACAAAGGGCCATAGGCTTTTACACACAATTCAACATGAGACACCCTAAGAATTATTTTTTTCCCAAAAGTTTGCAGCAAACTCATTTGAGGCCAAAAACCTGATCTGTAACAGTTACAGTCTATTTATAATCATTTAGTGCCCAAAGGAAGTCAAATGGAGTTTAGTCTTTACTTGGAATTTGCACATGCCTTCACCATACCAGAACAAAAATAATGGTTCAAATACTGACAATCTCCAAACATATTTATTGGACCTGACCTTCAATACATCAACAAAATTTGCCACTAAAGGAAACTTTGTAGCTAACTGGCAAAACAAAGACCCATTCAGTTCAGTTCAGTCGCTCAGTTGTGTCCGACTCTTTGTGACCCCATGAATTGCAGCACGCCAGGCCTCCCTGTCCATCACCAACTCCTGGAGTTCACCCAGACTCACGTCCATCAAGTCAGTGATGCCATCCAGCCATCTCATCCTCTGTCGTCCCCTTCTCCTCCTGTCCCCAATCCCTCCCAACATCAGAGTCTTTTCCAATGAGTCAACTCTTCACATGAGGTGGCCAAAGAACTGGAGTTTCAGCTTTAGCATCATTCCTTCCAAAGAACACCCAGGGCTGATCTCCTTCAGAATGGACTGGTTGGATCTCCTTGCAGTCCAAGACTCTCAAGAGTCTTCTGAACACCACAGTTCAAAAGCATCAATTCTTTGGTGCTCAGCCTTCTTCACAGTCCAACTCTCACATCCATACATGACCACAGGAAAAACCATAGCCTTGACTAGATGAACCTTTGTTGGCAAAGTAATGTCTCTGCTTCTGAATATGCTATCTAGGTTGGACATAACTTTCCTTCCAAGGAGTAAGCGTCTTTTAATTTCATGGCTGCAATCACCATCTGCAGTGATTTTGGAGCCCAGAAAAACAAAGTCTGACACTGTTTCCACTGTTTTCCCATCTATTTCCCATGCAGTGATGGGACCAGATGCCATGATCTTCATTTTCTGAATGTTGAGCTTTAAGCCAACTTTTTCACTCTCCACTTTCACTTTTATCAAGAGGCTTTTGAGTTCCTCTTCACTTTCTGCCATAAGGGTGGTGTCATCTGCATATCTGAGGTTCTTGATATTTCTCCCGGCAATCTTGATTCCAGCTTGTGTTTCTTCCAGTCCAGTGTTTCTCATGATGTACTCTGCATATAAGTTAAATAAGCAGGGTGACAATATACAGCCTTGACGTACTCCTTTTCCTATTTGGAACCAGTCTGTTGTTCCATGTCCAGTTCTAACTGTTGCTTCCTGACCTGCATATAGGTTTCTCAAGAGGCAGGTAAGGTGGTCTGGTATTCCCATCTCTTTCAGAATTTCCCACAGGTTATTGTGATCCACACAGTCAAAGGCTTTGGCATAGTCAATAAAGCAGAAATAGATGTTTTTCTGGAACTCTCTTGCTTTTTCGATGATCCAGCGGATGTTGGCAATTTGATCTCTGGTTCCTCTGCCTTTTCTAAAACCAGCTTGAACATCAGGAAGTTCACGGTTCACATATTGCTGAAGCCTGGCTTGGAGAATTTTAAGCATTACTTTACTAGCGTGTGAGATGAGTGCAATTGTGCGGTAGTTTGAGCATTCTTTGGCATTGCCTTTCTTTGGGATTGGAATGAAAACTGACCTTTTCCAGTCCTGTGGCCACTGCTGAGTTTTCCAAATTTGCTGGCATATTGAGTGCAGCACTTTCATAGCATCATCTTTCAGGATTTGGAATAGCTCAACTGGAATGCCATCACCTCCACTAGCTTTGTTTGTAGTGATGCTTTCTAAGGCCCACTTGACTTCACATTCCAGGATGTCTGGCTCTAGGTCAGTGATCACACCATCATGATTATATGGGTCATGAAGATTTTTGTACAGTTCTTCTGTGTATTCTTGCCATCTCTTCTTAATATCTTCTGCTTCTGTTAGGTCCATACCATTTCTGTCCTTTATTGAGCCCATCTTTGCATGAAATGTCCCTTTGGTATTTCTGATTTTCTTGAAGAGATCTCTAGTCTTTCCCATTCTGTTGTTTTCCTCTATTTCTTTGCATTGATCCCTGAGGAAGGCTTTCTTATCTCTCCTTGCTATTCTTTGGAACTCTGCATTCAGATGCTTATATCTTTCCTTTTCTCCTTTGCTTTTCGCTTCTCTTCTTTTCACAGCTATTTGTAAGGCCTCCCCAGACAGCCATATTGCTTTTTTGCATTTCTTTTCCATGGGGATGGTCTTGATCCCTGTCTCCTGTACAATGTCACGAACCTCATTCCATAGTTCATCAGACACTCTGTATATCAGATCTAGGCCCTTAAATCTATTTCTCACTTCCACTGTATAATCATAAGGGATTTGATTTAGGTCATACCTGAATGGTCTAGTGGTTTTCCCTACTTTCTTCAATTTAAGTCTGAATTTGGCAATAAGGAGTTCATGATCTGAGCCACAGTCAGCTCCTGGTCTTGTTTTTGCTAGTACAAATAATCTTTCCCAATATTATCTACTCTATACACTCACACTTTTGAATTCAGAATATGACTGATCCCAACCTTATTCTTATATCTGGCATTACATTGTGCATGAGTGCTCAGTAGTGTCCGACTCTGTGACCCCATGGACTGTAGCCCACCAGGCTCCTCTGTCCATGGAATTTTCCAGGCAAGAATACTGGAGTGCATTGCCATTTCCTACCCCAGGAGATCTTCCTGACCCAGGGACTGAACTCACATCTTCTGCATTGGCAGGCGGGTTCTGTACCACTGTGCCACCTGGGAAGCCCATATTTGGCATAACCTATCACTTTTTTACCATTTTGCATCAATTTTCCAAACAGGCTTGTCAGAACCCAATTAAACACTTTTCTCCTTTACTCAGTTTTGTCCCTCCAAGCAAGAGAGAATGACAGATATCTAGTAGCAATGCCTGAATAGTCTGGCAACTTCAAAAATGTGTAAATTGAAGGTACCAAGGCATAAAAACCGCCCACAAATAGTTCTCACCAACAAGATTAAATTTTGAATAAACAAAATATTAAATGGGTAAGACCACATAAAATTTTACAAAAATAAGTCATATTAACATTTAAAAAGCAGAACCTTTTTCTCCCAATAAATATTAGCTACAAACACAAAATGGCAATCCACTCCAGTGTTCTCGCCTGGAGAATCCCATGGATGGAGGGGCCTGGTGGGCTACAGTCTATGGGGTTGCAAACAGTTGGACATGACTAAGCAACTCACACACACACACACACACACACACACACACACAAACACTTTACAGATAATACTGCTCAGATTTTCCACCAGAAATTTATCTTGCAAATGAAGAGGTAACAACTTTCATACCCAAAAGTTAATAGTAATAATGAAGTGTTTAAGATTGGGGGGAGAAAATGACTGTCTACTGTAGAAAATCTTATACAACATTTGGCAACCGCAATCTTTCCAAGCCTTTCATCTCTTAGTTGAAGAGGCCTTAAATTTAAGAATGCCCTGGAGAGGGCATAATCATTTTCCCCATGAAGTAAAATTACTGGGCAGAAAATACTAAAATACTACTTCATAATCTCACCACAGCAGTATACCCCACATTTTTTACTTTAAAAAAAGACAATATTTAGTGTTTGCTAAATAGAAGCTTTGTATGTGCAGTTGATATGACTGTCATTAAGCAATTCAACCATTACACTTTTTTTTTGGTAGGCATTCAATGGAACAGAATTTTAATTCTGCTATGTTTTACTGATAGCTTTCCTAACAAGTCTGGCTATACATTGATACTTATACACTACTAACTTGAGAGCTTTTTCCTTCTCTTCCATCCTGCACATAAAACAATTATATTCAGATGGCTAAATGCTGATTTAAAAGCAAATCCCAATTACATATCAACTATACTTCAATAAAAATAAATAGTAACAATAAAAAATCTCAGCAATTACTCTGATCTATTACACCACCATTGGTAGAGAAGTCCTACCATTACGTTTTAATCTGACTACTCAAAGCACTTCCTATCAACACTCTCCATTACATTTCTACATAGTTAGAATCCCAGGGATGGCAGAGCCTGGTGAGCTGCTCTCTATGGGGTCGCACAGAGTCGGACAAGACTGAAGCGACTCAGCAGCAACAGCAGACATTTTTTGACATGGAAAAATCATGGTGAGGGGGGAGTAAGGGGAGAAGGAAAAGAGGGGAGGAAGGTAAAAAGAAGGAAGTGAAAAGGGAGGAGGAAGGAAGGGTTGTGGAAGGAGAGAGAAAGATGGAAGAAGAATGAGGGAGAGGTGGAGAGAGGAGGGAGGGGGACTAGGCAAGTTACCTGGAGGATGTAGCCAGCGGGCTCAGTCTTACAGGACAGATAGAGTAGATGGCAGGAACATTTACTTTTAACTTCTGTTGTAGTGTAGTTTCTTTAAAATGTTGTGTTAGTTTCTGTTTTACAGCAAAGCGAATCAATTATACATATACATAGTTAGTGTTAGTTGCTCACTTGTGCCCAACTCTTTGAGACCCCATGGACTGTAGCCCATCAGGGCTCTGTCTGTGGAGTTCTCCAGGCAAGAATACTGGACTGGGTTGCCATTTCCTTCTCCAGGGGACCTTCCCGATCCAGGGATAGAACCTGGGTCACTTGCATTGCAGGCAGATTCTTTACTGACTGAGCCACCAGGGAAGCCATACATATACATGTATCCCCTCTTTTTGTTTTCCTTCCCATTTAGGTCACCACAGAGCACTGAGTAGAGTTCCCTGTGTTATACAGTAGGTTCTCATTGGTTATGTATTTCATACATAGTAGTAGTGTATACATGTCAATCCTAATCTCCCAATTAATTCCATCCCCCTTCCCTCCATGTGTCCATACATTTGTTCTCTGTCTGTGCCTCTGTTTCTACTTTGCAAACAGGTTCATCTGTGTAATTTCTTAGATTCTCTCTCTCTATATATACATTAATATACAATATTTATTTTTCTCTGGGCACATATATACAATGGAATATTATTCAGCCATAAAAAGGAACTAAATTGTGCCTTTCATAGAGACGTGGATGGACCTAGAAATTGTCACACACAGTGAAGTAAGGCAAGAGCCTTTGAAAAAAAAGTCACAGAATAATGAAAAGCAAGATGTGTATAATATATTTAGGTAATCACATTTCCCCCGCCATCACTTACCAGTCAAGTATATATGAGGAAGTTGAATGAAACAAGGTGCTGTAATATATTTGGGTACTTCCAGGATTCAAAGGTTGACATCCCAAACATCCACAATGTGAGAGTATTAGAAGGTAGGGTATTTGGAAGTGTTTAAGTCATGAGAGTAGAGTCCTCACAAACAGTATCAGAGGTCTTATAAAAAAGCCACCATGCAGCTCCCTAGCCCTGCAGCCATGCCAGGACACAGAGGGCAAGTGCCGTCTATGAGCCAGGAAACAGGTCCTCACCAGACACCACACTGCATCCACCAGAACCATGATCTTGGACTTCCCAGAATCCAGAACTGAGAAATCTGGTTTCTTATAAGTCACCCAATTTGATGATTTGTTAAAGCAGCCTGAATGGACTAAGACACAAAGGTCTAAATGTTCACAAGGAACTTACCGTACATGTATAATCTGAGCATCACAACACAACACTCAGGGAGAAAACACTTCAGAGCAGAGAAGCTGATGCAGTGACCATGGACGACATCTCAGAAACAATGCAAGGACCAAGAACTCTGCCAGCTGGTCTGGTGTAACAGGGAATAGAGAATGAAACGAACCTGTTTCTCAATCAGAGGAAAACAATCTAAGGTCATGGTAGACTCTCTTTCTGCTTTCTCCAAGCCTGCAACATTTGTATTATGATCACTTGCCAATTATTATTTCAATAATAAACCTTTCAGGAATGGTTACCTTATGCCATTACAAGTGTACACAACTTTGAAGAGCCATGAAAAGGACAAATCAAAATATCAATCTCTCCATGTTATTCAGACTCTCAGCTCTCTTTGTACTCCTGCTAGTCATGAGCAAGTTGGGATTCAAGTGCAGGAGGAAGCAACCTCCACAACCCACCACTTCATGGCGCCCCAAGGGGCCAGTCTGGGTGCTGAGAGTTCTGCAAAGCAGGGCAGGAAGAGGAAGGGAAAGGAGGAAAGGGAGGCAGAAGGAAGAGAAGGGACAAGGGAGTCGGGGAGAGAAGACGCCAGCCTGATGGGTGTGTGGAACTCTGCATGGAGGGGAGCAAGCTGCAAGCCCCCTAACACAGCCCTTCTCTGCTCTCTCACTTGCTCTCTCACTTCCAAAGAAGAAAGGCCGGATTCACACCTAGCCTATCATGTGTGAGTGCACCAAAGTATGAAAAGGAGCCAGTTTTCAAAAAAAAACAAAGGCTACCAGGCACAGGGAGAAAGAGGAAGGCTGGTCTCCCTTATCCCTTCCCAGTATGCCCGGAACACAGGTTAAGTATATTTAATCTCTTTCCCTTTGAATGCCCCTACATATTCATTTGTGATTGCCACTAGCTTAATACCTTCTGTCCGTGCTACACTATCAGACCTGCACATAATTTTATGAGAAACAAAGGTAAGCTAGGAAGGAAATTAAATTCCTCTATATGACAGAAACTTTTAGAACAGAGAACAAAGTTGTCAAGCTAAAATCTTAATCTCAGCAATTTATAGAGGATTAAATATATTCCAGTGTGACAAATACGTCACAAAAGTAGAAAAATCATTACTTACTGCTTCATCAAAACATGTAGAGATTAAAGGCTATTGGAGAAGCCACATAATAATAATAATAGCAGTTCACATTAAGCATTGTGCTTAGCAACCTAAATTCATTACTTGTTTTAATCAACAATCCTGAGAAGTAGGTACATTATCATCTGTATTAAAGATGAAGAAAATGAAGAGTAGCAATATCAAGTTCCCTGGTCACTCAGTGGTGAAGAATCTCCCTGCAATGCAGGAGATGCAGGTTCAATCCCTGGGTCGGGAAGATACCCTGGAGAAGGAAATGGCAACGCACTCCAGTAATCTTGCCTGGAGAATCCCATGGACAGAGGAGCCTAGCAGGCTACAATCCATGGGGTCACAAAGAGTAGGACACAACTTAGCGACTAACAACAACAAGATCCAGTTCCAGAGTCTCACAGATAAGAAGTGTTAGGGTTGGAATTCCAACACGGATAGAAACGACTTTGTTCCGCTTGTTTCCCCCTTGTGTTTAAACTCATCTCCTCTATGATGAAGCTTCACAGGTCCTTTAAGTCAGAGGTAGCTAACCATTTCTGTAGCATGAATTTTTAGCATTTTGGTAAAGTCTATGACTACCTTCTCAGAATAACGCTTTTAACAGCATAAAAGTAATTCATAGGAGTATGAAGGAATGCAGTTTTAGTGCAGTTATAAAAATGTTTTTAAAAACAAATTTGTGCTGTAGCAATTTATGTGCATCTTTCAGAAGTCATCAGCAAGATGTAATAAGGGATTTAAGAGTACCAGTTTCAGTGGAGTTCATGTATATAAATAGTATTTCAAGACAGCTGCAATAAAATTCATGATATCAAAATATACCAATTTTGATTGGTGATAAAGACAACAGATACTGCTAGAACTACTCTGGTTTACTGCCTATATTCCTAATTCTAAGACAATGCTAAATTTCAGTCAGAGGCTAGTGAAAATTAAAGCTGTCATGTTTGCCCATCGGAGTTCACAGATTTTCTGAATTCCACTCAGATTAAGAACATCAGCTGTATACTGCAACTCATCACTTTCTCTCTGAAACCAGCCCTGTTCCTCTTGTAGAGCTCATCTTGGTCCCTCCTCACACCATGGCTAGAATGTTGGGAATGTGCCTTAATCTTTAAGGGACTATCATCTTCCTTAGGAGCAAGGGATGACCCTCGTACCTGGGGGTACCACCAGCACCTCATGCAGAAGGGATGGTTGAAAGTTTATGGTACACATGCATACAAATATGACATTATACTTTCAGCTAAAAATAGTAGGCACCTACTGAACAGCTTACATTTTTAAGAAACAGCTGTCCTCCTCCAGGACGCCAATTCTTACCTCACTAGCTCAATCACTTTTAACTAAAACTCCCATCTCAAACCAGGATTTGGATGCAAAAGAGGGGCACCTCTTTATGAAAACAAGATTATCCATTCTAGGAGTTCCTCCAGTGACCAAAAAAAAAAAAGAGTTGTTTCAACTGTAAAATGGTAAATATTCAGGACTATGTCTTAGCGTGTTTTATGGGGGTACCAAATGAAAACAGGTCTTTCAACAAGTATTCTGAAGGTGTTACATAAGCTAAACCAAAACTGTACTAAGGAACTGACGATCGATGACTATCTGAGATAATCACAGTCTTGCATATTTTACCTGTTTATTTTCAAGGCTCTAAACATTTTTATGGCTATGTGAGAGAAAAGCTTTAAATATACACCTTTAAATATAAAAGGTGAGTCCAGCACCCACTGGGACTGTACTAACAAGGGTACATATGGTCCCTCTAGAGATTTTACCACTGAAACCAAAAACAAGACAAAAATCTTTAAAGACAGAAGTTCAACAGGAAAAAAAAAAAAAGGCAGAAGAAATATCTTTGACTAAGTGAAGTGCTAGTTGCTCAGCTGTGTCCGACTCTTTGCAACCCCATGGACTGCAGCCCACCAGGCTCTTCTGTCCAAGGAGTTCTCCAGGCAAGAATACTGGAGAGGGTAGCCATTTCCTTCTACAGATGACCTTCCTGACCCAGGATCGAACCTGTATCTCTGCTGCATTGCAGGCAGATTCTTTATTGTCTGAGCCACCAGATACTTAACAGTGACATTTAAATAAGCAAAAAAGTTCATAATTCTTTCAGGGTCATAAAGTCAAGGAAATAAAATATTTACCCTGAAAACTTTTATAAACTGAACAATGCTCAAAGTAACAAATGAAAAATTTAATCCTAAAATTAGAAACTTTGATACCAAAAAAAAAAAATCCATATAAAATATCATTTGCCTAATACAGTTCTTCAAAGAAATTTTACTTAACCTTATGGTTACAAGAAAATTTAAAATAAATGAAACTAAGCAACTTCTTGAAGATGTTTAAAGTTAAAGAGCATTTCCCCTTTTAATTAGAGAAATCTTATAAGAAGTAATCTGTGACCAAACAGCTTACTCATCAGGAAGCCGAAGCGTGACTGCTCAGAAGAGATCCTGGAATCACCAACCTTGCACTTTCCCTGAAGAAGGATATCTCTGTGCTCTGAATTTATTCAAAGAGCCAAGAGTCTATGAAGGGCCAGGTATGTCGAAACTTCCTGAATCATGGTGTCAGAAAGGCTTGTAGCACAGCACTGAAATATGCACCACAGATATGGTAAACCCTACCTTGGCTATACGGAGACCCACCCTTGAGCATCTGCCCACTGGATTTGAGGATTATAGAATGAGACAATGAAGTAAGATTGAGGATTACAGAATGAGACAATGACATGCTTCTGCCCTTTGTGGTGACCTTGTTTGGATTTAATTTCCATATCGTCAGCCAAACTTGAAATCTGTACTAGGTCGACTAACCCATGATCCACTGTAAAGATACAATACCCTTATATAAAAACATAGATGCAGAAGAAAAGATTTAGTTAACAAAGGACTAAAACATGTCCTGAGCCACAAAAATTCACTCCATGGGCTTGGGAAAAAAAAATCTCAATTTCTGCTGAAAATACATGAAGCAAGAAGAAAAAAAATGCTCCAACAAGATTTCCTTAGCTATCTCAAACAACAAATTTCTACAATCTATAGATCAGGTCTTCACAAAATGGACAGCATGAAGAACGCAGGCAAGTCTACAAAACACAGACAGGCAGCAAAAAAGCAAGCTACCCTAAATAGAAACAGGACTCTCAGACATTTTCAAATACTTGATTTGAAATGCCATCCTTAGAATTTAAGGAAATGTGATGTGAAACAAGATGGCTAATATCAAAAATAACAAACACAATGTGATCTGCAGAGCTGCAAGAAAATTTAAACCCTCACTTCTCATTACTGGTTACTGGATTTCATGTGTGAACACAATGACCTTTCTTCATACCCTCCTGACACAGGATGCCAATCCTGGTTTACTTAGCGATCATCAATTCATTCTGAAAAAATAGCCTTTTCATGGTATTTTTTTTTCCAGAGTTCAAAAGAAATTTCAACAGGTCAAACAGCCCTTGGAATATGAACAGTAAATCTTTCCCTCCCAAAATAAAGTGCTAACAAAAAGCTGACACCAAAATATTGAAATGCAAACCTTACCAGCCCTGCTTCCTCTATCTTGGCATACACAAAAAACTAAGACCCTTGGGTGGTATTTTTTAATTTAAAAAAGGTAGTTACAAAAAACAAAGCAAGAGAGACTTAAAAGACTCAGTTTTCACAAATCAACTGTTAAACAACTGTATTTATTTTTTAAATAGATATTAAAGGACAGGGCATAAAGTCAGGGAAAGAAAGTAGGTAGAAGAAAACGAATGGTGTGAAACTGAGTGCTGGTAGTGTGAAGCTGGTAGGGCTTCCCTGGTGGCTCAGTGGTGAAGAATCTGCCTACAGTGCAGGAAACCGGGTTCAGTCCCTGGGTTGGGAAGATCCCCTCAAGAAGGGCATGGCAACCCACTCCAGTATTCTTGCCTAGAGAATCTCATGGACAGAATCTCATGGGCTGCAAGCTGCAGTCCATAGGGTCACATAGAGTCGGTCACCACTGAAGTGACTAAGCAGCAGAAGCAAATACGAAGCTGAGGCAGCCACTCCCAATTTCTTTGCAAGAACTGATGCTTTTGAACTGTGGTGTTGGAGAAGACTCTTGTGAGTCCCTTGGACTGCAGGGAGATCCAACCAGTCCATTCTGAAGGAGATCAGCCCTGGGATTTCTTTGGAAGGAATGATGTAAAGCTGAAACTCCAGTACTTTGGCCACCTCATGGGAAGAGTTGACTCAGTGGAAAAGACTCTGATGCTGGGAGGGGTTGGGGGCAGGAGGAGAAGGGGACAACAGAGGATGAGATGGCTGGATGGTATCACTGACTCGATGGACGTGAGTCTGAGTGAACTCCGGGAGTTGGTGATGGACAGGGAGGCCTGGCGTGCTGTGATTCATGGGGTCGCAAAGAGTCGGACATGACTGAGTGAGTGAACTGACTGATTCTACTCTGAGAGTTACTAATCCAAGAAGGGTTGTAGATGGAATGAGGGGAGGATGAAAAGCATGATGCAAACCACTGTCATGAATAATTTATGAAGAAAATAAAATTGAAAGGAAATGTGGTGCAGTCTCTACTTGGAATATGAACATGTCTTTCATTCTACCAGAACAGGAAACAAATGAGTATCAGAGGGAAGGTAACTTAACAAAACTGCAAAATGGGGGGTGGGGGTGGGGTAGGCTCTGAAAATAACTGCCGTATAAAAAGGGATTAACATTCATCTTAATGTATGAAGAACACTTGTAAATCAGTATTTAAAAGATGAACATCCAAATGGACAAAAAGGACTTGAACAGATAATTCAGAAAGATATAAATACGAATGACTGGTATGGAAATGCTGAACTTTGCTAACAGTAAAATAAAAATCAGTTGGCATTTATTTTATGATAATACCAAATATGAAAAGAGGAAAAAAAAATAGCACTCTCATATGCTGTTACGGTAGCAAAAACTGTTAATACTTTTGAGAACAATTTGGTAATCTGTATAAGAGTTTAAGGAATATTTATCTTCCATCATCCAGGAATACCACTTGCAGAAATTTATCAAAGATGAATTTATGTAAGAATACAAATGACCATCTCAACACTTATTTTAACACTTTAAGAAAACTTAAGTGTCTAAAAATAAAATTGAGACTCAGGCAGACAATGGTCTATTACACAGCTACTTAAAATCATACTCGTGGAGAATATTTAAAGAATGCTCATGACATACGTTAAAAAAAAAAAAAAAACTGAAGTAATTCCAGTTTCACATATACAAAAGAGAAACAACAAACTGAGTTGTCTATAGGCTTTGGAATAATAAGGCATTATTTAATGTCCTCTATTAATATTTTAGGGCTTCTCCAGTTGTTCAGACAGTAAAGAATCTGCCTGCAATGCAGGAGAAATGAAGTGAAGTCGCTCAGTCATGTCCAACTCTGCGACCCCATGGACTGTAGCCCACCAGGCTCCTCCATCCATGGGATTCTCCAGGCAAGAATATCGGAGTGGGTTGCCATTTCCTTCACCAGGGGATCTTCCTGATCCAGGGATCAAACCCAGGTCTCCCGCATTGCAGGCAGATGCTTTAACATCTGAGCCCCCAGGGAAGCCCAATTCCCTGGTTGGGAAGTCCCCTGGAGAAAGGAGTGGCTACCCACTCCAGTATACTTCCCTGGAGAAGTCCATGGATAGAGGAGCCTGGTGGGCTATATTCCATACAGTTGCAGAGAGCTGGACAAAACTGAGCAACTAACACTGCCCTTCTTAACAGTGATTATTTTTAGAGCAGTTTAAGCATTGCATAAACTTCCTCTTTAATGTTTTAAAAATTCTCTTAACAATCATATTATACAATACATCTATTAAAATGTTCTTAAAGTGTTATTAATGTAGAAAACATCTGAATCCCAGAATAAAGTGTTTCAAAATGAAAATATACAATAAAAGTGCCAAGTTCAGTTCAGTTCAGTTGCTCAGTCGTGTCCAACTCTTTGCGACCCCGTGAATCGCAGCACACCAGGCCTCTCTGTCCATCATCAACTCCCGGAGTTTACCCAAACTCATGTCCATCCAGTTGGTGATGCCATCCAGCCATCTCATCCTCTGTTGTCCCCCTCTCCTCCTGCCCCCAATCCCTCCCAGCATCAGGGTCTTTTCCAATGAGTCAGCTCTTTGCATCAGGTGGCCAAAGTACTGGAGTTTCAGCTCAGCATCAGTCCTTCCAACAAACACCCAGGACTGATCTCCCTTAGAATGGACTGGTTGGATCTCCTTGCAGTCCAAGGGACTCTCAAGAGTCTTCAACACCACAGTTCAAAAGCATCAATTCTTCAGCACTCAGCCTTCACAGTCCAATTCTCACATCCATACATGACCACAGGAAAAACCATAGCCTTGACTAGACGAACCTTTGTTGGCAAAGTAATGTCTCTGCTTTTGAATATGCTATCTAGGTTGGTCATAACTTTCCTTCCAAGCAGTAAGCGTCTTTTAATTTCATGGCTGCAATCACCATCTGCAGTGATTTTGGAGCCCAGAAAAATAAAGTCTGACACTGTTTCCCCATCTATTTCCCATGAAGTGATGGCACCAGATGCCATGATCCTAGTTTTCTGAATGTCGAACTTTAAGCCAACTTTTTCACTTTCCTCTTTCACTTTCATCAAGAGGCTTTTTAGTTCCTGTTCACTTTCTGCCATAAGGGTGGTATCATCTGCATATCTGAGGTTATGGATATTTCTCCTGGCAATCTTGATTCCAGCTTGTTCTTCTTCCAGCCCCGCGTTTCTTATGATGCACTCTGCATATAAGTTAAATAAGCAGGGTGACAATATACAGCCTTGACATACACCTTTTCCTATTTGGAACCAGTCTGTTGTTCCATGTCCAGTTCTCACTGTTGCTTCCTGACCTGCATACAGGTTTCTCAAGAGGCAGGTGAGGTGGTCTGGTATTCCCATCTCTTTCAGAATTTTCCAGAGTTTATTGTGATCCACACAGTGAAAGCCTTCGGCACAGTGAAAAAAACAGAAATAGATGTTTTTCTGGAACTGTACAAAAAAGATCTTTATGACCAAGATAATCACGTTAGTGTGATCACCAACCTAGAGCCAGACATCCTGGACTGCGAAGTCAAGTGGGCCTTAGAAAGCATCACTACAAACAAAGCTAGTGGAGGTGATGGAATTCCAGTTGAGCTATTTAAAATTCTAAAAGATGATGCTGTGAAAGTGCTGCACTCAATATGCCAGCAAATTTGGAAAACTCAGCAGTGGCCACAGGACTGGAAAAGGTCAGTTTTCATTCCAATCCCAAAGAAGGGCAATGCCAAAGAATGTTCAAACTACTGCACAATTGCACTCATCTCTCACGTTAGTACAGTAATGCTCGAAATTCTCCAAGCTAGGCTTCAGCAATACATGAACTGTAAACTTCCAGATGTTCAAGCTAGTTTTAGAAAAGGCAGAGGAACCAGAGATCAAATTGCCAACATCTGCTGGATCATCAAAAAGGCAAGAGTTCTAGAAAAACATCTATTTCTTCTTTACTGAGTATGCCAAAGCCTTTGACTGTGTGGATCACAATGTATTGTGGAAAAAGTGCCAAAAATAGGGCTTAATATTTTGGGATGAAAATGAGTAATTTTTCCTTTAACATGAGATTTGTAATTTCACACTTAAGAGTGTTTTTTTCCCTTACAGAAGGAATTCCCATTTGTATCATCATAGAAGTAGAAAATCTGAAAAGCAAGTGGTTGTCATGGTAATGATGGGGGCAAGACTTATTTTAATACTACTTTGGTAATTTTTAAAGATTAAACACTTATAACTCTCATCCATTCTGAGGAACCAGAAGAGAACATAAATTAATGGAAGTAATCTGAAAAATACACATCCTTTCCAAAAAGTTGTTGAAGGGCTTCCCTGATAGCTCAGTTGGTAAGTAATCACCTGCAATACAGGACACCCCGGTTTGATCCCTGAGTCAGGAAGATCCCCCTGGAGAAGGGATAGGCTACCCACTCCAGTATTCTTGGGCTTCCCTTGTGGCTCAGCTGGTAAAGAATCCACCTACAATGTGGGAGACCTGGGTTCAATCCCTGGGTTGGGAAGATCCCCTGCAGAAGGGAAAGGCTACCCACTGCAGTATTCTTGTCTGGAAAATTCCATGGACTATATAGTCCATGGGGTTGTGAAGAGTCAGACATGACTGAGCAACTTTCACTCACTGACTTCTGAAAAGTTGTAAACAAAGCTAACCCAACAAAAAGGTGGGGCAGAAGACTATAACATTCATTTTTGGCACAGTAATAGAACTTGAATGTTTGTTACACTAAAAGCAGCTAGTAAGCAATTATATGCTGTCTTTCGGAAATCCAAAAAGGAAAGGCCATTTTCTTTTCCATCTATCTGTTATAAATCATACTGTCACTGGTTACATTTGGGTGAAGTCCACCTGAATTTTGTAAACAGAAGCCAATATCTGATGGGAAAAACAACTTGGAAAGTAACATACTACAATAAACCTATGTTTATCCATCCACAGAATCAGCTGAAGTCTCCTAAATGGAAAAACAGAACAGGGGAAAAAGATATGGCTAGGAAAAAAAAATACTTGTAGAACTACTCTCCACTTTATGTCTTCCTCCACACAGTGAGTTACTTTGGGGGTCAGGTGAGCTTGAAGAAAAAAAAAGAAAACTTCTATAAAGAAAAGAAGATGAAGGTACTACAGAATCAAATAGTAATTAGCAGTTATAAAATTATCAAGATTGTTACTGCTAACTTTTATTAAGCAACTGAGTATGTACCTGCCATTTCTTTCTTCTTTTCCTATTGTGATTCCTCTCTATCATCAAGTATGCCCAGTTAGGTGGTTTAGACACTTGGGTCCACATTTTTCCCCTAACAATGCTACTAACTATGAAGAAAAAGACTGAATTAATTTCAAAATCAAATTTCTTTATTATTCTTATTATATTATAGGGTGATATTCAAACCAGAATATTTCATGCAAAGATGGGCAAAATAAAGGACAGAAATGGGATGGACCTAGCAGAATTAGAAGACATTAAGAAGAGGTGGCAAGAAAACACAGAAGAAATATACAAAAAGATATTCATGACCCAGATAATCACAGTGGTGTGATCACTCACCTAGAGCCAGACATCCTGGAATGCAAAGTCAAGTGGGCCTTAGGAAGCATCACTATGAACAAAGCTAATGGAGGTGATAGAACCCCAGTTGAGCTATTTCAAATTCTAAAAGATGATGCTGTGAAAGTGCTGCATTCAATAAGCCAGCAAATTTGGAAAACTCAGCAGTGGCCACAGGACTGGAAAAGGTCAGTTTTTATTCCAATCCCAAAGAAAGACAATGCCAAAGAATACTCAAACTACCACACAATTGCACTCATCTCACATACTAGCAAAGTGATGCTCAAAATTCTCCAAGCCAGGCTTCAACAGTACATGAACTGTGAACTCCCAGATGTTCAAGCTGGTTTTAGAAAAGGCAGAGAAACCAGAGATCAAATTGCCAACATCTGCTGCATCATCAAAAAAGCAAGAGAGTTCCAGAAAAACATCTATTTCTGCTTTACTGACTATGCCAAAGCCTTTGACTATATGGATCACAACAAATTATGGAAAATTTTTTGAAGAGATGGGAATACCAGACACCTGACCTGCCTCCTGAGAAATCTGTATGCGAGTCAAGAAGCAACAGTTAGAACTGGACAGGGAACAGTAGACTGGTTCCAAATCGGAAAAGGAGTACGTCAAGGCTGTATATTGTCACCCTGCTTATTTATCTTGTATGCAGAGTACATCATGAGAAAGGCTGGGCTGGAAGAAACACAAACTGAAATCAAGATTGCTGGGAGAAATATCAATAACCTCAGATATGCAGATGACACCACCCTTATGGCAGAAAGTGAAGAAGAACTAAAGAGCCTCTTGTTGAAAGTGAAAAAGGAGAGTGAAAAAGTTGGCTTAAAGCTTAACATTCAGAAAAGTAAGATCATGTCATCACTTCATGGCAAGTAGATGGGGAAACAGTGGAAACAGTGACAGACTATTTTGGGGGGCTCCAGAATCACTGCAGATGGTGACTGCATCCATGAATTTAAAAGACGCTTACTCCTTGGAAGGAAAGTTATGACCAACCTATACAGCATTTTAAAAAGCAGAGACATTACTTTGCCAACAAAGGTCCATCTAGTCACAGCTATGTTTTTTTCCAATAGTAATGTATGGATGTGAGAGTTGGCCTATAAAGAAAGGTAAGAATTGATGCTTTTAAACTGTGATGTTGGAGAATTCTCTTGAGAGTCCCTTGGACTGGAAGGAGATCCAACAAGTCCATCCTAAAGGAAATCAGTCCTGAATATTCTTTGGAAGGACTGATGCTGAAGAGGAAATGCCAATACTCTGGCCACCTGATGCGAAAAACTGACTCATTTAAAAGACCCTGATGCTGGGAAAGATTGTAGGTGGGAGGAGAAGGGGACGACAGGAGATGAGATGGCTGGATGGCATCACCAACTCAATGGACATGAGTTTGAGTAAACTCCAGGAGTTGGTGAGAACGGGGAAGCCTGGCATGCTGCAGTCCATGGGGTCACAGAGAGTTGGATACAACTGAGTGAATGAACTGAACAGAACTGATTCAAATCAAAGTTAAGACATCCGATAAAAATGGGTGAGACAGAAATAGCACTGTCATATAAAAATTATCTACACAGTAAATGCTGTATTTAATAATATTCATGACAAATATTCAATACTGACACAGATATACAAAAACACAGGAATATACACCCAAGAAGGCACCACATATTGAAAACCTAGAAAGACTGAATCCTGTCATGATCTAGTTGAAATTACTTTGGTCAAATAATGTGGAGAAAAAGAAATATCTTGAGTTGCCCAGCAAGATGACACCTATTAAAGAGTCGTAAATTAAACCAAATATTCCAAGGTACAACCAATTCAAGAAGAGATAAATGATTCTTTATTGTCTATATAAAATACAGACATACAACCAAGATGGAAAAGACTATACATAAAATCACTGAAGCAATAACATTTATAAAGCTAAAAAAGTTAATAACAAGCAGACTTTAGGGAACTTGTAAGCCCTCAGTATTAAGAAATATTTTCAATATAATTGATAATTCACATTTACCAGGGTTTCCACACATATGGATATATTCCCACACATACATATCTTCATGGTTAAAAATGGCCATCACAACTAACAAAAATCTAATATATTAGAAACGCACCACTGATAGACTGTTGAAAAGAGCTCTCTACCGCAAACATGTAACATCTCTGAAAAGACAGATTTTGAAATATAGAAGCCAAAAAAGACAATAAAATCAAAGAATACTAAGTTAGAAATAACATAAGCCCAACCATGCTTCTGAAGCATCAGCCATCTTTGAGAAAGCACAAAACCATGAAACTGAAATCTCAATAGGAAGAAATCCCATGGCAGTATTGAAGTGATACTTTAAAATATTATAAAGAAAAAACAAAATACATAATTTTTACACAGAGAAGTAAGTGCTATGATACTCATCCACTTAGTCAACAAGTCAACCTGTTTAAAGCATTTGTGTGCCATAATAAGTGCTATATTTGTGGAATAAGATGATAACCAGGATAGAAATGTTTCCTTCATGGAACATATATTGTAGAAGTCATTAAGATCTAGGTCAACATGTTTCTCAAAATATAGAGTAAATCAAAATTATCCCGGTGCAAGTTCAAAATTCTGATGTCCATCCCCAGAAATTCTGATTCAATAGGTATTGAACAGAACTCAAGATCTGTTTTTAATAAGCTTTAATGGAAAGAGAGATGTTTTAGCTCTGCTACTAATAGGTAGCAGCTTTGGGCACTGGTCACTTATCCTCGTTTCTAAGATGGGAATGAAGTGAAATGAAGTCAGCATCACACAGTTGTGTCCGACTCTTTGTGACCCCATGGACTAGTCCATGGAATTTTCCAGGCCAGAATACTGGAGTGGGTAGCCTTTCCTTTCTCCAGGGGATCTTCCCAACCCAGGGATCAAACCCAGGTCTTCCGCATTGTAGGTATACTCTTTACCAGCTGAGCCACAAGGGAAGCTGAAGAATACTGGAGTGGGTAGCCTATCCCTTCTCCAGCAGATCTTCCTGACCCAGGAATAGAACCAGCATCTCTTGCATTGCAGGTGAATTCTTTACCAACTGAGCTATCAGGGAAGCCCAAGATTGGAATAATTCTGCTTAAAAGGTTTACTCTAAAGAATAAAAACATTTTTGAAGTGTTTTGCACAGTACCTGACACAAGTGTATTCAAAATGGCACCATGAAAGTCAGAAAATCTGGATTCACACTGAACTAAGAAACCTACCAAATATATAACACTGGAAAAGGCACTGAACCTCTGTGAGCTTCAGTTTCTCTTTATGTAATTTGTGGGTAATAATGCCACTGATTAACACAAAGTTACTAGAAGAAAAAAATAATATTTTGGTAAGCTATAAGAAATACTACACAGAGGTAATTATAGTAGAGGCTACCAGCAGTTTTTTTTTTAATTTTACTGATGTATATATAGTTGATTACAATGTTGTATTTCATTTCTACTACACAGTAAAATGACTCAGTTACATGTATATATATTATTTCCCATTGCAGTTTACCACAGGATAATGAATACAGTTTCCTGTGCTATACAGTACAATCTTATTGTTTTTATATACTAGTTTATATCTGCTAATCTCACACTTTCATTCCTTACTCCCCCCACCTGATCTCCCCCCTTGTACTTTATGTCTGAATCTGTTTTTGTTTCCTAGATATGTTCATTTGTGTCGTGTTTGGGATTCCACATATAAGTGGTAGCACATGGTTTGTGTCTTTTTTCTTTCTGACTTCACTTGAGACTACCGGCATTCTTAGTCATAGCAAAGTATTATGAAAATATAATCCTTGAAAAAGAGGGGAAAGTCTTATGTGAAAAAAATGGAAAAAAAGGCTTTTTTTTTTACCTTATTTTCCCAACAAAGGGCTTCCCTGGTAGCTCAGCTGGTAAAGAATCCACCTGCAATGCAGGAGACCGTGGTTCTATTCCTGGGTCAGGAAGATCCACTGGAGATAGGATAGGCTACCCATCCTATTATTCTTGGACTTCCCTGCAGGTTCAGATGGTAAAGAATCCACCTGCAAAGTGGAGGACCTGGGTTTGATCCCAGGGTTGGGAAGACCCCTGGAGAGGGGAACGGCTACCCACTCCAGTCTTCTGGCCTGGAAAATTGCATGGACAGAAGAGCCTGGTGGACTACAGTCTATGGAGTCTCAAAGAGTCGGACATGACTGAGCGACTTTCACTTTCCCAACAAAATGTCCTTAATCCATTCAAGAGTTTGAGTAAGAATGTGTACCACCTGGGAAATGGTAACCCTCCAAATGTAAATCAGGTATATAGACTCCATACACATTAATAATACAAATCTTAATTCCTATGAGAACTCCACAAAGCCAAGTTGGATATAGTTTCACAAGCCAACAGTTGCTGGAAATACTACCCAAAGAAAAGAAAACCCTTGATTACTTAGTTCACTACTTAAGCATTACTACTGTATGAGCCACCAGGGAAGCCCAATGACATAAACAGAAACACAAGCTCACAGAGGGTCAATGACTTGTGTGGTGTTACATATTTAGTACACACATGAGTCTGATATGAAGCCACATTTTGTGACTTTCTAGTAGGCTGGTTGTTTCCCAGCAGCCATTTTGAATACACCTCTTCAGCATTTACATCTCTTTCTGTAACAATCGCCGGAGAAGGTAATGGCACCCCACTCCAGTACTCTTGCCTGGAAAATCCCATGGACAGAGGAGCCTGGTAGACTGCAGTCCATGGGGTCGCTAGGAGTCGGACATGACTGTATAACTTTCAAGTAGACAACCTGAGCGACTTCACTTTTTTCACTTTTCACTTACATACATTGGAGAAGGAAATGGCAAGCCACTCCAGTGTTCTTGCCTGGAGAATCCCAGGGATGGGGGAGCCTGGTAGGCTGCCGTCTCTGGGGTCACACAGAATCAGACACGATTGAAGCGACTTAGCAGCTGTAACAATCGCAGCCAAGCAATCATCTAATTCCGTTGGTCGGCAATCTACCAGTTGAAAGGAAATCGCCTGGAAAGCTTTTAAAAGGTGTAGAAAAGGTATTTAAAAGGTATCCTGAAATTCTGATTCAGTGTGCCCAGGAGAGGGCCCTGGGACCCATCTATGCAAAATGCCTCCCAGGAAACTGTGACGTGAGCCAGAACCTGGTCGCCTGTGATGCTGCGCTCTCCAGTCCACTCAGTATGTTGGCTGTGCAACCAAACTCCAATGATGTGAGGCTAAAATCTTGCCCACTTCAGTTTCCACGTTAGGCCTAGTTTTTTATTCTTGGGGCCACACACAACACAAGCCTAATCTGTCTCCAGGCCCTTCAGGTGACTTATATGATGTTTCACGACCCTAAATTTATCCACATCTTTTCATTTATATTTAGTACCCAGAAGAGAGCACAATTCTCATTTAGAAACCAATGATGGGCTTCCCTGGTGGTACAGTGGTTAAGAATCTGCCTTACAATACAAGAGACATGGGGTCAATCTCTGGTCTGGGACAATCCCACGTGCCATGGGGCTACTCAACCTGTGCACCACAATGATTGAGCCTGTGCTCTAGAGCCCCCTCATGCCGCAACTGCTGAAGCCCAAACACCTTAGAAGCCGTTCTCTGCAACAAGAGACACCACTGCAATGAGACCTCACACCACAACTACAGAAACCCCACACAGCAATGAAGACCCACCACAGCCAAAAATAAATATTAAAAAAAAAAACAATGATGATACTCCTTCATTAAAGGAATAATATTCTCATTAACACAGTTTAAGTGTGCCTTTTACTAAACTGACAACAACATATTATGCTTACTTCTTTGTAATACCCTTACTAAAAATACTTACTTTGGAATATATTTATTTTGGAGCAATTTTAGGTTTACACAAAAGTTGCACATGTAGTACAAACAGCATCCATGGACCCCTCACCCAGCTTGTTTTCCAAATGTTAACACATACAGTACCACAGTACATCTACCTGAACCAAAAATGAGTTTTCTTAATTACATCTTTTCCCAGAAATTACTTTCCTCAACACCTTTCTTTCATTCTAAACAGACTTTGACTTTTGTTTCATTTTATGATGCAAGTATAGGCCCTTACATTTCCTCTATTAAGATTCATAGCCATGATTTCATCTTGCAAGACTTTGACACAAAGACTCAAACCTTGAGTTTTACAAGATAGAATGTAATGCCTTATACTTGTTAAGATATTCTGAGTCAAGGTCCAAATAGACAGCATCTACTATTGCCTCTAGATTCATGCCACACAGTGATCTGGTAAGCAACACTTCTATACTTTTATCTTGTGCGACAGGTTTGGGCTTGAGTAAGACAGAGGAACCAGGGATCAAACTGCCGACATTCGATGGATCATTGAAAAAGCAAGAGAGTTCCAGAAAAACATCTATTTCTGCTTTATTGACTATGCCAAAGACTTTGACTGTGTGGATCACAATAAACTGAGGAAAATTCTGAAAGAGATGGAAATACCAGACCACCTCACCCGCCTCTTGAGAAAGCTGTATGCAGGTCAGGAAGCAACAGCTAGAACTGGACATGGAACAACAGACTGTTTCCAAATAGGAAAAGGAGTACGTCAAGGCTGTATACTGTCACCCTGCTTATTTAACTTATATGCAGAGTCCATCATGAGAAACGCTGGGCTGGAGGAAGCACAAGCTGGAATCAACATTGCCAGGAGAAATATCAATAACCTCAGATATGCAGATGACACCACCCTTATGGCAGAAAGTGAAGAAGAACTAAAGAGCCTCTTGATGAAAGTGAAAGAGGAGAGTGAAAAAGTTGGCTTAAAGCTCAACATTCAGAAAACTAGGATCATGGCATCTGGTCCCATCACTTCATGGCCGATAGATGGGGAAACGGTGGAAACAGTGTCCGACTTTATTTTTCTGGGCTCCAAAATCACTGCAGATGGTGATTGCAGCCATGAAATTAAAAGACGTTTACTCCTTGGAAGGAAAGTTATGACCAACCTAGACAGCATATTTGGAGAAGGCAATGGCAATCCTGTGGATGGAGGAGCCTTGTAGGCTGCAGTCCCTGGGGTCTCTAAGAGTTGGACACGACTGAGCGACTTCACTTTCACTTTTTACTTTCATGCATTGGAGAAGGAAATGGCAACCCACTCTAGTATTTTGGCCTGGAGAATCCCAGGGACAGGAGAGCCTGGTGGGCTGCTGGCTATGGGGTCGCACAGAGTCGGACATGACTGAAGCGACAGCAGCAGCAGCAGCAGACAGCATATTGAAAAGCAGAGACATTACTTTGCCAATAAAGGTCCGTCTAGTCAGGCTATGGTTTTTCCAGTGGTCATGTATGGATGTGAGAGTTAGACTGTGAAGAAAGCTGAGCACCGAAGAATTGATGCTTTTGAACTGTGGTGTGGGAGAGTCCCTTGGACTGCAAGGAGATCCAACCAGTCCATTCTAAAGGAGATCAGTCCTGGGTGTTTATTGGAAGGACTGATGCTGAAGCTGAAACTCCAATACTTTGGCCACCTGATGCGAAGAGCTGACTCATTGGAAAAGACCCTGATGCTGGGAGGGATTGAGGGCAGGAGGAGAAGGGGATGACAGAGGATGAGATGGTTGGATGGCATCATCAACTCAATGGACATGGGTTTGGGTGGACTACAGGAGTTGGTGATGGACAGGGAGGCCTGGCGTGCTGTGGTTCATGGGGTCGCAAAGGGTCGCACATAAACCTCTCTAGAGTTGCATTAAGCAACTTCTGAGGCACACACACCATCAATTAATCACTAACCTCAGAAATCTGTACATCCAGTTACTCTGTTATTCTTGCAAAGATATTTCCCTACCTCAGAAAAGTTCAGACACATTGTAGCTCTACATTTTTCATCTGTACTAGCCTAATATGGCTTTGTGTGTTGTTCTTCAGTTGAGAGGTATAGTTATGTGCACAGTGGAAGAAGTCCATGCCCAAAATGAGTCTGAAGGCCTTAGGGAAAAAAAGGAAACTATCTTAACAACTACTGGCCATTCACTGAAGCAATTAATGACCCTGTGTGAAAACTGATGCCCATAGGAAGTCCACAGAGAATTCCTGATGAGTCACAAGCTAAAATCAGAAGAGAGAGAAAGTTGGGATTGTAGTATTTCTCTGTCAAGGAAAGAGTTCCATTCATCCTCATAAAATTAGTTACTGGCTTTAATTATTACAAAAAGTTTAGTGAACAGAATGGCTCATGTACTATTAGCAAGTAATATTTAAGGGCTTATTAACTGCTATTTAAGATAGGAATTTACTATTGAGATTCTGATTAAAAAGGATAAATTAGACACGCAGACCCACAGATAGCTAAGCTCAGCTCTATCAATCAGTGCCAGAAGATTTTTCTAAACAGCTTAGTTCTCCACAAAAGATCTGAATAATTTCCAATTCTGTTTATCTCTCAAAACCAGGCTGTGGAATTAGTTTTTAAATTGCAAAAGAGAATCAACAATGATTTCAAGGAAGGCTGCAAACTCACAGCCTTCCTATTATACGTGTGAGCTTCTTAAAACGGGAAGCCATTAAAAACATCTTTTAAAAGGCATCAGAATGCCAGAAACAAAGCTCTTCAAACTCACCTCATAGTAACTCCGAACCGCATTGCAAAATGCTTCGTCGGCTACAATCTGGGTTTCCCCATTGAGGAAGGCCTGGAACCGTTCTTTCAGTAACTGCAACTGCTGCTTGTTAAGCTGTAAGAAAAAAAGAAGGGGGGGTGCAATCAAATTAAAAAAACTGGCTAATCCATGACACATAATGCTTTTTAAGAGTTATATTTGCCAAGTGTGTCTAAGATGCGATACTCAAAATTCACTTATGGGTCAATTTTTAAAAGCTTGTAAGTTACTGCCCCCGGAGAAGGCAATGGAACCCCACTCCAGTACTCTTGCTTGGAGAATCCCATGGACGGAGGAGCCTGGTAGGCTGCAGTCCATGGGGTCGCTAAGAGTTGGACACGACTGAGCAACTTCACTTTCACCTTTCCCTTTCATGCATTGGAGAAGGAAATGGCAACCCGCTCCAGCGTTCTTGCCTGGAGAATCCCAGGGATGGCGGAGCCTGGTGGGCTGCTATCTATGGGGTCGCAGAGAGTCGGACATGACTGAAGCGACTTAGCAGCAGTAGCAGCAGCAAGTTACTGCCCCACGAACTTTGGAATACCTGATACTGAAAACGGAATCCAAATTTCTGCCCCAAACAGCATTTTTGTGATTACTACACTCCAATCTCTTTGCAGAGAAAGGGGAAAAAAATCTAAAATTCAAATGAGAACTGCCTGCCAGCTGTCCTGAACAGAGGGCAGAGGGATAAGAATTCTTGGAGGTGAGTGGACAACCAACAGCTCTGAACAGGACAGGAAAGACAGAGGCTCAGAGAAAGAATTCTCTAGAAAGGACATCTGTTGGATGCTAAAAGCTTGGATTATCATGAAAAAACACACCTCAGTGCTTGAGCTGAGATAAAGGGATGATGAGGAGGGGAACAGAGGCAATGGGGGCAGTGAGTGCATCTCCAGGCAGGCTAGGGGAAGTCAGTGACTCAGGGAGAGGAGTGTAAGTGTACAACCACGTTTGCTCACCTGGAGCTATCTACCACGGTTACGGAGGGTAGGTTAGACACGGACCATGACTTACTAACCACATCTACTAGTCATCAACTACAAGCAGAAGCAGCTATTTCATTTCTACAGCTCACTGCAAAACTGAGAGCAAGGAGCCCCTTATTGAAAAAAACTAATTTCAAGACAGCCGCAAAAGAGCGTTCAACCCGGCATGGGACCCTTCTAAGCAGGAGCCCGTGTGGCCGCTCTAAACACAGCTCACACACACATAAAAAACATATACATACATATATATATATACATATATATATGTATATATATTTAAAGCTTAACTGGAGACAGAATATAGTCTTGCAGAGAAAACAACAAATCCTGAGATATATAGGGACAAGAAAGGGAGTGATCTCTCCATTTCAGTCATCCTCATCAGACTGTTAAAAGAATTCAGCCCAGTTCTGGATTCTATGGAGAGTTGTGAAGCATTTGGAATTGTGCCGAAGACAAAATGATTAAAGGATTAGAAAGACTAAACAAACTGGGATGATTTGGCTTCGTAAAGAAGGCTGATATGAAGTAAGTTTAAAACTGTTCAAAAGGCTTGTTAAAATGCCATTCAAATTGGAGAGACATGCTCTTTCAAAACATGGGTTTTATTTAGGAGTCTAACAAACAAGACAGCCTGTGAAAAAAACCACTGCTGGTAGAAACAAATTGATAAAGAAGTGTCCTACTGTGGTCCAGTGTAAAAAACCTCTTGCCCTGAGCAGTGGAGAGAGAAGCTGCTGCTACTGCTAAGTCGCTTCAGTCATGTCCAACTCTGTGCAACCCCATAGAGGGCAGCCCACCAGGCTCCCCCATCCCTGGGATTCTCCAGGCAAGAACACTGGAGTGGGTTGCCCTTTCCTTCTCCAATGCATGAAAGTGAAAAGTGAAAGTGAAGTCGCTCAGTCCTGTCCTACTCTCAGTGACCCCATGGACTGCAGCCTACCAGGCTCCTCCGTCCATGGGATTTTCCAGGCAGGAGTACTGGAGTGGGGTGCCATTGCTTCTCCAATGCATAAAAGAGAAAAGTGAAAGTGAGCATTCCATTTTTCAGGTTATCTTCTTCATTTTAGGGAAAGCTAAACCAAGCTGGAAAGCAGGAATATCAACATCATATTACATTCTCCATTTCTATATAATGTACAGAGAATGAAAGGAGGTACCTTGTGTGTGTGTGTGTGTACTAGCAAGGCAAATTAAGCCCATGCCTTTCCTTCTCTAAACACAGTTCACCAAAGGGACCAGATGGAAGAAGGATAGCAATTGCTGAGAGCGAGACCACTGATAGCACTCTAGTTGCCAAGCACTGGGAACCGCCAAGGAGGGCTTCAATTTGCAAACCAAGTGTCCAGGTATTCAGAAAATAGTGGAAAGGGACTCGGGACGGATGATAACGACCTGGAGAGGATGTCAATGATCATTTGTCCCATCTCCCTTGTTTGAGAAATAAATATTATTCAAAACCTAGAAACTGGGGCATCTTTATTCAGTTTTCTTCTATCAGAGGCATTTGTTCTGTAGGAACTCCTTTAAATCTCTGCAATTTCTAGTTTGCCAGTGTTTAGGTTTAGTCATTGTTGCGATGAGTTATGTTCTGGTGATTATGACATGGAACATTCCTGAATACAAATGGAGAGAAGGAGATTTGCATCTTCTTAGAAACTCTTAACAATGCTCATGTCCTTCACAAAACATGCCAGAGCATTAGGTTTCAACTTTTTTATAGATAAAAATTACTGCAGTTACATTTAAGACATAAAATGATAGCTATATTATAACAATATACGAACAGTCAATCAGAGGATACTTTATTAGCACAGAGAAAAGGTCTACAATTCCATATAAAAGAGATATGGAGGAAAAAAGGCAATTTAAAATCTATCAGTGGGAAGGCAGAAAGCAGAGTTTCCAAAAAGCTATTTGCATTATCAAAATAAACTGTATTATAAATCAATAGATAGAGACCAATGTAAGAGACCCAAGAAATAGATTCAAATACAACTAGAAGTATACTATAAAATACTTTTATGGCACCTCAAATCAGTAGTAAAAGATGGTTTCTTCAATCAATGGTGTTAGAATAACTAGGTAGCCATGCAGAAAAAATTAAATTGAACCATAACACAAGGTTACAGCCCAAATGAATTACCTGTAATTTCTTATACCATAAAGGTATAAAGAAATGGGAGAATTCCTTTAAACACTGATATGAGAAGGTTTTTTTTAAACCATGAATCAAAATCTACAGGTCCTAAATTTAACTGCATAAACATTAAAAATAAATTAAAAATAAATTGTGGTAATCATTTTTCCACATAGATATGTGTCAAATAATTACATTATATACTTAAACTTACAAAATATTATAGGTCAATTATATCTTTTTTAAATAAATAAATTTAGCATTAACAAAATCACTGAGGGAAAAAAAGGCCAGGAAAAAAATACTTGCAACTCATATCCTAAAGAACTAATTTTCAAACACACATATCTTGGAAATTGACAAGAGTCTAACCTATAAGACAACAGAAATATAGACTAAATGGATACACTCAGAGAAATGAATCAAGTTATGAAAGCATGCCTAACAATTTACATTTTTCTTTTTCCAACTGAAGTCTACATGAGAGCAGAAGGATTCGGGAAGATGATGGAATAGGAAGCACCAGAAATCTGTCTCCCACCTAAACAACAACTGCATTGGCAGTATGTGTCTGATGTAAATATTTTGGAACTCTGGAATCCCTTTAAGGCTTTCAACATGACAAGGAAGCCTTGAGTTAAAACTGTAGTTAATTTTAACCAATTTCAGCTCTGCACAGTAGCACTTCCCACCCCCTCAAGACCCATAGTATCTTAAAATTTAAAAAAAGCGAACAACCCAATTTTTCATAAGTTACTGTTTTCAGTCACTAAGTCATGTTTGACTCTTTGCAACCCCATAACTGCAGCACGCAGGGCTGCCCTGTCCTCCACTATCTCCTGGAGTTTGCTCAAATTCATGTCCATTGAGTAGGTGATGCTATTTAACTATCTCATCCTCTGTTGCCCCTTTTTCCATTTGCCTCGATCTCTCTGATCATCAAGGTCTTTTCCAATGAGTCAGCTCTTCACATCAGGTAACCAAATTATTGGAGCTTCAGCATCAGTCCTTGCAATGAATAATCAGGATTGATTTCCTTCAGGATTGACTGGTTTGATCTCCTTGCAGTCCAGGGGACTCTCAAGACTCTTCTCAAGGATCACAGTTCAAAAGCATCAATTCTTCAGTGCTCAGCCTTCTTTATGGTCCAACTCTCACATGTGTACATGACTACTGGAAAAACCATAGCTCTGACTATACAGACCTTTGTCAGCAAACTGATATCTCTATTTTTTAATGCTCTGTCTCAGTCTGTCATAGCATTCCTTCTAAGGAGCAAGCATCTTAATTTCATGGCTGCAGTCACCATCCACAATGATTTTGGAGTCCAAAAAAAAAAAAAAAAAATCTGTCCCTGTTTCCACTTTTTTCCCCTTTATTCGCCATGAAGGGATAGGACTGGATGCCATGATCTTAGTTTTTTGAATGTGAGTTTCGAGCCAGCTTTTTCACTTTCCTCTTTCATGCTCATCAAGAAGCTCTTTAGTTCCTCCTCACTTTCTGCCATGTAAATAACACTACATCCAAATAGTGGTAATCCTATTAGCTTTATGAAAAAAAAATATGACCAAGTTCTCCTATGTACTGATATGAAAAGATCTTCAAAATATCTTAGGAAAGGAAACAATATAGAAAAGTACATAAAATAAGCCACCACTCCCATTTTTATTCTGAAAAATCAGAACATATATTTGCTTCCATACATGGAAACTATGGAAGAAGGATGTCCTTGGACACTGGACATATGGAGAATAAGGATGAAAAAAATTTTCAACTTGTATCATTTTATTCATTTTAAGTTTTAAATCACAGGATACTTTTTATATACTCAAATTTTAATTTTCTTTTTAAATTAAGTTTTAATAGCCACTTTACACATTTTTAAACTCAGAACAATTATAACCCCCTGCACATTGTTTAAATCAGATCATCCTGCAGAAAGGCTGAACAAACCAATTGACTTTTTTCATTTCTCCTTTCAGGTATAAGATTTGAACTTTACTGTATATCCCCCACACCTTTTTTTTTTTTTTTTGAATTTCAAGGTTGAGAACTTCAAAGAAACAGAAAAAGCTGTAACAATCATGGTACTCAACAGTCTGCTTAATGCATTACCATATCAAATAGTTGCTCAGTTTCCATTTGAGCCTATTAAAACTAAAATAGACACACACATACACACACTACCTTTATACCTCACTATGAAACTCATTTTAATTTTAGACAGCTATGAAGGAAAAACTGTGGTGTTGGAGAAGACTCTTGAGAGTCCCTTGGACTGCAAGGAGATCCAATCCGTCCATCCTAAAGGTAATGAGTCCTGAATATTCATTGGAAGGACTGATGCTGAAGCTGAAACTCCAATACTTTGGCCACCTGATACGAAGAGCTGACTCATTTGAAAAGACCCTGATGCTGGGAAAGATTGAGGGCAGGAGGAGAAGGGACGACAGAGGATGAGATGGTTGGATGGCATCACCAACTCAATGGACATGAGTTTGAGCAAGCTCCAGGAGTTGGTGATGGACAGGGAAGCCTGGCTTGCTGCAGCCCATGGGGTCACAAAGAGATGGATATGACTGAGCGACTGAACTGAACTGATGAAGGAAAAAAAACCTGGTTCCCTATGCCTTTCATAAATCCTAGTTCTATACTATCTAAGACCAAACATACTAAATATTACTTCTTTTCTTCAATACAGGCATTCAGGAACTTGGAGACAGGTACTAGAATAAACTTTAGAATAAACTTCTATTCTAGAATTAAACTCTAGAACAAACTTTCCCAGTTCCCTCCAACATCCTAAGAGTACTCTTCAGTTTGTCTGTAAATTAAGCATTACCTAGTTAAGCAAAACTTACTTACATAATACTAAATATAAGACAGCACTCTGAACACCACAACATCATGACACTCATTAGAACAGCAATGTCCCTTCTCAAATATACTCAATAGACTGATCACAATTATCCTAGGGTCGTGTGGCCAACACAGACAAGTGGGAGAAACACTTCCCACATTCTAAGCACTCTGTGTCTATTAGTTCAAACTAAAACAAGTGAACTCCTCCTGGCAGTCACATCAACTGACTCATATATCATGCTTATAATCAACAAAAATTCTAAAATATTCTTATGTGTGTTTCATCAAGCCATGTTTCATCTTAACTCCATTTACTTGATCCATTGATCCAGTTGAATTTTTTTCTTTAGGATTGATTCCTTCACCCCATGACCAAAGAACCCTCCCAGTTGTTATAACACTAACATAATAAGATGTTATCTGCAGTCTTCAGATAATTATAAAAATCAGTTCAGAATTAAGCAAAGGGGGAAACCTGGCATATGCATACCTCCTATTTGACATAATCGATTAACATTTTGGAGGGCAGCCAGTTTTATTTGTCAGCCTATATTTTAGTTTCATCCATGTCTGTCTTCACACTAGTCTATTTACTAAAAAAATGAATATTTTTCTAAAGTAAAAAAAAAATTGACCACCTGAAATTATTTAATGGGAATTTAGAAGAGCTTTTTATATGAAACTAAACTAGAACATAAATATCCTTGCTAGAAATCAGCCTTATATAAAGAACACTTAACATACTAACAGTAACAGCTAAGTTTTATAAATCTGGGCTGGCAGTGATAATTTATTCATAATAATGGTGGCCTCAGAAAAAATACTTGTAGAGTTCGGCGATGGTATATGTTCCTTAGAGTGTTGGGGTTTTTTGGTTTGTTTTTTAGGTTTTATTTTTCTCCCTGTTCCAATTATATCCTAGTCTTTTCATTCTAAGTCATGACCAACTGAAGGATTAGCCCGAATCCTGGCTACAGCTGGAGCCCAACCATTATGCTACTCAGGAACTGGACAGCCACCACTGTGTGAGCTTGCCTTGACCTGCAGTCCTCATTATGAGTGTTAACACTCATGGCAGGCACTGCATGACCTCCTGGTGAGTGAAGGAGACCAGCAGCAGACTCTACAGCAGACTGGCAGGTGACCAGTGGCGGGGGTGGGGGGTGGCAGTGGGTTGGTGTGCACAAAAAATCTTAAATAAAGTATAAAAACACTCTTCAAGGAGGTAAAGAGTTTATTCCATGCAAAGATGGTCTCAGAAATGCACAAAGGCATAGCTTTAACTCCCGTTAATGAAATGAAGGAAAAGATATTAGCTGGAGATTATGGGACAGGTTTTGCTTTTTCCTTTGCTATGGACACTCTGCCAAAAATATTTGCTTAAAACCACTGGAAAAATAGCCGTCTATGTTTTTGAAACAGACTTCCCCAAACTGCCTGTCAGAACAGAGTAACAAAGGAGTTCCAGCCCATCTCATACATTATACAATCCTGTAGGAGTCACTGCTATTAACAATTTCCTATCCAAAATCACTGCAGATGGTGACTGCATCCATGAAATTAAAAGATGCTTACTCCTTGGAAGGAAAGTTATGACCAACCTAGACAGCATATTAGAAGGCAGAGACATTACTTTGTCAACAAAGGTCCATCTAGTCAAGGCTATGGTTTTTCCAGTAGTCATGTATGGATGTGAGAGTTGGACTATAAAGAAAGCTGAGTGCCAAAGAATGGATGCTTTTGAACTGTGGTGTTGGAGAAGACTTTTGAGAGTCCCTTCGACTGTAAGGAGATCCAACCAGTCCATCCTACAGGAAATCAGCCCTGAATATTCATTGGAAGGTCTGATGTTGAAGCTGAAACTCCAATCCTGGGGCCACCTGAGATGAAGAACTGACTCACTGGAAAAAACCCTGATGCTGGGAAAGATTGAAGGCAGGAGGAAAAGGGGAAGACTGAGGATGAGATGGTTGGATGGCATCACCGACTCAATGGACATGAGTTTGGGTAAGCTCCAGGAATTGGTGATAGACAGGGAGGCCTGGCATGCTGCAGTCCATGGGGTCACAAAGAGTCGGACACGACTGAGCGACTGAACTGAACCAAATGACTTCTCACTCTGTTCTATCACTGCAGGTATTTCAGACATGTGAATACGTGAATATGCCCAACTAAGACTACAAATACCATCCTCACCTGACAATGGGCATAGTCAAGTGACCAAATGAAAGCCCATGAGATGTAGGCAAAACTGTGTGTGACTTCTAGGAAACCATAAAGAATAGCTGAAGCAAGCCCCTCCTTGCCTCTTTCCTCTGTTTCCACTGGCTGAAATTGGACCTGCTAACTAGAACTGTCACTTAGCCCAAGATGATGGTGAAGCAATAAGATAAAAAGAGCCTAAGACCCTCCCCAATGCGGAGCAGTCACTACAACCCAGGACTGCCACCTCCCAACTTCCTTTTATACGAAAAAGAAATGAACATCTCTATGAATAGATTGGGATTCCCAGGTGGCACCAGTGGTGAAGAACCTATCTGCCAATGCAGGAGATGTAAGAGATGCGAGTTCAATCCCTGGGTCAGGAAGATCCCTTGGAAGAGTGAATGCAACCCATTCCAGTATTCTTGCCTGGAGAACCCCTCGGACAGAGGAGCCTAGCAGGCCACAGTCCACAGGATTGCAAAGAGTCAGACATGACTGAAGTAACTTAGCACACACACACAAACAGATCACTCTTTTGGGGGAGTGGGGGTAGGATAACTGGTCATATGGCTGAACCAAATCCTAACTGCTAGAAATCTCAATGACATGCCCCATCAAGAAGGCAATGCCCTAGCACTACCATCCCTGGCTAGTAAAGCTTATCCTGATTCACTCTAAACCAAAATATTCTTTCCATATGCTATATTATATGAAAAACTCCTCATTCAGTGAACTTGCCCCAGTGAACAGTGAATACCAGACTCCAAGTGCCTGAGGCAGCCTAAAAATAAAGTTATTTGGACAGACAGTTGTACTGGTCCCACAGTTATTGAAACGGGGAACTTTTAAAAGCCCCAGGTTTGCAAATACTGCTTTAACATATTTTATAATAGCACGTATACTAAGTGATGAGTACAGAGTAGAAAAATCCATTGCATCGTGGACAATGGGCCCCAGGTGAGGCTTACCAAGCTGCTAAATATGACTTCTACCCACATTCTCACTGACCTCCTAGTCAAATTCAAACCCCGGCAAGATTACAAGTCATTATAGGGGATGGTCTTGGGGGAGGGGAGCTTCTAGTAAACATGGAAACTAGGAAAGTTAAATCCATGATTTTATGAATTTCCTTGCTGCATTATACTGAGCACATTTCACATATCTCATTAAATCCCCCTAAATCTTCTAGGAAGTTCATTCTCATTTCACAAATGAGGAAGTTAAGCATCTTGCCTAATTGCACATCTAGGAAGATATGGAGCAAAATCTCAACCATTATCCTGATCTAAAGGGTACATTCTTTCCAACCTCCATATTATCCTGTTTCCCTCATAGCCACATTTTTTTCCCAATAAGAAGTATGTCATTCCTGTATGTATTCACTTATTAAAAGTCCCCTCTACACTAAAAGCAATTTGAGGATGAGAACAGCACTAATTACTTACTAAAATAGTGCCTCAAACCACCACAACGGATGAGAAAATAGCCTATCATAGTTATCGTCACTCACTTCATCAATTAACAAGGTTATATATGACTTGGAACTATGACAAATCTAGACACCATATTAAAAAGAAGAGACATGACTTTGCTGACAAAGGTCTGTATAGTCAAAGCTATGGTTTTTCCTGTAGTCATGTACAGATGTGAGAGTTGGATCATAAAGAAGGCTGAGTACCGAAGAATTGATGCTTTCGAACTGTGGTGCTGGGGAAGACTCTCGAGAGTCCTTTGGACAGCAGTGTGATCAAAACAGTCAATCCTAAAGGAAGTAAACCCTGAATATTCATTGGAAGGACTGATGCTGAAGCTCCAATAATTTGGTTACCTGATGTGAAGAGCCAACTCATTGGAAAAGACCCTGATGCTGGGAAAGACTGAGGGCAGGAGGAGAAAGGGGGTGACAGAGGATGAAATGGATGAATGGCATCATCAATTCAATGGACATGAGTTTGAGCGAATTCAAAGAGATGGTGAAGGACACGGAATCCTGGTGTGCTGCAGTCCATGGGGTCACACACCGAGTTGGACACCACTTAGCAACTGAACAACAATATATAATGAGCCACTAGAGTGAGTAATTTGGAGAAGGCAATGGCACCGCACTCCAGTACTCTTGCCTGGAAAATCCCATGGATGGAGGAGCCTGATAGGCTGCAGTCCATGGGGTCACTAAGAGTTGGACACGACTGAGCGACTTCACTTTCACTTTTCACTTTCATGCATTGGAGAAGGAAATGGCAACCCATTCCAGTGTTCTTGCCTGGAGAATCCCAGGGATGGGGGAGCCTGCTGGGCTGCTGTGTATGGGGTCACACAGAGTTGGATATGACTGAAGTGACTTAGCAGCAGTAGCAGCAGAGTGAGTAATTAAGAGCACAAGCTCTAGCTTAAGACTGCTGTCGGTATTCAGGATACTCCACAATCTGTAGGGTCTTCCACAGGTCACTTCTAATGGTCCCCATTTTAACATAAGCTCATCAAAAGCAAAACCAAAGGCAATGATTACTTTTGTGTGTCAGCTTGACTGGACCAGGGGATGCCCAGATGGCTGCCAGTTATTTCTGAGTGTATATCACTCAGTGTTTCTAGAAGAGATTAGCATTTGATTCAGTAGACCAGATAAAGAGATCCACCCTCACTAATGTGGGCAGAAATCATGTAATTCATTGAAGACTGAATACAGTGAAATAGGCTAAGGAAAGGCAAACTCTTTCCTTGAGCTGATAGGTCCATCTTTTCTGGCCCATGGACTTTGGAGCTCCTGGTTCTTGGGGTCTTTGGACTCAAGATTGAAGATACCACATTCCTTCCTCACTTTTCCAGCTTGCAGAGGCCAGACTATGGGACATTCTGGCCTTCATACTGCTTGAACCAATTCCTGTATTATATTTACACATATAATCTGCTATTGGGCCTGTTTCTCTAGAAAACTCTAATACACCAATCACCACAAATAATAACAGCTTTAGTAATCTGGTGCAATCAAGCAATTTAGAGATGACTGGGGTCATGTATGGATGTGAAACTTGGATTGTAAAGAAAGCTGAGCGCTGAAAAATTGATGCTTTTGAACTGTGGTGTTGGAGAAGACTCTTGAGAGTCCCTTGGACTGCAAGGAGATCCAACCAGTCCATTCTAAAGGAGATCAGTCCTGGATGTTCATTGGAAGGACTGATGCTGAAGCTGAAACTCCAATACTTTGGCCACATCATGCGAAGAGTTGACTCATTGGAAAAGACCCTGATGCTGGGAGGGATTGGGGGCAGGAGGAGAAGGGGATGACAGAGGATGAGATGGCTGGATGGCATCACCGACTCAATGGACATGAGTTTGGGTGAACTCTGGAAGTTGGTGACGGACAGGGAGGCCTGGCATGCTGCAATTCATGGGGTCGCAGAGTCAGACATGACTGAGCAACTGAACTAAACCGATCTGGGGGCTGGAGGTAGGGAGCAGGGTAGAAAGTTCAAAGAGAAACCTTAGGACCCACTCTGAGATGTTCTTACTCTAATGAAAAGTCTCTCCCTCCCCCATTAAGGTCTGACAAAAATCAACAAGGCTTCCTCAAAAATCCAATTTTGGAGGTTTACTATGGAAAAATAGTAGGAATAGGAAATAGTTCAGGGTAAATTTTGCTACCTTATAGTCCGACAAAGTTTGAACAGTCTGCCATGAGCCATCTTTCCAACTCTAGCCAATGGTTTCCTACAAATAACACTAGTGAATTATGTCAAGACACATCATAAAGGAACTGCCTTTTTGAGACAATTTAATTTCCCCCTGACCAAAACTATTGTGTAATTTAATACCCAGTACCTTATACTAGCTGACTACTTATACATAGCAAGCACATTACAAGGATTCTAACCTCATTACAAGGATTACTTTAAACTTTTTATCAAGGTGGGTTACTTGTTTAAAATTGGAGGAAACAGACTCAGAGAAGTGAATAAAGTGGTCCAATTCATACAATTTGGGGGCAGAGACAGGTACATTCACTGGCAAACCTTGGGGTTTCTTCTGGAACTCCCCAAATCCCATTCTTCATACTCATGTCAAGACAGGGCTATCAGAGGCTAGGAAAGCCAAGAATGATTTGATCAGACTGAAGAGGCAAGGAAAAGCTCCTCGTTTTCCCCTTTACCTCAAAACATCTCATCATTCTCCTCCACATTACTGAGCATTTGAAAACACTTCCCTCTGCCTGGAATATCGTTTCATCCTTTATGAACATAACTCAGATGAAACCTCCCAGAAATCATCTTCCTTCTGCTCCCCCCATATTAAGTCATCCCATCCTCTCTGTCCCTTTTGCACCTCATACACACACGTATCATTTGCTTCACATGGCTTTCTCCTTGCTAAGGGGTAGACTCCTTAAACAGCAATGGCAGTTACCTCTATACGTCCCCTTTCCCCACTAAGGAAAATGTTTATTGATTATGAATTTATCTAGAGGGGAAGAAAATCCAGAGTGGAAGAAAATATTACCATTCACTACTGCTTTTCTGGAAGTGTATCCTATCACAACCATGACAGAAGACACTGGCGGAGATAAAACTGAATGAGGAAGAGGGAACAAACAGTCTTAGAAAAGAATTCCAATAAGTGTGTCCAATAAGTTCGTGGCCAGACTTGGTGAGGCATGAAGGAAGGCAAAGGGTTTCTTTGTCAAGCTGTAATGTGAGTGGTTCTGTTTTGCAGAGGATATTGTTCTCAGGCGGGAAGAACTTTGTGCCTGAGAACCATCTGGTATTTCATCGCAAAGTTTCATATGCTGAAGACATATTTGCAAGAAACAGTGATTTTACACTCATTTTAAAGAATTCAGACAGGCTCAGCAGTAGACACAGGATGGCCTAACAGCTCAGACACACTGACCAGCTCCAAGACACAGAATGGCCTTTTTCAGTAGATAGTAAGTAGTCTGAGATAGTTTCTTTTGAAAGAAGAAAACATGATATAAATTTGCTTTCCCCAGAAATGTTTGCAGTTTTACTTTCTTTCTAAAGGAGGGGTGTCATGGATGAGAAATGGCTCTCTGTAAAGAAGACAAGACAGACTAGCAAGGAAGGTAAGGGATTTTCAGCTTGTCATCTTTGTGAACCCATCCTTCTGACATAAGTACACATAGTAGACTCTATTAAGAAAAATATTAAGTCTACTCCATTAATTTGGTGAGGGTGCGTTTGACTGAAAGCTGAAGAAGCCCCAACTCAAAACAGCCTGTTAAACAATAAGAAGGATTATTATCACATATCTCAACAAGTCCAAAGGTGAGAGGGTTCCAGAGTCAGTTAACTTGGTGACTCCATAAACTCACAGAGGACCCAAACCTTGTCAGTAAGTCTGTATCCCCCTTGTGTTTGCTTGTTCACAGATTTATTGTCTCCAAAGAAATGTATGTCAAATCTATGCAAGGCATCTTCATGCAACAATAAGGAAGAATGGAAGAAAATATTTCCATTCTGAAAAAGAGACAGAGGGAGAAGAAAAGATTTTCCCCCACAGGTCACAGGCCAGAAATGATTCATGCATCCATTCCTAAAGAACTCACTAAAGGAAAGTAAAGGAAATATTATGGCTGACCAATGAAAAGTCACTCAGAGACAAGAAGAAACCAGTCAATCCTGTTTTAAAAAAACAGGAACCATGTATCTGAATAAAATCAAAATCTGTTAAGGAAGAAGAGTAGATAGAGGACAGCTACCATGTGGTCAACTAGCTCTGCTGTCTGTCCTGACCTTTCCAATAAGGAGACCTGAATCAAAAACCACATAAAAAATAATCAACTAACATCTCATAATGCCTAACACAATTTCCCTCAGTTCAGTTGCTCAGTGGTGTCCGACTCTTTGCGACCCCATGAACTGCAACACGCCAGGCCTCCCTGTCCATCACTAACTCCCGGAGTTTACCCAAACTCATGTCCATCAAGTCGGTGATGCCATCCAGCCTAAGAAATAACAAAATTCTGTCTCTACCTAGGACAGAAATCTTAGCTGCAACAACTTTAAAAATGTCAAATAAACTAAATCATACTGATTATTGCATTTATACTATGTACTTGGGGACAAAAATGCAAGGGTTACATTACTCCCTTAACAATGAAGATTATCTCACATTTCCTTAACTTTATAAAATTTAGCCAGCAAAAAAATGCCATACTACCTATAAGCCATCATACATATTGGCAAACTCAAGGATCTGTGAAGATTAAACAGATAAAAACCCTCTTCAAGATTAACATTAAAATAACTGAACCACCTAGACTAACATAATATAAATATTTGCTTTAGATTTTTGGATTCTAAAAGCAACTCTGAATTCAAATACAAAAGACTGCTCCTAGGTAAAGGCAAATGCTTAGCACATCTGTTCACCAAGTGAGGTCAAAAAAAGAGAACATAGTGATTTTCTGCTTAAGAAAGTGAAGTTGCTCAGTCATGTCCGACTCTCTGCCACCTCATGGCCTGTAGCCTACCAGTCTCCTCCATCCATGGGATTTTCCAGGCAAAATACTGGAGTGGGTTGCCATTTCCTTCTCCAGGAGATCTTCCCGACCCAGGTACTGAACCTGAGTCTCCAGCATTATAGGCAGATGCTTTACAGTCTGAGCCACCAGGGAAGTCCATTTCTGCTTAAGAGGGAACAACAAAATAAGTGTCCATTCTATCACAAAGTTAGCTTTCAAGTAATTAATACACACACACACACAGAGGAAGTTTCAACAACGGCAGAGAGTGTAAAGGCCCTGAGCTCACCTCCTCTCATAGGCACACCAAAATTATAACTATTTATAGAACAACTGGGGACAGGCCCCACCCACCAGTGGCTCAACACCCACTCTGGGACATCCATGCCCTGCAGTCAGATGTCAGCACATGGCTCTGCTCACTAGTGGGTGGGCACCAACCCCAGAATCGCCTGTACCCCAACTCTGCCCTCCAGTGAGCCAGCACTAGTCTCAGGAACCCCCAGGGTTTCCCAATCAGCCATCTCATGAACTAGTTCACCCATCAGGTGGCAGCCTTAGAACAAGGCAGGATCTAACAGCCAACCAAACCAGGAGCTAGCCATGTCCTCCCAGACAACCTACAGTGGTCAGCCTGTCATAACAGAAGGACCCACACAGCCCACTTAGAAGGCAACCCTGGAGCATATGGCTCTAGGAATTAGAGGGTAATGCGCTGCTGGGACTCATAGGATGTCTCCTACAAAACTGTGCTTCTCCAAGACCAGGAAATATAACCAACTTTCCAGATACACAGAAATAAAAAAAACAAGCTAGGCAAAACGAGGCAACAGATGTCCAGGTCCCAAATGAAGAAACAAGAACTAAGTGAGGTAGACACAGGCAATCTACCCAAGAAAGAGTTCAAGGTAACGGTTGTAAAGACGATTGAAGAACAAAGGAGAAGAAAGGATGAGCAGGGCATGAAAGGTAGGGGAAAAAAATTTTTTTTAACAAAGAGAAAATATAAAGGACAACCAAACAGATGAAAAACACAATAAATGAAGCGGAAAAGACACTAGAAGGAATCAGCAGTAAACTAAATGACAAAGGAATAGATCAGTGAGCTGGAAGACAGTGAAGGAAATCACTGAAGCTGAACAGAACAAAATAAAAAAGGAAACTAAAAACAAATGAGGGCTATTTGAGACTGCAGGGACAACATCAAATGTACCAATATTCATGTTATAGGGGTTCTAAATGGAAAAGAAAGAAAGGGGTAGAGAACATATTTAAAGACATAATAGCTGGAAATCTCCTTAACTTGGAAAAGGAAATAGACATCCAAGTCCAGAAAGCACAGAGTCCCAAAGAGATTAGCCAAAGAGGGCTGGCTATACCAAGACACACTGTGATTAACACAACAAACACATTTCTTGTAAAGCTGACTGGGTGGTGCTGCTGAACTCTTTCAGCTTTTGCTTGGCTATATGCTTTTGATCTCTCGATCAAACTCAGTGAGGGCCTTGCTGAGTAGAGTCATCTTAATGCAGGTTTTCCTTCTCATCACTTTAAATATACAGTGTTACTCCCTTCTGGCCTGCAGAATTTCTGCTGAAAAGTCAGCTTATGGGAGTTACCTTGTTTGCAACTTGTTATTTTTCCTTGCTACTTTTAATATGTTCTTTTTCTTTAAAAATGAAAAGATCTGTGGCGGATTCATTTTGATATTTGGCAAAACTAATACAGTTATGTAAAGTTTAAAAATAAAATAAAATTTAAAAAAAAATGAAAAGATCTGAAAAGACATTTTTCCAAAGATGACACACAAATGGCCAATAGGCATATGCAAATTTGCTCAGTATCACTAATCAGAGAAACGCAAAGTAAAACCACATTGAGCTATCACCTCACACCCGTCAATGGTTATCATCAAAAAGATCGTCATTAATAAATGTTAGTGAGGATACAGAGAAGAGTAAATCTTTGTGCACTGTTGGTGAGAATGTAAACTGGCGCAAGCACTATGAAAAACAGTATAAAGGTTCCTCAGTAAACTAAAAGCAGAACTACCATATGAACCAGCAATTCCACTCCTGGGTATGCATCTAGGAAAAAAAAGAAATCAGGAATTCAAAAGGATACATGCACCCCAATATTCACAGCAGTATTATTAACAATAACCAAGATATGGAAGCAACCTGCCCATTAACAGAGGGATGGAGAAAGGAGATGTGGTATATACACAATGGAATACTACTCAGCCATAAAAATGAAATTCTGCCATTTGCAACAACATGGACAGACCTAGAGAGTATCATGCTTAGCGAAAAAAGTCTGAGAAAGACAAATATTGTATATTATCAGCTATATGTTGAATCTAAAAAACTAATGAATATAACAAAAAAGAAACAGAGTACAGATGTAGAGGATAAAAAACCTAGTGATCACTAGTGGGACAGGGAAGTGGAGAAGGGCAGGACAGATAACAAGATTAAGAAGTACAAACTACTAATTGTAAAATAAGCTAAAAGGATATATTGTCCAGCACAGGGACTTATAGCCAATATCTGCAGTATAAAGTCTAAAAATTAAGAATCACTACATTACACACTTGAATATACTATAAATATATCTCAATAAAAATTTAATGTCTTCATTTCAGATCAAAAACAGGTATTTTAAAATAAAGCCTGCTCTTGGGGCTAGTTAAGCTGAACAGCTAGCTGTTTTGTGTTCCACTTCATCTGAGCAGGGTACCTTGTCCTCCTTCCAGACTGTGGGCTTCCAAGGTGTGTGTGCACTTGTGCGTGCTCAGTCGCTTCACCTGTGTCAGACTGTTGGCAACACTAGGGACTGTACCCTGCTAGGCTCCTCTCTCCATAAGATATGTCAGGCAAGAATACTAGAGAGGACAGCCATTTCCTTCACCAGGGGATCCTCTCAACCCCAGGACTGAACCTTTGTCTCCTGTGTCTCATGCACTGCAGGTGGATTCTTTTATCCATTGAGTCACCTGGGAAGCCCTAGGATTCCAAGGTAGGGCTGCCAAGCTAAACACAGGAGGTCCCATTAAATTTCAATTTCAGATAAATAGGTAATGATTAAACATTTACATTAAACATTTCAGATAGATTTTACTATACCATGAAATATTTGGAACATACTTGCAAATAAAAATTATCCATTATTTACCTAAAATTAAAATGTAACTAATCATCCTATATTTCATTTGTAGTATAGCTTTTGATCTTAACTCTAAGTCTTTGATAATATCTTTCTTTTAGTCATCAGGTTGTCTGTTTCTGTCTAGTTATCTTTGCCTCTTCGGACTTGATAATGTCTTGGGACATTGGTACTTGATAGTCCCAGTCACGTCCAACTTCTTAATCTTTTCAGTGCTGCCTGAAAAGGAAACTCAGAGGAAATTTCCACAGCAGAGCTCAAGCTGCTGTGCAAGACTAAATCCAGGCAAACAGATGAGATGCCACAAAGAGGCAAGTCTGGTTATTTCCCTATAATAAAAAACCATCAAGTTTCCCAGATCTGGCTAATCATAAACTTTGAGAAGCTTTTTCAAAAATGTACATACTGAATACCTAACCTACACCGACTATTTCCAAATTCTGAATAGAGGGACCTCCTGGAAAGCTATTCAGTTTTTAAGCTCTGAAGGGGCTGATATTCAGCTAGGTTAGAGATTTGCTGAACCTGGTATTCATTAGTTAAACAAATCTACTCAACTAAATCAAATGGTAGGAAGGTATCAATGAATTGATTTAGATGTCTATGGCATAATACTTGGCTACAAACTTAAGAATTTTAATTTTTGACCCACCTAAGATGGAATGATAGATACACATGATACACAGGATAGGACTGAAAGAAATTTTTAAATTAGGCTTTTACCCATGACAAAAAAATAAGAGCAGATTCATCCTCTGGTTAGTGTGATGATAAATTGTATTTTACGATATAAGCGCTTCTTAGGTGTTACATCCTGCCTGCTAGAAAAACTTAGAAACGATGACATCTGAAGCAAACTTCTCACTTAGGACAACCTAACCTTAACTTGTCTGGATCTTACAGAAACTGGTGAGTTTACACTAAACATATAAGCTTAAAAAAAAAAAAAAAGAATATAGAGAAATTAAAGCAATTTGAACAAACACAGAAAGGCTCTGGTTACACAAACAGAACAAACCTCCAAATACAACAAAAACCGCAGGGGTGGAGCCGAATTACTGCAGAGGCCGCTCACCAGTGACCAGATGTCCCATGTATCACCACACAATACACGGTTTAAAGAGAGAGTCTAAAATTATACTAAACATACATAAATAAAGACTTGTAAACAGTGAAATGCTGTGTCATTCTGGTTATGGCCTATGCGTTTTGCTCCTGAAACTCTGTCACCTGGTACAGGGGCTTTTGGTTCCACTCCATCTGCTGCCCACCTACTGGGAGACACAGAGCCAAGCCAGCTTAAAGGAGAGTCCTTATTCACTTCATTAATATTTAGAAATACTATCAGTTCCATTTTATAGAAGAAAACTTAAAATCACAAAACAGATGTCCAAGAAAACTCAAAAGGAATTCAAGATGCCAAAAACTAAAAGATATTCTAGGATGTGAATATATAGAACAGAAAACTTAAATATTTTGTGCTACAATGGATCTGAATTATTTTTTTTTCATACTGAAGAAATTATCCTAGGGTTAGTTTCTTTTCAGTTAATTTCTCTCATGAAAATCCTGTTAACAAATACCACTGATCCTATATCTATTTACATTGCTAAGTTACAGAACCACCCAAATTTGTTTTTGTAGCAAAGAACAGCACATTCCACACTTTCCAAAACAACTTTCTGAAGTCCTGAGTATGACAAATTCCTGAAATGTATCTGAATATCACAGTGAAATTTAGCTACAAAGGGAGGTGAATAAATATAACATCAATACAAGAAATCAATATATTAACAATCACAAATATAATTTAGCATCAAAATCATTAGTATATCTCAAGGAATTACATGAGGTTATCAAAGTGAAAAATTGGTGGGTAAATTTTAAACAATTTAAAAACTTCCATGAGACCGTTTTGTGGTTCATCACATCTTCCAAATATTAGTCACTCGCCCTATTCTTTGTCATTATAGAATGCAGACAGTTTGGTAGGCAAATACTTTGGAGTATAGTACTGTTGGCAGGACCCCTCTCTTGTAAATATTCCTGCAGTATGTTAGTATGTAAACCCATCAGTCCCTTACAACACAAAAGCAGCATAAATGCAGGAGAGGGTGTGGAACAAAGGGAACCCTCTTACCCTGTTGGTGGGAATACAAACTGGTGAATAGAAGCGCCATATGACCCAGCAATCCCACTCCTAGGCATACACCCTGAGGAAACCAGAATTGAAAGAGACACATGTATCCCAATGTTCACTGCAACACTATTTACAATAGCTAGGACATGGAAGCAACATAGATGTCCATTGGCAGACGAATGGATAAGGTAGTCATGGAACATATACACAATGGAACATTACTCAGCTATAAAAAGGAAAGGAACACATCTGAGTCAGTTCTAATGAGGTAGATGAATCTGGAGCCTATTATACAGAGTGAAGCCAGAAAGAGAAAGAAAATACTGTATATTAATGCATAAATATGGAATTTAGAAAGACAGTACCAACGATTCTACATGCAGGGCAGCAAAAGAGACATAGATGTAAAGAAAAGACTTTTGGACTCAGTGGGGCCTAAAGCCTTAAATGGTGCTTGCTTCTCTATTACTGCATCACCCTACAATTTTCTAAATGCATGCAAACAGGAAACTAAACTTTAGAGCATTAATTGTCTCAACTTTTTAACATTTCTTCATATACACAGCAAATGAGCGATTCAACAAATTGAGAACCTTCTATATTCCAAGTACTGCGACAATGATAGGGAAGACAAGAAAGAAATGCCTACTCTCAAACAATAGAGAGATTTTATTTGGGGGGTGGGGGAAATCCTCATTTTCTAATACTTTGTAAAATAACCTAATACTTTGAATGAAATGTTCGAATACAGTTATGGTTGAAGAAAGCAGAATTTTTTCTTCCTATGGTCTTGGATTATAATATAGCATGTTAGCTAATAGCAATGGCCGTCAAAAATGATGAATAATTTAAAATATACTCAGTTGAGTACATACAAACACAAATGCTTGCATGAATTTGTGGACGTATATACACCCCTACCCATCTACTGGGGGTTATATTTTACACGGTGGAGCATTCCAACCAATGTACTGCAGGTGGCCCTTTTTGTTATTCTTAACCACTATTCAAACCACTATTTAAACTGCTGGATCATATTTAAATATTATTTCAATAGCTCAACTTTCTTAATGAAGTAACTGTCATTTTGGCAGATAAAACTTGATGCAGAGCAGTCCCCATCAAGTGCTGGACAGTCAGTTCAGTTCAGTCACTCAGTCGTGTCCGACTCTTTGCGACCCCATGAATCGCAGCACGCCAGGCCTCCCTGTCCATCACCAACTCCCGGAGTTCACTCAAACTCACATCCATCGAGTCGGTGATGCCATCCAGCCATCTCATCCTCTGTCGTCCCCTTCTCCTCTTGCCCTCAATCCCTCCCAGCATCAGAGTCTTTTCCACTGAGTCAACTCTTTGCATGAGGTGGCCAAAGTACTGGAGTTTCAGCTTTAGCATCATTCCTTCCAAAGAAGACCCAGGACCGACCTCCTTTAGAATGGACTGGTTGGATCTACTTACAGTCCAAGGGACTCTCAAGAGTCTTCTCCAACACCACACTTCAAAAGCATCAATTCAGTAATACACAAATCTCTCTCTCTGCGTGTGTCGGACTCTATGACCCCATGGACTCCCTGACCTCTGGCTAAATCTGTCAGTAAAACAAATTTAGTCACAATCCTTTCATAATCAAAAAGTGTTCAGTATACACATAAAAAGTGCTTAGTTCTCATTTCATTTAATTTGCTTCTCTTTCACAATCTTTCCTTCTAACAAATAAAGATGTTACGATTGCTACATCATTATTATTGTTTAATATTGTCTTCATCGTTATTTCCTTCTTATTTTAGTACTTCTAAGTTGAGTTTGTGTGAATTTTATCAACTTTATTATCTATAACTGGTAATAATAAAGTGAAAACAAATTGACTCAAGGGAATTGGACAACGTGAAAAATGTTTGCTTTTAAAATAATAAATGCAATTTACTTAAAAGGACTAAGCAAAAGAATCTTGAAAGTTTTGAAATACATATTTAAAAATTTTAATCTTATGCTTATAATATCTGTATCATGGGAATTTCTAAATTTTAACTACTGAATTAGATAAAATTCATACCTCAGTTCAGTCGCTCAGTCGTGTCCGACTCTTTGCGACCCCATGAATTGCAGCATGCCAGGCCTCCCTGTCCATCACCAACTCCCAGAGTTCACTCAGACTCACATCCATCGAGTCAGTGTGATGCCATCCAGCCATCTCATCCTCTGTCATCCCCTTCTCCTCCTGCCCCCAATCCCTCCCAGCATCAGAGTCTTTTCCAATGAGTCAACTCTTCGCATGAGGTGGCCTCAGTACGTCCTAATCCTATTTTAAATTTTTTGAATAGGCTGTTTTACACACTCTTCAGGAAACAGGTTTCATTTTTGTAAATCAATTTTCTAAATTCCTCACAGCTCAGTCTCCTTCAAAAGTTTGTATTCAAATAGATTTTTATGGATCTGTTTCCACTAAAAAGCACTCTTTAAATAAAGACTGTCCTCTCATGATAGTTTTGCCACTAATTAGGCAATATGATGAGGACAATACAAAATCTAGATTTGTGTACTATCAACAATTTTCTGCAAAAAAAAAAAAAATGTCTCATGTAAACATTATCAAGTTAAGCAAAAAAACCAAGCTAATCATGCTGATACCTTTACATAATACATCCATCTTAAATACTAAAAACCTATGAATTTTAATAGCTTAGCAACAATTTCACGAGCTAGGTTACAGGACTATCATACTGAACTCATGGACTCAAGGTCATGCAATAAGAGCTAAAATCAAATCTCTCACCAAAACCTATTTCATCAGCTTACACATATGATCAATACCATGTCATGAATACGGTATTGTATGGACACTGTATTGTATAAGGGATGAATGAAGCAAAGGATAATGGAAAGGTGCCAGTTGTCAAAATTCTTAGTAGAAACAAAGATGTCAGATGACAGAGACAACACAAATGCAAATTATTTTATCAAAAGAACTCCCATTATATATTAGTGAATACCCAGTCATGAAAAATATTTTATAAAAAATTAAGTCACTGAGAAGTAATGTTTGGAATAACACTACTTGCTTTGTAGAGAAATATACAAAATACTGGGTATAAAATATATTGTACGGTAGAATAAAACCATGAAATCAATAAGACATTACACAAACAAGGCCTATGTTTATGTTCTACACTGACAGGAATATGCAAAGGCTTTGACACCAAGAGTTGATTCTGAAAACATTTCAATTAACACATCATTTTCTTCCAAACAAGGCTTCCTATAGAAGATCGCCTGGATTCTACATGAAATTATGTTAGCAAAAGAGTGAATATAATATAATTCAAGCTGCATTGTCCCATCTGTTTTCAGCTTTTATGTGAAGAAACAGGATCAGTGCATCGTTTGTTGCCTACCATACTGTACTAATGGTACAAAAAAGTTTAGTAATGAATTTTAAGCTGAAAGTATTTTTATCTTTAAGAAAATTATTAATGCTTTATTTTCATTTTGTGGATTTGTTGCTGGATGTGAATGGATTTAAAAGATGACTAACTTAATGGACACTACAGAACCAGAATGAACTAACTGAAAATTATAAGGAGTCCATAAACATAGCTCAGTGCATACTGACAAGGTCGATGGTTTCAAAATAAAAAAGCAAAGTCAGAAAGTGAGTTTAAAACAAGTCCCTATTACTCTGCCAACAAAGGTTCATCTAGTCAAGGCTATGGTTTTTACAGTAGTCATGTAAGGATGTGAGAGTTGGACTCTAAAGAAAGCTGAGCACCAAAGAATTGATGCTTTTGAACTGTGGTGTTGGAGAAGACTCTTGAGAGTCCCTTGGACTGCAAGGAGATCCAACCAGTCCATTCGGAAGGAGATCAGTCCTGTGTGTTCTTTGGAAGGAATGATGCTGAAGCTGAAATTCCAATACCACCTGATGGCCACCTGATGCGACGAGCTGTCTCATTTGAAAAGACCCTGATGCTGGGAAAGATTGAAGGCAGGAGGAGAAGCGGACAACAGAGGATGAGATGGTTGGATGGCATCACTGAATCAATGGACCTGAGTTTGGGTAAACTCCAGGAGTTGGTGATGGACAGGGAGGCCTGGCATGCTGCCGTTCATGGGATCACAAAGAGTCAGACACGACTGAGTGACTGAACTGAACTGAAGCCCTGTTCAGCTGCTATCATTTGTACCTGAATACCGCAAAACAGCATCTAAGTAAACTTAGAAAAGTGAAGTGACTCAGTCGTGTCCGACTCTTTGCGACCCCCATGGACTGTAGCATGCCAGGCTCCTCCATCCATGGAATTTTCCTGGCAAGGATACTGGAGTGGGTTGCCATTTCCTTCTCCAAGTATGTTTAAGGAATAATTTTGAAATTCTTGATCTAAGGAAGTTTATTTATATTACAAAAGAAACTTGTACATTTGTTAATAAATGATTTGGTTTTTAAATATTTATACCTTTAATATATAACTGAGTTTCCAAACACTTGCAAATAGTCTCATATCAGAACGATATATGATCAAGTCATAGGTTCTTTCATCAAACGCCATTCAGGTACCCCAATCCCCTCCAGCTGGTGCCTCACAGTGCGGTACCCACAGTCCTGTCAACCTGCACACCTCCAGGGAATACCCTCTGTGCTGAATAAATGTGAGCAGTACCTCCTGGAATCATGCTGCAAAGCAGCGCGTCCCCCTACCCCTTTCTTCCTCTTTCCATATATTTGTATGTGTGCTCAGTTTCTTAGTTGTGTCCAACCTTTTCCAACCCCGTGTGCTGTAGCCCACCAGGGTATACTGTCCATGGCATTTTCCAGGCAAGTATACTGGAGTGGGCTGCTATTTCCTTCTCCAATGTTTATATGTATGTATGTATTATAAATGTCCTGTTTTAGTGTGTTTCAGCACACTGGTGGGAAAGCTCTGAAACATGGCCAAGGGGCAGTATTTTGAAACCCTGCTGTTCAGCTTCTGTTAGCATAAGTTAAACAATTATTTTTGAAAGTGCTCTCTGTAGCAACACAGGAAGGGGATAGCAATGCCCTGGTTGAGGCTCACTTGGCCAAATTCAGAATTCCAGTTCCTGGTTTAGATGGTTTGTAGTAATTTATAATTCTAGATAATCCTGACATACATGCCCCAATAAATCGGCTCAAATTTCAAAGGATTCAACAGTTCTTTTATATAACACTCTTTTTTTGGACATTCAATCTCTAGTTGCACGTTTTAAAAGTAACTAACAACTACTAAGTACATGGATGTGTATGTGCTGAGTGGCTTCAGCCGTGTCTGATTCTCTGTGACCCTAAGGACCGTAGCTGTCAGGCTCCACTGTCCATGGGATTCTACAGGCAAGAATACTGGAGTACCCACTATCCTCCTCCAGGGGATCTTCCTGCCCCAGGAATCAAAGCCAAGTCTCTTATGTCTCCTGCATTGGCAGGTGGGTACTTTACCACTAGTGCCACCTGGAAGACCCCATAAGGTACTTGCAGATTAGGAGAAATAAATTATAACTGAAGGAAAAAAGAAAACCCCACAGGTAGCTATTACTCACATCATACTGCTGACACAGAGTAGAAATCCATTTTAAAAGTTTTTATAAAAGGTTATCTAGGCCAGATTCTATTAGCCTGCCCATCTTCCTGAGTATATTGACATAGTTCAGAGAGAAAAAGACTGACAGAAGTATGAGGTACAAGTGCAGTCATGATTTCCCAAAATGATTGCTTTTCCTACTTAAAATGCTAAAGTTTAAAAAAAAAATCACATGACACTTAAAACCAAACATTTTTCCAAGAGAGAAGCATAAAATCTGTTCTTAAAAACAAATGGAACCCAAAGAAGATACACCTGCTTCCCTTTATACTTTGTTAATAACTTCCTTGTAGTGTTTATACACTTGGATTATAATCTCAGTTGTTTAGGTACATGTAAAAGCACCCTAAGTGAGGTGAAGTTGCTCAGTCGTGCCCGACTCTTTGCGACCCCATGGACAGTAGCCTGCACCAAGCTCCTCCGTCCATGGGATTTTCCAGGCAAGAGTACTGGAGTGGGTTGCCATTTCCTTCTCCAGGGAACGTTCCCGACCCAGGGATCAAACCCAGGTCTCCCGCATTGTAGACAGACGCTTTACCGTCTGAGCCACCAGGGAAGTCCTCAAAAAGCACCCTAAATCCATGAAATTAGGAGTTGCTTTTGGTCAAGAACAGCCAGGGCTTATTGATTTTTATAGTGTGTGGTGGTGGTGGTTTGATCGCCAAGTCATCGCTAAGTACAATTCTTTGCGACCCCATGGACTGTAACCTGCATGACTCCTCTGTCCATTGGATTCTCCAGGCAAGAATACTGGAGTGGGTTGCTGTTTCTTTCTCAATTTATAGGGTGTGTCACCTCTCAAATAAATGAATTCGGAGTAAGCAACCTTAGAAAAGGGTCAGATTGCAAATAAAGCAAACATTTTAGACAATGAAGTAAAATATACTTAAAAAATGCTTTCTGAGCATTCACATTAAGACTTGTAAATGTTTTCATATGTATTTCAATGACCACAGAGGTGAGACAGTAAATGCAATTTCACATTTGATTTTGAAAGCCTCTTCTACTGGAGTAAAACACAAGGACTGTAAAATAATGTTTTTGTGATGTATCCCAAGTGGTGAAATCAACAGCCTGATTTGAGTAGCAATGACATGAATTTTAGTATCTATGTCTCTTAAAAGGATTTCCTACTCAAAATATGCCAAGTTATCTCCTCCTCCAGGGGATCTTACCGACCCAGGGATGAATCCACGTCTCTTATGTCTCATGCACTGGCACGTGAATTTTTCACCACTAGCACCACCTGGGAAGCCCTTTTAAAAGGGGGCATCACATCAAATCATCTTTTGTTGTTGTTTAGTTGTTAAGACATGTCCTACTTTTTGCAACCCATGCACTGCTGCCCACCAGGCTCCCCCTGTCCTTCACCATTTCCCGGAGTTTGCTCAAACTCATGTCCACTGAGTTAATGACGCTATAGTATCATCTCATCCTCTGTCACCCCCTTCTCCTCCTGCCCTCAATCTTCCCAGCACCAGCGTCTTTTCAAATGAGTCAGTTTTTCATATCAGGTGGCCAATGTACTGGAGCTTCAGCTTCAGCATCAGTCCTTCCAATGAATATTCAGGATTGATTTCCTTTAGGATTGACTGGTTTGATCTCCTTGCAGTCCAAGTGCCTCTCAAGAGTTTCCAACAACACAGTTCAAAAGCATCAGTTCTTTAGTGCTCAGTTTTCTTTATGGTCCAGCTCTCACATCCATATACGACTACTGGAAAAAACCGTAGCTGTGACTATATGGAACCTTTGTCATCAAAGTGAGGCCTCTGCTCTTTAATATGCTGTCTAGGTTTGTCAGAGCTTTCCTTCCAAGGAACATCTTAATTTCATGGCTACAGTCATTGTCTGCAGTAATTTTGAAGCTCAAGAAAATAAGATCTGTCACTGTTTCCACTTTTTTCCCCTTCTATTTGTCATGAAGTTACGGGACCGGATGCCATGATCTTAGTTTTATGAGTGTTGAGTTTTAAGTCAGCTCTTAAAATAGTATATGAAATCAGACATGCAGGGACATGGGGCAAAAGCTTCTTAAATTCAACAGAAGGTAGGATTTGCATGTTTACTGACCTTTTGCTAAGCAATCTTCAGAGCTGATGCTAAGCCACCCTTCAGAGTGAGAAAGGAGTTCAATTATTTCTTTTTTATACCATGAAAGCCTTTGGGATTAAAAAAAAGTGATAGCTACAAACCATCAGTGTTTCTTAAACCAATCTTTATCAACAGAGTTGGGGCAGTGGGATGGCCAGAAAAATAAAAAGGCACTAAAGTTAACACATTTAAAGAGTGCTTTTGTTGGAAAGAAAATTTTTACTTTTCACAAACTAACAATAGTTTATAAGAACTTCCCTATTTCAGGGGGGAAGATCCAGGAGATTTTAAAAGAAAAATAACAGGTTAAGGAATTCAGATAGTTTTAAAGGAGGAAACCATTATTTCCACAAAGACAAAAAATTCACTATTTTTTCACCCGATGGATTATCACAGTCTATATAGTCTTCCAAGGTACTGCCAAAACCAATGTGGAGCTTGTCTCATTTAGGTTTGATTACTGTCTGAAAATGAAGATCTAGTGACATAATAAGTTAGGGTTCTTACTGAGTAAAAGGTTTCCCAACTGGCTCAGTGGTAAAGAATCCACCCACCTAAGTAAGAGATGCAGAAGACGTGGGTTCAAGCACTGGCTTAGGAAGATTCCCCTGGAAAGGGAAATGGCAACCCATTCCAGTTTTCATGCCTGGGAAATGCCATGGACAGAGCCTAGTGGGCTACAATTCATGGGGTCGCGAAGAGTCAGACATACATAGCACCAACGCTTGAGCACACATGCAGAGTCATGAACAGTTATTTTATTGAAAAGGCATACATTCTTACAAGTTATAAAGCATATGTCAGTGGACAAAAAGCAGGATTAAAACAAAAGACAAAGTATGGATTGAAATGCAAAGGTTAAAAAACAAAATGAAATAACATTTTAATAAAGTTACATTTCTGATTTTTCAAAAGTACAAATGGAAAAGAATTACTAACTTGGTACATTTCATTAAGCAAATCACATTGCAGATTAAAGGAAAATGATAGGGATATCGCTCCTCAAATCTTAGAAAGTTGGGGTTTCACTGCAAAAAGGCTTTTGAAACTCCTAGATTCTGTAGAAGAGCTTAATTTCATTCGAGTACACAGTCATTACACTGATTTATAGAGGGCTTTAATGATTTTAATGGATAACTGATTATTCAGAAATGAGACTGTAGAAATGCAGAATTCCTTCATGCCTAGACCTTTGCTATTAATCTGATTGTCACCATTTCTGAAGAAAGCTACTTATCTTTGTAATTTGATATTAGTATTATTTTGCCTAATTATATTCAACTGATATGGCAAACATTTAAGGCTAGTAGCAAATGAAAAAATAAAAATCTAGACTGGATTAATGCCTAAAGTGAGCTTATAAAGAGAAGATAACACATATGAATCTTTCTCCAACTAATTCAGAATTTGTCACAAGATTGATTTGTGTGTATATCTGTATAATTGGCAAATATATGAATACAGGTAGATATGTACAGTGAATAACTTCATAGAGAGAACATAATAGAATCAGTATGTATATGCATATTGTGTATTTAAGTATCTACAGGTATATTTGGGAGGATCCCCTGGAGAAAGGAATGGAAACCCACACCAAAATTCTTACCTAGAAAATTCCATGGACAGGGAGCCTGGTGGGCTACAGTCCCTGGAGTGGCAAAGAGTCAGACACCACTGAGCAACTAACACCTTTCACTTTCACAGGTGTATATATATGCTATGTAATTATGAATTTGTATAATTAATCAGCAGTATATAAAATGTATTATTAAGCAAACAAGTCATCATTCTCAGTTGTACCTGTAAATACATAGATATTTTGATAAGATATAATTACATATACTCAACCAAGGATTCCCAGAGAGGTAAGGGTCTCTAACATAAAATAAAATAAAAACAAACAGAAAAAGGCAGTTTGGAAGAAACAGACTATGGAGAAAGACAACAAATCTATCCCTAATACTACCTGAAAAATAAAAGATCCAACATGAAAGAACATAAAGCTATTAAAAAAATTCAGCAAAAAATGCTCGTGAAAAATACGATAGCAGAGATGAAGTACTCCACAGGGAGGCTGGGGGGGAAAAATTCAAAAACTCCCCGAGAAAGCAGAGAAAAAGAGATACAGAACACAGAAGTGACAGCTGGAGGACTAGCTAAGCAGCCAGGCTAACTGGAAATCCAGACAAAGAGCAGGGAAAGCTGAAAAGCAAATGAACAGATAATTTTTAATTCAAGAAAATCTCCCAAGAAGGAAATTTATGAATTTCCAGATTGAGGCTGAGTTCCCAGCACAAAGGTGAAATAAACAGGAAACAAACACATCACTGTAATAAAGAGAGGAGGAATTAGAATGCCTTCAGACTCTTCACTAGCAACTTTGACAACTGAGCCAGGGCTTCAAAAATTTCCAGGAAACTGATTATTTAAAATTCTTTACCCAGTCATCCTATCAACTGAGTGGGTGAGTAAAAAGGACATTTTTCAGTGTTTAAGAATTTCAAAAATATTCCTCCCATGCACCACCATCTCTCAAGAAGCTTTTGGAAGATGAGCTTCATCAAAAGGAGATTCTGTCCCGAGAAAGGGAAGGACAAGGTCATAAAAAACAGAAGCTTCAACTAGGAAGGTGGAGAAAACTTAGGATATGAGAGATGCATGAGCCACAGAAAGCACCCCTGCCCAGACTGGAGCACCGCAACTCAAAGGGCAGATCTGTTAAGGGTTGTCATCACAATGCACTTTGCTCTCACACCTTCTTTTTAACCTGATGATGCTATGAGAGAATATGTCCTGACCTAACAAAGGAAAGACAAAGAAAAACACAGGAAATCTAGATTGCAGGAAAAATGACTCAGAAGAGGCAAACTGAATAACTAGAACAGCAGCAAAGGAAGGTTCTAGGAAGGAAGACCTAGGAGACTGCCTAGGTCTTAGGCAGAGCAATCAGGCCAGTTAGTAAGATGGAGGTCTCCAGAGATTAAACCACGAAAAGTAAAAGGGATGTCCTGAACATGGATCAACTTTGTAGAGAGCAGTGTTGAGGGGCTTTCGGATCGTGGGGGAAAATGTGCAATTGGTAAAGTGAAAACTAAGAAACAAACAAATCACCACTGGCTTCAGGAGAAAGAAAAGGAAATATAATTGTACTACATAACTCCCAGTGGTGAACAGTATTGGCATTTACATAATATATAGTGATTTGAGAATAAAGTTTCACACAACTCTATGGGAAGAGTGAAAAGAGGGAAGGGAAACTTAGGAGATGGACGGGTACCAGCACTAAGCCCTACACCTTGATGATAGGAAATCAACAAATAAGGGCCCAAACTCATCAATACACCACTACTGACAACAGCAACATTATTTAGAAATACAGGCTTAATTAACTGTCAGAAGAGGGAGGAACAAAAATGGTTCTGAATGTTATGCAGATAGAGATAACACTGTGCAACACCACACCTATATTCAAAAAGCACCTTATCACCAAGATCCAAACTGTAAACTCCATCCATGAGAGGAAAGGGGTTTTGTCCATTTTTATTCACTGTGCCTGGTATATGATGGCCCTAGCAACTACGAATGAGCTCTGGAGAACTCTGTTTGAAAACACCAAAGGGGTTCTATTCAATACTGACATGGAAAATACACACTAAAAGTATAAATAATAACTATTAAAGCAGGAAAAGCAAGGTTTTCAAAATTACTTTATATGAAATGAGATTGAGTGTAGCCAAATATTATGAATATGTATTTATTTCATCAGTATATCTAAAGATCCAGAGTTCCCTCTCCCTGGTGTACCCCTCATGACCCCTCCCACACTTTGCTTCATTCAAGCTGCTTCTAAGACAGCTCAGCTAAGATAATACATTTCCCAGGATACCTTCTCCGATTCCCAAGTCTGGAAATCTTATCCTAGGTGTTCCTACAGAAGCCTATTCATATCCCTCAGTTCAGTTGTTCAGTCGTGTCTCTTTGCAACCCCATGGACTGCAGCACACCAGGCCTCCCAGTCCAACACCAATCCCTAGAGTCCACCCAAACTCATGTCCGTTGAGTCAGTGATGCCATCCAACCATCTGTCGTCCCCTTCTCCTCCTGCCTTCAATCTTTCCCAGCATCAGGGTCTTTTCCAAGGAGTCAGTTTTTCGTATCAGGTGGCTTAAGGATTGGAATTTCAGCTTCAGTCCTTCCAATGAATATTCAGGACCGATTTCCTTAAGGATGGACTGGCTGGATCTCCCTGCAGTTCAAGGGACTCTCAAGAGTCTTCTCCAACACCCTTCAAAAGTGTAAATTATTTGGTGCTCAGCTTTCTTTATAGTCCAACTCTCACATCCATACATGACTACTGGAAAAACCATAGCTTTGACTAGACGGACCTTTGTTGGCAAAGTAATGTCTCTGCTTTTTATGCTGTCTAGGTTGGTCATAACTTTTCTTCCAAGGAGCAAGTGTCTTTTAATTTCATAGCAGCAGTCACCATCTGCAGTGATTTTGGAGCCCCCAAAAATAAAGTCCATCACTGTTTCCATTGTTTCCCCGTCTATTTGCCATGAAGTATTCATTTTTTTTTTTCATATTTCTATCAGAACATAAAATACACCAATTTCCTGGTTTTTACTCTCTTGCATTAGACAATAAGATCTTGATTACAGTAACTCTATCCTATTTATAATTGTATCCTTGGCAACCAACATGGTAATCATAAACACATACATTCTGATTAACAAATACATTTGTTCATTAATTTAAGTAATACTTATTTAGCACCTACTATGTGCTAGGCACTTTCTAGGCACTGGAAATAAAATTGTAAAAAGAAAAAATAGCCTACCATCGTGAAGCTTACATTTTACATAGAGAAACTGAAAGATGCGGGAAAAAAGGGCTCCTCAGTATCTGTGGAGGATTGGTTTCAGGAAACCCCCAGATATCAGAATCTGCAGAAGGTCAAGTTCCTTATATTAAATGGGGTAGTACACTCAAGGCTTCCTAGGTGGCACAGTGGTAGAGAATCCCTCTGCCAATGCAGGAGACACTAGAGACAGGGGTTAATCCCTGGGTTGTGAAGATCCACTGGAGTAGGGAATGGCAACCCACTCCAGTATTCTTGCCTGGAAAATTCCATGGACAGAGGAGCCTAGAGAGCTACAATCCACGGGGCCACAAAGAGCTGGACATGACTGAGCACATATCAACACAAGTACAGTTAGCCCTCCACATTCCTGGATTCAGAGGGCTGGCTGTATATATGTATTTGTATAAAACACAGTGGAAGGATGCTGCTTGGTGTTATTAAGCAGGGTCAAGAGATAAAAAGAGATAGGACAGAATACTATTTAGAATGATGACCGAAGGAAGGATTAAGAGTAGAGATCTAAATGGAAAAGTCACTTAAATCAACGGCAAGACTATTCCAGGAAGGAGAATAACCAAACAGCACAGCCCAGAAAAGACAATGTACTGGATGCATTCGAGGCAGGCATAGGCATGCCACTCACTGGTTAAACCGAGTGCACAAAATAATTTCACCCCATCAAAGCCTTATTTTCCCCATTGACACAATCTGGAGTCTATTAAACTAAAAGCAACACTTGCTGCCTAGACTCCATCCTACTACGTGGTTTCATGGCTTCTTCACCTCCTTCCACAACCCAGCCTGGGGCAGATGGCTGGCCAAGTGTGCCGGCTTTCTGAGACATACAGAGTCCCTCACTGACTCTGTCTCTCATGAATCTAATCCAAACAGAGGGGCTCATCTGACACTGATGGATTATACCAATTGAAGGCTACATGTTCTGGCATGTAACAGAGTTCACGTGCTCCAAACAGTACACTGGCCAGATCAGGATTTAGAAGGCTCACAGTTAGATTTTACTCCAGCAAAAAGTCAGGGCTCAAATTAAAATTATATCAAGTAGGATCTCAATTTCTCTAAATCAAGGATTTTTAGTTCAAGCTTAATAGTATATATAATTCTCCCTCTTCACGGACAACTGATTACAGTGGCCAAAGAATTCTAGTCACTTTACATGGCTTACTTCTGACCTGTGTTAAAAATAATAATAAACCCAGGAAGCTAAGGTTGGAGAGCGAGTACCTAGAAGAGCGCCCAGAAGATATAAGAATCTAAATATCCAATTAGCACCTAGATAAGTGACTGCTAGCTACTCCCTGGTTGGGGGAGAGGGGCCGGGGGGCAGGAGCAGGGAGGAACCCACGGATCAGTAGTACCCAAACTCTCTTTCTACAGCATCCACTTCAATATCTATTTAAAGCAAAGCTGTCTTGGATATTTCTAAAACTAAATACAGGAGATAAAACCAGTCCATTCTAAAGGAGATCAGCCCTGGGTGTTCACTGGAAGGAATGATGCTAAAGCTGAAACTCCAGTACTTTGGCCACCTCATGCGAAGAGTTGACTCAGTGGAAAAGACTCTGATGCTGGGAGGGATTGGGGGCAGGAAGAAAAGGGGATGACAGAAGATGAGATGGCTGGATGGCATCACCAACTTGATGGACATGAGTTTGAGTGAACTCTGGGAGTTGGTGATGGACAAAGAGGCCTGGTGTGCTGCGATTCATGGGGTCACAAAGAGTCGGACACGACTGAGCAACTGAACTGAAAACTAAATACAAATACTCTCTGTTAGAGATATAAAGTGCCCTCTATGTAAAGAAAGGTATCAAATAACAATAAAAATGATCATAGTTGAGGCAACAGCTATCAACTGAGAGCCCAGAATGTGCTCTGCTACCTGAAACGGAAACCCACTTTCTCACGCAAATGAACCTACAGGGTAACCCTTATTGTCTCCAATTTACAGCTGAGAAGGCATACTCCAACTAGCTGATGTTTCCAAGGATAACTAAAGAGCTGGATGGGTGTGGAGCTAATCCCAGGTGTTTGTCTTCTGGGCTCATTTTCTCTATCTCTTACGAAGGTAAACCAACAATATGAAGGTTTTTTTGAAATGATCTGAACCGCTGTCACGTAAATGCAAAAGAGTCTTTGTCATCCAGCTGTAATTTAGAAATATTTTATAAAGATTTCAGAGTATTCTTGTATCTCATCATTTTAACCAGCATGTCATTTGGCTCACTCTTCTCAAACCCAGTAATTTCTCTTACGTGTCCCATAGACCATGCTCACTGGGCCACGGGGTAGGGAAACAAGACAGACTGTTCATTCCTTTCCCTTTCAATATACAGACAGATTCAGCTAAGAAAAAAACATGCCCTTTAACACCAAGGTAATTTTGAAAAGCCATCCCGCTAACACCTTTTCTTAGGTGTTAGCAAGGGTATGTGCCAGTGCAAGACAATAAATCTCAAGCAAGAAAGGGTTATTTCAAAAGCTTTTAAAAGGGCTTTTCGGAACATTGAGATGTGGCAGAAGGTTCTTCGGCAGATGATATATCCCAGCTAACATGATAGGGAGTGACAGGTAAACTCAGGCCCTATTGATGGAGCTGAAGCTAAAACCTCACTCCCCCGTTTGCTGGTTATTGGAAAAGGAACACCCCTCTTCTCTCTACAGCTCCCTTTCTTATCTGGAAAGTGGAGATAATAGTAGTCTCTACTTCCCAGGACTGACATAAGAATGAAGTGAACTAATACATATAAAGTACAAAAGACAAATGTCTGGCATTTATTGACTACCTAATTAAAAAAAAATAGTAATTAGCCCCTAGACAATGTAAGAAAAGATTCGGGAAAAGGCTACCTGCTGCAGCAGGTTTTCAATGCTTGTCAAACATAGACTGTTTTCAAGAAGAACTTTTAGAAGTTTGATTTAATGGGTTTTTAAACATGCCTTTGATGTCATTTTAACTCTTTTCTTAGATAGTTAAGACATCTTTCTGTATTGAATGTTTCCCAGGTTTCCATGCTAAACAGTGCTCTCATCTTCAAGACTCTTGTGACAAAGATATTATCCCCATTTCATACATAGGAAACTGTGGACTTAGAAGTTAGGGCACTGCCCGTGCCAACAAATGATACAGCCAGGATTCCAAACTTGAACGTCTGTTTGATTCTAGAGTTTATGCTTTTAAACATTATGTTACACTAACCCTCTCTTTCCTTGGAGACCATGGCTGTGCCAACCACAGTGCTTTTCAGGAAAGTTTAACTTCCCAGTTGGAGAGGGATTACCGTGTGGTTATTTCTAAAAGGAAAAGTGGATAGTTGAGAGAGACATTCAAAAGTGTGCAGTTAGACCAACAAAGGCTTCAATTCTACACAGCTGGCACATCCATTGTGCCTTTTTCTTATTCCCTCTGCCTTACCTCTAGACAGTGTGGTGTGTAAATAATTTTAGTAACTGTAAATTAGTCATGGACATTCCAAATCATCTAACTCCAACTACCTTTAGGAAAATATGATGGTGGAAGCTATTATTGATTGAAAGAACTTCCAGATTTTCAGATATTCATGCAATGATAGTTAAAAGAGGTGAAGGAAACATTTCCTAAGAGAACTTCAATAATCTGTACGGCAAAGCTTCTGGTATTCTGATACCCTTACTGGAACTAATCTGTTGCCTCTTGTTTTCTTATGTCACTGGGGAGACATAAGCTTACATTGCTTTTTGCTCACAAATCTAGAAAATAACTAAAGACTGGGGGGCAGAGAAAGCTTTTACTATATACAGATTTTCTTAAAGTCTGTAGCCAGCTGTCCATCACAAATTAACGAAGGAAATGTGATAATTACAGTCAAATTTGTCTCTTAATAAAGGATGGTTTAAAGCAGGCACCTTCAAGAGTCTCTATTGCCGACCTGGCTGAGTGAGACAAGCACCTGACAGATTAGTCACAGAAACAGGTGATACTGGCAAGCCCAAATCTAGAGGCATGACCTTCATTTGCTAGTCAATGTTCTAGCATGCTTGAGTAGTGAGGGTGAAGGTATAACACAAGGATTGAGTTACCCATATCGGAAACATGTAACAAATCGTTATAAGTCTAAGGAAAACAGAAATTTTTTAAATTCCTACTTTGTTCCCATGGGCTTCCCAGGTGGCTCAGTGGTAAAGAATCCACCTGCCAATGTAGGAGTCGCAGGTTCAATCCCTGGGTCACTGGAAAGATCCCCCAGAGGAGGAAATGGCAACCCACTCCAGTATTCTTGCCTGGAAAATTCCATGGACAGAGGAGCCTAGTGGGCTACAGTCCATGGGGTCGCAAAAAGTCAGACATGACTTAGGGACAGAGCACACATGCACTTTGTTCCTATAACTATTTAAAATATTTTAAAACCAAATATAGGATCCAAATAGACAGCTACTTAATCCTAAGGTCAAATAAAAGGGAACCTGAAAGGTTTCTGAAGTAGCTAACCCACTGGTCCTTCACTACTGATCTTTAAAACAGTATCAGTCACAGAGAATTGTGATTGTTTTTACATTGAAAACAAAATGCCAAAAAAAAAAAGGACGGTTCTGCAAAAAGAAATAAACTGCATGCTATTTTTAAGGTTTCTGCTTAGATGTGAAGAAAATCATATTGTGGATAATTATGTAAGTAATAACAGTTCCTTTGGAAGCCATATGTTTAGACTTATAAGCAAATATTTTGCCTTTTATGTGTTGTATTTCAGTACTGAATAGCCCAAAGATCTCATGAATATAAAGTCACAAGAGCACAGAAGATGTACTTTATTCTAAAAAGAAAACCCAAATGAGGAATGACAACCAAGCTGCAAAGCACAGAGCTTATGATGGGAAAATGTAGATAACCTGAAAGACAGCATATGCTGCTAAGTACCACTATCAAAAAAAGTCACAGCTGCCATAAGTATGTATTTCCAGATTACAGCAAGGCTGCCATTCAAACTGTACTGTCAAATTGAATCTACTTTTAATATGAGATACATACTGCATACTTACTGGAGACCTCAGTAGGTAACTGAGTGAGACATCTAATGTGACTTTCTGCTTTCTGATTAGCACTGCCCTTCAGACAATTCAGCTTAGTTTTATGATTCCTGGATAGATGACACTTAGCTCTGTCCTTCTGCCAACAAATGGTTTTAAAATTCATAGGTCAAAAACTAGAGTCCAAATCTCACTCTCCCCCTTTTGATGAGGCTTTGGCAGCATCTCTGTTCCCATCAAAGCCTTTGACTGTGTGGATCACAATAAACTGTGGAAAATTCTGAAAGAGATGGGAATACCAGACCACCTGACCTGCCTCTTGAGAAATCTGTATACAGGTCAGGAAGCAACAGTTAGAACTGGACATGGAACAACAGACTGGTTCCAAGTAGGAAAAGGAGTACGTCAAGGCTGTATATTGTCACCCTGCTTGTTTAACTTATATGCAGAGTACATCATGAGAAATGCTAGACTGGAAGAAACACAAGTTGGAATCAAGACTGCCAGGAGAAATATCAATAACCTCAGATATGCAGATGACACCACCCTTATGGCAGAAAGTGAAGAGGAACTCAAAAGCCTCTTGATGAAAGTGAAAGTGGAGACTGAAAAAGTTGGCTTAAAGCTCAACATTCAGAAAACGAAGATCATGGCATCCGGTCCCATCACTTCATGGGAAATAGATGGGGAAACAGTGTCAGACTTTATATTTTTGGGCTCCAAAATCACTGCAGATGGTGACTGCAGCCATGAAATTAAAAGACGCTTACTCCTTTGAAGGAAAGTTATGACCAACCTAGATAGCATGTTCAAAAGCAGAGACATTACTTTACCAACAAAGGTCTGTCTAGTTAAGGCTATGGTTTTTCCTGTGGTCATATATGGATGTGAGAGTTGGACTGTGAAGAAGGCTGAGCACCAAAGAATTGATGCTTTTGAACTGTGGTGTTGGAGAAGACTCTTGAGAGTCCCTTGGACTACAAGGAGATCCAACCAGTCCATACTGAAGGAGATCAGCCCTGGGATTTCTTTGGAAGGAATGATGCTAAAGCTGAAACTCCAGTACTTTGGCCACCTCATGCGAAGAGCGGACTCATTGGAAAAGACTCTGATGCTGGGAGGGATTGGGGGCAGGAGGAGAAGGGGACGACAGAGGATGAGATGGCTGGATGGCATCACTGACTCGCTGGACGTGAGTCTGAGTGAACTCCGGGAGTTGGTGATGGACAGGGAGGCCTGGCGTGCTGCGATTCATGGGGTTGCAAAGAGTCGGACATGACTGAGCGACTGAACTGAACTGAACTGTTCCCATCTGTGACATGGCAGAGCTCTCCATACCTTGGGGAAGTAGCCCTGGGATCCACAGCTTCCAGTGGCACAATTCTGAGGACTCCTTGACATCTCCAGGCCACAGTGTCCATGCTATTCCTCAACTCTTATCACTTTGTTCATTCAAAACCCATCATACCTTACAGTGATAATTCTCTGCCCTACAAAAGCCCCTTCCTCCTCTAAATCTTTTATACATGAAGCCTAATTTTCTTGAAATACTATCAGTCCCTCTGCCAGAGGTCAATATCGTTAATGGTCTCTAAGATAAAATAAAAACTTCCTAATCACAGACTTCAAAATACTAATGGTTTCAAATACCCTTATCTTGTTCAGGGACTCTATGGTATAAAATAAATGGTTTGAGCTTCACAGTAAGACACATGTGAGTCTAAACTTGATACTTGTTAACTGGGTAACCTGGAACAAGTAATTTAACATCAGAGGCTGTTAAATCATTTTTTTCCTCCTCTAAAACAGGGATAGTAATGGAAATCTCAATTGGCTCTTTTAAGAGTAAAATTATCATAATTGTCACGCGCTGTGTTAAGTTGCTTCAGTTGTGTCCGACTCTTTGCAATCCTATGGACTGTAGCCCACCAGGCTCCTCTGTCCATGGAATTCTCCAGGAAAGGATACTGGAGTGGGTTTCCATTTCCTCCTCCAAGGATCTTCCCCACTGAGAGATTGAACCTGTGTCTCTTATGTCTACTGCATTGGCAGGTGGGTTCTTTACCACTATCATCAGCCGGGAAGACCTGTTAAGCACATTTATATGTCAGATAGTTTTCTAAGCACTTGCATAATTAACTCACTTAATCTGCAAGGCTACCCAGGAAATGGGAAATAGTATCCATTTTACAAATCAGGAAATTGAAGCACAGAACTGATGAGACAAGAAGTGGAACTCAGGGTTTTCTGCAGAACTCTGAACCCTCGGAGAGGCGCCTTGCCTCACTCAGTGAGAATGCCATGTGTAACAAGTCTGCACACAGTGCCAGCCACACAAGGAGATGCACATTTCTCTTCCTTCTTTCCTATCCATCTTTAAATCACCCTACATCATGGAGATGGTGAAATGAATTTAATAATTTAAGTGTGAAAATAAAACACTGTTATAGAAAGTTTACTTAAAATAGGAGAGACTAAGAGAGTCCTCTAGGGAAAAAGAAAAAAAGATTCACCCTAAAGGAAGAGAAGGCTTCCTTAGTGGCTCAGTGGTAAAGAATTCACCTGCCAATGCAGTATTCAATCCCTGGGTCAGGAAGATCCCCTGGAGAAAGAAATGGCAACCCACTCCAGTATTCTTGCCTGGGAAACCTCATGGACAGAGGAGCCAGGTGAGTTACAGTTCTTGGAGTCACAGAAGAGTTGGATATAACTTAGCAACGAAACAATAACAAAAGAGAATTAGGCGAACATTATGGCAAATGACAAAGCAACCTACTCCAAGGCAAATACTCACACACACAGTATCCAATCCACAGGACCACTGGTCCCACACTACGGACTGAACGTGGCAGCAGCTGGAAATTCTGAAATTATGGTCAAGGCAAATTTTTGCTTTATGCACATTTGAATTAGGGAGTTTTTGCAAGTATTCATACTAAGGCCCAACCCCAGGGATTAATGTAACCGGCCTGGGTCAGAGCCCAATCCTAAAAGATGATGCTGTTCCCGTGTGCACTCAATATGTCAGCAAACTTAGAAAACTCAGCAGTGGCCACAGAAGTAGAAACAGTCAGCTTTCATTCTAATCCCAAAGAAAAGCAATGTCAAAGAATGCTGCGCTCCTTTCACACATTAGCAAGGTAATGCTCAAAATTCATCAAGCTAGGCCTCAGTAGTACGTGAACCAAAAACTTCCAGATGTACAAGCTGGATTTGGCAAAACTAATACAGTTATGTAAAGTTTAAAAATAAAATAAAAAAAAAAAAAAAAAAAAAAAAGAAATGGCAGAGAAACCAGAGACGAAACTGTCAACAACCACTAGATCCTAGAAAAAGCAAGGGGATTCCAAAATAAAACATCTATTTCTGCTTCACTGACTATACTAAAGCCTTTTTAATTTAAGGAGATGGGAATACCAGACCACTTTCCTGTCTCCTGAGAAACCTGCTTCTTGTCTTGCATGCAAGAGTTAGAACAGGACATGGAACAAGGGACTGGTTGCAAATTGGGAAAGGAGTATTTCAAGACTGCATATTGTCCCCCTGCTTATTTAACTTCTATGCAGAGTACATCATGTGAAATGCCAGGCTGGATGAAGCACAAGCTGGAATCAAGACTGGGGAGATATATCAATAACCTCAGATATGCAGATGACACCACCCTTATGGCAGAAAGCAAAGAGGAACTAAACGGTCTCTTGATGAAAGTTAAAGAGAAGAGTGACTTAAAACTCAACATTCAGAAAAAGAAGATCATGGCATCCAGTCCCATCATTGCATGGCAAATTTTATTTTCTTGGGCTCCAAAATCACTGCAGATGGTGACTGCAGCTGTGAAATGAAGAGATACTTGCTCCTTGGAAGAAAAGCTATGACAAACCCAGACAGTGAATTTTAAAAGCAGAGACATTATTTGGCTGACAAAAGTCCATCTAGTCAAAACTGTTGTTTTTCCAGGAGTCAGAACATGAGAGTTGGACCATAAAAAAGGCTGAGCATAAAGAAGGCAGAAGAACTGATACTTTTGAACTGGAGTGTTGGAGAAGACTCTTCAGAGTCCCTTGGAACTGCAAGGAGATCAAATCCAGTCAATCCTAAGGGAAATCACTCCTGAATATTCATAGGAAGGACTGATGCTGAAGCTTCAATATTTTGGCCATCTAGTGTGAAGAGCTGACTCATTGGAAAACACCTTTTTGCTGGGAAAGATTGAAGGCAGGAGGAGAAGGGGATGACAGAGGATAAGATGGTTGGATGGCATCATCAACTCAATGGACAAGAGTTTGAGCAAACTCTGAGAGATGGTGAAGGACAGGGAAACCTGCTGTGCTGCAGTCCATGGGGTCATAAAGAGTCAGACAGGACTTAGAGACTGAAAAACAACACATTTTGGAAAATCAGTGAATCAACTTCAGTAGTATAGTGAAATAGTTTTCCATGAAGGTTAGGTCATATTTCTTCAAGAATAGTTTAAGACACAAATTTGATTATTATGTCACTTCAACAGGTCAAACTTTTGGAAACCATATAATGATCTTGTGTGTGTGTTCAGTCACTCAATGGTATCTAACTCTTTGCCACCCATGGATGTAACCCACTAGGCTCCTCTGAAAGAAAGGGAAGTAAAAGTTGCAGTCACGTCCAACTCTTTATGACCCCATGGAGTATAGCCTGCCAGGCTCCTCTGTCCATGGAACTCTCCAGGCAAGAATCCTGGAGTGGGTAGGCGTTCCCTTCTCCAGGGGATTTTCCTGACCCAGGGACTGAATCCAGGTCTCCTGCATTGCAGGCACACTCTTTACCGTCTGACCCACGAGGGAATTCTCTACCATCTGAGCTGCCAGCCACTCTATGCATGGGATTTTCCAGGCAAGAATACTGAAGTGGGTTGCCATTTCCTACTTCAGGGGATCTTCTGAAACCAGGGATCAAACCTGGGTCTCTTGCATTGCAGGCAGATTCTTCACCACTGGGCCATCTGAGAAGCCCCCTATAATGATCTTAACATGTTTCAGTTCAGTTCAGTTGCTCAGTCATGTCCAACTCTTTGCGACCCCATGAATCACAGCACGCCAGGCCTCCCTGTCCATCACCAACTCCCGGAGTTCACTCAGACTCACGTCCAGCGAGTCAGTGATGCCATCCAGCCATCTCATCCTCTGTCGTCCCCTTCTCCTCCTGCCCCCAATCCCTCCCAGCATCAGAGTCTTTTCCAATGAGTCCACTCTTCGCATGAGGTGGCCAAAGTACTGGAGTTTCAGCTTTAGCATCATTCCTTCCAAAGAAATCCCAGGGCTGATCTCCTTCAGAATGGACTGGTTGAGTCTTCTCCAACACCACACTTCAAAAGCATCAATTCTTTGGCACTCAGCTTAATATATGCTAAAAAAGGTTTTTGTCAAATTCATGGACTGATTTTCTTTAATTAAATAAATCTTAAGAGTCACATTACAACCTTTCTCTCAAAACAGTAAGTATTCCTTCAGTGAAAATTTGAGAATATCCCATTAAAAGTCATACAACAAAAGAATCACTCATAAGAATATCACTTTACTTTGATATTACTTTCCATCTGGGAAATCTGAGCTAATTGAATAACTAAATTAAATGATAAATAAGGGAGTTCAGGAAATCCAATAGATAGAATCAAAACGTCCCCTCAAAAAAAAAAAAAAAAATCAAGCTTTCCTAAATCACAAAGATAATTTTCAGTGTAATAGAAAATTCCTCTGGTAAATATAATCACAAACTAAAACAGGAAAAAAAAAATGTAAGGGTCAAAGACCTATATAGGGACCACAAGCTTTTACTAACAGATTTTTAGGAAAGTCTAAATAATTGGAGAAACATACCATTTGTTTCTGGATGGGAAGGCAAATGCCAGTTCTTCACAAATCCACATGCAAAATTAATAAAAATCCAGTACAGACAAGATCCTTAAACCATATAAAGGTATAAGAAAACAATGGTAAAAATCGAGGCTCTTGACCGAGAACAACTTTCCAGGCAAAGGAAATAAGAATCAATGATTTTTAATGTACAAGATATATGTCAAAACAGATACTAAGGAAAATTAAAAAGCAAACAAACTGAAAGAAAACTGCATCACACGAAATAGGCAAAAGTTAACTTCTAGAATTAGAACTGAAATAGAGGATATGAACAACTCATATAAATTAATACTTTTAAGTGCTCAACTGCTCTATTAATAAAAAAGAATACTAAATTGTAAGTTTTTTGATTAGATTAAAAATTTCAAAATTGTGATGTTTGATGCTGGAAAGGACGTGGAGGTATGGAAGCTTTTCAACATTTGTGATGAGTATGAAAACAGGCAGAGCATTTCTGAAAAGCTAGTTGGCCTAAGCCTCACTCATTATTTATTCTATTTATGCAGCTCCTCTTCTAAAATAAATCAGCCCCAATAATTCAAAAATCATTGCTCATTTACTGAGCACTATTAGTGACAGCACTAAATTGTTGATATTAAAAAAAAATGAAGACTGTTTGAACTTTAAGGCTATCTATTTTAATAGGAAAATAAAGATAAATCCATAACTTTATTACTGTACATTAAACCATGAAAGAAGACTGAAGAAGGTACCTCGGACACAAGATGAACAAACAGAATCCAGACCAAAAGTTTGGGAAAGGATTCTGCTGACAAAACATTTCTATATATTTACACACATGCTAAATGCTACACAATGAACAAATATTACTTTTACTAGCATTGCTTTAATATCTGCAAAAGGTTAGCATACAAAATTTAATTTTCTTTTCTACTTGTAGCAAACCAAAATTTCTATGACTGTATTTCCAACTCCTTTTCTTAGGCAGTTTCCTTAAATTACTTTATACATTTTAGAAGAACGAAGACAGATCTCACTAGTTGTGTTCTGACTTCTAGGGTTCACATTTTGTGAAAACCTGTTTGCTGTGCATGCTATATAGATTAAACTTTTGGCTGCTTAGTTTTGTTTGGTGCAAACTCTGAATATTACAGGTCAGGTTTTTTTTAGTGAAAGGTGTGGAAAAGAGACAGCCAGAAAGAAAAAAAAAATCAATGTAGTTTACAGATACTGATTTAAAGTCGCATAAACATTTTAAGATTTTAAAAGAGAAAACTTCAATTTCACTTAATTTCAACCACTGCCTATTGAAATAAGTATTCATCTCTCTAAGAGTAGGTCTGAGTTACTGAAAGTTGTTTTCTGAAGATAAAAAATTAACTTTCTAAATTTTTTGATCTTTCTATAAAATTCAAAAACACAGTGGAAACATACTAACTGACAAAAAATTCATCAAGCCAATTTATTTCCTTCAAAGTGAAAGAGCTATATTTTCTTTTCTAAAAATGGAACAATGTGTGAGCACAGGCTTATATTTAGCAATAAGAACCAGAACCATTTCCAAGGGAAATGGTTTAGTTTAGACTCCCTAGTTTCCAGGCCTAAATTCATTTATTTTCAGGTCATTTTGTTTGATAAAAGCACAGGCTAAAAATTTTCTATCAACTATGGTCTATCCACTTACCATAACCTTTGCCTCAGAGCATGTCTCTCATCATTCCCACAGTTTAATTTCCTGTTTCATATTCTCTTTGATCCCCAAGTTAGAAGAATGTTAATTTCTGTTATAATTTTTTTTTGTCCCAAACTTCTAATTTAAGTGGATTTAAGCAAGCAAATAAAGACTGAACTGTTTCTACTCTAATATGTATTGAAATGTCCTTTGAAGTCTACTATATTTAATGCTTTAAACTGTTTCATGGACACTTAATTTATGTTACTTTTTAAATATGGTACATGCACCTCTATACATATTCAATATATATACTTACTCCAGCTTTTAGAGGCTGATAGGCAAATATAAATTTCGGGAGATTTGATGAGTTGTTAAATTTTGAAAGAACTGGTTAAAGTCTCTCAACTATGACTTAAAATACTAAATAACCTACAGTATTCTAGGAGTTTCCATCTTATATATTCAGTTGCTGTGTTGTTTTGCATTATAAAAGTTTGATGACAATTATACTCAGTCTCATTATACTACTACTTTTTACCTAGGTATGATATAAAAAATTAAACAGTACAGCACAATGTCTGTGACGAGTCTGAGATTTCACTCTATCTGCAAGCTAACAAATACTGGCGCAAGACATGAGACTCCTGGATCAAAGATAAAGGATGTTATTATTCACAACACAGAAGGCGGCATTAGCTTCATGTTCTCATGGGTCCTCCTTGCCCTCAAACCCCAAAGGGGTAACACAAGGTGGCTCAACGGGATGCTGCACACACAGCAGGTTTGTATTACAGCTGAAGAATCCTGCAGTTTAAGGAATGTCATTTTCTCTTTGTTTTTAAAGATGCTACCAGAACATCTACCCAAACTTTCTTCCAGAGAGAGGCAATTTATTACTCTGGTTAGAAAATAAATCTGCCCCCCGTGTCAGAAGGAGATACAGTATTTTAAGAAAAAGATGCAGTGTGTCTTTCTTATTAGTGGTTATCCTTTTTTTAGCATATCTGAACCCACGTTTGCTTATCACCATCAAGAATTAATACTATATATGATCTTTTCCCCTAATAAAACACAACAGTAAACAAGGTTTTCACTTCTGTTCCAGATCAACATAAACTTTACTGACAGTAGATTCCTGATGTTCTTTCCAACAGGACAGCTTGTACATTTTGAAAATCCTTCCCTAGCTGCATTAAGATTCACAACCTTCTTATGAACAGATATTAAACTTAATTGTAAATTTTTACTAGCCTCAGTTTTCATTACTATTTCTTCCATTCCACTTCTTTCCTCATTAGGATTTTTTTTTTAACTAGTGCTTTTTCCAAGTTCAAATTTTTTTTTCCCTCTAGTTTTTAACTGTAGAGGAACATATAGTTGCAAGGACTGTAAAACAATTTTCCTCCTATTGAAATGGTCTCATTTCAGCTACTGTTGTGTGACAACCACAGACTTCTCCATGCACGGAAGAAGAATTAATTTTCATGCTCGCTGGTCTTCAACTGGAACAGCTCTGCTCAGGTTGGGGTGGACCAGGGTGGTGAGTGTTCTACTGGTCTCATGCTGGGGCCAGGCTCAACGGACAGACGCTACTAAGACACAGTCTCCTCATGCTGGAGTCCGTAACTCTCAGTGGGCCAACCCCAGCTCGACGGCACATGTCAAACCTCTGCTTATGTTACACCCACTAAAACAAGTCAAAAGGCCAAGCTGAAGTGAACAGGCAGGACTACACTCTGCCCAGAGTGAGCAGAGAGGAGAGTGAGCATTTGCTAGACAACAACCTAAATACTCATCTACAATATGCAACTGAATAAAGGCTCCTTGGTTCCCTTCCCCCTCTCCTGGCCCCAGTAACAATTCCTTCCAGGTCTTCAAGATCCAAGGCTCAAGGAAAGCAAAGCCCACTGTGGCCAATCTCCCATTCACTCTATCATCCGTCTTCAGTGAGGAGTCATATGTGCAGAATTTGTTGATACGTGTCCAAAGCCTTCATTTTACCACCCGCCGCACACCTTCCTATGATGCTCCAATATCCTGGTGCTCAAACTAAAGACTTAAGTCTTCGGGGTGAAATGCATCCACTGACTGGTTACTCACTTGACAGTCCCATCCAGTGCACCTGCTGACTAAATGGCCAGTCAACATCTCCCTTTATCTGATCCTATCTGCTGTGGAACTGCTACAAATTCCTCAATGTCTCAGGCTACTTGGTGGCATCCTTCCATGTTTTCCATCAGTACTGCCAAGTTTTTAAATTTTTAGATATTTGTTGGTCCTTTCAATGTTTTGGGGAGAAAAAAGTGTGTAGGCTCAACTTATCTTGACATTGGAAGTCCAAAAGAGACTATGATAATTTTAATTCATTTCTGTATACATTACATAATTTTACATAAATACATGAATATCACAACCATTTTTTTTTCTTTTCTGTTTGATTCCACACTACTGCCTCATCAGCCTTCTCTTTACATACTGAGTCTTATAACCAACCTCTGAGCACCACCTCCATGCCACCCTGCCCCTAAGTGAGAACTGATAACGTTTGGACTATTTTTCCCTATACTCATAATGCCTTAGATGCAAATATGCACACAACTACATGAACTGCACATGAAGGTATTTTAAATCATGGTTGTTTTTGGTTTTACAAAAATGGGCAATTGTATAGTTTTTGGTAGGCTGTATTTCTCACTCAACTGTACCTCCAGGGAAACCTCCCCTCCTCCAAGAAATCTGGTTGAAGCTCTAAGCCATTCTTTTAGGGGCTGAACAACAGTCCACGATATAGGGCTTCACTGTAATTTACATGGCCATCCCCTCTCTGACAGCATTTACACTGTCTCCAGCTTTATGACATTGCAAATAATATACCAAAAACCATTCTTATGCATATATCCTTACTTAACACTGTTTTGACTCTACCAAGTAGACTCCCATGTGTGTGAATGCTGAGTTAAAAGGTACATTTAATTTTAATAGATTTTGAAAGATCACTCTAGAAGTGATCCAAGACTAACCCTTCTAGCCACACCAGTGAAACAAAGCATTAGTAGAAAGCAGTATTTTTACCACTTTGATTTTCATCTTTTCATAAATGTGTTCATTTCAACTTGGTCTTCTCTGAACTGCATTTATTTCTTTATCCATTATCCTGTTGTCTTTCCTGTCTTTTAAGTAAAAGGATTTTCCACAGGATTGCTACAGATACCTTACCATCTGTACCATATTTGCAGAGGGTGGTGACTTTTGACATTATGGTATCTGCTGCTACTCAGAAGAGATTTCATGAAGTCAAATGTTCTTTTCTGTATTTCTAGTCTTGGTTAAGGAGGTCTCCTCTACTTCTAGGCTTCTATTTTTTATATTATGTCTTATCCCCTTTGTGCCTTATTTTATTCTAATACACAAGAGAATTCACATCTCCTTTGACTATGCCAGTACCATTCAATAATCTAGCCTTTCATACTTTCATAATGAATCATCACTATCCTATGTGAAATTTTGTAAAATATATTTCTAGATTTCACTTTGTTCCACTGACTTAACTATTCTTAATACTATATTGATAATTTATAGTACTGGATTTAGAGATATTCCAACTTGAGTAGCCAGTTTCCTCCTCAGTAAGTTTTCTATTCTCAAGCACTTATTTTTCTATATAAACTGTATAATTATTTCTTCCAATCAAAAAAAAAAAAAACAAAAACCCAGCAGGATAGGATCTGAAGTGAAAAGGCTTTTAAGTCTGTATATTTTGAATGACTTGATATTTACATACTGAAGCCATTGAACCTTTCATCTAAGGACAAGAAATGTCAATCTATTTGTTCAGATTTGATTTCATGTTAGAATTATAATTTTCGTCTCACGTCTTAGGTTTATCTTGTTGACTTTATTACTAACTCCACTTTTGTCTTTCTTCCAAATTATTTGCATTTCTAGATGTTTAGTTCAAAGAAAAACTATTAACTTTAGTACATTTAACTTAATTCTAGCAACCTTATCAAATACTTTAACTACACTCTTCAGTTTCCTAGGTAAAAAATAACATCTATTAGCATAAAGATAATCTTCTCTTTCAATACCTTTGCAGGATATTTTGCTACTAAAATTTACTAAAATCTTCCAGAACATGTTAAATACACTATGACTAAATAACTTGGTTGATACTAAAACAACACTCAGTTCAGTTGCTCAGTCGTGTCCGACTCTTTGCCACCCCATGGACTGCAGCACGCCAGGCTTCCCTGTCCATCACCACCTCCCAGAGCTTGCTCAAACTCATGTCTACTGAGTTGGTGATATTTATTCTAAACTTTAAGGACTGGCTTCAAGTTTGTTTCTTTCTATTCCTATTTTAATTTTAATTGGAAATGACTGAAGAAGTCATTGCATATCAATAGATGCTTTTCCTATACCTTTTGTATTGGGCCATCCACACCAAATGTGCTGATATAATCAATTATGTGCAAGGATTTTCTGTTCAAGTCATTTCTTCATTTGCTGTTTTATATTTTAAACTGATGTTTCTTGGTGCATCTATGTTTTTAACTTACCCTCAAAGTAAACTTGCATTTTCACTCTGTCCTAGCCTCTTTCCCTAATATTAATACTGCTCTCTTAATATATTTTGCATTTCCTAGTAACATTTTAATCCATCTCTGTATTTCAAACATTCTTGTAGACATATCAACAACAAAGCAATAAATAGCACCTAGTTGGGTTTGCTTTTCTAAGCCAGTTTCATGGCTTTTGAGTTTATAACTGAATTTGTTCATTCTTAATATAATGACTGGTATTTTAGTCATTTTATTCCTTAAATTATTTTGTATTTCAGTCAGTTTATATTGCTATTTTTGTTCCATTTCCTTATTTTTGAGGGGCTGGTCAAGTTATTTTCTCCCTCATTGGTTTAGAAATTCTGCTATACTCTTCCATCTGATGAGTAGTCATCTTCCTTTTTCCTATTCTCATAATCAGATGACAATTCTTTGGAAACAAGATTACAAATACTCTGTTTAAGAAACTGAGTTTGTCAACTATAATCCTCTGTTTACCCTCTTTTATCCCCTAGTAAGTTCGCTCGTATTTTTCTCCTCATTCTCCTAAAATCTTTTCAGAAAGCTTCTCCTCTGCCCACCACTTCCACCACTTAGGGTGTCTGATGAAGTTTATTTTTACATTTTTAGAGAGGCTTACTGTGTCCTGGGGCTTCCCTGGTAGCTCAGTTGGTAAAGAATCTTCCTGACAATGCAGGAAACCCTGGTTGGATTCCTGGGATGGAGAATATCCCTGGAGAAGGGATAGGCTACCCACTCCAGTATGCTTGGGCTTCCCTGGTGGCTCAGTGGGTAAAGAATCCACCTGTAAAAGCGGAAGACCTGAGTTCAATCTCTGGGTCAGGAAGATCCCCTAGAGAAGAAACTTGCAACCCACTCCAGTATCCTTGCCTGGAAAATCCCATGGACAGAGGAGCCTGGTTGGCTGTAGTACACAGGATCACAAAGAGTTGGGCATGACTGAGCAATTAACACTGTGTCCTTATTTTGCACTAGATTACAAATCCCCGGACAGCTATCTCCATCCATTGAGGTTTAATTTCTTGGTATCTTGAGTACTTATAATGTTAAGGTTTACTGTGAATACTTCCTTACCTTTTCCCATCTTGAAATCTATTCTAATTCATTTACTATTTGGTTAGCATCTGTTCTTAGGTGGGGCAGGTGAGTGATACTCTGAATTCCTGCATAGACTCAAGTATCTTTCTTTTAACCTAGGCAGGTAAATGATGTAGGCTGGAAGTAAAATTCTTGAATTGTGGTACGTTTCTCTCAATAATGTATAGATACCCCTATCTCATCTCTTTCTAACTCCCTGGCAGATGAAAAAACCATGGCCAGCTAGAAGCCACCTTGCACCATTATCTTAAAGTTGATTTTTTTTTCTTGTATCTGTATGGCTGGGATTTCCCAGGTGGCACTAGTGGTAAAGAACCCATCTGCCAATGCAGGAGACATAATGAGACATGGGTCCGATCCCTGGGTTGGGAAGATCCACTGGAAGAGGCCATGGCAACCCACTCTAGTGGTCTTACCTGGAGAATCCCATGGACAGAGGAACCTGGAGGGCTACCGCCCACAGGCTCGCAAAGAGTCAGACACAACTGAAGTGACTTAGTACACACTCAGTGGCTTAGATGGTAAAGAATCCACCTGCAGTGCGGGAGACCTGGATTCGAATCCTGGATTGGGTAGATCCCCTGGAGGAGAGCATGGCAACCTGCTCCAGTATTCTTGCCTGGAGAATCCCATGGACAGAGGAACATGGTGGGCTACAGTTCATGGGTTGCGAGAGTTAGACGTGACTGAGAGACTAAACACAGCAGAGTACATATGGATAGATAAAATGGGAATTTTGTCAGAATATATGTAAACCTTTCTCATCAGGTGAGCCTAGACCTTACTGAGCCCTTTCAGTTTGCAGGCCCAGTTCTCTAGCTCAGGTCAGGAAGATTGTCCCCTATTATGTAATTATCTCCTTTCCCATTTATGTGCCTTACTAACCACGCTAACTCCAATTAGTTTCACTTACAGTCTCAAATCTACTCTCCAACTCTCACTTTTGTCTTCATGATTTCTATTTTAGCTTTTCATATCTTTCCTTTATGTTTTGAGATTTTTTGCACTGAATCTTCCAGATACTGAATCAGGTCTCAACAGTGACCAACCAACCTCCCTCTCCTTTATTTGGAAACCATTTAATTGGGAATTCATGATTAAGATTTTTAGATGCCACAGTTAAATCTACCTCACTTCATTTGTTTTGATTTTCCTCTCTCCAGCTACAGGTCTTCTGCAGATTGCTCTTTCGGTTCCAGTCTGATATAGGATCTCTAATTTGCACATTAGATTCACCTGGGTGGTGGGAAGTTTAAGACTCCTAGGGACCTATGCCTAATTTAAATGAGAATTGACAGAAGTACTTAGGCATCAGTACTTATGTAAATTCCCCAGTAAAAATCCAGCTAAGAGACTAAAACCCTAATGCTATTCTGAATTTCACTCATTCCAGCTCTTGCAGAGACAGCAAAGGGAAGCCTCTTTGTTCTCAGGTCTACTTGTCCTCTCTTGGGCTCAGGAGCTTGGGTGACTCAATCCAGACATTTAGCTTCTTCTTGGATATTTGGGGAGTCAAATATCCAGCACCCTATTTTTCAACTGAAGTTAAGCTGATTTACAACATGTTAGTTTCAAGTGCACAGCAAAGTGATTCAGTTATACACTTTATATGTTATATATGTATCTACTTTTTCAGATTCTCTTCCCATATAGGTGAGCACAAAATCTTGAGTATAGTTCTCTTTGCTATATAGTAGCTCCTTGTTGTTTATCTATTACACATAGTAGTGTGTATATGCTACTCCCAAATTCCTAATTTCCCCCTCTCACCCTTATGTTTCCCCTTCGGTAAGCATTAATTTACTATTTCTGTGCTGTACATAAGTTCATTTGTATCTTTTTTTTTTTAGATTCCACATATAAGTGGTATCATATGATATTTGTCTTTGTCTGACTTACTTCACTTAGTATAATCATTTCCAGGCCCATCCATGTTGCCACAAATAGATTTAATTCTTTTTTATGCCTGAGTAGTATTCCATTTTATAGACATACACCCCCCCACATCTTTATTACCCATTCATCTGTTGATGGACATTAAGGTTGCTTCCGTATCTCGGCTATTGCAAGCGGTGCTGCAATGAACACTGGAGTGTATGTATCCTTTCAAATTATGGTATTCTCTGGATACATGCCCAGAAGTGGGACTACAGGATCATGTGTTAGCTCAATTTTTAGTTTAAGGGAACCTCCATACTGTCCTCCATAGTGACTGTACCAATTTACATTCCCACCAACAGTATAGGAGGGTTCCCTTTTCTCCATATCCTCTACAGGATAAAACATCCAGAAATAAATACATGCAGCTATGGTCAATTAATCTATGGTCAATTAATCTATGTCAAAGGAGGCAAAAATACACAATACAGTGCAGCAGACAGTCTCTTCAGTAAGTGGTGCTGAGAAAACTGGACAGCTACATGTAGAAGAATGAAATTAGAACATTCTCTAATACCATACACAGAAACAAACTCTAAATGGATTAAAGACCTAAATAAGACCAGATACTATAAAACTCCTAGAGGAAAACCTAGGCAGGACACTGACATAAATCACAGCAAGATCTTTTTTGACCCATCACATAATGAGAATAAAAACAAAAACACAAAAATTGAACCTAATTAAATTTAAAAGGTTTTACACAGCAAAGTAAGCCATAAACAAAGTGAAAAGACAACCTACAGAATGGGAGAAAATAATTGCAAAGGATGCAAGAGACAAGATATTAATCTCCACAATAAACAGCTCATACAGCGCAATATTTAAAAAAAAAAAAAGAAAACAATCCAAAAGAGGACAGAAGATATAGACATTTCTTTGTAGATGACATACAGATGGCCAAAGACACAGATAAAGATGTTCAAAATCACTAAGTTACTAGCGAGATGTAAATAAAAACTACAATAAAGTATCATTTCACATCAGTCAGAATGGTCATCAAAAAGTCTACAGATAATAAATCCAACACAATTTCATACCCCTACTTCCAGGATTTCTGAAGACAAGGTTTTCTTCCTAAGATATGCCTCTTTGGTGCTCTTTATTCTGGGGTTCCAACACTGTTCTTCCAGCAAGCCCCCCATCCCCAAACACATGACCGATTTCCCTTCCTTGAAGCCCCACCTGGCACAAGGTCTCCTTTAACCCAGTTGTTTCTAAGTCCTCCTGGGTCAGAAGAGTCAAGTAACAAGGCTCCAGAAGAAATAAACCTTATCTTTTAGAAGGGATCATATCCCTTTGATCTTTTGTCTCCATCTCTATGCTGCTGCTAAGTCACTTCAGTCGTGTCCGACTCTGTGTGACCCCCATAGACTGCAGCCTATCAGGCTCCTCTGTCCATGGATTTTCCAGGCAAGAGTACTGGAGTGGGGTGCCATTGCCTTCTCCGGTCCATCTCTATAGTCAATATCTAACTACAGTTTTTATTCCTGTATGTGGTAAATTAGCATCACTGGGTGACAGATGAGAGGAAGAACTGCAAGTCTGCTAATAATGAGCATAAGAATGCCAAGAGTAAATTTCAAAGGGGAGGGCAGAGGATCAAGCAGTCAAGAGACTGTGAGAACGGACTGATAATGCCTAAAGTCAACATTATTTACAGACACATACAAATCGATAAGCAATATATTTATAGATTAGGTTTACACAAGGATGTTCATCTGGAGGTGACTGAACAAGGACTGACATTCAGTTCAGTCCCTCAGTTGTGTCCGACTCTTTGCGACCCCATGAACCACAGCACGCCAGGCCTCCCTGTCCATCACCAATTGCCAGAGTCTACCCAAACCCATGTCCACTGAGTCAGTGATGCCATCCAGCCATCTCATCCTCTGTCGTCCCCTTCTCCTCCTGCCCCCAATCCCTCCCAGCATCAGGGTCTTTTCCAATGAGTCAGCTCTTTGCATCAGGCGGCTGAAGTATTGGAGTTTCAGCTTCAGCATCAGTCCTTCCAATGAACACCCAGGACTGATCTCATTTAGGATGGACTGGTGGCATCTCCTTGCAGTCCAAGGGACTCTCAAGAGTCTTCTCCAACACCACAGTTCAAAAGCATCAATTCTTTGGCGCTCAGCTTTCTTTATAGTCAAACTCTCACATCCATACTTGACCACTGGAAAAACCATAGCCTTGACTAGATGGACCTTAGTTGACAAAGTAATATCTCTGCTTTTTAATATGCTATCTAGGTTGGTCATAACTTTCCCTTCAAGGATTAAGCGTCTTTTGATTTCATGGCTGCAATCACCACCTGCAGTGATTCTATCTCTATTATTTGTCAATTTGGGAAATTTTGACTGTAAGGATTTATCAAGAACTTTTGATAGATTTATCAGTGAGTGTATGGTACTGTCTAGGTAAGAAACATATAGCACAACTTTTGTGAATAATTTTCCCTTCCAATTTGAGATGTAAGTGCTTCCACTAAGGGTGATAGTCAACAATATGATGTTATATTCAAGACAGGATTCCAACCGCTACTTTCAGAGCTCTGGCCTTACATGAAAAAAGCAAAAGGCAATGAAGCATCACCAAACTCAATTTTTTCCTTCTATAAAAGTGGTTTTCCAACATGTTTTGGCCACTTTTTTCCCCAAAAGTGTTTAAATAAAAGTTCACACTGGAAAACAGAACCCTGTTTATGACCCAGTGCTCCCAGCCCCATCCATTCTCCCCAATTGAAACAGAGTTCCTTAGGAATGAAGCCTTTATTTTTCTCAGAGCTATATTACCATTGCTAGAGAAAGCAGGTCTAGTTTAATATTTAAGAATTAAGCCCCCTAAGAATATGAAGGACTAGTTAGAAACCACCATTCTTGACTCTTTTGCGTAAATAGTCTCTGGGTAAATCATTCCAGAAAAAACTTTAAGCAGAAGAACAGGCCATGCTCTACCAGTTGAGTGATTTGAGACAAAATATCTCACCTTCCTGCATTTCACAAGGGCTTTACAACGTGCCTCCCCTCAAAAAAAAAAAAAAAATCTGAAAGTCTGGTCACTTGTGTTTCAGCCCATTTGACAGCAAAGTATTGAGAACTTGTGCATACACTTCCTTGCATGCCACGTCACTTCAGTCGTGTTTGACTCTTTGCAAACCCATGGACTTATAGCCCACCAGGCTCCTCTGTCCATGGAATTCTCCAGGCAAGAATACTGGAGTGGGTTTCCATGTCCTCCTCCAGGGGATTTTCCTGATCCAGGGATAGAACTCATGTCTCTTAAGTCTCCTGCACTGGCAAGCAGGTTCTTCACCACTAGTGCCACCAGGGAAGCCACACTTCCATGGGGCACTGCAGAAAGGACTATAAAAACCCCAGGACTATCAGCTATTTAATCCTTATTACAAAACTTTCGGAATGATGTACACACTCTGAAAATTGACAGTTGAACTCTCATCTCTGAGCCCAGACTTTGAGCCCAATGTGAGGCCCAAACTCCAGATGACTGAAGATTTATTACAGTTCAAACAGACATTTGGAAACAGCCAATTAATCATCACCAGCTGTGTGTCCCCAAGACAGGTGGTTCAGCTCTTCAATGCTAACTATAGCACACTGTAACAATTTGCTTCCACATCCATCTCCTCCAATAGAGACGGGCTCTGCAAAGAAAGTGATGTTGTGTTCATATTAGTAATTAATTGAAGCACCTAGTACATTGCACAGCTCATTACAGGCTTCCACTTACTTGTCTGAGACAGGGAAATGGGAGGATATACAAGCCAAGAGAAGTAACTGCATTCCAGGAAATCTTCTGGTCCCAGCAGGTAGGACAACTTTCTGGAATATCTTAAGTCATTTGGCTGATTTTATTTTCCTGGGCTCCAAAATCACTGCAGATGGTGACTGCAGCCATGAAATTAAAAGACATTTGCTCCTTGGAAGGAAAGCTATGGCAAACCTAGACAGCATATTAAAGAGCAGAAACATCGCTTGCCAACAAAGGTCCATCTAGTCCAAGCTATGGTTTTTCCAGTAGTCATGTGCAGATGTGAGAGCTGGACCATAAAAAAGGCTGAAGGCTGAAGAATTGATGCTTTCGAATTGTGGGGCTGAAGAAGACTCTTGAGAGTCCCTTGACTCAAGATCAAACCAATCAATCCTAAAGGAAATCAACCCTGAATATTCATTGGAAGGACTGATGCTGAAGTGGAAGTTCCAATACTATGGCCACCTGATGCGAACAGCCAACTCACTGGAAAAGACCCTGATGCTGGGAAAGATAGAAGGCAAAGAAAGGAAAGGGTGGCAGAGGATGAGATGGTTAGATAGCACCACCAACTCAATGAACATGAATTTGAGCAAACTCTGGGAGATACTGGAGGACAGGAAACCCTGATGTGCTGTAGTCCATGGGGTCACAAATTGCTGGATATGACTTAGTGATTGAATTGACTAAACACACTCAAAGACTGGATGGCATAGATGCTCTACACATGGCACAGCAAGCTACAGGAGACTAAGCAGCACTCACTCACTCAAAGAAAGGAAAAATATGCCCAGTCATTCATCAGGTTGGAGTAACAGACAGGAGGCTATATTTTTGTCAAGGACATTCTTCTTCCTCATGGAGAAACCTCATTCTCTAAAATCAAACTATCAGGAACTTTGCTGCTTGAAACTCTAGTTATAATGAAGCCTTTCCTTCTTGCCTGGAAGATGTAAGTTGTTCTTCAAACAGAAGTCACCTTGATTTACAGCCCCGGTGCAGAGTTTCTGAAAGAGGCTTCTGGATACAACATTCCAAACTGCTCTCAACTTTGTTGTTTCCTAGGAAATAGGACCATGGTCCACTTTGTAGGCATGTTGACCCATTTCAGACACAGTCCTGTTCTGCGTTGAACCTATCAAAATGTTACTTCATTTAAATTTCACCTGAATTCCCTCATCCTCCAAAATTCTGTAACTCTATTTTCCTTTCATTGGGAGGAAGACCATGAATGGTTCCTCTAGTGTGTGGTCACCCTCACTGCAGTGAGTCAATGATATGGTTGGACTAGAGCTATGTCCCAGATGATCTTAGGCTAAGAGGGCTAAGGCAAGATTTTTACGAAGTCTTGTGGTAACCACCCTTTCCATGATTCAGGATGACTTTAGACTCAAGCAAACCCTTGTGCAATGAAACTAGTTTACTGAGATGTCACCTGTGTTCAGTCAGGCTTAAGTGGACTTGTCCTCCCCATAGGACCTAAGTCCTCAACCAGTCACCAGGGTTGTGCAAATGCCTGCTGCAGCAGAAGCAGTTCATTACTTCCCTTTTACTAACCCTTACTGTTTCCAAAACTCAGAACACCTTGGCTCCTATCAGACATTGACCATGAAGGAGACAACAATACCTTCCCTCTCCAACTCTTGGTCCCAACAGCTCAGCATCCATGAGTTCTCAGAGAGGGAAAGTCTCAGATGGTAGAGGCGATGATAATAGTTCTCTTGGACCTCAGCTTGGCCACACTGGTTACCACGTGAGGAAGGATGGTAAGGACGTGAGGTAGGAGATTTCACTATTAGGGTATCATTCATACTGGAAGGAATGCCAACGACAGGACCTAGATAATATTCAGGGCTTAAGTGTTTTTATAACCTCTTCCTCATCTGTCAGAAAGGAAGGCATACTGCTTTACTACCCAACTTCCCCAAGGCCTGAACATTTCAAGGAAGGTTTAGCCTCTAATTGGTTCGTTGACTCCAAAGGCCCAGTAATTAGAAGTGAGAGCTCCTATTTAATTGCCTCAACCACTTTATCTTGACTTTGGAAAACACTCAAGAGAAAAAAGGTCTTGCAGGGGATAACTGCTAAGGAATACAAAAAGCTCAGCCACTTACTAGAAGTATGACATCCTAACCTCAAAATGTCTCTAGTCTTCCAGCCCAGAGGACATCAATACTAATCCATCCCCCTCCCACAGAAACCAAATAGTCATAACAGTATGCTCTAAGAAGTTAACTTACAGCTAAAGATACCTAAAGATAAATGTGTACATTCAACAAATGCCTTCAAAGGTTATTTGCATATAAAACCTAGAGGCCAAAAGGAAAACACTGATAATTTGACTGTATAAAACTTTAAAATGTGTGAGGACAAAAAATAAAAACACCATTTAGAAAGGCAAAAATGTGCAGAGAAGTATCTGCAGTGCTAGGAGGTAAAGAAGGATCTTCCTTAACAAAGAATATTCAGTTCACAGGAAAGGAAACAGAAATGGTACTTACCCATTTTCCTACAAAAATAAACTACAGTTGAAGGTAGAATGCTAAAGGAAGACAAAGTCTACATGTTCACATAGTGGGAAGGTTTGAGGAGAGAAACACAGGTCCCATTATCTAAGTTTGCAAATGAAAAAGCTGTGGATTAAAAAGAGAAAAACCTGTCACTGTGGATGAGTTTTTCCTCAAATGGGATTTTATCAAAGTTCTTATAACCCAAGACAATACTAATAGTTCCTTGTCCAATTTAACTTTTGAAAATGAAGACTTTATATAGAAATGAATTCAAAACAGGAACTGTAAGACTTTAAAATATCAAAGGCATATAAAGATCAAACTAGCACTTATGAATAAAACATCCATCTTAATCCACAGGAAATTGTTTTTTAAAATAAGTATCTAAATCTAGTACTCACATCCCTCAGTCACTCTTCAAATTATAGCTCATGAACACCATTCGGGTCTGAAATTTGTTTCAAGATGGCTCTTAAAGATTTCCTAATGCATGACTAGTTCTGCCTAACTGAGTCAATACTTTTAAGTTCACAGGCATATAATCCAAGCTTTAGTGGACTCAAGCTCTCACAGTCCATCTTTATAACATTTCCTAGCCATCAAGTCTTAACATTAAACGCCAGGAATAGTAACTATGAGAAAGTACATAAGGAAATGGCAGCACCTAAAATAAAAAAGCAAGCATTTTAATTCAGAGTTCAATATGTAGTATGCCCCCAGTGCCTATACAGGTGCAATTCTCCCAGATGTCTGAGTTACATTTTCTTCTGCACTGCAGACCACGATGGACCAAGCAAAATCAGTTGTAGGAGACAATGCTGATGGGGAAAGAAAGAATACAAATGACCAATCTGTAATGTATGTATAAGGTTCAGATGCTGAAGTTCTTACCTGTACTTGTTTTATACAAGAAATTCTCTTAGGCAGTAAACAGTGTCTAACTTCTAGACTTTATACTACAGAAAGAAACACTGAGGAAACCAGAGATGAAACAAGATGGGGTTCTTTATAGACATTCACACACACACACAACAATCAGTTCTTAAACCTTAACTATTCTTGGTTCTTCTTTCAAACATTCTCATCTTCCTTGGGTCACTTTATTTGACTCTCAATGTGAACTAAAACTTGAGTTTGTCATGAACCGGGAAAGGACAAAGAGCACACAGGGATATACAGCAGCAGAGCAATGGATAGCAGCTGCCAGGTTAACAGCAGCTTTTCAAACCATCTGAAGACAGACTACACAGGATGCCATTAACAAGTAAATATGATTTACCAACTTAAACATTATTCCATTGCTATTTAATTATTCTAAGCATAGCAAGACAGAATGAAAAACATTTTTTTTTTTTAACAAGAACAGTCTGTCTTGGAAGTTTTTCAGTTTGAGAGTAAATTTTAAATTTTTTTGAAATGTACTCAATCTAATTATAATCCATAATCTAAAATGTTTGTGCAAAGTTAAAGACATGAGTATTAAGATTACCGAATAGGTTGATTAAATCACAAATGCAAAATTTTCATTAAAATAAATGATTCATATGCATCTAATTGTGTCTCAAAATAATCACTGGTAAAGAAAATACATTTTATATTAATGTTGATGCCTTAAAGGTAACTAAATCATATAGGAAAGTCAGTCTGTAAACAGACCAATTCCCACGTACCACATTTGCTTTCTGTGTTGAATACTAAAAAGGAAGGAACCTGAAACAAAAGGCAGACTTATTGTCTGCCAATCAAATGAACACACTATACCAAGGAAGATTTAATTTTCAAGCACATCTTTTGGTAAACAGACATGATTATTCTGATAACACCAGTTCAGTTGCTCAGTCGTGTCTGACTCTTTGTGACTCCATGGACTGCAGCATGCCAGACTTTCCTGTCCATCACCAACTCGCAGAATTACTCAAATTCATGTCCATCAAGTCAATGATGCCATCCAACCATCTCATCCTCTGTCGTCCCCTTCTCCTCCCACCTTCAATCTTTCCCAACATCAGGGTCTTTTCCAATGAGTCAGTTCTTTGCATCAGGTGGCCAAAGTATTGGGGTTTCAGCTTCAACATCAGTCCTTCCAATGAACACCCAGGACTGATCTCCTTTAGGATGGACTGGTTGGATCTCCTTGCAGTCCAAGGGATTCTCAAGAGTCTTCTCCAACACCACAGTTCAAAAGCATCAATTCTTTGCTGCTCAGCTTTCTTTATGGTCCAACTCTCACATCCACACATGACTACTGGAAAAACCATAGCTTTGACTACACGGACCCTTGTCAAAACATAAAAGCTAGTGTAGAAAAACATACCGTTTTAAACTAACTTTAACTGTTAAAAATGCAACAGTCTTTAAAAGAAGCACTCTTACGATTCTCAAAAGTATTTAATGGCACGGCGTTTTGAATTTTAAGTAAATTAGATATGATGATCTTTCAAATAGTCTATTTTCTTTAGAAAGCAGAGAAAGTGAACCAATTACATGATGGTCTGTCTTAATAGGAACAAAGTGAACAAATAAAGGTAGATGGCTCACCCCACACCAGGAAACAACTAACAGCAAGCATCTGGTTTCTCAAGATCAACTGTTTACCTAATAGCAGCCTGCCTCTGTTAGCTTCTAGTCCAATACGCCATGGATAGGATCTGAGCAGTTCTAATGTGATTCATGTACAAACTAGAATATTCCTACTGGATTGTTTTTAAGTGAATTCTGAGTGCAGAGGAAGAAATGTAAACAACTCTACCTTTCAGTCATACCATTACATGTGCTAAAATTCTCCCTTAAAAAAAAAAGAGCTCTCAAGCTCCTTATGATTTTACAAGGTTTCCCCCATCTGTACTTCACTGATTAAAACTCCTCAGTCCATCCCACCTATCTGTGACCTTTGAACATTATGCTTTGAAGTTCAAACCCAGAATTCTCATTTTTACAATCCCTTCAAGTACATCTACAAAAGCACTCTAACACTATGGGGAAGCGCTAACCAAAGAGTTCTCTTTCCTTCCCTAATTATTTAATTACCAAGGGAAAAAGAAAAACAGAAAAAGATCCTATAAAACTCCTCAAACACATCATCTTGCTTTTTGACACTACCATCCCTGCCTGCCCAGGGCTGTAGCTCACCTAGTCCTGGGTCAAAGTAAAAATGCCCTCCTTGATGAAAAGTCAAAATAAGCATATACACTTTCCCATAGACTAACCAGATTATTTAAGGTGTGACATACTAGTTGAAACAATGCAATTCTTTAATTTAACCTGGAAACACACCTAGCAAGAGGATATTTACCGCTTGTTTACATCAACCTGTACATATATTCTCTATTATCTCAAATACTGCAAAGCCAACCAAAGACTAGTCTTCACAAAGCCTACTTTTACTATAGTTTCAATGTGTAACAGAAGAGTCTTTCTAACTAATAACTTAATGAAGATCTTATTAAAATCACTATAGGAAACTGGGCTTCCCTGGTGGCTCAGATAGTAAAGAACCTGCCTGCAGTGCGGGAGACCCAACTTCGATCCCTGGGTGGAGAAGATTCCCCTGGAGAAGGGAATGGCTATCCACTCCTGTATTCTTGCCTGGAGAATTCCATGGACAGAGAAGCCTGGTGAGCCACAGTCCATAGGTTTGCAAAGAGTGGGACACGACTGAGTGACTAACACTTTCACACGAAGTTACCACTGCTTTCATCACAGGTTTTTTTGGACTTGATTGTAGAGACCTCTGTTTTATTATAAACTGTACTTCATGAAGTGCTTGTCCCCAGGAGGAAAATAAAAGAACAATACTATGAGTAGAATGTTTGAGGCTTCCCAAGTTTGTAGATTATTTATGCAAATTTGCCTAATTTGCTCAATTGTTCCAAGACCCAGCATGGGGAAGGGGAGAAAACTCCCTTTGCAGAAGGCACTTGTTAACAGTTACTATGGATGGCTAGGTGTGACCCAATGAAGACCCCTATACCCATGGCAAGGAAGACATCACCTGCCCAGGTGTACCTCACATTTAGAAAATGGTCTTCCATTGTGAAAATACTATTTCATGTTCACTCATTCACAGGGTACATAAATCACAAATGGCTTTACAAGCATCTTAAACAGATTCAAATTTGTTAACTTCCTACCATCCAAGAATACTGAACTTTCCCTTTAAATGCCAGCTTTGAGATATTGCCAATTTATCTAAGACTATTACCTACAAAATTGGTGACTAAATAGTGCAAGAAATCAAACACAAGACACATTCTTTTCTTTTTTTCCTTTGATTAACAGACTTGCATTTTAAATGAGTACAGCTCATTAAGATACAATATATGCTGCTGCTGCTAAGTCGCTTCAGTTGTGTCCAACTCTGTGCGACCCCATAGACGGCAGCCCACCAGGCTCCCCCATCCCTGGGATTCTCCACACAAGAACACTGGAGTGGGTTGCCATTTCCTTCTCCAATGTATGAAAGTGAAAACTGAAAGTGAAGCTGCTTAGTCGTGTCTGACTCCTAGTGACCCCATGGACTGCAGCCTACCAGGCTCCCCCACCCCTGGGATTCTCCAGGCAAGAACACTGGAGTGGGTTGCCATTTCCTTTTCCAATGCATGAGAGTGAAAAGTGCAAGTGAAGTCACTCAGTCGTGTCCGACTCTTTGCGATCCCATGGACTGCAGCCCACCAGGCCCCTCCGTCCATGGGATTTTCCAAGCAAGAGTACTGGAGTGGGGTGCCATCGCCCTCTCTGAAGATACAATATATAATTAAACCTAAAGAATTAAAAAGAGAACCAAATGCAAGCCTGAAATCTATGTAAGAGCCAAAAAGGAGTCCGGACAAGGCGATTAAAATATTAACAGTGCATTTTCCAACTAGTGAATATATACTACCAACTGAATCTTAAATAGGTAGTTGTTTGCTTTGTCTTATGGAGGATTTGGTTCACAGCTCTCTCAGTCAACACATTTACTGATGATAGGAGAAAAAATTTACTGAAACACAAAATCAAGAGGTGAAATGACATCTTGGTTGTGTCCTTTAGAAGCTTCAGGAAGACTTCAGAATGGATGTGTCTAGATCCTCATCAGTATAACTCCTCTCAGTCAGTTATCCCCAGAGGTACACAATACTATATGCAAACGGTGCTCCATAAATGGCATATACACAGAACATTATTATTTACTGTTGAGGCCAATACCTGGAAAATATTATGCATTCAATAATACATGAATACATCAAGTCATAATACTAGTTTTATTCCTACCAGAAATTTGATTCACAATGTAAATATTATTTATGAAATGTTGGAAATTTAACACACCTCAAGATTTTCAAAGTAAAGAGCACAGAGTGTTCAACCTAACAACTTGTCAAACCAAATTAGAGAAAAACTTTTACCTCACAGATAATATGCTTTTTTCCCCACAACACCCATATAACCTTTACAAACACTGATCGAGTTCCAAAGCAGTGATTCTTGAACTTTAACATTCATAGGAATCATCCTGGAGTCTTTTTAAAATTCAGAATCTGAATCAGGAGACACAGATGGGGCCTGAGAGTCTGAGTTTTTAATAAGCTCCCAGATGATAACAATGCTGCCCAAATCCACTAAGGTTTATGCCAGGAACGCATAGGTGGTCTAACATGGAAAAGATGTCTGAATAATCTGTTACATAAGCAGATTAAAGGGCAAAAGTCATGTCATCATATTCATGTTTGAAAAGATTCAATCTACCCTCTGCTATCAAAAATACTAACAAGTAAGGAACAGTGTTCAAGATAGGTGCTTCATTTAGTAGAGTATCAAAGTATATCTAGCACAAAATCCCACATATAATAGTTAATAGTAAAATATTAGATATGTTCCCATTTGATCAGGAAAAAGACAAGGACAACTATTATCACTGCTGCTTATAAGACACATACTGGATGCTTTAAATGCAATAAAATGAAAATGTTAATCAAAAAATATACATAGGGAAGGAAGAAAAGTTTTAGTTAACTAAAAAATTGTATAGCGGTTTACATGTAAACACTAAAAGAATCAATTTAGTAACTATTATAAGACTCCAGTAAGAATTAAAATGTAAAACATACAATTAACTAAAAATCTCCAGAAAAAAAGTTTAAAAGTCTAAAAATTGTCACAGTATGAAAAAAAAAATCCACCTTTTAAAGAAATCCTTGAAGGACAAAAAAAAATAAACTGAATAAATGGAGTAAAAATTTGTGTCTATTATGGAAGAATCTATACTGTAAATAAGTAAAATACCTCCCAAATTACCCTATAAATGCTTAAAAAAAACTGGCTTTTTAAAACTGACACTCTATCTACAGTTCACGTTCAACAAGAAAAAACGAAACAGATGATAAAAGATCTTTAACTTTCTCCAATATGCTGAGTACGTTCCTGCCTCAGGGTCTTTGCACATCCCACTCTTTTGTCTCAAATGTTGTACTCTTAAGTCCTCTCACTCACTAAATCTCAGCTCAAAAATGCCTTTTTTTGTCTAATGTAAGTATGCACATGTGCCCAGATGCACCCCAGGTGTAGGTCTGTCCCACTGTGAATCTCAAACCATAACCATGTCAGTCTGTCCACCTGCCCACTGCCTGGCACCCTGACCAGAACATGAGGTCCACCAGTGCAGGAATCCTGTCTCTTTAAGTCTGCAGGGACTGACTGGCATGATACCTGACAGGCAGGCTTGTTGTTCCTTTTTTTTTTTTTTTTTTAAAGACTCTAAACAAGTTCCTGGAAACAGTTTCATTTTTCACTACTCTCAGCCATATCAAAGTCTCAGTTCAGTCCTTCAGTTGTGTCCAACTCTTTGCAACCCCATGGACTGAAGCATGCCAGGCTTTCCTGTCCATTACCAACTCCCAGAGTTTACTCAAATTCATGTCCATCAACTTGGTGATGCCATCCAACCATCTCAACCTCTTGTCATCCCCTTTCTCTTCCTGCCGTCAATCTTTCCCAGCGTCAGGGTCTTTTCCAATGAGTCATTTCTTCACATCAGGTGGTCATAGTACTGGAGTTTCAGCTTCAGCATCAGTCCTTCCAGTGAACATCCAGGACTGATTTATTTTAGGATGGATTGGTTGGATCTCCTTGCAGTCCAAGGGACTCTCAAGAGTCTTCTCCAACACCACAGTTCAAAAGCATCAATTCTTTAGCACTCAGCCTTCTTTACAGTCCAACTCTCACATCCATTCATGACTACTGGAAAAACCATAGCTTTGACTAGATGAACCACTGTTGGCAAATTAATGTCCCTGCTTTTTAATACACTGTCTAGTTTTGCCATAACTTTTCTTGCAAGGAGCAAGCGTCTTTTAATTTCATGGTTGCAGTCACCGTCTGCAGTGATTTTGGAGCCCAAGAAAATAAAGTCTGTCACCATTTCCACTTTTCCCCATCTATTTGCCATGAAGGGATGGGACCAAATGCCATAATCTTAATTTTCTGAATGTGGAATTTTAAGCCAGCTATTTCACTGTCCTCTTTCACCCTCACCAAGAGGCTCTTTTAGTTCCTCTTTGTTTTCTGCCATAAGTTAGTCAACCAAATATTCAAGTCAGGAATCCCCCCAGCCAATGAGTAAAGATAGGAAACAGGACGTCAGCATAACTGATGTTCTTCTAAGAAGAGAAAACTCGTGACTTTGTTTTTAAATGACTTCTTATAAGCCATACAAGGCCTATCTATAAATTGTGATTTGGATAGAAGTATGGAAGACTTCACAACATGGAAGACTATCATGTTGCATTTTCACAACCACAAGTATAAACTATGTACTAGTTATACTTTTATTCTTTCAGGAAAATAGTTTTGATAAACATCCAGCATCTCTGAAATACTATGCAGATGAATGACAATTTTAGAATCATGATGAGTTGTGTTTAAAGACAAAAGATCACCCAGTTTTACCATTTTCATAGAATATTTTTTTTGATAGCATTCAAAGGAAATACCAAGGATTTTGGACTAACCAGAGTATGTGGTACCAAGACAATGAAACAGAAAATATTTAAGCCTTTCTTAAACTCCTTATTATCATGAATGGCAATTATTACTCTCAATCATAGAGAGAAAGGCCCTCAGGGCACAATATACCATAAAAGGTCTGTTTCTCTAGATTTCCTGGATTGCTCTCCAGATTTTCTAGATTGACACATTTTTTACGTTCTCTAGCTCCTGCCTTGAAGTCAACCACCAGTTTTCATTCTAATCACTATGCTGTCTGTAGAATCTCTTACCCTCACCTATTTGCTATTATTAACATCATACACTTAAAACAAAAAGCTAGGCCACCGAGTTTGTTAGAACCCCATGAGAAACAATGAATAACCTCTGGGGATTAGAAAGGAACATTCTTATCAAACACAAGCTCTGTACCTCAGTGGGAGGACCTGGTTAGGACCCGTTGTTAGGAACAGGTTGTTGTCGTTCAGTCACTAAGTCGTGCCTGAGTCTCTGTGATCCCATGGACAGCAGCACACCAGGCTTCCCCGTCCTCCTCTATCTCCTGAAATTTGCTCAAGTTCATATCCATTGATGCTATGATGATCAATGGATCATCATAGCATCCGGTGATGCTATGGACTAGCAATAGGTTATCCAGTTAATATTAGTGCTGTGGGTCTTATCTTCCATTATTAACTACAAGTTCCTCAAGGGCAAAAAGCATAGGGTATCTCCTTGTGTTCCCAAAGCTACCACTCAGCAGAGTGCTTTGACTAACAATGAAAGAATTCTCAGACACTTATTACTTCCTTTATACTTTACACAGTTTAGGTCCAGATGGGTTAAGACTCATTTGATCTTTGTAGAAACAAAGATCAAAACTCTCCACCACTTATGAGCTTGCAAGCTAAATTGTAGTGCTTCTAAATCTTTTACCCTGCCATGTCACTTAAACACCTTTCCCAATTATGAGTCAAGCCATCAGACTTGTACCCGGGACAGGTATGAGGAGAAGTCACACTGAGGTTCTCAGAACTCTGAAGGACTAGTGAAAGTCCAACAGCGACGACCTGACAACACAGCCGTCACCAGGAAAATGTGTGCCCTGTAACTCAAAGAATCCCAACCCCCAACAACAGAGGAAAGGGAAAAAATGCAAAGTTAGTTAAGTCGCTCAGTCATGTCTGACTCTTTGCGACCCCATGGACTGTAGCCCACCAGGCTCCTCCGTCCATGGGATTCTCCAGGCAAGAATACTGGAGTGGGTTGCCATTTCCTTCTCCAGGGGATCTGCCTGAACCAAGGATTGAACCCAGGTCTCCTGCATTGGAGGCAGACACTTTAACCTCTGAGCCACCAGGTCCTCAAAGATAGTACTAATTTCCTACCAGTGCTTAAGCTTCAATAGCGTGATAAAAGGAGACACACTGACCTGTGACACTAGTGTTTTATGGATGTTTTATGCAGTTTTAAAGTGTCTTCTCCAACAAAACAGTAGTTTCTCATTTAAGTAGGAGTCATGCCTTTTCAACTATATTAACATTTGTATTAGCACTCTGGATATGCAAACCTTGGCTGCATGATCACTTCTGAAAGTAGTAAGAGCAGCTACTAACTGTAGCATCTTCAGGTTTTTGGATATTCCTGCTGTGGTCAACTCACCAGATGAGACTTGGGTTGTCAGAAGCTATTCATAATGAAGATCACTTACAAAATTATATTGAAGCTATAAAAACTGATTCTACATCAATGCTTTCTTATTTCTGTGGCTGTACAAGATTAGTGTTCTCTTTTGAGTGAATAAATAACTTTGGTGATGATCTTAGTTTTATGCTGAAACAAAGCTGCTTAGAACTAGCAATAAAAAAGTTTGACCTGTTATTTTTTCCCTTTTCCTGCACCCAAACTAAAAAAGGACACATCTAACAATGTTCTGATTGGGAAATAAAGGCCAGAATCTAGGATTTATTGCCCAGTCAATTCCTCCTCTAGTAACTTCATTCTACTGGCAAGGACAGTTAGTGGATTTGTAAATGCTACTTTAACACTGACTTAAATAACTTAATATGCCTAGATATACAACTTGATCATCCGGAGTCCTGTCATCTATTAACCACCCTAATCATTTTCTCTTTCTCTCACAGCTTACCATAAAGAAGCCTGAAATAGTCTAATACGGCAATCTCAGTACACATAATAAAGATAAAACCCTGAGTTACTTAAGATTAGCACAAAGAATTTTTGCCAAACCTACTCCCTTACATAATCCTTCCCTCTGTGGTATTCATAACTGTATTCAAGTCTAGAAACAAATATGTTAGTTTAGCCTATGATCTGAATATGGGGAATATTAGAACCAAAGAAGTCAGCTGAAAGTTTTTTTTTTTTTTTTTTTTAATGATTTCCTCCAAAAATTTACAGACAGTATTAGTTTCTAGGAGAGGGAGAATTTAACCATCTGTCAATCTATCACTCCTTGGCTCCAGATCCACCCTTCTTTGCCTGTCCTTAAAGACAGCTGAACACTGGGAAGCATTCCTCCTTTGCACTAAAGGTGATGTTAAGCTCTGTCTGTGGTGAAGGCCAGAGGAACACTGCAGAAAGAAGGAGCTTTCTCTCCCTAATTCAAACATGCCTGCCTTGGCTGAAAAGACTCTGAGGCTGGGAAAGATTGAGAGCAAGAGGAGAAGGGGACGACAGAGGATGAGATAGTTGGATGGCATCATTGACTCAACGGACATGAGTTTGAGCAAGCTCCAGGAGATAGACAAGGACAGGGAAGCATAGTATGCTGCGGTCCATGGGGTTGCAAAGAGTTGGACACGACTTAGCGAATGAACAACAAAAGCGCCTTCTGGGTACTATGACTGAGCAATAAACAGCAAGCATACGGGAGGCACGCAGCACTCCAGCCCATACCTGAAGCCACAGAACCTCAGTGAGACCACAGATCCACCCTGGCCCGCTAAGCACAGCACCATGGCCCCGACACTGCACACCCCAGTGCTTTGCCCTACTCAGCCCATGATCAGGTTCCCAGTCTGAATCTCTCTGTGCATCCACCCACAAGTCTGGGTCCACCCGAGCTCCTGAGAGGTGTTGCCTATCTACCAGTCTCAAGCTGCCTTTCAGCTGGAGAAGTTTCCTGCTTGCCTGGCAATGGTGAACCAGCTCTGGCATGGACAACTCTGTCAACTTCTGACACCCAATGGACTGCATCCATAGCTCCTAGAAGGAGGTCTGAATCTCAGCCTTAGAAAAGGGGCTCCCTTTCTAAGTTCACTCCTGCCCTGGTTTATTAGCTTGCAAGGGCTGCCATAACATACATAGATTATGTGGCTTCAACAGCAAACTCATTTCCTCAATTCTAGTAGCTAGCAGCTCAGTTTCTCCTCAGACCTCCCTCCTTACCTTACAGAAGGCCACTCTCATACCGCATCCTCACAGTCTTTCCTGTGTGTATACGCTACTGACTCTATGCACTCATCTCCCACTGTAAGGACACCAACCAAATTGGATTTGAGCACATCATAACAGCCTCATTTTAATTTAATCCCCTCTTTAAAAGGTATCCAGATAGTCACATTCTTAGGTACTGCAGGTTAGAAGTTCAACACATGAATTTGGAGAAGTTCAGAGACAATGCAGCCCATAATATTTGGGGGTGTGAAACTTGTTAGCTCCACAGTTGTGTCCCACTCTTTGTGACCCCATGGATTGTAGCCAACCAGGCTGCTCTGTCCGTGGGATTTTTCAAGCAAGAATACTGGAGTGGGTTGCCATGCCTTCCTTCCAGGGGATTTTCCCAACCCAGGGATTCAACCTGGGTCTCCTGCATTGCAGGCAGATTCTTTACCATCTGAGCCACAACAGAAGCATAAAGCATATCAAATTCAGATAGCTCTGAAAAGAGGCAAACTATCCATCTAACATCTTTTGTTGCTCTAGCATTTGCCTCAATAATGTTCTACAGGTCAACAAATTATAAGATACTGGATGAGTCTGTGGAAAGCCGTATTTAAAGACCTCAGTCTTGGTACTAGGGATACTACACTCATTTGGTTATTGTTTCTATGCTTGTTCAGTAGAAAGAGGAAAGAGTAGAAACTAGGGGCTTATCTACCTTTAGTTTCATGTAGATATATATATATACACACACACATATATGTATGTATGTATGTGTACATATGCAGGCCAATTCATTCTGATAATTCTAATTTAAGTTTAGGACTATGGTTGCTTATCTTAATAGGAGAGGACACTGGCAGGTTTCTGGGTACCTGGCAAGGCCTTATCGCCTTGTCACCAAGACAAGGGCACTTGCCTTTAATAATTAATTAATCTCCATATTTATTCCATGTGGTTTTCTGAATGCATATTAAATATATGCTATTTCATATCATGAAAAATGCTTAAAATTGCAACATTAAAAGATGGCAATGTCTTAAGATAAAAATATGCTCCCTCACATCCTAGTATAAAACAGCTTTTTAATATGGTATTTTAAAGTACCCACAATAAGAACTATCAAGCCATGAAAAGACATGGAAAAATCTTATTGCTAAGTGGTTTTTTAAATAGCAAGATAATTTTTTCCTAAGAACATTTTATTACATTGCACTGTGCTAATAAGCAGGACTAACTACTGATTGGGGAGAAAATTTGCTAAACTCATCTTTTATTTATCTACTCAGTCATTTAAATCATTTGCTGGTACTTTTTCCTTTTCTAAGATTCTAGTGTTCTTGGTCCCCAGTTAATTGGAGAGTTCACTGATTGCTTTCCCTCCCGTGTATTTCAAGGAACTCAGTAAACTGAAGTCCCGAAAGATGACATATTCTATTTGTAACAGCAGCTTACTCAGTGGTTTCTTAAGCAAATCAATTCCTCATGTATAAGATGGAAATGATGTATACATGGAGGTTACATGTTGAAAAGCATTATTCTAAAGGATTTTCATGGCACTGATAAAAAATAGAACTTCAAAAAATGGAAAGAGCATTTACTTCTAGTTAGCTACAGATGCCAGAGAAGGCGATGGCACCCCACTCCAGTACTCTTGCCTGAAAAATCCCATGGATGGAGGAGCCTGGTAGGCTGCAGTCCATGGGGTCACTAAGAGTCTGGGCACAGCTGAGCGACTTCACTTTCAGTTTTCACTTTCATGCACTGGAGAAGGAAATGGCAACCCACTCCAGTGTTCTTGCCTGGAGAATCCCAGGGACAGAGGAGCCTAGTGGGCTGCCGTCTATGGGGTCGCACAGAGTAGGACACGACTGAAGCGACTTAGCAGCAGCAGCTGCAGCTACAGATGCAAAGCTTAGAATAGATGCTAAAAGCTCAAAGTCTATGAGATAATAAATGTTCTAGTAAACGAAAAAGAAAACTAGTGTAAAAAGAACTTTCTAACATGGGAATTACAAGTTAAAACACTTTAACAGAAAACACTTTATTGAACATAAAGTGTTAAAACACTTTAACAAGTTTAATACATTAACATAAGTTAAAACACTTATGATAAGGCACTGGCCCTATCTTCATGATCTCTCTACAGCACCTACTGCATAGCATTTACACATTCCGTATTTTAGTGCTTACTCTCTTCCAGGTATTACAGTAAATTCAAAACTAAAAATAAAACCTAACTCTATCAACATTACTATAGTTGTTTTTAAAGTACAGTGCCCTCTAACAGTGAAGTTACAGAGCCAATGCTATGGTTTGATGCACCCTGGAAAGTTACTTGCAGTTGGCTCTCAATGTACTGTTTGTCATAAAGTTAGAATTCACATACTTTGGGGGGTTATATCCACGTGGAATGCAACAGGGAAAGCTATGATAAAAGGACCAATGGGCAAAGGTCTATCACTGCCCATTCCTCTTTGCCCACAGATTTCAAAGCAACATATGCCAGAAAAAACTTTAAAAGTCAATGTTATTCATTACCTTAGAGAAACAAGCAAGCTGATTATGTCTTTATACCACCAAGTGACTTTTGACCCTTCCTGCAAGATGTAAATCAATAACCTGCATTTACATTTAATTTCTATTCTTCCCACTTCCAACTTAAAGACATACTTAAAACAAAATCAAGAAACACGTTCATTTTCTATACAAGTATTTTAGACTTACCTATATTAAAAGTCTAATTATAATGCTTAATTATGCTAATTTGTAATGATTACATTTAAGTCTTTTTGCTAGTGTTATTGTGAAATTAAAACTCATCATTTCAAATTATTTATTAACCAAAATGGAGTTCTTATAGTTCTCTAGTCAGAAAACACTCAGAACCATCTTCACTTGTAAATTACCTTGCTTGCTTATGCCTTATCAAAGTGCAGAAATTGTCTTAGAAACTGTATTTCATCATAAAATGTTGAACTTAAGTAAATACCTGGGAGTGCATGGTGGCCTCAAAGAGGCATTCTGACAACGTCACTACATGGTTGTTGTTGCTTAGTCTCTAACTCCGGTCCAACTCTTTGCAACCTCCATGGACTGTAGTGTGCCAGGCTTCCCTGTCCTTCCCTGTCCCTGTTCCATGTCCCCAAGTTTGCTCAGATTCATGCCTACTGAATCAGTGATTTCTAATCATCTCATTCTCTGCTCCTCCTCCTTCTGCCTTCAATCTTTCCCAGCATCAGGGTCTTTTCTCAAGAGTCAGCTCTTCCCATCAGGTGGCCAAAGTACAATGAATATATTCAGGGTTGATTTCCTTTTGGACTGACTGCTTTGATCTCCATACTATGCAGGGGACTCTCAAGAGACTTCTTCAGCAAGACAGTTTGAAAGAATCAAATCTTCGGTGCTCAGCCTTCTTTATAGTCCAACTCTCACATCCATACATGACTACTGGAAAAACATTAGCTTTGACTATATGGACCTTTGCCAGCAAAGTGATGTCTTTGCTTTTTAATACCATACAGTTCTGAAGAACAGTCTCGTCTCAACTACTTTTTAGTGTTTTAATTGGTAACACCATTTTTAGTATAGCACAAAAAGCACAATGGGTACCGGGAAATACTGGGTTGGCCAATATGCTTGTTTGGCTTTGGGAAAACGAACATTTTGGCCAACCCAATACTTAAGGAATAGTCTTTCTTTTCAAGTTACAGATGCACTAGCTTTTAACACTTCCTTAATGATAGCTAGGGAGAAGTGAGATCTGACCCAGTTTTAAAAGTAGTATTTTCTTCCATGCAAACTTTCAATTAATATTTTTTAGATTCACAACAGGATTGAGTGGAAGGAACAGATCTCCCATACACCCTGGTCCCAACATACACAGCATCAGTTTCAACATCCTTCAGAGTGGTAATGTTTGTTACAATTGTAAGCCTATACTGCCACATCAAAATCAGCCAAACCTCAGTTTACCTTAGGGTTCATTCTTGGTGTTGTCTCTGGGTCTGGACAAACACATAATGACATGTATTTATAATGATGGTATTAATATCACACAGAGATTTTCACTACCCTAAAAATCTTCTCTTCTCTGTCCATTCATTATTCTCCCCTCTCCTAACCCCTGACAACCACTGATCATTTTACTTTCTCTATAGTTTTGCCTTTAACAGAATTTCATAGTTGGAATCATACAGAAGCATTTTCAGATGCATAGTAATATAAATTTACTTACGTTCAGTTCAGTCATTCAGTTGTGTCTGACTCTCTGCAACCCCATGAATCTCAGCATGCCAGGCCTCCCTGTCCATCACAAACTCCCAGAGTTCACACAAACTCATGTCCATCGAGTCAGTGATGCCATCCAGCCATCTCATCCTCTGCCATCCCCTTCTCCTCCTTCCCCCAATCCCACCCAGCATCAGGATCTTTTCCAATGAGTCAACTCTTCGCATGAGGTGGCCAAAGTATTAGAGTTTCAGCTTTAGCATCAGTCCTTCCAAAGAATACCAAGGGCTGATCTCCTTTAGAACGGAATGGTTGGATCTCCTTGTAGTCCACGGGACTCTCAAAAGTCTTCTCCAACACCACAGTTCAAAAGCATCAATTCTTCGGTGCTCAGCCTTCTTCACAGTCCAACTCTCACATCCATACATGACCAATGGATAAACCATAGCCTTGACTAGACGGACCTTTGTTGGCAAAGTAATGTCTCTGCTTTTCAATATGCTATCTAGGTTGGTCCTAACTTTCCTTTCAAGGAGTAAGCATCTTAATTTCATGGCTGCAATCACCATCTGCAGTGATTTTGGAGCCCCCTCAAACAAAGTCTGACACTGTTTCCAGTGTTTCCCCATCTATTTTCCATGAAGTGAGGAGACCGGATGCCATGATCTTCGTTTTCTGAATGTTGAGCTTTAAGCCAACATTTTCACTCTCCTCTTTCACTTTCATCAAGAGGCTTTTAGTTCCTCTTCACTTTCTGCCATAAGGGTGGTGTCATCTGCATATCTGAGGTTATTGATATTTCTCCCAGCAATCTTAATTCTAGCTTGTGCTTCTTCCAGCCCAGCATTTCTCATGATGTACTCTGCATATACATTTACTGAGTAATGCATTTAAAGGCCTCTTTTACTTAATAATATGCATTTAAAGTTCTATCTTAGTCATGGCCTGATACTTCACTTTTTTTAAAGCACTGAATAATATTTCATTGTCTGGATGTACCACAGATTATTTATCTATTCATTTACTAAGGCCATCTTGATTGCTTCCAAATTTTGGAAATTATGATAAAGCTGTTACAAATATCCGCAAGCAGGTTCCTATGTGAATGAAAGTTTCTGGGTCAAGACCAAGGAAAACAATTGCTGGATTGTATGATAAGAGTATGCTTAGTTTTGTAAGAAATTGCCCAACTATCATCCAAAGTGGGCTATACCATTCACACTTCCACTAGGAAGGAGACTTGTATTAGGCAGAGTGTATAAGCAAAATGACGACATGAAACCTTCTCAGAGAAGCCCAAAACGAATGCAGACTTTTGAAACAAATACTCTAATAACCATCTTAACTGCATAAATATAACAGTAAAAATTATAAAATCTACAATATAGGGGTTGGCAAATATTTTCCATGACCTGTGCATTAAGACAGATATTCTAATATATAAATGTTTAAACATCAGAAGTATATTGCTCGTGACATGTCAGAATTATATTGAATTAAAATTAGTGTAGACAGTTTTATTGGAATACTGCCAAACCCATTCATTCATGTACTATGAATGCTTTGTAGTATATACTATGACACAAGAGTAGTTGATACCAAGATACCATGGGCCCATGAAGCCATAAGTATTTTCTATACATATATGTACTAAAACATATATGTAAAATGAGCCACAGTCTTGTCTAACTCAATAAAACTATTGCCATGCCATGTAGGGCCACCCAAGACAGCTTATGGTGGAGAGTTCTGACAAAGAGTGGTCCACTGGAGAAGGCAATGGATAGCCACTTCAGTATTTTTGCCTTGAGAACCTCATGAACAGTACAAAAAGGAAAAAAAGATATGACACTGAAAGATGAACTCCCCAGGTCCATACGTGCCCAATATGCTACTGGAGAAGAGTGGAGAAATAACACCATAAAGAATGAAAAGACGGAGTTAAAGTGAAAACAACACCCAGTTGTGGATGTGACTGGTGATGGAAGTAAAGTCTAATGCTGTAAAGAACAATACTACATAGGAACCTGGAATGTTACGTCCATGGATCAAGGTAAATTGGAAGTGGTCAAACAGGAAATGGCAAGTGTGAACATTGACATTTTAGGAATCAGTGAACTAAAATGGATTGAAATGGGTGAACTGAACTCAGATGACCATTACATCTACTATTGTGGGCAAGAATCCCTTAGAAGAAATGGAGTAGCCATCAGAGTCGACAAAAGAGTCTGAAATGGGGACTTAGATATTGTCTCAAAAATGACAGAATGATCTCTATTCATTTCCAAGGCAAACCATTCAATATCACAGTAATCCAAGTCTATCCCCTGACCAGTAAAGCTGAAGAAGCTGAAGTTTAATGGTTCTATGAAGACCTACTAGACCTTCTAGAACTAACACCCAAAGAAGATGTCCTTTTCATTATAGGGGACTGGTATGCAAAAGTAGGAAGTCCGGAGTTACCTGGAGTAACAGGCAAATTTAGCCTTGGAGTACAAAATGAAGCAGGGCAAAGGCTAAGAGAGTTTTTCCAAAAGAACGCACTGGTCATAGGAAACACACTCTTCCAACAACACAAGAGAAGACTCTACACGTGGACATCAACAGTTGGTCAATAATGAAATCAGACTGATTGTATTCTTTATAGCTAAAGACGGACAAGCTCTATACAATCAGCAAAAACAAGACTGGGAGTTGACTGTGGCTCAGATTATGAACTCCTTATTGACAAATTCAGACAAATTGAAGAAAGTAGGGAAAACCACTAGACCATTCAGGTATGACCTAAATCAAATCCCTTATGATTATACAGTGGAAGTGAGAAATAGATTCAAGGGATTAGAACTGATAGAGAGCTGAAGAACTACGGACGGAGGTTCCTGACACTGTACAGGAAACAGTGATCAAGACCATCCCCAAGAGAAAGAAATGCAAAAGGGCAGAAGAGTTGTCTGAGGAGGCCTTACAAATGGTTGAGGAAAAAAAAAAGGATTGAAAGGCAAAGGAGAAAAGGAAAGATATACCCATATGAATGCAGAGTTCCAAAGAATAGCAAGGAGAGATAAGAAAGCCTTCCTCAGTGATCAGTGCAAAGAGACAGAAGAAAACAATAAAATGCAAAAGACTAGAGATCTCTTCAAGAAAATTAGTGATACCAAGGGAACCTTTCATGCCAAGATGGGCACAATACAGGAAAGAAATGGTATGAACCTAACAGAAGCAGAAGATATTAAGAAGAGGTGGCAAGGATATACAGAAGAACTGTACAAAAAAGATCTTCATGAGCCTGATAACTACAGTGGTGTGATCACTGACCTAGAGCCAGACATCCTGGAATGTGAAGTCAAGTGGGCCTTAGAAAGCATCACTATGAACAAAGCTAGTTGAAGGTGATGAAATTCCCGTTGAGCTATTTCAAATCCTAGAAGATGATGCTGTGAAAGTGCTGGACTCAATATGCCAGCACATTTGGAAAACTCAGCAGTGGCCACAGGACTGGAAAAGGTCAGTTTTCATTCCAATCCTAAAGAAAGGCAATGCCAAAGAATGTTCAAACTACTGCACAATTGCACTCCTCTCACATGCTAGTAAAGCAATGCTCAAAATTCTCCAAGCCAGGCTTCAGCAATATGTGAACCGTGAACTTCCTGATGTTCAAGCTGGTTTTAGAAAAGGCAGAGGAACCAGAGAATAAATTGCCAACATCTGTTGGATCATCCAAAAAGCAAGCAAGTTCCAGAAAAACATCTATTTCTGCTTTATTGACTACACCAAAGCCTTTGACTGTGTAGATCACAACAAACTGTAGAAAATTCTTCAAGAGATGGGAATACCAGACCACCTTATCTGCCTTCTGAGAAATCTGTATTCAGGTCAAGAAACAACAGTTAGAACTGGACATGGGACAACAGACTGGTTCCAAATCAGGACAGGAGTACGTCAAGGTTGTATACTGTCACTCTGCTTATTTAACTTATATGCAGAGTATATCATGAGAAATGCTGGGCTGGAAGACTCACTAGCTGGAATCAAGACTGTCGGGAGAAATATCAATAACCTCAGATATGCAGATGACAACCACCCTTATGGCAGAAAGTGAAGAGGAACTAAAGTGCCTCTTGATGAAAGTGAAAGTGGAGAGTGAAAAAGTTGGCTTAAAGCTCAACATTCAGAAAACGAAGATCATGGCATCCGGTCCCATCACTTCATGACAACTAGATGGGGAAACAATGGAAATAGTGGCAGACTTTATTTTGGGGGGGCTCCAAAATCACTGCAGATGGTGATGGCAGCCATGAAATTAAAAGATGCTTTCTTCTTGGAAGGAAAGTTATGACCAACCTAGATAGCATATTGAAAAGCAGAGACATTACTTTGTCAACAAAGGTCCAATTAGCTATGTTTTTTCCAGTGGTCATATATGGACGTGAGAGTTGGACTATAAAGAAAGCTGAGTGCAAAAGAATTGATGCTTTTTAGCTGTGGTGTTGGGGAAGACTTATGAGTCCCTTGGACTGAAGGAAGATACAACCAGCCCATTCTAAAGGAAATCAGTCCTGAATATTCATTGGAAGGACTGATGCTGAAGCTCCAGTACTTTGGCCACCTGATGTGAAGAACTGACTCATCTGAAAAGACCCTGATCCCAGCAAAGACTGAAGGCAGGAGGAGAAGGCGATGACAGCAGATGAGATGGTTGGATGGCATTGCCAACTCAATAGACATGAGTTTGAGCACGTTTTGGGAGATGGTGATGGACAGGGAAGTCTGGTGTGCTCCAGTCCATGGGGTCGCAAAGAGTCAGATGGGACTGAACTGAACTGAATGTACTAAAACAAATTGAATCTATTATTGTGTGATTTTGAAAATAGTATTATGTTCATAATAAAAGAAACTGAATCAATAAACAATGTCAATTACAAACTAGAACTGCTGTTTAACTAAGTTTGTTACATTCTATTTTTCTAGAAACCTCCTTTGGACACTTTTAATTAAAGGGCTACATACTGTAAGGGCTTTCCTGGTGGCTCAGTGATAAAGAATACACCTGCCGATGTAAAAGACTCAGGTTTGATCCCTGGGTTGGGAAGATCCCCTGGAGAAGAAAATGGCAACCCATTCCAGTTTTCTTGCCTGGAAAATTCCATGGACAGAAGAGCCCGGTAAGCTACAGCCTATGGAGTTGCAAAGAGTGGGACATGACTAAAAAGCCACTAAGCCGAAATATACTGTAACAGGCTAGGTGGGAACACTTCCTAGGTCAGTCCCACAGAGCTCTTACACAAAGCTCAAAATTCAAATTAGAAAGCATGAAAGGGGGAAAAAAAATGAAGCAGGCAGTTTTCTATGCAAAAGCCAAGACATAGTTAAGATATAAATGAGGCTAAATAAAGAGACTGTTCTGCACAGACTTTGCAACACAGCTACAAGAAAGAAAGTGATTTGGGTACGTCACTCTCACAACTCATTAAATTATTCTACATGGAGCATATGGTTTGCTTTCCTAATCAAAACTATAATTGAGTTGATCTGCAAAAGTTCACCTACTGGTGATGCAACTCCTAACAAACCCAAAATGCCAGCTAATTCCCTTCTAGCAAGAGATGTGCTCAAGGTCCCATGTAATGCCCAAACTCATGAAGGTGTTCAAATGATTTTGCTTTGACCTCACATCTGGAAAAACTGACAAGGTAACTTTGAAAAGCTGTACCCCAGAAAAGTTCAACTGCAATTTGTAACAAAAGATCTAAACATTTACCCTCATTTAGAAGTCAACGAAACTGTGATTCTAAAAGTTATTCTCCATGTTGGGCTGGAGCAAGAAGCAGTAAAGGAGGGGGGAAGTATGGAGAAATACAACAAATAAACAGCCATAGCTAATCATGAAATAGTCTCCCAAATCATGGACTGTTCTAGACAACCATTAGACTGTGATGAGAGTAATACAGAGTAAGTCTGTATGAGTTCCCACATGATAACAGTCAATCATTACCTCTAAACTAGCAACCATTAATAGAAAAATGTTTCCTTTTAATTCCAAAGTAGCTCCAGTTGAAATTATTTAGCTTAGAAATTAACTGAGTTATTGTTAGCAGAAAGAAAAGATGAAGTTCTACTTTCCCAAAGGTTAAAATTTAAATTTAATAAATTTTAAATCAAGGAGTGTGCTCCTCCAAAATCCAATCCTTATCAAGTACAGAAAACATCTGATGCTCATCTCAAATTTCACACAGATTTGATCACTGGGTTGGGAAGATCCCCTGGAGAAGGAAACAGCAACCCACTCCAATATTCTTGTAAGGAAAAGTCCATGGACAGAGGAGCCTGGTGGGCTACAGTCTGTGGAGTTGCAATAGAGTTAGACACGACTTAACAACAAAGAACATCACCATCCCATTCTAGGGAGAAAAACTCCCCTTGCCTCAGTTTCCCCATCCACAAAATGGGTAGACTAGAACCTAACTCAAGTATTAAATGACAATGTGTATACAGTGTTTAATATCTTAGCATATTAGATGATTAGTAGGTCATTTCCGGAGAAGAAAATGGCAATCCACTCCAGTATTCTTGCCTACAGAATCCCGTGGACAGAGGAGCCTGCTGGGCTGCTATCCACAGGGTCACACAGAGTCGGACACAACTGAAGCGACTTAGCATGCATGTAAGCACTGGAGAAGGAAATGGCAACCCACTCCAGTGTTCTTGCCTAGAGAATCCCAGGGACAGAGTAGCCCGGTGGGCTGCCGTCTATGGGGTCTCACAGAGTCGGACACGACTTTAGCGACTTAGCAGCAGCAGCAGCAGCAGGTCATTTCCACTATAAAGTCTCAATACTGGGAATGAAAAGGTAGCCAAATCAGGTAATAAAAATTTTAATTAGGTATAGTTTCTCATAGCTTTAATTGCGGTATTCAATATGTCAGCAAATTTGGAAAACTCAGCAGTGGCCACGGGACTGGAAAAGGTCAGTTTTCATTCTAATCCCTAAGAAAGGCAATGCCAAAGAATGCTCAAACTACCACACAATTGCACTCATCTCACACGCTAGTAAAGTAATGCTCAAAATTCTCCAAGCCAGGCTTCAGCAATACATGAACCATGAACTTCCAGATGTTCAAACTGGTTTTAGAAAAGGCAGAGGAACCAGAGAACAAATTGCCAACATCAGCTGGATCATGGAAAAAGCAACAGAGTTCCAGAAAAACATCTACTTCTCATTTATTGAATATGCCAAAGCCTTTGAGTGTGGATCACAGTAAACTGTGGAAATTCTGAAAGAGATGGGAATACCAGACCACCTGACCTGCCTCTTTAGAAACCTGTATGCAGGTCAGGAAGCAACAGTTAGAACTGGACATGGAACAACAGAGTGGTTCCAAATAGGAAAAGGAGTACGTCAAGGTTGTATACTATCACCCTACTTATTTAACTTACATGCAGAGTACATCATGAGAAACGCTGGGCTGGAAGAAGCACAAGCTGGAATCAAGATTGCCAGGAGAAATATCAATAAGCTCAGATATGCAGATGACACCACCCTTATGGCAGAAAGTGAAGAACTAAAGAGCCTCTTGATGAAGTGAAAGAGGAGAGTGAAAAAGTTGGCTTAATGCTCAACATTCAGAAAACTAAGATCATGGCAGCCAGTCCCATCACTTCATGGGAAATAGATGGGGAAATTGTGGAAATAGTGGCTGACTTTATTTTGGGGGGCACCAAGATTACTGAAGATGGTGAACGTAGCCATGAAATTAAAAGACACTTACTCCTTGGAAGGAAAGTTATGACCAAGCTAGACAGCATATTAAAAAACAGAGACATTACTTTGCCAACAAAGGTCCATCTAGTCAAGGCTATGGTTTTTCCAGTGGTCATGTATGGATGTGAGAGTTGGACTATAAAGAAAGCTGAGCGCTGAAGAATTGATGCTTTTGAACTGTGGTGTTTAAGAAACTCTGGAGAGTCCGTTGGACTGCAAGGAGATCCAACCAGTCCATCCTAAAGGAGATCAGTCCTGGGTATTCATTGGAAGGACTGATGTTGATGCTGAAACTACAATACTTTGGCCACCTGATGCGAAGAGCTGAGTCATTTGAGAAGACCTTGATAATAGAAAAGATTGAGGGCAGGAGGAGAAGGGGACGACAGAGGATAAGATGGTTGGTTGGACCGACTCAATGGACATGAGTTAGAATAAGCTGAGAGTTGGTGATGATCAGGGAGGGCTGGCATGCTGCAGTCCATGGGGTCACAAAGAGTCAGACCTGACTGAACTGAACTGAACCCAATAGAGTGCTTCTAACTGATATGCATATAAATCTTCTGAGGATCTTGCTAAAACACCAATTCTAATTCAGTAGGCTTTTGGTGGAGCTAGAAATTCCAAATTTCTAACAAGCTTTGATCCTCCTGCCTGTCCATGATCTTTAAGTAACAGGATTCTGTAACTGAGTATGGATGGAGACTGGCTGCAATTAGAAGGGCTATTTTGGCTGTAAGGAACAGAGACTCCACCGAGTCCATTCCAGAAATTTAAAGCATAACCTGGAATAGACCTAACTGGAGCTGGGCCTCTGGGATAGTCTCTTTCCCATCTGCACCTAGTTCCATTCTCCTCTTTCTCCCCTTCTCCCCAGGTCCCTACTCACCATCTACTCCAGTAGGTTTCACACTGCGGGTACAGGTGGTAGATCTATGTTTTTAAAAAGCTCTCTGGGGGTTCTACTGGACCTGCCTCAGCAGGGCAGGTAACAAGCTCAGGCAAAAGGCATCAGAGTTACCCAATCTCAACCTCCAAGTGGGCTTCCCTGGTAGCTTAGCTGGTAAAGACCTCCTGGAGAAGGAAATGGCTACCCACTCCAGTATCCTGGCCTGGAGAATTCCATGAACAGAGGAGCCTGGCAGGCTACAGTCCATGGGGTCTCAAACCTCCTGCTCCTTATTCTTCAGGTAAACGAATTACTCTGAACTTTCCTGGTCCCTTAAGGATTAGTACCCTTTGTTTAACATAAACATTAGGAAACAGTGACAATAATAAAGGCAGCGATGAAAACTGAGTGTATCTATGTATCATTCAACTCTCACAGCAACCAACCCAAGGTAAATATTTTTACCATCCTCACTTCATTGCCAAGAAGACTGAAACTTAAGAGAGGTTAAGAAGTTTGAGCAAGGTCACAGAGCTAACAGGAGCAGAGGCCCACCTGGTTATGATACCCATGCTCTTTACAACACCCTGAAACAGCTCTTGCCCAGGAACGGTGACTCTGAACTCACAGGCAATGTCTGAGTACTGTTGTCCTCCAAGCTTTGCCAGGCGAGAAATATAAAATGGAATTTTGCCACTGACAGTGATGAATGCCCTTTTTTTTTTTACATTTACTTATTTATTTGGCTTCTCTCAGTGTTAGTTGCAGAGAAGGCAATGGCACCCCACTCCAGGACTCTTGCCTGGAAAATCCCACGGACGGAGGAGCCTGGTGGGCTGCAGTCCATGGGGTCACTGAGAGTCGGACAGGACTGAGTGACTTAGCAGCAACAGTGTTAGTTGTGGCATGAGGAATCTAGTTCCCGGACCAGGGATCAAACTCGGGTCCCCTGCATTGGGAACATGGAGTCTTAGCCACTGGATCACCAGAAATCCCAGAAATGACCTTTTAAATTACAGATTACATGTACCTGCATAAGTTTAAGGACTATTTGCACTTATTTCCTCTTTTGCCTTTGGTCTAATGAGCTTCATTCACTTTTCAGTTAGTAGCTCTTACAAATCAAGATTAGCCCTTATTCTGACACATAACAAAATTTTTAACCTGTCTGGGTATTTTGACTTTGTTCCTGATGTCTTTGGTCATGTACCAGCTTCTGGGGTTCGAATCTGGCACTGGAATGTTTTTCTCCACTCCTAAGTGTTTATACTATTTCATTTTCAGTATTTACAATTTATTCTGAATTTGGAATTTATTCTTGTGTATTATGTGAGGAACAAATCTAATTTTATATTTCCATATGGCTATCCAATTGTTCCAACACTATTTATTAAAGTCTATCTTTCCACGCTGATTTGATATGCCATCTTTTTCAGATACTAAATTTTGACTAATAAAACCATATAATGTAGGTGCAATCCAATAGCCAAAACAGTCAAGATGCCCTTTCAAGACTGATTTAAAAGTTCAAGGTGGAAAAATAAATAGCAAGAACAGCCAGGAAAAGCACAGTAATTTCATAAACAGGAAGGCAGTCCAGCCATAGCAGATATTAAATGTTTTATAACATCTTTAGAATTAATTCTGGAAATAATACAAATATGTTCACACTTGATCCAGAAATCCTGTCTTTAGTATATTCTAAAACACACTGGCAAGAATACAAAACAACCCAAGCACAAAGATATTGTGTCATTACTTGTAAGAGCAAACAAATATGGTTCATCCATGCAACCCACTGATGAAGGTCTGAGCTCCCTACAGAGACCAGTCTACATACAGTGATCAACAAAGGCTGCTAAGCGAAAAGCATAGTGCAGAATAACATTCTCATGATTCTTCCTGAGTGGGCATGGGGGACGCAAAATTAATGGAAAATATGTTTCTCTAAAGCAACAATACAAGGATAAAACAAAAACTATTAACATGGTTACCTACAGCAAGAGGGAGGGCCCAGGGTTGGAAACAAGACTTCTATGAATATTACCTTACTATACACTTTCAGCTTTGGAAACAAAATTTCTATTTTGAATCATTAACTTATTTTTAATTAAAATTTTTACTGAGTTAAACACAACATCACAGTTACAAGAAACAATACAAAGAGATCTAATGCCCACTTTGCCAGTTTGCTCCTATGGTAACATTTTGCAAAACCATCCTATGGTATCACAACCAATGCTTTAACAGATAATCCATCTATCTTATTTACTTTTGCCAGGTTTTATGTGTGCATAGTAAGTTGTACCTGATTTTATCATCTGCGAAGGTTCCTACATCCATCCTGTAGACACAAAACACATAAGGATTTGTCATGTCACCAGTTTACACATCACCCATATCCTTTCTGGGCTTTCCTGATGGCTCAGTTGGTAAAGAATCCACCTGAAATGCAGGAGACACCAGTTCGATTCCAGGGTTGGGAAGATCCACTGCAGAAGGGATAGGCTACCCATTCCAGTATTCTTGGACTTCCCTTGTGGCTCAGCTGGTAAAGAATCCACCTGCAATTCGGGAGACCTGGGTTCAATCCCTGGGTTGGGAAGATCCCCTGGAGGAGGGAAATGCTACCCACTCCAGTATTCTGGCCTGGAGAATTCCATAGACTGAATAGTCCATGGGGTCACAAAGAGTCAGACACAACTAAGCAACTTTAACTTTCATATCCTTTCTGCCACTCCTCACCTGGTCCCTAACCCCCTTACAAGCTAATCTGTCCATGATTTCTAAGACTGTGTCATTTCAAAATGCTATACAGTACTTTTTCTTCTTGGAAGATTGAGTAGACATACTTTTCCCACCATTAAATACAACTGAAAATATCTGCTATCATATATAAAACAAGCATAAGACTGGTAAAGAGAAAACAGCAGACAGGATAGAAGCTATGCAAACCAAGGAAGGACATGGGGGTTGTATCTGCCACCTCATATATCCCTGACTTGGAGATGAAGATGTAGGAGACCTAGAAACACCAACAGGCCCAAGTGAAAAAATTAGTAAAAAGGGCTTCTCTCATCTCACATGCTAGTAAAGTAATGCTCAAAATTCTCCAAGCCAGGCTTCAGCAATACGTGAACCATGAACTTCCAGATGTTCAAGTTCAAACTCCAGTACTTTGGCCACCTCATGCGAAGAGTTGACTCATTGGAAAAGACTCTGATGCTGGGAGGGATTGGGGGCAGGAGGAGAAGGGGACGACAGAGGATGAGATGGCTGGATGGCATCACCAACTCGATGGACATGAGTTTGAGTGAACTCCAGGAGTTGGTGATGGACAGGGAGGCCTGGCGTGCTGCGATTCATGGAGTGGCAAAGAGTCGGACACGACTGAGTGACTGAACTGAACTGATGCAGCCTAAGGACCAGGAAATGTGCGCCATAACAAAAATGAAAACACTTAGGTAACAGCCTCTCTATTCCACCAGTCACCACAGAAAACCTTTACCCCTACCCCCTCATGCCAGCAAAGAAAAAGTGCAAACCTAGAATTCCACCCTCTTTAGATGAACAATGTTCCTTGTGCCCCTGCCTGGGTGATGCCAAAGAAGGCCAAGTAAAGAGTCAAGATTATTATGCCCACTATGCAGTAACAGGCACCCCTACCTTCTGTCTCAGTGGAGGCAATATGGGAGCTTGCACTTTAGCCCCCAACACAATAAGGTGGGCCCCTCCTCCTCCAAGGTAGGGGCAGAAAAGGCCTAGTGGAGACTAAGGACTTTTACCATCAACCAGTGGGAAGCACTATGCAGTCCATGGTGAGGGAGAAACTGAGGCAGAAATCCCAGCAGTAAATAAGAATCCCCTCCTCCTTGTCAACTGAGGAACCTGGACTTACATCTCCACTGGCAGTAATGAGGCAGGATCCCTCTCTCCCACCACAGCCCCATTAGAAACAGTTAATACAAAGGTTAAACAACATCCAGAGTCTCTTAACATGATACAAAAATATCTAAGTTTCAATAGAAAAAAAAAAAAAAGCATAGCCAAAAACCAGGAAGATCTCATAGATACCAAATACTGAAATGACATGTTAGACTTACCAAACAAAGATTTTTAGAGCAGCCAACATAAAAGTACTTCAAGGAACATTTGTGACTACGTGGGGAAAAAATAGAAAGCCTAAATGACATGGGAAGTCTAGGAAGGAAAGAAAACCCATAGGAAAAAAATAGAAAACCTCAAAGACATGGGAAATCTAGAAAGGAAAGACAAAAAAGAGAAATTTTAGCAATGAAATATATAGTAACCAGAATTTAAAACTCCACAGATGGACTCAAAGGCAGAATGGAGGGGACAGAGCAAAGAATCGGTGAACTGGAAGACAGCAGAAAATACCAAAGAAAATACTGGAAGAAAAACGTAGTGACCTGTGGGACTGTAACAATCTAACATTCATTGGAATCACGGAAGCAGAGGAGAAACAAGAGTGGGTCTGAAAAAGCACTAGAAGAAATAATGGCTAAAAACTCTGAATTTTCCATCAGACAAAGTTACAAATTCAAGAAGCTGAGAAGATCCTATGTTGAAGAACCCCAGAGAAATCCATGCCAAGGCACAACATAATTAAAATTCTGAAATCTAACAGTAAACAAACAAACAAAGCAGCTGAGAAAAATGATGCCTTAACTATAGGGGGGAAAAATGATTTCTCATCAGAAAATAAGGAGGTCAGAAGAGGCACAATGTTATACAAGTGCTGAAACAAAAACTGTCAACCTACAATCTTACAACACAATAGCCTCAGAAGATAAAGAAAAATCAGGGATTCCCTGGTGGCTTAGTGGGAAAGAATCTGCCTGCCAGTGAAAGAGATGCAGGTTCGATCCCTGGGTCGGGAAGATCCCCTGGAGAAGGAAATGGCAACCCACTCCAGGATTCTTGCTTGGAAAATTCCATGGACAGAGGAGCCTGGTGGGCTACAGTACATGAAGTTGCAAAGAGTTGGACACGACTAAGTGACTGAGCACACACGCACATATCTCTGGTGGATTTATCCCTTTTATCATTAGTTAACATCCCATTAACAACTTTTTTTCATTTTGGAATCTAACTCTTCGGGTACTGACATGTCATTTCTATTATTTTCTTTTTATTAATGATAACATGGTATAATTTTTCCATCCTTTTACTTTCAACTTACCCACAGGCACAGAATTTGAAGTGCATTTCTTGTAAGCAGCGTATAATTTTTTTATCCACTATGCCGAACCCTGCAAATGGTTGGTATAGCATCTAATTTTAAAGTAATTGCTATGTCAGTGCTTAAGTCTGTCCTGTTATTTGTTTCATACTTGTTTTCTTCATTCCTCTGATCTTAAGCGGTTTCTCTTTTGCCTTCCTTCAGGTTACTTGGAGTTTGGTTTTTTTTTTTTTTTTTTTTTTTTAGAATTCCTTGATTTCTTCAGTGTGCTCTGGGTATTATATATATGAATTGTAACAATTTACTGATTCCAACATTTTGTCACCTCCAGCATGGAGATCTCCCTTTCATTTAGGTCCTTTGGCCTCCCCCACTTTTAAGTATCATTGTTTTACAAACAGATGTGATCACTTGTTTCAATCATCAAGTGTTTAAGTCATGAGGAAATGTTTAGTTACCCCGGAATGCACTCATTATGATGTTTTGTCTTCCTTCCTGAAGCACCAAGATTCCTGCTTACATTACTTCCTCTCTATTTGAAGAACGTTAGCCAGTCTTTGAGCAAAAGTCAGTTAAACAACTAGTTCTTCATTTTTCTTCATCTTAGAAGGTTCTTATTTCCCTTTATCTTTCCAGAACGATAAAACTTGTAGTAGATAGTTCTGTTTTTACTAGCACTTGAAAATATTCCAAGCTGTAGGTCAAGATGTGCTATTCCAGGCTGCAAGTAAGATATGCTAAGAGCGGGTGGTCTTCGGTTGGATGCAGGGGACACAAGACACTTGCCACTGTGCTGTTCCAATTTTGTTCACCTAACTACATTTTAGAGTTTCCCCTGGGTTGTCTCCTATACCATCTTTTCTAGAACTAAAGTGTACAAAAAATTTAAATAGTTCTTAAGTGTCCATCTCCAAACCACCACTTTAACGGCAAAAAAATATGATAATGGTGTATTGTGTCCTTCCTCAAGAACACGGCCATTACAACCTTGAGAGTCCAGCTGAAGGCCAGGTGCAGTAACACCTAGGTACTCCCCTGGTCAGAGAGCACTGTCTTCCACTCTCTCTAACCTGATTGATTTCACCCACATTTTGAGGTTATGTATGCAATTTACATTACTTGTATTCATCAATTTTAACATGTTTTATTTTTCTTCAACACAGAGAAATTCAAAAGCAAAACTTAAGTTTTCTTCCCTTCACATGCTAAAGAGATACTAGATCAAATTTGTTAACAATGTTTTTCAAAGCAAAAGAAATCTTCTGAACAACATTATAAAACCAGCCTCCCAGATTCCTGCCCTTGCATGCAAAAGCCACACTGAAAACTATCTTTTAAACTATTCTGTGGATGAAGAATGATGGTTAAACTGGTAAATAAAGCTATCTTCATCATAGCTCAAGAAGAGCCACCTTTTCAACTATGTAAAAACTGTGACATACAGCAAAAACACTTATGAATCTGTAAAACAAGGCATTCTATACAACAATCCATTATACTTCATAGCAGTGAACGTAATAGTGTAAAATAGTACCGATAGGAACTATTATCCCTATTTCAAAGTAAGAACACTTTCAACACAGAAATGTTAACCAGCTTGCTCAAGGTCACACCATAGCAAGAAGCAGAATCACTATTTAAATCCAGGCAGGCAGTTTTCAGAGTCCCTGGCTCCTAACCTAACACTACACTGCAGAAACACTCCAGTCCTGGGAAATAAAAGAATTCACAAGATTGTCTACTGCAAGACTAAAAAGGTAAAGTAAATATAAAATCTGTAAGATTCTATTCTAAGTGAAATAAGGACAAATAGCATTCATTCACTGACATTGCTATAGAAACAGCATAAAATCAAAACTTTCTTATTCTGATGCTGCTAAAATCAGTGGATGTAAACAATCACACTGATTTCAAAAGATCTGCAAAGATGACAAACAATTCAGGAAAATACGCAGCCGTTTAAAAGCAAGCACTAAACACTGAAATAAACTAAAAAGAAATTTAATTGCTCCCATATACAGTGCATTATCAGAGGACAACCAACCAACCAACCAAATAGGCTTAATAGATTTTTTTCAATAATTTCCATTTTTTTCATTTGTAATAACTGCAAAAAATCTGCACCTGGAAACTGAGGAATCTTCAATTTTTATCTAATAAGTCAGGAAAAAAAAAACAACACAAGAAAAGCTAAAGATCACAAGGCAAAAAACTTGTAGATGGCAAAAGTAAAAAAAAAAAAAATTATATTTCCAAGTTCAATAAATACCCTCTTTAGTTATAAAATAACTTCATTTATTTAAAAAGTCATTTGATGTTTTCTAAGTTTCAGCTATAACACAATGAAGCTCAAAAGAACGTAGTTCTAAAATGTCATCAGTAAAAGAAAGCAATCTGGACTTTCACTGGACAGAACTTATAATAATAATAAAGAACCAGTTTAAGATTTAAATGAAAATAGAAAAATTCAACATCAGCAAGGTTTTGTTTATATGTTTTTTTTTTAATGGAGAAATTAACATTTAAGCTACTCCAAAAGAAATTCAGAAGCTGGAAGAAATACCAGGCAAAACTCAATGTTCTAATAAGAAGTAGAAAGCAGGCCTCATCCCTCGCCTCCAGTAAGATCAATTGGAGCTGTTATTTGGCTCCTCTGACTGTAAAAGGGAAACCAAATTCAATATTACACAATTAAGAAAGGTTTGGAGCCTGGGAGGCTACAGTCCACATAGTCACAAAAAGAGTCGGACATGCCTTAGTGACTAATTAACAACATGCAACTCAGACACGTATTACATCATCACCTTGAGCAACAAAATATGATGCCTTACTGGTGTTACTTGGGGTTCCCCCCAGCAATAAAATAGACATGTAACTCTGCCATCCATACCTGAAAAACAAACATCCCTATCTCCAAAATCCTAAGTATCTTCAATCACAGATTTTCATCAGAACTTAATATCAAATTTGTATTTCAAAGGAATATATACAGATAAAGCTCATTTTTTAAAGTAAAAAAGACTTAAGATCTGGGAGTTACATGCCCAAGTAGGGAAGTACTTCTACAATTCCTGCTGGAATGAGGATGGGTGTGGCTGTTGGTTTACATTAAGTCCCTGGGATTGCTGCCAATAAAATGTCAGTCACAAACTTCACTAATTTTCCACCTCAGCACCAGGCAAAGTCTGAACTTCTCAGAAAACCCACTCTCACACTAAGCAATTTCGCCGAAGATCAAAGATCCCTTTTTACCTGACAAAGTGCTGGACAAAGAGGTTGGTAAGAGGGCACCATACAGAAGAAAAGCATACGCTGGGATTACCACTGTAGCTTTCAAATATTAAGAGACTGAAGTTTGTAATAAATGATAACCTTTCCCTTTCAAAACTAATCCCTTTCAAAACTAATGAAAATCTGTCTAGGAAAACGGAAATGCTAACAGAATACAAAGAAAGCTATATTTAATCATTCCAAAGATAAAAAGATGGTTCCATTCTGGCTAGAGATCATGAATGTAACAAACTATGCTATAAAATACTCACTGTACTGTACAGGGTTGCTTATGTACGTGTGTATATTTCCTTTACTCTGAAGTCATTCAAAACTGCTGTGTGCTTATTTGCTTCAGTGGACTCCGACTCTTTGTGACCCCATGGACTGTAGCTTGCAGGCTCGCCTGTCCATGGGGACTCTCCACATAAGAATACTATAGTGGGTTGCCATGCCCTCCTCCTCCAGGGGATCTTCCCAACCCTGGGATCAAACCCAGGTCTCCTGTACTGCAGGCAAATTCTTTACCATCTGAGCCACTAGTGAAACTACTTACTATGTAAGTAGTCAAGCATAGTTAAAATATATACATGAAATATTGGTTCTGTCTTTCATGGAATTCTAGTCAGGGCCAGTGGAGGATGAGAGGTAAATAATATCATTCCCTTGAAAACATCTACAAGTCACTTTCTGAAAAATACTTTGGCAAAGCTATTATTTGCAAGATCATGGTCTTAAATAAAACAAAGTTAGACTAATATAAAAAGTAAAAAAATCACCTATGTTTGCATACATGCAATTACTAAATAAAAGTGTAAACTTAGAAAAGAATCCTGAATCACCATTTAGAAATCTGGTCTTGCATGTGGGCCCGTTGCCTGCACCACTCGCCAAAGCAAATGTGACACACATGGTTGTGAAAGCCTATTTACCCATAAGTTAATCTTATCCTACCACAAATGTCCAGAAGTCATTTGAAGACGTAAGGACATGCTTCTCTGAGTCTAGTCTTCCATCTGAATTAAGGGGAGATGGAACATAAATAGACCTCTTCCTGTGTTACTAGAAATCTACCAGCATAAGCCATGGGGGATGGACAGCAGTATTATTGTCTGGTCTCAGCTGCCATTTAAAGACCAGTGAAGTAATCACCACATATGTAAAAGAATAGATGTTAAAATGCTGCTATATATCCAAAACCACAGCTAAACTGTAGAAGAAATCACAGTACAATGTGGAAACCACCATATTGTAGCTGAGACCATAAACATAGCTGAGACATAAACCACCACTCAAAGTCCCCTTTTCCATGAAATTATGCAATTTTGATAATGAGAATGACAGTTGAATTTTAAAGATAATTTGGGCTTCCCTGATAGCTCAGTTTGTCAAGAATCCGCCTGCAATGCAGGAGACCCCAGTTCGATTCCTGGGTCAGGAAGATCCGCTGAAGAAGGGATAGGCTACCCACTCCAGTATTCTGGACTAGAGAATTCCATGGACTGGAAGGAATGATGCTAAAGCTGAAATTCCAGTACTTTGGCCACCTCATGCGAAGAGTTGACTCATTGGAAAAGACTCTGATGCTGGCAGGGATTGGGGGCAGGAGGAGAAGGGGATGACAAAGGATGAGATGGCTGGATGGCATCACTGACTTGATGGACGTGAGTCTGAGTGAACTCCGGGAGTTGGTGATGGACAGGGAGGCCTGGTGTGCTGCGATTCATGGGGTCGCAAAGAGTCGGACACAACAGAGCGACTGATCTGATCTGATAGTCCATGGGGTCGCAAAGAGTCGGACATACTGAGAGACTTTAACTTGCACTTCACTTTGGACAATAAAATACTATGATATCATAATAGTGGATATATGTCATTTCACATTTGTCCAAATCCAGTGAATGCAAAACACAGAGAAGGAACCCTATGGTAAACTATGGACTTTAGAATGACTATGTGTCAATGTAGGCTCACAGTTAACAAACGTACCACCCTAATGGTGAGGCATGTGTATGAGTAGAGGGTATTCGGGAAATCTCTGAACCTTCCCCTCACCTCAGTTTTGCTGTGAACCTAACACTACTCAAAAAAAAAAAAAAGTCTTAATTAAAAAAAAAAAAAAACAGTTTAGTTAACTGAAATAATGCATTTTCCTTCTCAGCTTATGATGGCAGTATGGTATTACAGAATGGCTACTGCTGCTGCTGCTGCTAAGTCGCTTCAGTCTGTGCGACCCCAGGGATGGCAGCCCACCAAGCTCCCCCGTCCCTGGGATTCACCAGGCAAGAACACAGAATGGCAGTAGGGTACTATTTCCTATCAAAAAATGGGGTAAACAATCCAGAAAGTTGTCTATGCACAATTCCTAGTAACATTTTCATTTATTTCCTTCCAACTTTTGTTCTGTCCATAACACTTTTATTTTACTTAACTGTACTCATGAGATCCTACTTTATTAGCAACATGACAGGATCCAAAATCTTTGCTAATAGATGAAAATGTATCTAGTTTTTTTTCAATGTGTTAATTCCTACTGAAATTGACCATTTTCCACTATACTAAAATTAAATTGGGAATTCAAGGAACAATTATTGATATGTATCATGCTTTAAGTACTAAAGTGAACAATTTTAAGGAACAAAACATTAAAAGTATTTTCCACTTCTTAGTTACTGGTACCCAAAGACATTTCCCTTAAAAATTTTGCTTCAAGAGCTAAAAGGAATTTTTTTACAGAATAGTTAGAGTTAACAATAAGTCCTTGATCCATTCATGGCCTTAAAATTACATGATGTAAGAAGTGCTGTAAAAATTCAAGAAATATCAGATTAGAGTGCTCTGGGAAGATTTCGGATGGCAAACAGCTTTTAGCTGGTTCTTAAAGAACAAGGAAGGTTTGAACCTGTGGTGGGGGGGGGGGGGGGGGCGGGCGGGGAAGACAACCAGGAAGCAGAGAATAACTTGACAAACAGGTTAGGCTAAAAACAATACTTATAAACTATTCAGGGAAGTGTGCCCTTGAAGATAACAGCCAAGATAGCCCTAGAAGAACAGAGATGACAGCAATATGACAGAAATAGGTGACATATTTGAGGTAGAACAACTAAACAGACATTTACTGAAAAGTGAAGGTCTAACCCTTGGGAAATTACCCTAAAGAGTTGAAGAATCCAAAGTGCTGCTAAAAAAATAAAAAGAAAGGAAGGAAAGAAAAACAGAAGAGCCATCAAAGCTTCACAAACACAACTCATTTGTGGAATTAGAGTAGGGTGGAGTAGAGTGGAATTAAGGGCTTCCCTTAAGGGAAGTGGTAAAGAATCCGCCTGCCAATGCAAGAGAAGCAGGTTCAATCCCTGGATCAAGAAGAGCCCCTGGAGAAGGAAAAGGCAACCCACTCTAGTATTCTGGCCTGGGAAATCCCATGGACAGAGGAGTCTGGCAGGCTACAGTCCATGCGATAGCAAAGAGTCGGACATAAATTAGTGAGTAAAGAAGCAGCAAGTGAGGAACCAGTTTTAAGTTTCTCCTGCTACATAGGGCAGGAGAACATCAACTGAGAAGACACCAGTGGATTTATGGATTTAGTGGTAAAGACATTCAAGAACGCAATGTCTATAGGAAGGGCAAGCTGAGATACCTTGCAGATTTTGTGCTTCATCTTTTTCTGAAAAAGATGAGAACACACCCAAGTTCCCCATTAGCTAACATGAAAATATACAGGGAAGTGAAAGAAAAAAAAAAATCAACAAATCCATTTTCGAAAGAGTGGTCAGGTTGGTCTCAGACAAAAGGTTACATCTGAGCCAGACCTTGAGGTGGTAAAGGAATGAGACATGACGCATCTGGGGAGGAGCCTCTCAGGGCACTGGCACGTGAGGCAGTACAAAGAGGCCAGTGGTGAGTGGAAAAGAACGGGAGGCAGAGATTCCTAAGGCACAAAATCAAAGGGCCAACACCTCGGAGGTCACTCTAAGCACTTCAGTTTTTCTTCTGTGAATATTAGGGAGCCACTGGAGAGTTTGGAGAAGAATGAAAAACCATCTAAGGCAGAGACCTCAGCCAAGAAAGAACACTTCAGTGACTGGACCTATTCCTATAGTGCTTTCTGTGTTTAACAGTCTTGAACTTGCATTCACTATGCTGGCTAAATTTGTATTGAGGTCTGCACTAGACTCCACAGCGTACGTGCCATGAACCAGAATAAGGCTAGGCCCAGGGTAGCAAGAATCACCTGGTTCTATCAACTCAAATGAGGGTAGCCTTTCCGGTTACCTGGAAGTACACAAAACCGGAAGTACACAAATACCGTATCTCCAAGTATAACATAACATGGAAAAAATTATGAAGCACTTTTCTATAGATAGGCAAGAATTAATTATCAGTGTAAGCAATTTCAATTTTAAAGGAAAAAACCAACCAAGAAATAGAACTATATTTTTATAAATTTTACATTATGGGAAAACAAATACCTTAAGTGTTAGAATGCATGTTACCTTTGATTTTACATTTTGGCAAGATACAAAATAAAGACAACAAATGGAAGACTTAGGCTCTTCCATTATGTCTACTTGAGCTGATAAGAAATGAAAATTACCTAATCCCTCCATTTGTTCAATAGCAATACTGCATGTGAAAATGAATTTATACATAGTATTAGATTTGATATAAAACAGATTATCTTACATCTTATACTATTATTCACTTTCTGCATAGACCATTTTTCAAGGATAAACAATTCAGTTGTAGTAAAGATAATTAACAGCATCCAGTTTATAAAAGTACCAATAAAAATTTCACTAATCAATTTGATTTTATTTACAATAAAGATTATAACACTGTTTTGTCAGCCAAGAGATTAAATATTTATCACATGTTTACATAGGTATATATGTGCCAGGCTTGTCTTATTTGTATAATACATTTACTCTGATAACTGTAGATCCACTTTCCAGTTGTAATATTGACCATCTCCGCCACCACCCCACATCATCTCCAACCATCACTAAATATTTTAAAATAACACCAGTACAAGCATTAAGAGGAAATTTATTCTTAATTCTGGATAAAAGACATACAATTGCATATATAATCTAGCATGGCATTCTACAAAAATGGCACTGAAAAGAAAAATCCACAGTCACCATCTTCCAGATTCCTTTGGTTTTCTTTGCTTCACTCTGTTCTGTTCTACTGTATATCAAAGTAGAGAGTAGGCTCAAGGCAGCCAAAGTGATACCAAAACTCCTTAAGGGAGAGATGTAAACAACAGAGATTCCCTGGACTAGCCTATCTGAGAATGTAACACTAGCAGGCATGCTGAATCGCTTCAGTGTGTCTGACCTTTGTGACCCTATGGACCATAGCCCACCAGGCTCCTCTATCTGTGGGATTCTCCAGGCAAGAATAGTGGAGTGGGTTGTCATGCCCTCGTCCAGGGCATCTTCCTGACCCAGGGATCAAACCTGTGTCTCTTACATCTCCTGCATTGGCAGGTGGGTTCTTTACCACTAGCGCCACCTGGGAAGCCAACAATAGCATACATAAGACTAATAAAAGTTACCCCCAAAAAGCCACATACCACACACAGAGGCAGCTTCCAACTTAAGGGCGGTTTTGCTACTGTACAAAATATCTAGGGGAAAAAATGATAAAACAATTTTCCCATTATTTTTAAAATTAAGATATTTTAAAAATAGAAGTTGATAAACATGGTTAAATGTATTATACCCAAGTTAAAACATACTTCATCAGGGAAAACTGCAGAACTTCTCTTCAAATATATCAGCTTCAAAAAGAAGTCTACTACCATCATTAATACTCCTTTGAAAATTCTCATTACTATGCTATGAAAGATGTACCAGAGTAAGAAATAACATAAATGACTATTATTCGCAGACATAATATCTACAGAATAATGGCAAAATGGACAGTATTTAGTGAAGCCATGTATACAGTAAAAACTGCATTCTTGTATACCAGCAAGTAGGTAGACATCACTGGTGGCTCAATGGCAAAGAACCTGCCTGCTAAGCAGGAAACGCGGGTTTAATCGCTGGGTTGGAAAGATGCCCTGAAGAAGGAAATTGCAACACTATTCTTGCCTGAGAAATCCCATGGAAAGAGGAGCCTGGCAGGCTACACTCCATGGGGTCACAAAAAGTTGGACACAACTAAGCAACTAAACAAGGCAGACATCACACAAAACACACAAGACCAAGAAAAATGATAAAATACGGAGTAAGATTTGCAATAAACAGAATTATGCAACATTATGAGAGTGTAAGAAATAATGCAAATGAATGTCCCTTTATGAAAAAACCTGAATATCCAAAATGTCAATTATTTCAGTTAATTCTATATTTTCTGGAATATTAATCAACTATCAATAAAAATTTAATTTCAAAGAATAAATGTTATCTAATACTCTCAGCCCTGGGATTTCTTTGGAAGGAATGATGCTAAAGCTGAAACTCCAGTACTTTGGCCACCTCATGCAACGAGTTGACTCATTGGAAGGGACTCTGATGCTGGGAGGGATTGGGGGCAGGAGGAAAGGGGGACGACAGAGGATGAGATGGCTGGATGGCATCACTGACTCAATGGACCCGAGTATGAGTGAACTCCAGGAGTTGGTGATGGACAGGGAGGCCTGGCGTGCTGCGATTCATGGGGTCGCAAAGAATTGGACACAACTGAGTGACTAAACTGAACTGAACTGAATACTCTACAAGAAAAATGAAAGAGATAAGTCAGTATATCCCTACTTGATACATTTATTACAAATTGCAATATTGTAGGCAGATCCTTTATCAACTGAGCTCTGAGCGAAGCCTTATTACAAATTAACAGTCATTAAAACCCAAGCTCACTACCATAAAATTGGAAAAGCAAACCTAATTATATAAAATTTAATATGATACATTTGATATTAAACTAAAAGATTGGGAAGAATTACATGATTATGTAGATATCACCATAGAAAATTTTCCATTTAAATCTACACCTCCTAGAAAAACACATTTTCTTTTAAATCATTTTATCAAAAGAGATAGAAATGAAAACTGAGTATTTATTAGGTTTTTGAAGGAATATTAATTTCCTTCAAGCTTTGCTGCAAGCAGCTGGTGAAAATAAAAGAGAAGATCCAAAGATCTGAATGTACAAAAAAAACCAACTATCCTCTCTGCACACCATAAAATAGCCCAAAAAATTGACCTGGATTCCCGTCTATCCCTTCTAAAACCATCATAATAAGGAAGAACTGAATAACCTCAGCCAGAGTCAACTAAACCCAAATTTAAAGAGCGTAATTCCTATTAAGTGGTACCCAGAGGGCTTCCCAAGTGGTGCTAGTGGTAAAGAACCCACCTGCTAATACAGGAGACCTAAGAGACTGGTCTCCTAGTTCAAAAGAACTGGGTTTGATCCCTGGGTTGAGAAGATCCCCTGGAGGAAGAGAGGGCAACCCACTCCAGTGTTCTTGCCTAGAAAATCCCATGGACAAAGGAGCTTGGAAGGCTGCATCCATACGGTTGCACAGAGTGAGACACAACTGAAGCAACTTAGTATGCACACATGATACCCAGAATGTTCTTCTAAGCAAAATATCCAGTATAACCAATACATCAGTCAGGGCCACACGCACAAGAGACTCAGAATGAGATAATATGAGGAGGATTTATTTACAAAAGGGTGATTGACAAGGAGGGGGTGTAAGGGAACCAAGGGATGGTACCCTGACCTGTGCCAGCAGCCCTGGAGCTCTTACCTTCCCCAGGCTGAATAGGTAGCTGGGAAGCAGCAGTTGCTGTAACCCATGGGATTATCACACACTTGGTTATTTTGTGCAGAGCAGTGAATTTCAGCTAAGGCATACTATTTCCTCCAGATGACCTTCATGGGGAGACAGAGAATGAATGCTTAGATGTCTTTCCTCCCTCTACCTTCTGCCAGGTTCCCATGGGCCAGACTCCAACCCGAAGCTGGGGGGCACACGTCCACACAGGTCAGCCCCTGGGGCAGAGAGCAGACTGGAGAAGAGTAGAAGGTGGGTCTAGGAGAGCAAAGGAAAGAAATCTGGTGTAGCAGGGTAAGCCCACACTCACGACCTCTCTTCTGCTTAAAGCTCTGCTTTGCAGCTTTGTTCTTGCCAGTTTCAGGCCTTGCCTTGAAACCCAGTGAAAGGCCCCTGATAACATGAAGGTTTTCCCTTGTCCTCTTTAGCCATCTTGGAAACTTTGATGCTTAACATCAAAATAATCACAACAACTAGAAATATGACAATATGGGAAAGTCAATTAAGCTCATTACTAAGTCCAATGTAGACAATGCTAATAACGTGGCATATGAAAAATAAAGCACATCCTTTATATGTTAAGGTTATGTGAATATATACATTAAAATGAAAAGAAAGAAAGCTGATATGTTGATAGTGTTATGTCAACATACTCTCTAGAGGTTCAAAGGCCATTGTACAAACAAATACAGATAGAGGCATAAAGGGGGAGAAAGAAAAGGAGGAAAGAAAACACTTGTCTACATTATCCAATAAGGGCCTGGGGAATGCTTAGTTTGAAAACAATCATAATTTTGCTCTACAGACGATTAAGAGGAAATAAACTAGAGAGACTGCTAAGCTTTTTAGTAACCACAACACCAGGGAAGTTTTTTAAAAGGGAACCACAATCAGGGGCAGAAATGAAAAACACAGCTATCACATTTGAGTGTGGAAAAAGGCACAAAGGAAAACAATGCCTTCATTTCATATGACTAAAGTACTTACGAGATTATGTTGATTTTTAGAAATGGCTAACGATACTGTAGTTGGAAAAACAAAAGGCTTCATTAAAGGAACGATGCTTTCTGTGAATACCAGATGACTCATTTCTGAATGAATTTCGCTAGGCAAAAGACTGTACTCATTCAGTAAACAAGATATTTTTCTTCCATACCAGAACACACAGAAGAAACTTACCCTCAATATATAAGGATGGAGAGAGGATGAAAGCCACCCACTTATATACATGTATCTGCCATAACGGAAAGAGCTATTAAAAAAAAATGTTAAGTTTAGAAGGAATATAAATAGTCTGATAGTACGGCTATAACGTTTTGACCTATGAAATGTCACTTTCTACTGTCAAAAAGTTACAACACAAAGAGATGACAAACTTGAGATGTCCTACTGATTAACAACAGTATCTGGTAGCTCCAGGTGAAGGCCTCCAAAGACCTTTGGTTGTTAGGTAAATTGACTCAGATCTAGTGAACTACCTCCTCTAACCAGATATGACCCTCTTTCAAAAGGAACAGGATATCATCTCCCTTTGGAATCTTTATCTTGAGAAAAGAAAACAGAGCTAGAAGAATCTGGCTCCCTGACTTCAGTTCAGTCCAGCCGCTCAGTCATGTCCCACTCCTTGTGACCCCATGGACAGCAGCACACCAGGCTTCCATGTCCATCACCAACTCCTGGAGCTTACTCAAACTCATGTCCATAGAGTCGGTGATGCCATCTAACCATCTGATCCCTGACTTCAAACTATACTACAAAGCTACAATGATCAAAACACTACTGTTTTGGCACAAAGACTTAGAGATCAATGGAACAGGATAAAAAAAAAGCCCAGAAATAAACCCACATAACTACGGTCAATAAGGGAGACAAGAACATATATTGGAGACAAGACAATCTCTTCAATAAATGGTGCTGGGAAAACTGGATAGCTACTTGTAAAACAGTGAAATTAGAACATTCTCTAACACCACATTCAAATGGATTGAAGATCTAAATGTAAGACCAGAATATAGAACTTCTGGAAGAAAACACAGGCAGGATGCTTTGATATAAATCACAGAAGTTCTTTTTGGATCCGTCTACTGGAGTAAAGAAAGAAAAAACAAATGGAACTTAATTAAACTTAAAAGCTTCTGCACAATGAAGAAAACCATAAAGAAAATGAAAAGACAACCCACCAAATGGTAGAAAATACTTCCAAATGATGTGACCAACAAGGAATTAATCTCTAAAATATATAAACACTTCACATAGCTCAATATAAAAAGAAAAAAAAAACTCAATCCAAAAAAAAAAAAATGGGCAGAAGATTGAAATAGGCATTTCTCCAAAGACAACATACAGATGGCCAAGAGACAAATGAAAATATGCTCAGTATCACTAATTATTAGAGAAATGTAAGTCAGAAGTACAGTAAGATACCACCTCACACCTGTCAAAATGGCCATCACCAAAATGTCTACAAAAAAAAAAATAATGCTGCAGAGGGTATGGAGAAAAGAGAACCCTCCTACACTGTTGGTAGGAATGTAATTTGGTATAGCCACTAATGGAGAAAAGCTTGAAGGTTCCTTAAAAAACTAAAAAATAGAGCCATATGATCCAGCAATCCCATTTCTGGTCATACATCTGAAGAAATGATAATTGACAAGATACATGAACCTCAATGTTCACACTATTTACAACAGCAAAGACACGAAGCAACCTAAATGTCCATTGACAGAGGAATGGATAAAGAAGGTGTGGCACATATATACAATGGAATACTACTCAGCCACTAAAAAGAACAAAATGATGCCGTTGGCAGCAACATGAAGAGGCCTAAAGATTATCACACTGAGTGAAGTGAGTCAGAGAAAGAAAAATATCATGATAGCACTTATATATTGAATATTAAAAAAATGATACAAATGAACTTATTTACAGAACAGTAATAGACTCAGAGACTTAAGAAGAAACCTATGGTTAATAATGAGGAAGGGCGGGGGATAAATTAGGTGGTTGGGGTTAACATATACACATTACTATATATAAAACTGATTATCAAAGACCTACTGTAGAGCACAGGGAACTCTACTCAATATTCTATCAGAGCCTAAGTGGGAAAAAAATCTGAAAAGGAATAGATGTGTATTTGTTTAACTGAATTACATTGCTGTACACCTGAAACTAACACAACATTGTTGCAACTATATACCAATATAAAATAAAAATTAAAAAAAAACTGCACCTCTGCTTATAACACTATTAGCTTCCGACTCTTCCAAGGGGCTTAGTTTGAATCAGCCTAGGCTTCAAGAGCCAGTGAGTCCCAACAAAATGCCCCGATTACACTAGTCTCAGATTCAACTCTGCTTTGTCTGCATTCCCGAACTTGAGGAAATCCACCACCATTCACCATCAGTCAATCCAAAACATGGCGGTCACCGTAAATCCCTATCTTTTTCTTACACTCATCCAATCCATGATCAAATCCTATTCATCCTGTCAACACGGTAAATCTTTAATCCACCTACTCAGCAACTACTTTAGTTCAGGTGGTCATGTTTTTGCCAGGACTTCCCCAGATACTCACCTTGCCTTCCTCTCATCTATCTTCCTTTTTTTTTTTTGCCCAAAAGAATCTTTCTAAAAGCACTCACCTGATCTTGCTATACTTCTCTCTTTAAAACTCTTCACTAGATCTCATTTTACAGGATAAAGCCCAAAGTCCTGCAAAAGGCTCTGCATATCTAGTTCCCATCTGTCAAGTTTCATCTCTTATATTTGCTTAACAAGTGAATAAAACCTTTTATCCATACAGCCAGCACATTTTAGATACATAGATTACCCAGAAATCTTACCAGAACATAAAAGCCTTAGACAGAACAATGCACCAGCCTACAAGTGGAACAAGAAAGGATAGAGAAGTCATCTCTCATTGTGACTGATGTTAGAATTACCTACAGAGCTTAGAAAAAGGCCAAGCTCCAGAGTTCTGATTCACTTGGTCTGGATGAGGCTTTTCTTAAAGGCTTATCAGATGACACTAATGTGAAACCATGGTTGTGAACTATGGGGCAGCAAAAATGTTTGTCTCCTTCTCCAGCCCTGCCTTGAGTGAGAAATGAAGGAAGCCGCATGGATTTCTCACACTGACTACATCCTAGTACTCTTCCACTGAAGAGCTGAGAGCTACTAAACAGAACAGTATTTTGTATCCCTTCTTGCCAGATTGGCTCAGACAGTAAAGAATCTGCCTATAATGCAGGAGACTTGGGTTTGATCTCTGGGTCAGGAATATTCCCCTGGAGAAGGAAACTGCCACTCACTCTAGTATTCTTGCCTGGAGAATTCCATGGACAGACAGCCTGGTGGGCTACATACAGTTCATGGGGTCACAAAGAGCTGGACACAACTGAGCCACCTTCATTCTTGCCAGAAGTACTACAGTACCATTCTTCCTGGCTCAGCTACCAGATGGACATTATCTTGCCACCCTCAGTCACTGGTGTTCTACAGGACCAACAAGACAGTTTCAAACAGTGTAGGTATCCAAGGACAGTTCTATTGTTTATCATCAGGTATGAATGGAAGACACCGAAAAAACATTTTTTTTCACCCACAGGCCCTATAGATCCCACTGTGGATTCTGACTTCATATAAATAAGGGCAAGAGAGGCAAAAATCAGTTTATTCAGAAAAAAAGAAAACACACATGGTCTGTCTGCCCTATTCATAGCAGGTCCTTTCGAGAATTCCTTTGTTCTGGCCAGAGGCAATGCCATGTGTATCCCATGTGAATCTTTCACACTTTTATCACACTTCTCAGCACACCTGCCCTAAGCTAGGTCAGAGTTTCCCTCTCCAAGGGATCCAGAACCACCTCTTCTAGTCAGTCTGTTGGTAGGCAGTTTAATAACATGTCAAGTCCAAGGCTGTATCATAGTCTTAGGCATGAAGAAACTGAGCGTATCAAACTGCAGTACCAAGAATGAGACCAGAGACAAATGGGAGAGGTCATACAGCCCCAGACAGAAAAACAAATCTGGCTGTCTTTGTTCCTAAGAGTTTCCAGTTCGCAAGTCAAGGCTTTCAAGAGGCCTGGCTGATTATCCTGCCCTTGAGTACTTTGAGACATTTCCCTTATAATAATATCACTACCCCTTTTGTTTCTTAGCTCCTTCAAGTAGATTTTATTACTTGCAGCTAAAAAACATCTTGACCAGGACACCTTTAGTCCAGCTTGATCTGCTGAATGCAGTACTTGGCAGAATCAAAGATTATGCCCAGCATAAATTAGGGAGGACCCTACTCTAAAATACAAATTGTATCAGTGAATTGGAGGTTGCAAGTTAACAGGAGACAGAAGCAGAAAAGGCCTCGGTTGTTAAATGCAGTTAACATTTTGGAAGTGAAGAGAACAAGGCCAAAGTTTGAAACAGAAAATAAGTGATGGGTGAAAAGAGCTGAAGACACAGATTTTGAAAAGGCTGGAGAAAGTTCTTACGGTCACAACTAACATTTAGCCAGGTTATACTCGACTATTCTGACTTCAAATTTAATATTTGTTCCACTATATGACATCTTTCTCGTGGTAAAGCCCCACCGAGAAGTTACACACGATTATGGAGAGCTGGAGATTGAGTTGTAACAAAGTCTACAGTGAAGCTGTCATGCTTGGCCAGATGGTTCTAACAAAGGCCTATTGTTTTCGGGAACTGAAAGCAACAGACTATAAAGATGTTACTAGAAGCATCACAGAGAGGCAAGAGAAGGGAAGGAACTGTAAGATTTTACACCTCAAGGGAGAGGGATTAGGGAGACGGCCATAGTTTTGGCAACCAAGAAGAGTGGGTATAGAGAGAAAACAAGAACTAAGCTTTTATTGCACACAAATATGTATCGATTAGCTTTGACTGTGTAACAAGTCATCTCAAAACAGTAGCTAAGGAACAATTCTGTAATAGCTCACAATTCTGTGGACTAACAATTTGGGCAGCTGAATGGTTCTGCTGTTCCTATCTGGACTGATTCTTATACTAGTCAGCTTGAGCTATGTTATACACTGCTCTAAAACTTAAGGGACTTAAACGAGAAATATTATTCCTCATAACCCTATGAACCAAATGTACAGTTTTTCTGGTCTGGATCAGCCCAGCTGTGACCGGATTATTTGGTAAAATCCTATTGGACAAAGACAGTCACATGCACAAGGCCATCATGTGGTAGCAGAAGGAACTTCTTCCCAGTGCCCACACACTGGGAGTGTGACTGCGTGTTTTAAGGAAAAAACCTCAATCTACACTGGACGCCTAAGTATAAATCAATCCATACCTAAGACTTAAGGGACTTCTCTGGCAGTCCAGTGGTTAAGGCTCTACTTCCACTGCAGGGGGCTGGGGTTCAATCCCTGGTTAGGGAACTAAGATCCCACATGCCACATGGTGTGGCCAAAATGTATAAATTTGAAAAACCTAAAAAAGGAAAAATTGTAAATATACACACCCACCCACCCTATCCTGGAACCCCACTCACCCTATCCTGGACTATCCTGAAACCACTAGCTCTGCTCCTTTCTAGAAGTCACTGCCTCACCACACAAAACTTTAACCCTAGAAGTGCTTCTAATGTAACATATAACCTACCTTATCCAGATTTTAGCTCTAATGTCAAAGTTTAAATTTCTACAGCAGAACTCACTACTGGAGAGAAAAGTAAATACTATTATCAAGAATATGATGCGTACTTGAGACACTGACGTGTAGAGGGCCTTGGACTCATCTGGTTTCAGGGACATTCTCACACTGAGAGTCACGGGGGTCCTCACCCACCTCTTCCTGCCCCAAGGCAGCTCCCCAACAGGTAAGCCCCAGCCAAAAGACAGGATCAGAGGGTCTCTAAGGTGGCCATATCCTACTTTCATTGAGAGATAGTTTGGAAATCTGTGGGGTTATTTGTGGTTGTCCCAGTGATGAGGGGTACAGCTAGCATTAGGTAAGAGGAACTTAGAGTTACCAGATGATCTGCCACATTAAGGACACTCTGGGGCGTCAAGCATCTTCCAGGACATTCTTGTTAACAGAAAATTCACCTACTATTTGAGCCTAACACTAAGCCAGCTTTATATAAATGAAGTATTTTTGCATGGTTTTAATATACAGTTTTTCAGAAATACAGATCAGATCAGATGCTCAGTCGTGTTCGACTCTTTGCGACCCCATGAATCACAGCACGCCAGGCCTCCCTGTCCATCACCAACTCCTGGAGTTCACTCAGATTCACGTCCAGTGAGTCAGTGATGCTATCCAGCCATCTCATCCTCTGTCGTCCCCTTCTCCTCCTGCCCCCAATCCCTCCCAGCATCACAGTCTTTTCCAATGAGTCAACTCTTTGCATGAGGTGGCCAAAGTACTGGAGTTTCAGCTTTAGCATCATTCCTTCCAAAGAAATCCCAGGGCTGATCTCCTTCAGAATGGACTGGTTGGATCTCCTTGCAGTCCAACGGACTCTCACGAGTCTTCTCCAACACCACAGTTCAAAAGCATCCATTCTTCGGCGCTCAGCCTTCTTCACAGTCCAACTCTCACATCCACATATGACCACAGGAAAAACCATAGCCTTGACTAGATGGACCTTTGTTGGCAAAGTAATGTCTCTCCTTTTGAATATGCTATCTAGGTTGGTCATAACTTTCCTTCCAAGGAGTAAGCGTCTTTTAATTTCATGGCTGCAGTCACCATCTGCAGTGATTTTGGAGCCCAGAAAAATAAAGTCTGACACTGTTTCCACTGTTTTCCCATCTATTTCCCATGAAGTGATGGGACCGGATGCCATGATCTTCGTTTTCTGAATGTTGAGCTTTAAGCCAACTTTTTCACTCTCCCCTTTCACCTTCAGCAAGAGGCTTTTTAGTTCCTCTTCACTTTCTGCCATAAGGGTGGTATCATCTGCATATCTGAGGTTATTGATATTTCTCCCAGCAGTCTTGATTCCAGCTTGTGTTTCTTCCAGTCCAGTGTTTCTCATGATGTACTCTGCATGTAAGTTAAATAAACAGGGTGACAATATACAGCCTTGACGTACTCCTTTTCCTATTTGGAACCAGTCTGTTGTTCCATGGCCAGTTCTAACTGTTGCTTCCTGACCTGCATACAAATTTCTCAAGAGGCAGATCAGGTGGTCTGGTATTCCCATCTCTTTCAGAATTTTCCACAGTTTATTGTGATCCACACAGTCAAAGGCTTTGGCATAGTCAATAAAGCAGAAATAGATGTTTTTCTGGAACTCTCTTGCTTTTTCCATGATCCAGCGGATGTTGGCAATTTGATCTCTGGTTCCTCTGCCTTTCAGAAATACAACCACTATGCAAATCCATGAAAGGCAGTATTCTGTTCTACAAGAAAATTTATCAGTGGTTATCTGCTGGCTCGGAAAATCGTGTTACTGGCCACAATACTGGAATCAACAATAGCACATAGTTATAGCAGTCTGCACTGGTGATTGCCAAACAGTCCTTCAATTTAAATATGAAATGCATCCGTTTTAAATGTTGTCTTCAGGGTAGTTATGCCCAAGTTAACTGAATACTGATTTACACATTACTTTCTAAAATCATTTGTACTTCTTTATGCTATAGATAGGCTATCACATTGATTTATAATGTATTATATTGATTTATATTATATATTTTACATTTATTTAAATATGCTTAAATAATTAAATATTATAGATCATCTAATAATTCTATTTCAGGATAGAAATGGTGTTAATGTAAGTTGTTTTTTAAAAAGGGAGCACTAGTCCTACTAGTAGACTTAGTAAGTGATTCAATGTTCTCACTTTTTATTTTAAGTGTCTGCTTTAAAAAAAAAAGTCTGCATACTAGTTCGTCAATATTACTTTTTAGTTACTTTCTTTAGAAATTTAGGTTCTAATCATTCACATATTTGGAAGGTATTTCCTTCTGCTCTCATGGCTCAAGAAGAATTCTCATCATTGCCCTATATTCCATGGTCCCTAAGCCTCCAGAGAGCAACTACAATAGCCCCATGGCAAATAAAGTCACTACTCAGCCATTGAAAGCAGAAAGCTATCATGAGAATCAGGCTGAGCTTATACAGGACAGAGGTACTTCCCAGGGGACAGAAGACAAGGAACAGGGATGAAGATCATCAGCTTACTCACTACCCCACATTAATGGGTTTTGCATTAGCATCAAAAAACCAAAAATAATTTCCAAAAAAAACTGTTTTTTTTTAAAAGATTCTTCTTAAAAAGAGGTACATGAATCAAAGACTAGCAGGGGCTAGGACATGTAGTCTTAAGTTTTGTCTCTGATTCTCGAATGTGTCCTTAGTTAAACTCTTGTGTGTGTGCTCAGTTGCGTCTGACTCTTTGCAACCCCATGGACTGTGGCCTGCCAGGCTTATCTGTGGAATTTTCCAGGCAAGAAATACTGGAGTGGGTTGCCATTTCCTACTCTAAGGGATCTAAAAGAGCTTTAAGTTATTCAGCTGCAGACCTGGCATATACACACATATATACATACCTTGGTCTGAAATCATGAAACAAGTTGTGTCCGGATAATAAAGTGATACCCTTTGGAGAGGGAAACAATGAAGGAGACAAAGCTAGTACTCGATACAAAGGATGTGTGTGTGTGTATATTAGTCACTCAGTTGTGTCCAACTCTTTGGGACTGCATGTACTGTAGCCTGCCAGGCTCCTCTCTCCATGGAATTGTCCAGGCAAGAATATTGAAGTGGGTTGCCATTTCTTTCTCCAAAGGATCTTCCCAACCCAGGGATCAAACCTGGGTCTCCTGCATTGCATACTAATTCTTTACTATCTGGGCAGTTGGTAAAGAATCCGCCTGCAATGCAGGAAACCCTGGTTCAATTCCTGGGTTGGGAAGATCTGCGGGAGAAGGGATAGGCTACCCACTCCAGTATTCTTGGGCTTCCCTTGTGGCTCAGCTGGTATATAATCTGCCTGCAATGCAGAAGACCTGGGTTCGATCCCTGGGTTGGGAAGATCCCCTGAAGAAAGGAAAGGCTACCCACTCCAGTATTCTGGCCTAGAGAATTCCATGGACTGTACAGCCCATGGGGTTGCAAAGAGTCAGACATGATTATCCAGGAAAAGTCATGGTACCCAGATGTTTAAAGAGACAAAAGTATTGCACATCATGGTAGTTAAAATATCAAAGGAGACAACTGGAGTATGTATGTATTTGAAAAACTCAGGAGTAAGGAAATATGGTGAGTTCCCATATTGGGCTTCCCTAGTGGCTAGATGGTAAAGAATCCTCCTGCAATGCAGGAGACCTGGGTTCGATCCTTGGGTTGGGAAGATCCCCGGAGAAGGGAAGGGCTACCCACTCCAGTATTCTTGCTTGGAGAAGTCCCATGGACAGAGGAACCTGGTGGGCTACAGTTTGTGGGGTCACAAAGAGTCAGACATGACTGAGCGACTTTATGTATCTGCAGGAATTTCACAATTAAGTTTTTGGAACATTTACTGTAAAGCAAGGTAATAAATGGCCAGCACTGCATCTTACATATTCCATTTAGTCATATTAAAGTTCTGAGGATGTTCAAATATTAAGTGATAAAGGTACCATAAAATCTAGTAAGCAAAGTTTATTCACCCCTACTCTAAGGAATAAAAGTTATAAAGGAATAAAAAGATATAAAATTGATTTAACAACCTCGTGGAAGAAAAATTGCTTCATACGCTAAAAAGATAGTATACTGAATTTAGCCTAAAGCAAAAGGTATAAATCTCTCAAATACCAATGAAAATAGTTAATATTTTATAAATGTTGAGAACTTTTTAATATAAATTTATGTATTTTAATTGAAGGCTAGTTACTTTAGAATATTGTATTGGTTTTGCCATACATCAACATGAATCCACCATGGGTATACACGTGTTCCCCATCCTGAACCCCCCGCCCACCTCCCTCCCCGTACCATCCCTCTGGGTCATCCCAGTGCACCAGCCCCAAGCATCCTGTATCATACATCATACCTGGACTGGTGATTTGTTTCATATATGATATTATACATGTTGCAATGCCATTCTCCCAAATCATCCCACCCTCTCCCTCTGCCACAGAGTCCAAAAGACTGTTCTATATATCTGTGTCTCTTTTGCTATCTCGCATACAGGGTTATCGTTACCAGCTTTCTAAATTCCATATATATGTGTTAGTATACTGTATTGGTGTTTTTCTTTCTGGCTTACTTCACTCTGTATAATAGGCTCTAGTTTCATCTTGATAGGTATACTTTGTAAATCTCAAAGGTAAACTGAGTTTGTTGTTCAGTCACTCAGTCGTGTCTGACTCTTTGGCAACTCCATGGACTGCAGCCTGCCAGGCTCCTCTGTCCTTAGGATTTTTCAGGCAAGAAAACTGGAGTGAGTTGACATTTCCTTTTCCAAGGGATCTGCCTGACCCAGTGATCAAACTCATATCTCCTGCATTGCAGGCATATTCATTACTACTGAGCCACCTGGGAAGCCCAAGTTAGAGGTAAAAAGAAACAGGAAACCTATCAGGAGGGGTTTGAAATGCCACATCAAGTTTTTAAATCAGCTATGTATATTCAGAAATTCAGCCCAAGAATCATTATAGAAGGGAATTGTGATATAACTTGTGAAACAGACTCTGCTGGTAGCCCTTCAAATACATAGCCAGTACATACCAGTGACTTACATCTTGGTAAGGAACAGCAAGATCAGATAGGCTGAATGCAATAAAAAATGAGGTCCCAAGACACAGAACACAAAAAACACAAAAGGTGATGCAATGATTAATTTTACATGTCGACTTGACTGGGCTCAGAAAAGGCTAATAAGATGTATTCCAGGTGTGTCTGTGAGGGTGCTTCCCAAAGACATTAGCATTTGAACCAGGAGACTGGGTAAAGACTGTCCTCACCACTGCTGCTGGGCATTGGATCCCAGTCCACTGAGGATTCAAGGAGAATAAAGAAGGTGAAAAACAAATTTGCTCTCTGTACCTGTGCTGCGATACCCATCGTTTTCCTGCCTTTGGACATCAGAGTTCTTGGTCTTTCGGTCTCAGACACACACCAGCAGCCCCTCAATTCTCAGGCTTTCAGACGTAGAAGTACATCTCCAGCTCTGCCTGATGCTCAGGTGACTAGCATGCTGCAGTTTGAGGACCACTATTCTAAAGACCAGAATTTAAGTCTCTCTTCTCCATTATTCCACATATTCACCTCTTCTAATCTAGTTCACTCACCTCCTACCAGAAGGTGTCTATGATAAACTCCTTTCAAACTCTGATGGATCTTTTACTTTCTTCAATAATTATGTATACAACTCTATCTTTTCTCATTTTATTGCACTTACTGTTTTTACATCATTCTACTTGCTTGAAAAATGGCCAACACATACTCAGATTGACTTAAAAATTTTTCTTCTCTTCATTGAATCATTAACAACAACCCTATAGGAAAGAAACTCTCATTTTGCCAATTTAACACATGGGAAAACACTTTCAAAAATACTTTTGCTTCAACTCACACTGCCAGAAATGAGTAAAATTATATTCAAACTCAGACAGCATTATCAGTTATTGCTCTTAAGTATTATTTACTTAATCTCCCTGAAGCAAGTTTTGCTTACCAATACAGAAAGGAAGCAAACAGCATGTTCATGGCATGGAACAGGAGTAGCTGCAGTGAGTGGTAAAGGCTTTAAGTGCTGATTAAGGGGATTTCCCTGGTGGCTCAGCTAAAAGGTGCCTAGAGAACAGAAGTATAGCTGGGAATAGAAGGTAACTACTGTGGTCCAGTGCTCCAGGGTAATTTGCCATGAGATGATCTCAGAGTACCAACTATAAATTGGCACTTGCCATCTACCTCCTCAAAAATTAACTCATGTGCTTCTGCAGCTGCTGACCTTCAATACCTCCTGAAAGGAGTGCAGAGTAGAGGGCAGAAATGAGGCATGCTAGCACCAAAGAATTGATGCTTTTGAACTGTGGCATTGGAGAAGACTCTTGAGAGTCCCTTGGACTGCAAGGAAATCCAACCAGTCCATCCTAAAGGAGATCAGTCCTGGGTGTTCATTGGAAGGACTGATGCTGAGGCTGAAACTCCAATACTTTGGCCACCTCTTGCGAAGAGCTGAGTCATTGGAAAAGACCCTGATGCTGGGAGGGATTGGGGGCAAGAGGAGAAGGGGACAACAGAGGATGAGATGGCTGGATGGCATCACCAACTAAATGCACATGAGTTTGGGTGAACTCCGGGAGTTGGTGATGGACAGGGAGGCCTGACGTGCTGCAATTAATGGGGTCGCAAAGAGTTGGACACGAGTGAGTGACTGAACTGAACTGATGCTTGGGGTTGTCAGGGGGAATTGTCAAGATACTGAGGTATTTTCACAATTCAATTTCACAAGCCCAATTCTTGTATCTCCTCCCATCTAGAAAAGTACTAAAATCCTTCATGGTGATGACTGTGCCTCGTAACTAGGCAGAAACCTTCTGGAAAAATATGTACTTGATGGCATTTACTCTCCCTTCACCAAAACCACATATATACTGACCTGCCCCCCTAACCTCCCCCCTGATCTTTGGAGCAGTTTCTCAAAGGTGCTGTCTCCCAGGCTGCAGTTCTCATTTTGCCTCAAAAAAAGCTCAGTCATAACTTGTGCATTTTTTAAATCGACATCAGAATACCTCAGTATTCGCCTAAAGCTAGGCTCTGGTTTTACAGACATCCCAGAAGAGCAATGCCTTTATTCTTCAGCCCAGTAGCTAGCATGACTAAGACAGAAGTCCCTGCTGAGGCTGTGTGCCAGGACAAGCCCTTCCTCAGACAGAGCCCACAGACACCGAGTCACTGACGGGTCAAAGAGGACAAGGGAGTCTGAATGTCTCGTCAGTTTACACAGAAAGAGAGCAAAGGACTGAAAGTTTCCTTTCAAGCTGGCAAACGCCTGTGCAACCTCAGAGAACGGAGACCCTGTGTCTATAGGCTATCATGCACCCAGTCTATGCTCTGCTTTCCTCCGAGGGGAGCCAGGGCTCCCCAAGGCTCAAGTGAAAAAGTCCAAGTGTTGGTTGCTCAGTTGTGTCCAAGTCTTTGGGACCCCATGGACTGTAGCCCGCAAGGTTCCTCTGTCCATGAAATTCTCCAGGCAAGAATACTGGAGTGGGCAACCATTCCCTTCTCCAGGGGATCTTCCCGACTCAGAGATTGAACCCGGGTCTCCTGCATTGCAGGTGGATTCTTTACCATCTGAGCCACCAGGGAAGCCACCAGGGAACCAAGGCTCAAAGGTCTTCAAGATCAGATTCAGAAACCCAGCTCTACCACGTCTCACAGAAGCCAAGTCCCGAGTGCCCTTTGTTCTCTCTGCCCTCCACAGCACTTTGTTTTACTCTGAGATCACTGCAAGTTAAAATATTTCCAAGTTAACAGGCCATATACTCTGCATTGGTGTCTAAAATGTGATGCTCTTACTTTTCCTTCAAGAGTTTGACACACCAAGGCAACCAGTAGCTTCAAGCAAGCCACACTAGACAAACTCAGAAGCGGTGGATGGTGGAAAAGAGAAACTACATCTAGGAAATCTGTAGAGTTATACCCAGAAGTTACGGAGGGGGAGAATATATCACCCCAAAAATATGCTTCTTTGGCATAAGGATTATCTTGAGCTGATTTTTTTAAGAAATAGCAGAATCTTCTGAAAACCAAGTCGAAGTTACCCTTCTGAAAGACATATTTATAAGGGAAATTTCCAATTGCAAAAGGGTGTCTCCCTCTCTATTCCAGGAAATAAGGAGGGGATCAGGTTTCTGAAACTCTTACCAATGAGTTTATCATTGAGTTATCAATGGATAAAGCAACTAACTTAAATCTAAGTAATAACCATCCCCTTGTATACTGTGCTTTGCCTGAAAATCTCCCATAACTGGCTTCTCTCCCTCAAGTGTGTTTTGTCTTCAGATGGAAATGATATTTAAGACAGGAGCTTGGGTCATTTCAGGGCGTGACTCGGGGAGTTTTCTGGAGTCTTTTCCATGTATATAGGAAGCATGAAAAAATGAAAGTGTTAATTGCTCAGTCGTGTTCGACTCTTTGCAACCCCATGGACTGTAGCCCACCCGCCATGCTCCTCTGTCCATGTCCATAGGAAGTATACGTGATATCAGAACTTCTGTTTGCTTTTCTCCTGTTAATCTGTCTTTTATTACATGGACTGTCTCAGCCAAGAACCTAGAAGGGTAGAAGGAAAATTATTTTTCCTCCCCTACACTGTGTTTCTGAAGAATTCACAGGGAAAAAAAAAATGCTTCTTCCAAAGTCTCTTACAACAGCTTTTCATGTTCTATTAAGAGTTTCAATGCAAGAGCATGGAATCTGCTTTCCAAAGTCCCAGTCAGGTTAACAAATAATTATTAAATCTTTCACAACCTTCTGCATCTACAGTTTTCATTTGAAGGCTAAGAAAGAAATTCAGTCTAAACTCCATCTCCTTACTAAGCTATCTAGAGACAATGCAGAAGTTCGTATTTCTATCAGTGATTAACAAGTGTGTTAGTTGCCCATTTTTTTCATAAGCACAAATCCAGCTTGTGTTTATCAAATTCTGGAAAAGCTCTGTTTACAAAGTACGTTAGTGCATTCTGAGGTTCTCAATCTGTAAAATATCTGGGGGAAAACTTATTTTCATTACATTTAATCTGCTTAGTCAAAGAATATCTAAAACCAGTTTAGTCTGCATTTTACTAAGCCTCTTTAAAAGTACACTTAGAGCACAGATGAATCCTAACAGCTTGACTATTTGTATTCAGGACAGGCAGAAATGCCATTGCTATAGATTTCCAAGGAAGTTTCCTGGTAAAAATTTCAGATTTCATGAACCTCAGAGCTCTTCAAACTCTGCCTGCCCTCCCCTCTACCTGCCCCTTTCACAGGTAGTCTTCCTGGATAGACTGGCGGCTAGTGGGAACTGAGGGGGAGAATGAATACTAAGGAGGGAAAGTTCAGGGTATTTCTACCCCCATTTCCTCTCCTGCAGGTAGCACCCCCAGCAGTCACATTTCCTTTGTTGTTTGTATATATATATTTTATTGATGGATAGTGGACTTTCAATGTTTCAGGTGTGCAGTAAGGTGATTCAGCTTTATATATACATATATTATTGAAATTATTTTCCATTATAGGTTATTGCAAGATATTGACTATAGTTCCCTATGCTATACAGTAAACCTTTGCCTCTTGTTGCATATGTCTTAACTAGGAATCTAGCATTCTATTCATGCCAAGTCAAGTAAGTGGAATCAAAATGTCAATTTTTTAGTTAGGTAAAAATTCACAAGCTTTCTAAAATAAGCCTTTATCAAATGTAGCAGAAAAGCTTTTGTATACATACAGATAAATAATATGTATAATATATATATATATTTTAGCAAACCACATCTCCTTTATTGTTCCACCTGCTGCGGGCAACCCAAGATCCTGAGCTCTGCTCTCACCAGGCAGCTCCTCTGCCTCAGTCCAGCCCCCAGCAGGCAGCTCCCCTCCCCAGCTCCAAGACACACCAATTCCTTCCTGTGTCCCTTTAGCCCAAGGGACAGGAGCAGCTTCCTGGAGTTGGTGACCGCTGCACTGCATGACACATCCACTTGTGCTCTTCTGGCTTTCCCATACCTTCAGGGTTCCCTCTACTCAGTTCCCACCATTAAACCGCTTGGGGGTCACTGTATTCCTAAGTGGATCCTGACCAGTGAACTCCTACATCAAAAGATACACAAATGTTCCTATTGTGTTAAAATCTTGACAGTATCATGTATCATCCTGCATGATCCACACCGTTCATATCAAATCCGTCCCAAGGAAATCAGGCTGGAGGGATGGCAGGGAAGAAGGAAGAAATGGGAGAGACAGGAGACAAGGGGACTTACCGTGGGGGGAAGAAGAGGTGGAGGGCAGGCACTGGGCATCAGGTTTCATGCTTTGTAAGCGTTTTCCTATAGCTTAAGGGAGAAACCCCAGAGGTGCCTCCTGGCACACAGCTCTGGTAGACCACTCCACTGCAGTCCTTCTGGAGAGCCTGCTACTATCAGTCAACACAACTGAGCTCCAGGCACTCTGATGCAATGTTCTAGGAGCTGCCAGAAATGAGGGGCTTGCTTTCTTTCACCAGGTCCGTGCTTTGCATGTAACATATAATAACTGGAAAGTCAGGAGAGGATGCATATGCATAGCAAAGGGAGAGAAACTCAAGCCATTAAGGTGTCAAGACAAAGCCACCACCCACCTTTGCTACAGAACATCAAACAAGCACCCCACACCACCACACTGCTCAGCCATGCTGGCACAGGCACGCTCCACACAATCAAGGGCCCAGAACTCCCATGAGCAACCTTGGGGCTAAAGCTTATTATCACTGCAGATAAAAGAATATGCATCAACAACTGCAAAAAATTTAGCTGAATGTGCAGAGAGCGACAAGTTCCATAGCAAAACACTTAAGATTATATTGTGTTGCATAAGTGTTTGGTATGAAGGGAATGCTGAATTGACCCTGGGGAAGACAGGTACCCTCTGAAGAGAGTACTGAACAGAGAACTCTGGCTTTAGCACTCCAGCTATTAGTCACCACTTTGTTTAATTCAAAAAAAGGAATCATGTCCTTGAAAATCATGGTACAAAAGAGACATCACTATATTTATACAAAGTCTAAAAAAATTAGATAATGTTTACTGACTTGTTATATATGAAAATATAACTCATATAAATATAACCTATAAAAGCTCTGAATGACTTAAAAGCCTTTCTCCCTAGAGAGGAAGTAGTTGGTTGTGGAGTCTGAAAGCTTTTTCAAGTGTGACTTTGATCCCCATCTGCTTGAAATCAGGGCAGGAGAGAAAGACTGATGGGAAAACAAGCATGATGCTAGAGAAAGAGGTTGCGAATTTCATGCAGGGGATCACTTTCTTATTGGTGTAAGTAGTATTCCTTAGCAGTATTCCGCCTGGATGCTAGCCTAGCCCTCCTCTCAAAGTCGTGGAGAGGGAGAAAGGAAGGCAGCCATCATTGGAAGTGAGTTACTAGACACATTTTATTTAGTCCTAACAATCTATTTCATCAGATACAAAAAGGTATATAGAGGGTGATTGAAAAATGTGGTTATTGTCATATCTGATAAATCACAGACTGGAATTCCACTTCCAAATGTGGACAAAGGACCCTACCACTAACAAGATAAGCATACTGAAGAGAATTCTGAGGGCAATGAAGAACAGTAAACTGAACCAGAATTATGGGATGTCATGAGAGTTTGGCCTTATAGTTGGAAGGTACGGAGGGGGGTCCTTGCAAAGAAAAACCTTGAAACAGGAATTTGAAGTCCTTTAGTTACAAGATTGAATGTGAAGCAAATGCAGACTGCATCTACCTTTGTCCCTAAATCCTGAGAACTTCTGAAATCTTCATGCTGTTTTCCATTCCATAAAAGCCTTTTTTACAAACATGACTAAAATATATATTTGTATTCTGCTCTCTTGTTGGCAGACTGTCAGTGGCTTAACTCCCATTCCAAAGCCCTCTCTCTCTCTGCTTTTCTCCAGCACAGAGATCAGTAAGAAAAAAATTACTATCCCAGCCTTATTTATAGCTACAGTTTGCCAATAAGGTATAGAAAGAAGTCAAGATGGAGAGGGATACTCCTCTCCTGAAAAAAGTCTCTCCACAGCTCCTCCTTCTTTCCTGAAATAAATACCGGACCTGCAGGTAGCTGCAACCATGAAGGCAAAAGCCTCATGCCAGGGATGGAGTCCTTTGGACAACAAGAAGAGCAAATCAGTCAATCCTAAAGCAGATTAACCCTGAATATTCACTGAAAGGACTGACGCTGAAGCCAAAGTTCCAATACTTTGGCCACCTGGTGCAAAGAGCCGACTTACTGGAAAACACCCTGATGCTGGGTAAGATTGAAGGCAGGAGGAATAGAAGGAGGCAACAGAGGATGAGATGGTTGGATGGCATTACTAACTCAACAGACATAGAGCAAACTCTGAGAGATAGTGAAGGGCAGGAAACCCTGGCATGCTGCAGTCCTTGGGGTTGCAGAGAGTCAGACAGGACTGAGTGACTGAACAACAAAGGATGGAAGAGCAGCAAGCAAAAGGAGGCTGCACGATGATGGCATCTGAGCCACCAACCCAGCCAACACGTCTTGTAAAGTGAGCTAAGTAAGTCCAGTGGTTTAAGCTATTAGGTGTTCTGTTCAGGGCCAAGATAATCTTCACAGGACTACACCCAAACCTTTCTCCTGTTTCTCATCTTGGTAATGGCTCCTCATCCCACAAGTGGCACCAGCAAGATCCGAAGAATCTTTAAATCCTCCTCATCCAATCAGTTTCTACCTGTTTGCTTCTCATTCTACTTCTTACACATCTTTTACAACCCTCCTGTTGTAAAAGGAGGGTTTTACATCTTTACCTTCACCACTTTCATGCTCTCCTAGACTAAAGAAACATTACCAAACTCCTCTCCCTATCACCAACCTGCTAATCTTCTTACAAATACAAACCTTAGACTTTTCAGACACACCAACATGAGTTCTTGGCCCTTAGCTTGCCTCAAGAGCCTTCACAATATGGGGCTCAATGATGCCTGAAAAACACATGAAAAGTGAGCATCTTAACATTAAAAAATAAAACAAAAAAACAAGTCACCATGTGTGTCAAATATACAAAGCTCTCTAACTATGGAGCAATAGTAAGGACTAGATGTCTGTTAAAAAAAATTTAAAGACAATGTTCAAAGTCAGCAAGGACACAGTGAGATAAGTGTATTTGTTATAAACTATTCATAGGAATATGTGTGTACATTTGTTCAAGAATTATTCAACACATTACAAATCTCAATATGTGCATTCTTTATTCTCATACTAGAAACATTGTGAAATCCTTCCCTCATCCCATAAGATACACACAGATGCTCATCACAGCATAAATGTTATGATATGTATTTAAGGAAAGAGTACACAACTGTTAAAAAGTATTAAGAGAAGCGTTTTGAATAGGAAAGTGTTCAGGATCTAGTGCTTCTTTTTCAGGAAAAGGCAAGGTACCAAACTGTGTTTATAGCATCATCAACAGGGGAAAACAGAAGTGTGAAGGAGAAGGATGAACTGCTCAGGACTCATTGCCATTACCCTCTGGGTAAAGCATAAGTACTTCAGCCCAGTTTATGTTTCTGGACTTTATTATAAGCACATATTTCTATATTCAGAATATAAAAAATTCTGGAAATTGATAAGTAATAGAGAAAAAGACAGTAAAAGTTGAAACAGTAAAACAGAAACCTGGGTTGAGCTATTTTAAATGACAACTTTCCCTAGCCAGATTCAGAATGAGAAGAACTGGGTACAGGTGCCCCCCAGAGCAGGCACTTAGAATCGAGATCAATAACCTCCTTTGCAGTTTGACAGACTCTATTACAGTTTATGTGAATTCAGAATTCCAATTATGAGGTCCTGACATTTTTAGATTTCCTATTCAGTTTCCCACACAATCCCCACAAACTTCCCTTTAAAGCCACTGCTGAAGATGACAAAAATGCTCCAAGTTATCTTATGTCAGGTTTTCACTCTAGACAGTAAAGTTCCAGGGGCATGTGATTTGACCCACGTACTCCTGACTTCAGTATAACCTAATAAGAGAGTTTTAAATAAGAGCTCTTATCCCAGGGACAGGGGAGCCTGGTGGGCTACCGTCTACAGGGTGGCATAGAGTCGGACACGACTGAAGCGACTTAGCAGCAGCAGCAGACCAGAAACAGCAGTTCTAATCTTGCAAGGGAAAAAAAAAAAAAAAAGACAACTTAGGAAGTGCCTGAGTAAAGATCCAAGGGTTTGGAGACAGAGATCTGAGTTAGAACTCAAACACCATCATTTACAAACTGAATGACCTTAAGCAGATTGCTTACATTCTCTGAGCAAATATAGAAAAAGAAGTAAGAGGAGCTCAAACTTCAAACACTTAAAAATGCCATTTAATCCTTCTCATTTCTTTCAAAAACCATCATGAGTGTTATCCCTTTTTAACCTTCATGCTCTGAAGAACAATATCTCAGCACCTGGTAAACATTAATATTTCAGGCACATTATGTACAGTTGACATTTTAGACTACGTATTTTTGTGAAGATCGAGATTATTCTGCTGTAAGGACTCTGAACAGCAATATATAATTCAGGAATTAATGAAAACATTGGCCTGGTAAAGTCCCTGGTGAAGGAAAAAAACCCAAGTCAAAAGTGTAGTACTTTAGCAAATACGCTAAAGAAGAGCCATCTTTAATGAGAATACAAGAAGCTGGTTTGCAAAAAGTGTGAATGTTCTCATTGTCAGTCACTTGGACCTTGGTTGGGGAAAAAACACAGATGGTACTCCCTACTGAAACCATTATATATTGATATGGTCAGGGAGCAGGGCCTGGGGGTCTTGCTCTATAAAAAGAACCAACTTCTGCCAAAAAGTTACTAATGAAATTCAGGCCTCTCTCTCTGACCTTAACATTTACTTCATAAGTTAATTCCCCTCATTACTCCCTTATTGGTTTTGTCCTAAAACTGCTTAAAATATTCAACTTAACCTGGTTTTAGCTGAAAATTTATACTATTTTGCATTAAAGAAAATATCCCAAACTCTTGGACTGCAAGGAGATCAAACCAGTCAATCCTAAAGGAAAGCAGTCCTGAACATCCATTGGAAGGACTGATGCTGAAGCTGAAACACCAATATTTTGGCCACCTGATGCGAAGAGCTAACTCATTTGAAAAGACCCTGATGCTGGGAAAGATTGAAGGCAGGAGGAGTAGGGGATGACAGAAGATGAGATGGATGGATGACATCACCAACTGGATGCACATGAGTTTGAGCAAGCTCCGGGAGTTGGCGATGGACAGGGAAGCCTGGCGGGCTGCAGTCCATGGGATCACAAAGAGTTGGACACGACTGAGCGACTGAACTGACTGACTGAAGTCATATACATACACACACAGACAGGTTAAAATGAGCTGGATAACTAATTAGGTGAGAACCTTTCATTTTATTCTTATCTTTACCATTACGTGAATGCCTATAGGCAAAAATGCTGAATGAGAACATTTCTTTTGAAAATTCCTTTCTACAGCCAGATGTTTATATTTCATCATATCAAGGTCATTTTAGGATCTTTGGGCCTTATTCCCGTTAACAGATTCATTAATGCACAGGAGAGTCAAACATAAAACGAAGTTATAGAAAATTATATAATAAGGAATATGCACATAATATAAATACTGTCATGTTCTTTGATTCTCTTGAATTTTATATTACTCTGTGTTCCTGAAGTAAAGCCAAGAGGCAGATGAAAAGAAAGTCACTTGTTTGTTAATCACAATCTCAAGATTATGATTAGAAAATGCATCCAAATAGAATGCTTTAAATGTTCTAGTAAAGACAGCAGGAAGATTAAGAAGCTGTCTCAACCTAAAGGTAAACAAACACCACCCTTTACTGCCTAGCCTCCCTACCTTTCAAGTTCACAAAATATAAGAATGTCCAAGAGTTGAAAGATACACTCCTACAGCCATATTGAGAGTAAATAAGTACCCAGCACAATAAATTCTTTAAAAGCTAAAAAGACTGTTATAACATTTTAGAATCCCCTCAAAATAAAGAACAGTAGAAGCATATGAGACAGGGAAAAAATGGGTCATGTGAAAATGAAGCCAGACTTCAAACTTTTCATTAGCAACACCTGTGAAGCAATGCCTTTAAAGGTCTGAGGGAAAATGATTTCATCCCAGACTTCTATGGCCAGCCCATTTCTCCATCACAATAAAGATAACTACAGACTTGTATGGATTTGAAAAATTTATCACACTCTTTCTTACATAGGTGCAAGTGGAAAAGGTTCAAACAAAAAGTGTCACCAAATCAAAAGAACAATGAAAGGAGAATGACAATGCAGCCTGCTGTCCAAACACCAGTTCAGATTAGAGAACCCCAGAGGAAGACCACACGAGGGACAGATCTGGGGTGAACTGGAGAGAGAGAGATGAATGTTCTGCGGAATCGTGACTCTCAAAGCTAATCAGACACAACATTCCCTGTGCTGGCTGTTCCCCTTCACCCTCCAGGCCTATTTACCCTTACCATCTACTCTGCCCGGTGCCTTGGGGCCCCAGTGACTCACACCAGCAAGCACTTGTGCTCCCCACCTTCTTTCCGGGTTTCCTCTCCGGTGAAGGACCAGCATCAGAGGAATCGGAAGGATGGAAGACAAAGACAAGGGAGAGTCACACTTCTAGCTCTCTCCATGCCAGGCATAGTCTCAGTGACTAGAGGCTATCCACAGCCTCAGTTAGACAGCCTTCCTCCTGCCCTTGGAGGCCCAGGGGTAGTAAGGGCTTCATCGTTCCTTTCACTGGCTCCCTTAAACCTGTCAGACTCTCTCATTTGTGAACTGCCCCTTGGAGTGCACTCGCTCTCTCCTGCTGGGCACTAACTGATAGAGTCCTATAACTGCAAATGACAACAGAACAATCATCCTTTTGCTCTGCAGCAATGAAATTTATACCTAGGTTATATTATCTGCAGAGATGTTTTCAAAAGTATAAACATCCTAACTGGAACAGAAACAATAAAATATCAATAACTGAAATAACACGGCTATTAGTATGTAAATGTTTAGGCAGAGCTGGTCTACAAGACAGTGAATGTATGCATCTAGCCTTATAAAATGAAGAAGTCAGAATTTAAGGGAAGTCAGGCAATATTTAACTGAAAGATGTCAAAAAAACAAAGAACAGTGTTGACATTTTGAAATGAGGGCTAAATAGTTTTTATATACAGACCCATAAAATCAAAGAGAATGTGACAACTGAAAATGAAGGCTGACACAAGCATTGTGTATTGCTAACACAATATCAGAAGCATCGCTGCTGTTGGTGACATTTTTCAAAATGGTGAGCAAGTCTCAGGAAAGTTCCTACTGGAGTCCAATCTTCCTTCAATTTACTCAGATCTTGTAGTTCTAGAAAAATAATTTATTAAACCCATGCAAAAAAATACTTTGCATTTTGAAATGAAGAGTTATGCTCTAGGCTCAAATAAGTATAAACCAGCTTTACCTTACAGAAATGTGCAACTGGGCATTCAAATGCCATGTATGATAGACAACACAGCATGCATTCCAGGATTTCTAGGATCCCTGGAGCCCACCCACTAAACAGCAGTGACAACCCCCTAATCACTGAGAAAACCGAAAAACACTACATTTTCTTTAAATGTCTGCCACGCATTATTACCATCCCTGCTGATAAGCTCCGGTTTATAATATGGAACAACTTAAGGAAGCACTGAAGGGAGACAAGATGGGTAGAGAAGAAAAGACTCCAAAAAAAATAATTTTATAAGAAATGCAATCAAGTGTATTATGGGGTTTCACAGTGAAAAACAGTCTTGATGATGTCAACTCCATTAAGCAGCCTTGAATTTCTAGAAGCAACTACTCAAAGAGCAGAGAACTTAATGATTCTTACAAAATGTGAAATAAGATTAGCAACCTGGGGAGGTTATTTTCCTTACAGAAAAAGTCTGGATGCTGGTGCTGCTGGCAACGGTTTCAGAATCAAGTGTGCCTTACCCCCACATCTCAAATTCCCTTAGTGTTTTCCTCAGCCACAAGAGCATTGTCTCCTGTCTCCTACCCCAGAACCTGTGACATGGCCACAAAGGTCTCCAGGGAAGCTAGGTTAGAAATGTAGCAAAGAGGAGGAAATGAACAGCAAGTAATTAACACTAACAGCAGGAACAGTACAGCTATAAAGGCTATAGATGGAAAACTGAGAAATAGAGGGATGAGTGTATTACATAAATTAAAAAGGCTAATTGTAGATATGATGTGGATACAACGGAGATTATTTGTTGCTGCTGTTCAGTTGCCAAGTCATATCTGACTCTTTGTGACCCCAGGGACTGTGGTCTGCCAGGCTTCTCTGTCCTCCACTATCTCCCAGAGTTTGCTCTAAGTCATGTCCATTGAATCCGTGATGCCATCTAACCATCTCATCCTCTGCTGCAGAGACTATAACCAAAATCAAGTCACATAAAATTAGCACAAACATGACAGAAGTTTGTTTCTCTGAGATCTGAGCATGTGGCAGCTCTTCCTTGCAAAGTTATGAGGGCCCCAGTTTCCCCAGACATGATGCTCTGCGATTCTCAACAAGTAGCAATTATGTCCTCCTCATCCACATGGCTGATTGAGTGGCTGATTTGGGAATTCCAGCCTGTGGGAAAAAGGGAGAATGTGTCCCTCTTCTGAAGGCCCAGAAGGTTTGCAGAGATTACCTCTATTCTTACCACTCTTGCCTGAACTTAGTCTTCTGGCTCTATCCAGCCACCAGAAGCCGGTACAGAGAAAAGACCCCCCCCCCCCCCACTTTTTTTTTTTTTAACCATTTGGCTGCATCTCTCAGCTTGTGGGATCTTAGTTTCCCAACCAGGAATGGAACCCTGGCACAGCAATCAAAGTGGCACATTACATCTAACAACTGGACCACGGGGGGGATTCCCTGCTTGTTCTCCTGATGGCCACTGACAACCCTAACTATTCCTGGCAACAATCTGTCTGCCACATACTTGCTTCCAGTCTGCCAAGACTCACTGTCTGCTCTTCTCAGCAAATCTCAGCTACTCCTGGCCTGACTTTCTGAATTCTGTAAGGACAAAGACACTGCCTGTGTAATTTCTCCTGAAGACCTATGGTCTCATGGGACCCAGTCCCGTTCTCCTGTGTGAGAAATAAAGTCAACATTCCCCTGGGCTGTGTTCTTGTCCAACACTCTCTGCAGATAATCATGCTCAATCCCACGGTTAGCCAAAAAAAAAAAAGAACAACATGAGAAAAGGTAGCCATGCACCTAGCTAAGAAGTCTGTGGACTTATTGGGGTCAACTATCAGAAACCAATAATGGTAAATAACCACATCCCATCTAGAAGCAAGTGAGCCAGGTGCTTGCAGGTGAGCTCGACCTCTCTGACTTCCTCCCCACCCTTATACAGAAAGGAATGGCTGACATTTTAGGAGGCTGGAGGAGGAAAAAGTGGTTTGTACATCTTAATCCAATGTATAAAAGGATGCACCAGAAGAATTAAAAACATCAGAGTGAAGAGTCAAAGGATGCCCATGGAGACTGTAACTGGGGTTGGGGAAGAGTGGGAAAGGAGACTGCTTTTTATTGTAAGTTTTGAAAGGCTTGGATTTTTAACCACATGAACAAATTTACTTAAACAGATACAACACCTTATAATTTTCAAAATAACACTACTTCTGTATTGTCCATTTTAATATAAAACTTTAAAAATGGTGAGCAAATACTACCAATATCTTCTACTCCCCTTTAGGCTACCACCTTCTTCAAACCGGAACCACTGCCAGACCTCCACTCTTGCCTTGACAGTCTGTTCTCAAGGCTGGACGACCTCGAGGCATGGTCTTAAATTCTGCATAAATGATGGTCCCTGGGACTGTGCAATGCAGTGGCACTGGCTATTCTCAGATACAGACTGTTTTAGAATGTGAATCAGATCACTTGCTGAACCTGCTCAGTTCTCAACAGCTTCACACCTCACTTAAATTCTGACCTTACCATGGCCCAAGCAGGGCTCCCCAACCTCCAGGCCATGGAAGAGTACCTCTTGTCAGATCAGCGACAGCATTCTAAAGTGCACAATAAAGGCAAGGCGCCTGGATCATCCGGAAACCATTCCCCCGACCCGCTACCAAAAATCTGTCTTCCACGAAATCGGTTCCTGGTGCCAAAGAGGTTGGGGACCACTGGCCTAAAAGAACTTACACAAGCTGACCCATGCCAACTTCTCCAGACTCATCACTTCCTACTCGCCCTCTCTCAATTCCACCTTAGCCACCCTAGACCTCAAGCTGGTCTTCATAAGACAAGTTTATTCCCCGGCAAGGCTGTTTGCACTTGCTGTGATTGCCATCTGGATGTCCTTCTCCCTTCTATGCCCCCATCATAAAGTGGCTCAGTCCTTCACTTCATTCAAGTGCTGCTCAACCACTGTTGGCTCCTTAGAGGCACTCCCTGCCCACCCTACCCGAAATAGCTGCCAATGCCTCCATCCCTCCCCACAGTCAATATCCCTTAATATGAACATACACATGTTAATGATCTGTCTCCTCTACTATAATACAAGTCTCATGGGAGCTGTCCTGTCTACACCTGTACTCTCAATGCCTAAATTTGGGCCTAGCATACAGTATCTGTTCAAACATAGCCTCGGTATTTGACAGCTAAATGAAATACACTTTACAGAATGAAAATTCCTTACTGAATGAAAATTACGAGAAAGGAAACTCTGCAGATCTACTCCACACCAGGTAATGTGCTAAGGACTTTTCAGAAATTTTATGTAATCTTCACAGCATCTTACTGAGCAATTATGACTCATTTTACAGATAGTGTTAGTCACTCAGTTGTGTCTGACTCTTTGTAACCCCAAGGACTGTAGCCCACCAGGCTCCTCTGTCCATGGAATTCTCCAGGCAAGAATACTGCAGTGGGTTGGCATTTCCTTCTCCAGAGGATCTTCCCCACCCAGGGATTGAAAGCAGGTCTCTAGCATCGCAGGCCGACTCTTTACCGACTGAGCCACCAGGGAAGCCTCATTTTACAGATAAGGAGACAGCAATTTAGAGGATGAGGAAAGGCTGAACCCCACTCCTCTCAGACAAGGTTCCCATAAACATGACAGACACCGGAAGTGGGAAAGTAAAAGAAAGAGGAAGGGGACAACAGGGGAGAGATAAATTACCATCAGGCTAAAAAATATTACCAGCCTGATTTCATCCTACTTTTTAACTATGTATTTGGCTGTGCCAGGTCTTAGTTGTGCCATGTGGGATCCAGTCCATTGAACAGGGATCAAACCTGGGCCTCCTGCATTTGGAGTTCAAAATCCTAACCCCTGGACCACCATGGAAGTCCTCTATCCCACTTTCTACACATTCCAGCCTTTGCACAAATTCTGAGATCATTTCATTCAAAACAGATGAACAGCTAAACTAAGTACCCAACTAATGTCAAAGATTTACTAGTTGCAGCATATTTCGTGATCTGTATTTATCTCTCCCCTGTTGTCCCCTTCTTCTTTCTTTTACTTTCCCACTTCTGGTATCTGTCATGTTTATGGGAACCTTGTCTGAGAGAAGTGGGGTTCAGCCTTTCCTCATCCTCTCAATTGCTGTCTCCTTATCTGTAAAATGAGGCTTCCCTGGTGGCTCAGTGGTTCCATATTTGAAATCTAGGTTTATCACTAATAATTTCATTTCACTTCTATAAAACAAAAGCACAAATACATATGCATGTACACGTACACATTTATATTTGTACAGTGTCCCGCACAAAAGAGTCTATGCAAACACTGAACCTTTTGTGTGGCAAAGTCACTGTGTTACCACTCAAGCTGTTCATCAGATGTGAATTCAGCATACAAACTATAGTTTAGAAATCAACATTTGAGAAACTGGGCTGTGAAATTCAGCTTCTGAGTTGCAATACTGCAGTCATCTCCATACTGCTAAATTAAATTAACATTTTCAATCCCTTTCTTATTACACTTGACCTCTGAACATCCGATCATCGTTTCCTACCTCTTTCTATTGGACTAGCTCTTCTTAGGTTCTGTGACAAAGGTCATCCTAACTTTCTTATAGACCTGGCTGTTCCTTCTTCATTTCCTTTGCCAATTCAATCTTCCCTCCTATCTTTTCAATCCTGAAGTTCTTTAAGACTAAGTCATTAAAACCTCTTTACTGGATTCTATTTCGGCCACAGCCATGCCCATGACTTCGATTACTACCCACAGGACAGTTTTCAAGTCTACCTTTTGAAACGAAATCTTTCCCTGAACTCCAAACGACTGTCCTTTGATCTCTACTTATTTGAAGGACCACAGATTCCACACCTCACTGATTAGATGTATATTGGATTAAACCATACATCCTCCATCTCACATATGTGTAAGGAAATAAAAGGGAAAAATAAAATCGAAAGCCTAGGATTCTAGGACGTGGTGATCAAACTCGTGAAATTCTTATGGGATTTTACACTCAAATCACAAAATTTTTCATAATTAGACAGTTCATCCTCCCCTTCTGTCATTTTAGGTGTGTTGTTCTAATATGTAAAAGCAGCGTGACCATGGGTGAAGCCGAGATGGAATAACAAGAATGTGCTTTATCTCGGTCTCCTTACTTAACCACTGCCCAACAACATACGCAATCCTTCTGGTTAAGGAAACCAGAGCTCGCAAATGTAGGTTAGATTCATCCTGTTATATTTCAGAACTGCTCTTGATGACATTCAGTACTTTGTAAGCCTACAGTAGCATTTTAGTCTTCAGCATTTTTCTAGAGAACCAAAATACATTCTCACCTCCTTAAATAAGATTTGGAATATATTTCCCTAAATTTGTTAAAATAGTAAGAATACAGGTTTCATGGCAGAATTTAATTTTTCCCATCTTCCAATGAAATATACAGATCCATAAAATTTGTAAAAACACTGCAGACTAAATATAAAAGGAAAGCCTGATTTTCAGAGGAATGTCCACTAGCTTCAAAATCCATGAAGAAAACTGGAGACACAGCCTCTTAAAACAAGTGTGCTCTGCCCAGTGAATCAAAACATTAAGCACAACCATAAGGAAGGCAAAGTTGCTCATGTCCAACTCTTTGCGACCCTATGGACTATATAGTCCATGGAATTCTCCAGGCCAGGATACTGGAGTGGGGTAGCCTTTCCCTTCTCCAGGGGATCTGCCTAATCCAGGGATCGAACCCAGGTCTCACACTGCAGGCAGATTCTATACCAGTTGAGCCACCAGGGAAGCCCATAAGGAAGACAAAAAAAGATTTATATCATGTCACTCTACCTGTCCTTAGCTCCAGAATAGGAGAGCTGAAATGCCACACAGCAAATACAAAATAAAAGGTAAAGGAAACAAAACATTAAAAATAGAAAATAAGATTAAATATATCATAGTGGCAATGACCAAAAATGTTTAAAACATTTTTATAAAAAGCAAAGACTAGGTAAAAATTGTAATAATTTTTAATACAAAATAACCTCAAAATGTGTACATACATACATGTGTGTGTCCATTTGTTTAGTCGCTCAGTCATGTCCAACTCTTTGCAACCCCATGGACTATACCCTGCCAGGCTCCTCTGTCCACGGGGATTCTTCAGGCAAAAACACTGGAGTGAGTTGCCATGCCCTCCTCCAGGGGATCTTCCCAACCCAGGAATCGAACCCAGGTCTCCTGCATTGCAGTCAGGTTCTTTACTGACTTAGCCACCAGGGAAGCCCACATATATACATACATATGCAAATAATGTGTATACAAATGCTTATAAGTATATATAGGTTAATGTATGAGTGTGGATGTGTATGTATTAAGGATACCTACAATATATCTGATAAACTCTTCAAAAGAAAGTTGTTTCAATGCTAAAATTGGATAAAACATTGAATAGAAATTTTATTCAACACACTATGAATCAAAGGGAGTTACTTTTCACTGGTAATAGTATAAAAATTCCTAAGTATATAAAGAATCCAACATTAAAATTCATGAATACTTCTAGAAATGCAAGATAAATTGAAAATACAGTCAACCCTGGAACAATGCTGGGCTTAGGGGCACTGACCCTTGGCACAGTAGAAAATCAGCACATTATTATAGACAGCACTCCAACTCTCCATTCCTCCATATCCGAGGTTCTGCATAGGCCAATGGTAAATCAGGTAGTACAGTAGTATTTACTACTGAAAAAACTGTGTACAGATGGGGCCTGTGCAGTTCAAACCCATGTTGTTCAAGGGTCAGCTGTCCACATAATTATAGGATAATTCAGTTACCGCAAAGATGACCGGATAGGAAGGGTTACTACAGTAATGCTGATTTAGATATAAAACTTTACATCTTAAAGTCAGACTATATATATACTAATTTGTAATGTAAAAATACTAGTTAGATACAGTGAAATAGCTCAGTGAGCCACACTGACAGCATAATAAAAGTAGAAATATCCTTAGAAGAAAAGCTATGATCAATCTAGACAGCATGTTAAAAGCCAGAGACATTACTTTGCCAACAAAGATCCGTCTAGTCAAAGCTATGGTTTTTTCAGTAGTCATGTATGGATGTGAGAGTTGGACTATAAAGAAAGCTGAGCGCTGAAGAATTGATGCTTTTGAACTGTGGTATTGGAGAAGACTCTTGAGAGTCCCTTGGACTGCAAGGAGATCCAACCAGTCCATCCTAAAGGAGATCAGTCCTGGGTGTTCACTGGAAGGACTGATGCTGAAGATGAGACTCCAATACTTTGGCCACCTGGATGCAAAGAACTGACTCATTTGAAAAGACCCTGATGCTAGAAAGATTGAAGGCAGGAGAAGGGGACAACAGAGGATGAGATGGTTGGATGGCATAACCAACTGGATGGACATGAGTTTGAGCAAGCTCTGGGAGTTGGTGATGGACAGGGAAGCCTGGCGTGCTGCAGTCCATGGTGTCACAAAGAGTTGGACACAAATGAGTGACTGAACTGAACACCTTAGTAATGAAAATAAAGCTTAATCAAAAGTTAGGCTTCAAGAATAGCTGAGCTATTTGGGGAAAAAAGCAAAGTCAACTCCTTGATTCAAACTTTAATTCAAAATGGGAAATTGATTATCTAAGAACATAAATGAGAAATAAGTTTTTAAGAAACTTAAAGATCAATTGAACTATATCTAAAAACAAAATGAAACGCAGACTACATAAACAGTCTCCCCAAAGGAATACTATCTTCAACATACTGATGAAGGGGACACATTAATAAGTAAAACCATGATCTCAATAGAAAAGTGGGAAAAGGATATCAGATCATATACATTCATCACCCCCCAAGCAATCAGAAATGAGCAAATTAAGTATCATCTCAGCTATCAGATTGAGAAAGATGGCCTTTTAATTATTCATACCCTTTGCCCCAGTAACATTCTCATCATAAAAATTCATTACTAACTTGGAGGTTATAAAATGAAAATATTCAAACCATAAAGTTTACAAAGTGATGTGATAAAATCTCAAGAAGCAAAGCAAAGCATCAATGATGCTCTACAAAGTCAAAGGCTCCCAAATGCAAACCAAAGACTTAAGTTACACAGTGTGAGGAAAATGGAGGCTTTCCTTACCTGTCCACCTAATGTTATAATTTTGGAAAAGAGTACAAAAATAAAGACACTCTCAGCTAAGTCCTTAGTTTGTAATTACTTCACTTAAAACAATTACTTGAGAATGTTTCCTGAAGTTTACTTTTTGAAAAACCCATATACATTCTTAGTACACACACTGAAGAAAAATGCCACCCACTAATGGAGAGTCCCATGGACGGAGGAGCCTGGTAGGCTGCAGTCCATGGGGTCGCTGAGGGTCAGACATGACTGAGCGACTTCACTTTCACTTTTCACTTTCATGCATTGGAGAAGGAAATGGCAACCCACTCCAGTGTTCTTGCCTGGAGATTTCCAGGGATGGGGGAGCCTGGTGGGCTGCCGTCTATGGGGTCGCACAGAGTCGGACAGGACTGAAGTGACTCAGCAGCAGCAGCAATGATCTCCTAGGAGCAAATCGTTGTGAAATTCACTCAGGCATTCATGCTCAGTTGCTCAGTCATGTCCAACTCTTTGCAACCCCATGGATTGTGGCCTTCCTCTGTCCATAGAATTTTCCAGGCAAGAATACTGGAGTGGGTTGCCATTTCCCACTCCAGGGAATCTTCCTGACCCAGCAATCTTACCTGCATCTCTTGTGTCTCCTGCATTGGAAGGCGGGTTCTATCCCAGTGAGCCAACTGGGAAGCAGTTAGTCATTGCTCAGTGTCAACTCCAACTTAAGGTTTCACTATATTCTGTTTTCCAGTTCATTTTTTAATAAAAAACACTCAGGTTTACCCTGCTGTATTTTCTGTTGTGAACCTGGCAATCTATCCATAATTTTGTAATAAATAAATTATACAACTGTTAATGCAGTTTAATGGTCTACAGCATTTCATCATATTAAAGACCTTTTAAAAGTCCAAATATGCACTGCCCTCCTACTATTGATTCAGTAAAGTCTAAAATACTGATGTGTTTTTTGTTCCTTGCTTACAGCATCCCTATTACCTTTTCCTTCATGTGTAATATGGGTTTAATTACTGAGCAATCTAACTCACTACTGCAAATAACTTCACCTTGCCCAGGTGACACAGACACAAGCTGTAAGTCATTTCCCTGTAGTTTCCCTTTAAAACAGGGCATCTCGTGTCTGATGGTACATTGGAATCACCTGGAAAGCTTTATGACTATAACCCCAGAGACGGATTCAATTAGTCTGCAGTACAATCTGAATAACAGGATTGTTGAAAAAGCTCTCCAGTTGATTCTAGCGTGCAGCTAAGGAGAAGAATCCCAAGTTTTGCTTTTTTGTTTTTGTAAAGAAAGGAAATTGTATCTTTCTGCCTTTCCATAAAGAAGGCTGAACGCCAAAGAATTGATGCTTTTGAGCTACGGTGTTGAAGAAGACTCTTGAGAGTCCCTTGGACCACAAGGAGATCAAACCAGTCAATCCTAAAGGAAATCAATCCTGAATATTCATTAGAAGGACTGATGCTGAAGCTTTAATACTTTGGCCACCTGACACAAAGGGCCAACTCATTGGAAAAGACCCTCATGCTGGGAAAGATTGAAGTCAGGAGACAGGGACGACAGAGGACAAGATAGTTGGATGTTACCATTGAGTCAATGGACATGGGTTTGAGCAAGCTCCAGGCAATGGTGAAGGACATGGAAGGCTGGCATGATGCAGTCCATGGGGCTGCAAAGAGTCAGACATGACTGAACAACAACAATAAGGAAATCATATCAAAATATATAAGTCACTTAAACACTGGTCCTAAAAAAATGTTATAGATTTGGGACAGTTTCATGATTTGATTTTTGAATACTGTTAAAACCTTGGGACTATATCATCTAATGATATCATTAGGGTTTTTTTCCCTAGGCTAAAAACTGAAATGGCAGTAACACATGACAATGAGACCCACCCTCTTTCCCAAAAAAGGCCTAATTTGAAATGCATAAAAAGCAGCACAATAACTCAAGAGGCTTGTCTCATAGAAAATTATAACTGATGGGATTTTCCATTCATAATTCCCATACTTAATAACCTGGCAACTGGCTTTAATTCTGTTTTGAAGGTCTTTAATGACTTTACAAACTATGCTATTTATCTTGTGAGTGTAGAAATGGAGGAAACTGCTTCCATTCAAAACTGAAGAGGGGACACACACAATATTTTATTTCACTTTATAAGCAATCAATGTATATCAGAGATTACTGCTGATTTCATTTTTGAAAGAAGCAAACTCCAACATCACTCAATCCATTTGAGTTCTCATTAGCACAATTCATTCCACCAAGTGGAATTCATTCCACTAAGTGCTGCGGTCCCAAGATACCCTCTGGAGGGATAGATGAATCAGTTGAAACCAGTGGCACTTTTTTCTCTGAGATACTGTATAAGTCCAGTCCAAGGCTTCACTTTAATGTGTGGTTTCCTACTTACTCCCCATAGGACAATGTACTCCCTATTATTAAAAGCAGCAAAAACAACATAACCCATCCCTTCTGTGTTTGCCCCATAAAGAACCAAAGCCTGAGTAGTAAAGCATGAATTATCCCAATTCCCTGAGAGGCTGGGCTTTTTAGACTATCACCGTATCTCCTGGAACCCTGCAAGCAAGAAAGGCACCTCATGGGGCTTCCACACTGCCTGTCCCCCTGGATTTGGTAGTGGCATTGGGAAAACCCCTGTGAAGTCATTAGTTATACAGCAGCAGGTATTATCATTTTCATGGCTTTCTTTAGAGACGGTGGGGTAACTCTCCTGGTGGTCCAATGGCTAAAGACTCCATGCTCCCAATGCAGGGGGCCTGGGTTCAATCCCTGGTCAGGGCACTATGGAGGGTGGGGTGAGTCCAAGAGATCTCAAAACATGTTTAGGAAGATTAATTTCCAAGAAGAGAAGTCGACTCTTTCCCTCTATATTCTTTCTGCCACCCTATACCTCACTGAGGTATATCGGTGATAAAGAATCTGTCTGTCAAAGCAAGAGATGCAAGAGACTGGAGTTTAATCCCTGGATCAGGAAGATTCCCTAGAGGAAGAAAATGGAAACCCACTCCAGTATTCTTGCTTGGAAATTTCCAAGGACAGAGGAGCCAGGCAGGCTATAGTCCATGGGGTCGGAAAGAGTCGGCAATGACTAAGCCCACACACCTCACTAGGTCTTTGAAACATGGACTAAACCTGATACTTCATGTATCCAACAAGCATTTACTAGGTTCTTATACCCTAGGCCTCAGTCGTATCTTAGGTCCTGCAGATGGCACAACACAGCACTAAGGCACAATGACGTCTAGCGTAACGTATGTGATTCCTGGAGTTTATAAATCTAGCTTTTTTTTCCCCCCCATAAAATTGGCTCTTTCCCCAAGCTTGGATATCATCTAAGCAGTGAGAAACGGTTTTGTTTTGTTTAAGCCACAAAAATACTCCCATTTCCAAAGAGGGCTAAAAGCAGCCACTTATTGCAGCCTGACACTCACATGTGAGACATGTAGGCAAGAACCCACCGTGTGTCACTCCACCCAATACTATTTCCCCGTGATGCTCTCTCCTTGATCAGTTTTACCAAAGGAGATTACTTCCCCACCATCTGCGATTTCACACTATTTGTATACATTTCTCAAACTTAATTACTGTGGAAAATTATGCAAAGTGGTGGGAGTGATTACATAAGGAGGTTTAAGGAGTTTAGTAAGATTACAGGGACACATAAAAATGCAAAGAACATGGGTATATGAATCCCATGGAGAGTTATCAGGTACCATTTTAATCTTTTAAATTCCCTCTTCATTATTTCTAGTTTAAGATAGTTGGCTTTAGTATCTGTCACTAAATTTAATAATGAAAAAGCAACTTACTGACTATAAACTTATGGAGTGGACAACTAAAACTTCACATACACACCTGAAATTTCTTTTAAATTGAGACCTGCAATCTGTAAGCCCCCAGTTATGGAATGTGCTTAACCTCTTCTATGGCGGTCATTATATTCATCAGATTCTCCCCTACCTTTTAACAACTATGGACTGTATTTTTCCTTTAGGGTCTCAATGTTTTCCAAAGACAACCTGCCTTTATGAAGTAAAAACTGATGTCCAAAGACAAATTGCCTTTATTAAGTAATAACTGTTAATAGCTTTATCTGTTATTGTTTCCTACTTTCAATACTGATTCCACCTTTAACCAATGATCTGGAATCATCCAAGGTTCATCATTATCTGTTAATGGATGGAGCAAAGATTATGTAAATAAGCAGAGACTGAAGCATTAGCCACAACTGAAGTCATTCTGCCACTGGCTGCTTGTTACTTCACATTCGTATCATGTGCGAACCATTTAGGCAGTGTGACCACCTCGTGAAAGTTTCGTCAATGTCTATACACTCACTTCCAGAATTTTCTGTAAAGTCCTAAGTTAGACTGGTATAAGCCAACCACCATTATTATTCTAAGCTGAAACTTACAAGCCAAAAGCAAAGATAGCCATGTTTAAGTCAACTGAGTTTAATGCCACTACGATTTTTCAATTCACGGATACAACCTCTTGATAGCTTTGTGGGCCATTTTAGCCAAGTAGGAAAACAAAAATCACTGCAGCTCAGTTGGTTCACAGAAACTCAACCTAATAGCAAGAGAGCTTTGACCGCCAGAATAAGGCTTCTACCATCCTGTGATTAGTTTTCTTCTTTTAAAGATGAGGACCCTTTCAGATCTCAATTTCTGTTTCTAAATTCTCAAGTTAGGAGGAGTAAGCAGCAATATGCACTTCAATGACAACAATTTAAGCCATTAAATCCTTTTACTAGATGTTTGACTACCTCAAGATACAGAATAAAAATATACAATGGATTAGTGATTTTGCAATTATCCTGGTACTTCTTTTATATAACCCAACTGTATAATTCAAGACAAAGTTTTGGGCATTAATTATTGGCTTGAGCATCAAATTCACAGGAATACAGTTAAATTCTCATTTCATTTTGTCCTAGGAGGGAATCCAACTGCCAAGAATTACTCCAGCTCCCTTCAGCAAGCAACATACTTAAAAGAAAAAGTGTGGGGCTTGTTGAATAAGGCAAAACACTTAAGTTGTTTCGGGGCCTCCCCCCCTTAAAAATAAGAATACTTTGCAAAACTTCATCTGACAGCATTCAATGCTCAATATCTGGGAAACAAATTTTCAAGTGTTCTTGCACAGAGCACAGGCAGAGTTCTGCTTCTTTTTCTGCTGTTTGTAATTCTTTTTGATGACGTCTGAATGATGTTATAAAAAATTATTTCCTCAGCGGTATTGTGACTGCACCTGTTTGCCAATTCAAATAATTTCTGGAAAAACATTCTATTTAAACAAGGAGTCAGAGAAATCTGTACTATTTGAACAAGCAAGGGAGTGTTTGTTTTATTAACAAAATGCAACGAGTATGCACGGTAAGAATCAGCTACCAGCAAGTGACTTTTTGCAAAAGCATCTTCAGTGATAATATTCCAGATAGGAATAGTCTCTTAGTTTCATTACACATTATTTTTATACTTTAATACCAAAAATAAGGTTAAATGCAATATGAATGGAAGTACTGGAGACTGGATGATAGTCATAAACTTAATATGACTAAACAACATACATCAAAATTTAGGAATAATTTTAGAGTAGTTACTCAAGTTGAAAGTCACTTGACCTACAGAGCTGAGAGGCAGTGAGTGACTGCAGTGCAACCCAATGCAAGCAAAAGAGAACAGTGTGGTCCTCACCTGAGAGCAGAATGGAAGCTCCAAGAACTCCATGGGACACTGCCTCCAAACTGACCTCAGGAATGGTGGCTCTGATCATGCCAGTTGTTTAGGGAATAGGAAATGTTACTCAAATACGTCTCCAAAATGAGAGGCCTGTCCAGATCCCAAGGTTTTTTTTCCCAGCTCTAGCATTCTGTGACTGAGTTACCCAGAGGGTTAGGCACCTGAAGGGTCTGGGTAATTAGCCTCCAGGTGTACAGAATCATCCCATAAGCATGCCCAGAGAGTGATTCAAGACAGCTGCTTGGTTTAGGCTTGTTTTAGAGAAGCTGGGTAAATGGGGGTGAAGGGTAATGGGGAGACCGCATTTATTCTGAAATACAGCTTTCCACAAGTCAACTCAGAAGTGCTCCAAATTTCTAAGAAATGCCTCACATTCTGAGGTTAATGCTTCAGAAAACAAATCTCTGTGCAACCAGGCATGCTCTGGGCAAATTACAGTCTCTCTGGGTCTTCATATCCTGTCCCAAGCTAAGGCGACTGGTGAAGATTTCCAGCGAACCTCTAGGTTCACACTCTGTTAATGAGGGTTTCTTAGTTTCTATCAAAAACATATACCCAATTAGGGCAATTTGAGTCATTACTTTTGTCTGCTACAAAATTAGACTCCTGGGGGTCTTGTTTCAAAACTAAAGTTGGCATGCATTTCACCCGAAACAAATGCCTTACCTCTTTGGGAATGGCGGTGTGTGTAGTACGTTGTTTTGAAGTGGTCATGAACCAATCCTATTTTTCATCAATAGCGCGTTTCATTAAGGCCTGCCGGGACTAGTAATTACTAACCCACAGCCACTCTCCAACCTGCACACTATTCCGCCTTAGGATTTGATGTCCTAGTTGCACAGCAGTACAGGAAAACTTGTCAGGTTAGGTTTGTTTTGGGGAACATTTCTACACCTTCTCCCTAGAGAAGACTTCCCTCTTGCTCAGATCCCACACTCATTCAGATCCAGGGTAAAGCCCTGCTCTAGCAGAACTAAGTGGACAAGAATGCACCACCGCTGTTTTGAAATTAAAGTTGATAGGAGTTGCGTCCGGATCCGGCCGGGGCCGAGCCCGCCGGGTGCAGCAGCCGCACCGCCGGGCCGGTATCGGCCCCATGGATGCCAAACTGACCGCTTCTGCCAACAGTGGGGGAGAAGGCGAGTCCGCGGCAGCCCGATACCCGGCGGGCTGAAGAACTGTACCCCTCGACACACACACACACACAACCCCAAAAATTCCTTTGCCCTCCAAGAGTAACAAAAACACAGTTTCCTGCAGAAGGACAGCGGGCAGGGGCCCCAGAGTTCTACCAGGAGAAAAGCCCAGGGAGGAAGAAGTGGAGGTTGGAAACGCCGGGTCCTGCAAGCAACTCACCTTCTGCTGTCTCCGGGCCATATCGGTGGGCTGCTTGGCATTGAAGGGGTACGCGATGCACCTCACGACGAAAACGTACAGCTGCAAACGGATCCTCCGCTCCTGCTCCTCGTCCAGCTGCCGTTCAGGTTCGTCTCGCCCCTCGCTCAGCATCGAGGGGCTCGGGCTCACGGGTCTGGCCGCGCCGCCACCTGCGCGCCCCGCCGCGTCCCGCCGCCCTTCCCGAGCCGGGGCCGGCGGCGCTCGCTGCGAGCCGCCGGCCGCCACCAGCACATCGCGGATCTCCTCTTCCAGCCCCTCGTCCGACTCCTCTTCGCTAGAAGACGGGTCCAGCATGGTGCTCCGGACGCCCTGCCGCGGGATCCGCGGCCCCCCAGGCGCCTCACTCTCGGCGGCTGCGCCCGCAGGTCTGCACGAGCTGAGCGGCTGGCAGCTGCTGCGGCAGAACGAAAGGGAAACTGACCGAGGCTTTCCGGACACGTCGAGTTGGACCCAGGAGTGTTTCCTACCACCAGGGCGAAAGGGAGGGCGGGGGCCGCCCGGATTAAATAGGCGGAGTTAGCGCCGGGAGTGAGCCCGAGCGCCTAGTGAACTGCTCAGCGGGCCGGGGCCCCGCCGCCCTCTTGGTTCCTCAACCTCCGCCGGCCGAGGCGCGGCCGCCAGAGCGCCCCGGCGCAGGTGGGGAACCTGTGGCGCCTACAACAAGCAACACGTGGAATGGAATGTTGAGGAGCGGGCGCGGGGCCGCGGAGTGCGCGTGCGCGCGCCGCCGCCGCGACCCGGGCAGAGTGCTTGGGTGCCAGGCGGGCGGTTCGCAAAGATACAGAGGCGCTCAGCTTAGTGGTTCTGCGTGCGCCGACCTGGGATCTTTAGATGGCCGTGACCTCACCATCACCACCTTTCTTTTCTTCCGCAAGATTTCTGAGGCACAGGCGGACAGGGAGCCAGGAGAGCTGTCCCCTTCTACCTCCCCAGGTGAGGGGAACGGCCATAAGGGGCGTCTCCGACCTGAAATTGATACCTAGGATTGAACCCCAGAGCGGAAAAGTGCGGCCGGAGCCGTTTACCTCCAAATAACGTTGGGAAGAGACTTTATAAAGTCTCTTGCTCTGCTGCTGTCCGATGCTATGGTGAAGTCCATATTGTAAAAGTCAGAGAAATGTTCTTGAAAAGAAAAGCAAAAACAAAACGCGAGAGGCTTTCTTTTTAAACCGTCTTTATTCCTGTAGATGCATGAGCAAGATCGGTTTTGTATTTGCGAAATGGCAGTCTGATTCAGCTCTATAATAATCACATAGCTTGATTATTTTCTGGGTGGGGATGCATTTGACTCAAGACAGGTTGTGCAGTGTAGACATTTATTTAGTAAATATTTGGGCGCACGCCGGGTGTCCAGTGCTGTTAGCGTTTGGAAGAGCCCGCAGCGCATGGAAGCACACACTTGGTCACCGTTGGTTCCGGCCTCAAGTGGGCATCTCGTTGCAGCACCCGAAGCCTGTCTTATCTGCGCAGATTTCTCAGTCCCGGTGTTAGAACCGCCTAGGAATTTCTTTCTGTGATTTTTCCGGTGTTCTTAATCCGGACGAAGAAGGAAATAGGGAAAACAGTGCCTTCAACTCAAGGTGCAGTGTGCAGTGGCCAAATTGGCGGGGAAGCAACTGAAGCTCAGGGCAGTTACCACCGGGCAGGTAAAACTTCCGGCTCTGAGCTTGTCTACCCCGTGGCCAAATAGGAGCTTTTGGTTTTTGCAGCCACTTCCACAGTTAGGTACCCATGAGAGAGACTTTCCTTCAGCATTTACCCATAGTCTCCTTAGACGTAGAAAAACAAAGAGGCATTTACTCTTGGGGAAACTTGCCTATTTATCAATCCTTGATGACGCCCACAGTGATAAAAGATGTTTCCTGAGGGTGTGACACCTCAGGTGCTCAGCTGGCTGAGCTCCAACTGCCAAGAAACACAAATCTCAAAAACTGATTATTTAAAGACAGTGTTTCATTTTTGGCAGGGTAAATCATAAATAACAAGCTTATTTAAGTTATAGTGTCTAATGCTGTATACATTACATTTGGTAAAGTTTTGTACATGTGCTTGGCGAATAATGTCACCAAAGTAGCCTTTTGAGATAGGTGATGAGGATTATTATTCACAGTGCTTTGTACCAGGTACTACTCTAAGCCCTTTACAAACCTGATCCCATTTATTTTTAGTTCCATTGTACAGATAAGGATCCTGAGACTTAGACAACCCTTTCATGCAGAACCAACAACTAATAAAACAAGGACACAACATACTGAATCTTTTCTAGTTCCAAATAGTAGCTTTTATTATAATTTGTCTAATTATAAATTAGTATATTAAATATATGATGTTTATTAAATGGATAACAAGAATTTAATTCCTAGGCACACACAAGTGTAATTTATATAGAGCAGCTTTATTGCCCTTCCTTTTCTTGCCAAGGAAAGGTATTTTTTTGTTTCCTTTATTAGTTAGTTAAAATTGCTTGATGTTATAGCTTATTATTCTCTTCCTATTAAAAAATGGTTATTGAATTAAAGATTCTCCAAGCCTTGGAAATCCCACTGGAAAATACCTAATAATTTGTAGAATAACATACAATGTCTATAAACATGAAAATGGCTTAAAGGGCATAAATTAAAGAAATATCTAAAACAACAAAGAGAAAGTTTAAGAATTTAATTAATGAAACTTATATTGGGTAAGAAACTAACATTGTTAAAACTATGCAGGGTATATTTAGAAGAACCAGAGATAGTCTTTAGAAAATTTCAGGTTAGAGAATGACAGAGGAAAAAACGTTCATTGAAAAAAAAACAGAAAATAAATATTAGAACTGTAATCCAGTGATAGGTCTGATAACCTGGGAGATAATGGTAATACAGAGAAAAAGTATCTTATTCAAGTTTGAGTAAGGGAAGGCTTCCCGTATGCTTGATAGATGTTTTGAAGAATGATTTATAGCTATTGGAGTGAGGGCACTATAGACCATGCAACCACATTTGCAAAGGTATGAAATTGTTTTCCACCTCTGGAGAACTGCAAACTAGCATGCCCTAAATAAAGGCTACCTATGAAGATGGGGAAGATGAGGCTAGAGAGCAGACAGAGGCAAATTCAGACTTGAGCAGAAGGACAGTGGGCGGGTGTCCATGCCCTTGTATACCATGCTTTGGAATTTAAACTATGTCCTGAAGAAAATGGGAATACACACAAAGTAAACAGTAAGGTACAACACGAGGTGATCTGCAACTCTTAAGAGTCAATCTGGAGCAATACAAGGGCAGTAAAACAAGATGCAGGATACCATTGAGATTAGTTACTAAAGAAATCTGGGACAGATACAATGAGGGCTTGAATTTAAGATGGAAATGAGCAAGGGAGGAAAGCCTAAGAGATGGACAAAGGAATTAAGGGAACATGTATGAGATGCTGAGGAAGAGGGTCAAGTGTAGACTATGATTCCCAGGATATGACAAACTGAGAAGAGATGAAATATGAACTTCTAAGGGACATGTAAGTACAGAGAAACATCAGGTTTTGAGGAGCTTATCGGAGTGCTCCTAGACCCATTTGGAAATGCAAACCTGTTACTCACACCTGGGCAATGAAATCATCAGCATGTTGGTGGTAGTTGAAGCTGCATGTATGGATGATGAGGTCCAGAAAACACATTCATGGTGAGAAGGTGGCCAATGATGCATCTATGAGGAACCCTCCCTACCTCTCCTCCAAAATAGAGATGGTTTGAAGAAAAGGAATCTGAAAAGAAAACCTGATTATTAAGAATAAACAGAGCCCTAATAATTTTTAATTAACATTTCCAACTCTGTGCTTACACTAATGTTCTTGCCAAATTTCTACCTTAAATATTACCTTTTCAGGTAATTATAACATCAGTTGATGCTCTGGGATAATTGAATAAATGATGCCTAACATAAGACTATGATTGCTTTATGCCATTTCATAAATACACAAAATACACTGTAGTCAATGATTCATTTTTATTTTTGTCAAGGCGAGCATAAAAACAAATGGAAGTTATACTGCTTTTTAATGAAACACTTATAATGCTAGGATAAGATGGATGTACAGTAATAAAATAGAATATCAAATGTGTTTTGGAAACGATATTTAAGGAAACAGGTGTGTGACCTGAATAGCTATAGGTGGTCTGTTTTCTAGTTGAGAATTTATTTGTGCATTTGACCTGAAAGAAAGGTATTAACTCTTTCAAGTCACAGATGAAATCATAATTTCACCGAACAGACATTTTGAGGGCACCCACTCTAGGCTATGCACTATTCTGAGTAGATAGAAACAGTAAAATTTAGTCCCTGAGGGGGTGCATGTGAAACAGATATGAACAAAATAAGAAGTTATGGTAATATATGCTACTGTGGTAATAGAGAAAAAATTCACAAAATATTCCTTAAGTCTATGATTTTTTGTAGTTATAGCTAAAATTATATTACAACAGACAGAGGAATCTTTTTCAGGTCAAATGGAAGGACCAGTTTCATAAATATGTATGAGAAAAATGTCAACTCACAAACCTAGCTAATAAAAAGGTATGCATTTGTAAAAGTGAGATAAAATAACACATTTTTTGAAACTTTTAAGATGAGTATATCTTATGAGGCAGTAATCCTCCTGGCAACTTCATTGAAATCCCTCTACTTACTTTGCTTTTCCTTTTTCTTTTTTCCAGCTTTTTCTTTTCCACCTTTCAAGTTAGAATTTGAATCCTAGCAAAGATTGTTCTGTGACATCCCCCCCCCACTTTTTACAAATAAAGGATAGAAATATATGCAGATGATCAGCACAAATTGATCAGAAAAATTAGTAGTCCATACTGTTACACATGCAAGATACAGTTAAACTTTTGTTGTGAAGATTAAATAAGATAATATATCCAAAGTACTAAAAGATTATCCAGTATAGAGTAAATGGGCTTCCCTGTGACTCAGATGGTAAAAAATTCGCCTGTAATCCTCAAGACCTGGGTTCAATCCCTGGGTTGGGAAGATCCCCTGGGGGAGGAAATGGCAACCCACTCCAGTATTCCTGCCTGGAGAATCCCCATGGACAGAGGAGCCTGGTAGGCTACAGCTCAGGGGTCACAAAGAGTCGGACAGAACTGAGAGCCTAAGCGGCAGCATAGAGTAAATGCCAAGTACTTTATTGTTATTGTAATTACTTTATTATGTAGCTCACTTTGTAGAACCAAGAAATAAATTGTAGATAAACGAGTAAATGATTCAATGCATTTATTTATTGATTTTTTTAACATAGCTTATAGTTTGTATGTCTAAATTATTTGCCTTGAAACAACCGAACTAAAAGAACTTCCAAATATGGTAAGGGGTTTTATTAAAATCTTAAAGATTTCATAATTTTTATAAGAAGGTTTGAGCCCACAATAAGAAGTTACTTTCTTTCTGTTCCTATTCAATCTGTCAGCATTCAACAATGATTGATTACAGTTCCATTTTTTTAATTTCCATTTTATAAGAAATTTGGAGGAGGTAACAGAAATGAGCTTGTTGTAAAGTACAGGGAATAAAGAAAGGTAAAAGCATATTGTGACCTATGGGCCCAAAATGTCATGAAAAAAGTTTTGCATTAATTCAAGATGTATAATATATGTGATGATAATTAAGATCTCCTAGAGAAGCAGGTACTTATCCTACAAGAATGTGTTTGTGTTTTAAATGTTAATAGAGATACAAACTATTTTGTGGGAATGGATAAAATCTAGTAATTATGTTCATAAATGGATAAAGCAATAAATGGAAATTTTTTCCCTCTAGCTTTCACAGTTTTTTTTTTTCACTTTTATTGACTTTGTTGTTAAACACATTTTCTGCTAGTCAATGCAATTTATTGAGTGCCTAGACTATATTAAGCACTGTACTAGGACACTGTAAAGAAAGCATTGTGTTGATTGGCCAGGAATTCAACCAGTGTCTCCAGGGATGAAGATTCTAGTCCTACCAAAAAAAAAAAAATACTTTTAACTGTTTCAACAATAATGCTCAAGAAAATTAAATTGAAATCAAGTTTTTAACCAGAGAAAATTATAAGGGATAGTCTACTGATATTGAGCAGGGAGAGTAAGAATATGTCTTTATTAACTATTTACTATTACCATGGTCTCTAACAGTGACCAGATGTTCCAGCTGGTTTTAGAAAAGGCAGAGGAGCCAGAGATCAAATTACCAACAAATGCTGGATCATCGCAAAAGCAAGAGAATCTCGGAAAAACATCTATTTCAGCTTTATTGACTATGCCAAAGCCTTTGTGTGGATCACAATAAACTGTGGAAATTTTGAAAGAGATGGGAATACCAGACCACCTGACCTGCCTCTTGAGACCCCTGTATGCAGGTCAAGAAGCTGCAGTTAGAACTGGACATGGAACAACAGATTCTTTCCAAATAGGAAAAGGAGTATGTCAAGGCTGTATATTGTCACCCTGCTTATTTAACTTATATGCAGAGTACATCATGAGAAACACTGGGCTGGAAGAAACACAAGCTGGAATCAAGATTGCCGGGAGCAATATCAATAACCTCATGGCAGAAAGTGAAGAGGAACTCAAAAGCCTCTTGATGAAAGTGAAAGTGGAGAGTGAAAAAGTTGGCTTAAAGCTCAACATTCAGAAAACAAAGATCATGGCATCCAGTCCCATCACTTCATGGGAAATAGAAGGGGAAACAGTGGAAACAGTGACTGACTTTATTTTGGGGGGCTCCAAAATCACTGCAGATGGTGATTGCAGCCATGAAATTAAAAGACGCTTACTCCTTGGAAGGAAAGTTGTAACCAACCTAGACTGTATATTAAAAAGCACAGACATTACTTTGCCAACAAAGGTCCATCTAGTCAGGGCTATCGTTTTTCCAGTAGTCATGTATGGATGTGAGACTGGATTCTAAAGAAAACTGAGCGCTGAAGAATTGATGCTTTTGAACTGCAGTGTTGGAGAAGACTCTTGAGAGTCCCTTGGACTGCAAGGAGATCCACCAGTCCATCCTAAAGGAGATCAGTCCTGGGTGTTCATTGGAAGGACTGATGTTGAAGCTGAAACTCCAATACTTTGGCCACACGATGCAAAGAGCCAACTCATTTGAAAAAACCCTGATGCTGGGAAAGATTGAAGGAAGGAGGAGAAGGGGACAATGGAGGATGAGACGGTTGGATAGCATCACCAACTCAATGGACATGAGTTTGGGTGAACTCAGGGAGTTGGTGATGGACAGGGAGGCCTGGCATACTGTGGTCCATGGAGTCACAAGGAGTCAGACAAGCCTGAGCGACTGAACTGAACTGAACTAACAGTGATTAACACGTTTGTTTTCAGGTATGAGAACCATTTACCCTCTTAAAAGTTATTAAAGTTCCCAAAGATCTCTTGGTTATGTAGGTTAAATTTATTAGTATTTCTAATATTAGAAAGATAAAACTAAAGAAATTTAGAAATGACTATTAATTCATTTAATAATAATAACCTGTTATATAACATGTTACATATTTTATGGAAAAAACACTATATTTATAAAATAAAAAGGTGGGAATAATTGTGTTAGTTTACACTACAGAAATCTCTTTAATGTCTGGTTTGCATGTGTTTCTACATTCTTCTATCTACTTCTATACTCAATCTGTTGCAATATATTGCTTTGTTTCAAAAAGATGAAAAATAACCATGGATATGTGGTTGAAAAGGAAGGAGTTGAGTATTTCAATAGCCTTTTCACACAATGGTGGATATTCTTCTTTGATATTAAACCAAAACTAAATGAGTGGTAGTTTCTTTAAGATTAGTTGCAATGTGGAATGTACAACCACATAAATAAATTTTTCTTACTCTATGGTTCTAAAAAATCCATTAGTCTATCTTGAACTTTGAATGGATCTTTTACTGATACATAATTTCATACTATCATTGGTCATTTGGAAAACACTGGTTCATTGGGCAATGTAGACTGTCAAAAAGTTGACACATTTAATTTTATTATATAGTATTCAACAATTTACATTTGTCAATAATCTCATCAAAAGGTCATTAACTACTGGAAAAATGTCTGTTTACTTTGGCAGATAACCTTTTACAAAATTCTAGTTTCCACTTGAAAGCTTGAATTTATCATTTGGACAACAAAAGGTGTCAGCTGTTTTCCTCAAAGTGAAAAGCTAATCACACTCATTTGAGAAAGTGTCTGCCAAATATCTAACTATTTATAATTTGTTTGTTGAGTTGTTCTCACAAGTAAAAACAGTGTTCCATGAAAAAAGTGGATAGCTCGGCTTGCAACTCAAACAGTTCTCTAGACACCATCGTACTTCATTATATGAAAGTGAATGTCACTCAGTTATGTCTGACTGTTCATGACCCCATGGACTAAACAGTCCATGGAATTCTCCAGGCCAGAATACTGGAGTGGGTAGCCTTTCCCTTCTCCAGGGAATCTTCCCAACCCAGGTACTGAACCCAGGTTTCCCACGTTGCAGGCAGATTCTTTACCAGCTCAGCCACCAGGGAAGCCATTCATTATATAGCAAAAGTGTTTTATGTATACTTCTCATTCCATATCACCTTACTTTTTAAATGTGTACCCAAGGATTGAGGTTTTTTTAAATCAATATTTTTTTACTTCTTAATCAGAAATATTCATAAGTGAATCTGGCTTTTTTTTTTTCTGTGAGTGTATGACAGTGAACACAATGATTACTAGTTGATTTTGGTGCTAAAGCTCTAGCAGGAATCCACTATTTCTACTGCACCATAGATTTTTTTTTTTTTTTTTTTGACTGTTTTGACATTGCATTGAGAATCCTTAGTCTTCAAGGTTTGGTCTCCAATTTTACTATTGCAGCTCACTCATTTTTTTACTCAGCGATTACTTAACTCTCAAATATTCTTCTTTCCTCCCAATTTAAGGACAAAGTACTGCTGCTAAGTTGCTTCAGTCGTGTCCAAGTCTGTGCGACCCCATAGACGGCAGCCCACCAGGCTCCCCCGTCCTTGGGATTCTCCATGCAAGAACACTGGAGTGGGTTGCCATTTCCTTCTCCAATCCATGAAAGTGAAAAGTGAGAGTGAAGTCACTCAATCGTGTCTGACCCTCAGCGACCCCATGGACTGCAGCCTACTTGGCTCCTCCATCCATGGGATTTTCCAGGCAAGAGTACTAGAGTGGGGTGCCATTGCCTTCTCCGAAGGACAAAGTGAGTATTACACTATGTAGAGCAGATAAATCCATCCCATGGATCTTATTACAGTGAAAGGTATAGGTTGTGAAAATATTTTCATTTCTATTTTAAATTCTCAGATATCTAAATTTTTCATGAATTTTTATCAAATATGCCCTTAAAAAATAAAACATTGTATTAAGTTAGGAAGACGGTTTTAGGATACCAATAAAATAACTTTTATATTATGATAATTCTGCAGTTGATAACATGAAAAATTAATTTAACATCTAATGTTAATGTAGAGTCTTGGATCTGAATTTAAATATAATACTACTATTATAAATTTATTAATTCTCCCTGGTTTACTTATTAAGCTATAAACTACTTATCCACATCTCAGAAGTGAACATAAAAATATATATATGGTGTAGTTAGAATTTTTTAACTTTATGTTGCATTTTTCTATTAATATGGATATCCAGGAATAACTTAATTTGTTACATCAATTCATTTACATTTGAAGCACAATTTAGAAATTTAGAGTCTAATCTCAATGACAGAAAACTATTCATAACAGGACATTATTGGAACTTGTAGTACTCCATGAAGATAAAACCAAAAATTCTTTATTGTTGTAGTATCATATAATACATCTCACTCTAAAGTAAATATCATGAAAATAAAATGTGTATAAAAATAAACGAACAAGAACTTTTTTATTTACACTGGTCTTTTAGTATAATTTAGTTGTGGGAGAAAATGAGTTAAAGCCCAATAGGAGTGTGTGTGTGTGTGTGTGTGTGTATAAAAGTTATGTATCATTTCTACCACAAGAAAACTTGGCATTTTTGTGATAAAGCTCCTCGGTTTTACTTGTCAGTATTACATCTTAAGGAAAGAAATATTAAAATAAGGAGAATAATATTTAAAATCATAGAGCATGGATGAGCTCCAGGGAGTCCAAAAGTCCCTAAAATTGTGTGCAAAATGTGTTTTATATATGAACTTTTTGAAGAAGAGAGACTTCAAAGCTTTTATCATGAAGGTCAAGACACCAAAAAGTCAAGAACCACGGAATCTGTGTTTTGGGTCAGCATAGAGTACTTTTACACGATATTAACTGGGTAAATCATGTAGAGCCTTAAGTCTTTGTGATAGCTAAAGTGAGCTAAGTATTAAGGATATGAACCATATACTTATAATTCCACCTTAATAATTAATAGGGGAGCTTTGTTCATCAATTTTTCTATAATCTCCTTAAAATGGTTGTGTTTTATATTAAAATAATAATGATTATTAGGAAGTGTTTATACAAAAATATCTGTACCTAAAATTGGAACAAAATAATGGACATAAATTACTTATGAAAACATTTAAATGCTGCTGCTGCTGCTGCTAAGTCGCTTCAGTCGTGTCCGATTCTGTGTGACCCCATAGACGGCAGCCCACCAGGCTCCCCCGTCCCTGGGATTCTCCAGGCAAGAACACTGGAGTGGGTTGCCATTTCCTTCTCCAATGCGTGAAAGTGAAGTTGCTCAGTCGTGTCTGACTCTTTACGACCCCATGGACTGCAGCCTACCTGGCTCCTCCATCCGTGGGATTTTCCAGGCAAGAGTACTGGAGTGGGGTGCCATCGCCTTCTCCGATTTAAATGCTAGATAAATATAAGGAGAGTTTATTACCAGTTCTGTAGTATCAGGAGGTAGTTAAATAGGTTTATTATCATACCTAAATTTTTTATCACTCTCTAAAAAGTGTGGTTCATGTATTTATAAGAATATATCTTTGCAAGGTGATAATAGGTGATGTCCCAGGGTCATTTAGAGACTGACAGTATTCTGAGCTACATGTCTTATTTCACAAAGCTATGAATTTGTATTGTGATGATGGTTTATTTTTCTTCTTCAAATTCTGAATTCTGACAGGAAAAAAGAATTTCAAATCTCTTTATTTACCATGCCATCACAAACACACACATTCATACCTGCATGCCCACATACACATTCAAGTTATTTAATATTGCATCCCTTATCCTTGTTACAGTAAAATATTCTCCTCCTACAATTATTTTACTAATAAAGCTTTTCTGTTCTCAAACTCAAAAGATTTTTATATTTCCAAAATTTAAAAATATAGATATATCCATAAGATGGTGCTGTATCTTTAATTTGATGAGCTAGTTGAATGCTAAAATATGTCTATTACATATGCAGTTAAAAGACTAGGTTATAGAGTTTGATCTTTAAAGAGTCTTATGCTGTAAAAATGTCAGTATAAGTATAATTAGAATCTTTACATAATTATTTTTCATATATCACAGAATGTTAAAGCCTCTTTGCCCAGATTTAGTTGCCAACCATAGGGGAAAAAAAAATAACTGAAATTCTCATTTCAACTAACATTTTCTGAACAGCCACTTCACACATACTACATATGACAAATGAAACGGTTGAATTATATACAGTATCAATTTCTACCAAGGTCAATAAGAGTCTTTAAAAGTCCTTTGAAACATCCAATTTGATGGAAATTAAAAATGACATTGCATGCAAGAACTTCCTTTCAAATGTTGAGAAACTGTAGGGGAATTAACTCAATCATTTTCTCTACCTAGTACGATTATATACCTAGTGAGGGAAAAGTAATTTAAGATATGCTAATTATAGAATGTATTTCTGATTCAGGCTGATGCAGTCAGGAGAGGTAATATTTCATATCCCATTTAATTATCACTTATAAACAGATTTAATAAACAGAGTGTTTAAAATTGGTTATAGGATATTTTATTTTTAAGATGAACAATCTTATGCCAAAGGAATAGAAACCATTGCAGTGGAGGTGACAAAGTAACAAGGGCAAATGTGGAGTCAGGAAGGTTGATACGGGTGAATCCAAGACAAGAACCAAGTCTTCATTACATAAGCACATGAAAATCTCTAATAAAATATTTACTGCTATGATTTGGGGGCATATTTAATTTTATAGATGTGCTTTTCTAGCAACTGCTTAAAATGTTCTCTTCCTTTGAACAGTGTCATCTTCTGTATTACACCATTATTACATCTCTTAATTCAAGCTGATGCAGTAGTTTTGCAGAAAACGCAAATTAGTCATTATGAAGTACTGATAAACAGAGAATCCCCTATAGCATTATATTACAAGATAGCAAAATCTATTGACCAGTTATTATTAAGAATTATACATTTAGGTTAAAATTTTCTGTCAACGAAATATCAAAATATGCTATTGTCTTAAAGAGCTATAAAATAATTCCAAGAAATTATGAATTTCTTAGAAATATGTAATACCAGACTCGTAGGGGCATTTTTACCTTTTCAAAAACTTCCCAGAATTTCACTTTCTTAATTTTTCTTGATATATAGATTTTCTTATATTAAAACATAGAATCCAAATAATATTGGCATTTATGTAAATAAAGTAATACAATAAAACTTACATTCGTATGATCTAAAATTTTAAAAATTAAGAAACTAAGATCAAGTAATGTTGTTGACAGTCATTTTCATTAAGATAATCTATCAGCCCCATCAATGAAATATTTTTCCTCTCAGTTGATATAGTGTTGATTATACAATGATACATAATAAACATTTATGTTGATGGCATCTTCCCAGAATGCTTTCTTTGAAATAGTATTCAGTGGGGAGAAATAGTATTATGATGTAAAAGCTAGTGAGCATTAAAAAGATAGAGAAAATAAATGTTACTTATAAGTTTTGTTTGCATGTTCATTTTGAAAATAGGACCAACTGCATCTGTTGGTAAAGTAATACCTGGTCAAGGGCTTCAAAAGAAATCAAAGAGAGGATAAAAGTCTCTATAGGGAGAGACTAAAGGTACCACACGGCAAGGGCTATGTGCAGGAAGTCTTTTGCTGTTAAAAGACCATAAAAGGGACCTTCCTTGGTTGTCCAGGGGCTAAGACTGTGGGCTCCTAATGCAGGGGGCCCAGGTTCGATCCCTGGTCAGGGAACTAGATCCCACAGGCCCCAACTAAAGATTCCACATGCCATGATGAAGATCGAAGATCCTGTGGGCTGCAGTTGAGACCTGGCACCTTCCAATAAATAAATATTTTTTAAAAAATAAAAGACCATGAAGAATGCTAAGAAGGCAACAATGGACAGAGTTCTATTATGACAATCCCCACAGCTTAATTAATGGATATTTGTTAAGAATTCACTCTGAGAAAGGCACTGTGAAAGTAGAATAATGAGCAAAAAATACACAATTTCTCTCTCTTGGAACCTTAAGTATAGGGTGAAGATAGACATTAAAAACCCATACACATAAATATATAATTACATACTGAAATAATAGCATTAAAGTAGACGCACTGGGTACAATGAGACCATATGACCAAAAGGTATGACTTAGAAGGCAGAGGGATGGGGGAAGCAGCTGGTGCTTGAGCAGAGATCTTCAGGGTAAGTGTGAGTTAGAAAGTCTTTATTACGTGTCTGGGATTTGCTTCAAAATTATCTGAGGTGGAAAGTTGCTTAGTCATCCCGCCTCTTTGCAACCCCATGGACTATACCATCCACAGAATTCTCCAGGCCAGGATACTAGAGTGGGTAACCTTCCCCTTCTCCAAGGGATCTTCCCAACCCAGGGATCCAACCAAGGTCTCCCACGTTGCAGGCAGATTCTTTACCAGCTGAATCACCAGGAAAGCCCAAGAATACTGGAGTGGGTAGCCTATTCCTTCTCCAGAGGATTTTCCTGACCCAGAAGGTAGGGGGAGTGATACCATAGATGAAATAAGATGAGACATGTATTATTAATATGAATGTTAGACCATTTCAATAAGAAGCACTTTATGTGTTTATATGTAATAAATATATATATATATTTATATAGTTATTATATAGTATTTCAGGCAGAAGGTGGAACATATTTGAAAACCTTGAGGCAAGAAGGAGTTTGGTTTGTTCTAAATGCCAGAAAGAAGGCCAGGGTGGCTGCAGTTCATAGAAGTGAAGCCAGATAAAATAGAGTGCTGTAGACCATCCTAAAGGTGTTGACCTTTATCCGAAGAGCAATGAAAGGTGTTAGGCACCAGGGTTATATTCACATGTTTTATTTTTTACAATAAAAATCACCCAGGTTGTACTACAGAGATTAGAGTATGGCAAGAGTAGGCGAGGGTAATGGAAATGAAGAAAAGGAAGTGACTGGAAAGAAATAGAGGAAGTACAACTGAAATAGCTTGAACATCTTGAAGATATTAGGCAAAGATGAGAGAAAAGTGTTAAGAAATTCTCCCAAATTTTGTAGTTTGTGCAGCACTCAGCTTAAGAAATTCTTTTAATTGAAAATTTTTTGTTTTTATCAGATTTCAAAACTAACATTTTCAACTTGCTATTGTTTTCATACCGCAGAATCCTGAGCCGTTCTATCCCTTTTGTCTCTTTTATAAGATTGAAGTCACTGCAAGGGGCTTGCCTGGTAGCTTAGTTGGTAAAGAATCCGCCTGCAATGCAGGAGACCCTGGTTCAATTCCTGAGTTAGGAAGACCCCTGGAGGAGGGCCTGGCAACCCACTCCAGTATTCTTGTCTGGAGAATCCGCATGGACAGAGGAGCCTGGCGGGCTACAGTCCATGGGGTCGCAAACAGATGGACACAACTTAGTGACTAAGCACAATCAATATTGATATGAGCTTCCCTCTTAGCTTGGTTGGTAAAGAATCTGTCTGCAATGGGCTTCCCTCATGCCTCAGTTGGTAAGGAATCTGGCTGCAGTGCATGAGACCCAGGTTCAATTCCTGGGTCGGGAACATCCCCTGGAGAAGGAAATGGCAATCCACTCCAGTATTCTTGCCTGGAGAATCCCATGGACGGAGGAACCTGGCAGGCTACAGTCCATGGGGCTGCAACAGTGGGACATGACTTGGCGTCTAAACCACTACCTCAATCTCTACAAGAGTGCTAAATTCTTTCTATTTAGTTTCTATTTCATCTAGAGTGTGGAGACTAAAATTAGGTAAACTTTTGTGAGTAGAATAAAACCAACTTTTTTGCTGGGGGAGAGGGGAGTATAATTGCTTTACAATGCTTTGTTAGTTTCTACTATATAACAAAGTGAATCCGTCATATGTATACATATTTCCTGTCCCTCTTAAACTGCCCTGCATGGCTCCATCCCACACCTCTAGGTCCCCTCAGAGCACTGAGCTAAGCTCCCTGTGCTATACAGCCACTTCCCATTAGCTATCTATTTTACGCATGGTAGTGTATATATGTCAATCCTAATCTCCCAGTTCGTCCCACCATCCTCTTCCTGCCCTGTGATCATATGTCCATTCTCTATGTCTGTGTCTCTATTCCAGGGAAGGAATAAAACCAACTTTAATACTTTGGATCCTGTCAAGGAATCCAGGATATCAGTTATATTTGTATTTCTGATGTTTATTTCCCTCCTGTCATCTTCCATCATTTCAAAGAATTATAAATATATGGCCTTCGCACAGATACAATAAATTTTGGATGAATAAAACAAAGAAATCATTATGATGAAAATTTACAGCCAAAATGAGAAGATTGATCTTTTTCTTCCTTTCTTTCAATACTCATAATAATGACACCAATAGATTTAATCACATTCCTAATTCATATGGACAGGAGGGCAGAAATGGTTCAGGATTGGCTATTAAAAGATTTTAGCTTAGACAGAAAGTTTCATCCAAAATCCTCACTGGAGAATATCTGTCACAGGATGAAACACTCACTACAGTGAAGGATACTTAGGTGAAATTTATTGCTTCCAGACTGTTAGTTTCATGTTGGTGATGCAATACTGTTCAAATGTTCCTGTTTAATATTTTAACAGGAAAGTTTGGAGCTGATGTAACTCTTTATCTACATCACCAAAAATTTTTTCAGGAAATCATGGGAGAAGTTTTGGGACAAAAAGGCAGCCTATGTTACAATAGAAAGTAGAAAAACCTAAATGGCACCTCTAAACCTTGAATTTCTCTGTGATTTGGTATGAGGAACAAACTTCCTCCTAACCTGAACCCAAACTAACCATTATCTTGGCCTGAATCCTAAGTGAATAAAATGTGAAATGTATTAAAAAGGAGACATCTCATTTGGCTATATCTTGCTTTATGGTAATCAGAGAAGGAAAAAGGATAAATGAACATTTTCTTCCTATCATAGTGACCTAGCTTTGGAATTCACTAGCTCCTTTGGTTGTTTTCTGAATTATCTGTATTTTAAAATAAAACTCAATTTTTAAACTGCAGAAAATATATTAAATTCAAATATTTTCCCTTTAATAAAACACTCTTTGGAGCAAAAGGCATCCTGTTAGAAGACTGCAGCAACATTCTCATTAGTGTTAGGATTTATACAATGTCAGTCTGGGTACCATTAGTTGGGTAGTAGAGGTCAGAAATGACATCTTCTGTATGTTCCATATGGGTCAATTGCTATAAGAGCAAGGGACTTCCTTGACATTTTTTTCCTGCTCTTGTCAAGAATAGAAATTAATTACTCCCCTTATAATAAACATGCTTTATGTCTTTGTTAGTTATGAACTGAGAATGCTGTTTGCAAAGAATTTACTTCAATTTATTTTAACAAATGTACTTACACTTATGACAACAGGCATTGAGATTCTGCAGGAAACAAAATAGACTTAAAGGCAATACTACAGTTTCCATAACACTTTTAACATGTTCAAAGAGCTTTGACAGCGATCACTTTATTTTTCACAATAGTCTTTCAAGGAAAATACAGAGAGATTAAACGATTTGCCAAGATATAGTTATTTAATTGATGAAATTTTCTCTTAATTCCTGATTTATTTTACTTTCTCCTGAGTTATGGACCTTTGCTTTGTCCTCCAACTAATTATCTTTACCTGAACATTTGAAAAGAATTCATTATTTCTTGTACAGGTAGAAGTATGATAGAGATTCTGTACCCATATTGTCAGTGTTCAAATTCTTTCTGCCACTCACTTAGGTGGCTGAATAACAAACCACCAAAACCCCCTGGAGAAAACAACAGTCAGCCATTCTCCCTCACCTTTCTTGTGTTGTTGGAAGAGGGTGTTTGCTATGACCAGTTTGTTCTGTTGGCAAACACCCTCTTCAACAACTCGTGAGAAGATGCTACACATGGACATCACCAGATGGTCAATACCAAAATCAGATTGATTATATTCTTTGCAGCCAAAGATGGAGAAGCTCCATACAGTCAGCAAAAACAAGACCAGGAGCTGACTGTGACTCAGATCATGAACTCCTTATTGCCAAATTCAGACTTAAATTGAAGAAAGTAGGGAAAACCACTAGACCATTCAGGTATGACCTAAATCAAATCCCTTACGATTATACAGTAGAAGTGACAAATAGATTCAAGGGATCAGATCTGATAGACAGAGCACCTGAGGAACTATGGATGGAGGATTGTGACATTGTACAGGAGACAGGGATGAAGACCATCTCCAAGAAAAAGAAATGAAAAACAGGAAAATGGCTGTCTGAGGGGGCCTTAAAATAGCTGTGAAAAGAGAAGCAAAAAGCAAAGGAGAAAAGGAAAAATATACCCATTTGAATGCAGAGTTCCAAAGAATAGCAAGGAGAGATAAGAAAGCCTTCCTCACTGATCAGTCCAAAGAAATAGAGGAAAACAATAGAATGGGAAAGACTAGAGATCTCTTCAAGAAAATGAGAGATACCAAGGGAACATTTCATGCAAAGATGGGCTCAATTAAGGACAGAAATGGTGTGGACCTAACAGAAGCAGAAGATATAAAGAACAGGTGGCAAGAATACACAGAAGAACTGTACAAAAAAGATCTTCATGACCCAGATAATCACAATAATGTGATCACTCAGCTAGAACCAGACATCCTGGAATGTGAAGTCAAGTAGGCCTTAGGAAGCATCACTCGAACTAAGCTCGTGGAGGTGATGGAATTCCAGTTGAGCTATTTCAAATCCTAAAAAGATGATGCTGTGAATGTGCTGTACTCAATATGCCGGCAAGTTTGGAAAACTCAGCAGTGGCCACAGGACTGGAAAAGGTCAGTTTTCTTTCCAATCCCAAAGAAAGACAATGCCAAAGAATGCTCAAACTACAAGACAATTGCACTCATCTCACAGGCTAGCAAAGTAATGCTCAAAATTCTGCAAGACAGGCTTCAACAGTATGTAAACTGTGAACTTTCAGATGTTCAAGATGGTTTTAGAAAAGGCAGGGGAACCAGAGATCAAATTGCCAACATCTGCTGGATCATCAAAAAAGCAAGAGAGTTCCAGAAAAACATCTATTTCTGCTTTATTGACTATGCCAGAGCCTTGGATTGTGTGGATCACAATAAACTGTGGAGAATTCTGAAAGAGATGGGAATACTAGACCACCTGACCTGCCTTTTGAGAAACCTGTATGCCAGTCAGAAAGCAACAATTAGAACTGGACATGGAACAACAGACCGGTTTCAAATCAGGAAAGAAGTATGTGTAGGCTGTACATTGTCACCCTGCTTATTTAACTTACATGCAGAGTATATCATGAGAAATGCTGGGCTGGAAGAAGCACAAGCTGGAATCAAGATTGCCAGAAGAAATATCAATAACCTCAGATATGCAGATGACACCACCCTTATGGCAGAAAGTGAAGAGGAACTAAAGAGCCTCTTGATTAAAATGAAAGGGAGAGTGAACAAGTTGGCTTAAAGCTCAACATTCAGAAAACTAAGATCGTGGCATCTGGTCCCATCACTTCATGGCAAATAGATGGGGAAATAGTAACAGACTTTATTTTTTTGGGCTCCAAAATCCCTGCAGATGGTGATTGCAACCATGAAATTAAAAGACTCTTGCTCCTTGGAAGAAGAGTTATGACTAACCTAGACAGCATTTTAAAAAGCAGAGACATGATTTCACCAACAAAGGTCTGCCTAGTCAAGGCTATGGTTTTTCCAGTAGTCATATATGGATGTGAAAGTTGGACTGTAAAGAAAGCTGAACGCCAAAGAATCGATGCTTCAAACTGTGGTGTTGGAGAAGACTCTTGCGAGTCCCTTGGACTGCAAGGAGATGCAACCAGTCCATCCTTAAGGAAATCAGTCTGAATATTCATTGGAAGGACTGATGCTGAAGCTGGAACTCTAATACTTTGGCCACCTGATGCAGAGAACTGACTCATTTGAAAGGACCCTGATGCTGGGAAAGATTGAAGGCGGGAGGAGAAGGGGACGACAGAGCATGAGATGGTTGGATGGCATCACTGACTCAATGGACATGAGTTTGGGTATACTCTGGGAGTTGGTGATGGACTGGGAGGCCTGTTGTGCTGCATTCCATGGGGTCGCTTTGAGTCAGACACGACTGAACAACTGTACTGAACTGATTCTCACCTCTCTGTGGGTTACCTGATCCAGGCTGGGCTGTGCTCCAAATTACAGGTCAGTTCCAGGTCCATTCCACTTGTCTTTCATCCTCTTTGGACCAGGAGGCTATCCTAGGGCGTGTTCGCCTCATACCTAAAGCAGGGACATAAGAGGTAAAGCCCTCCACGCATGCATATTTCAACCTGTTCTTGTGTTATGTCTGCTAGCATCCCATTGGCCAAAGCAAATCACACAGCCAAGCCCAAAGTCTAAGCAAAGGGACCAGGAAGTACACTCCACAGCCAATCACATGACCAACCCAAAGATCAGTGGATGGAACAGTGATGGTAAGGGAGGGTGAATATTTTTGAACCATAATTTAATCTACCATGGTGGCCTTAACATTTGTTGCCTTAATTTCTCTCTTTGTAAAGCTTCCCTAAGGATGCTGTGAGAATTCAATAAAGCAGTGAGGATGCTTAGCTCAGGGTGAGTATTAGGCAAACAGTAGACACTGCCTGTTTCAATATGTCTCTTCTTATTTAATGGAATCCTACCTCCAGGCCTTTCATAGCCATCCCATTTCCTCTAATATTCATTCTTTTTCTTTTGTGCAGTCCAAGACAGTTTGCACTTGGGTGTGGCTAGCTCTAGTAACCAAATCAATAAATGACTTCTCTATAGGGAAGATCTCTCAGGCAAGCTGTACAGGTTTCCCTTCTTTATTTAAGGCACACCTCACCATTGAGCTTTCTGATCCAGATGAGCCTCCTAACATCCAAAATCCAGATTAATGAGGTAAATATCCTTTTTTATACTCTAAATTTTCTGTGATGAATGTTTCTTTTTCAAAACAAGGCAAAAAGTACTATAATAAAGATAAACTAATTCAAGCAATACCATCTCTATGAAGTTTTCTCTAACTTCTCTTTTCTCTGTGATTGTCAATATATATTTTCTTAACCCTTATTATAGCAGTGACTAGATTGTATGTGACGTTTTTACTCCTAGTTCTTAAAATGAAATCTCCTAGGAAATGGTTTCTTATTCTTGTCTCTTTCCTAACACAGTACATGATACAAAGAAATGATCCATAATTTTCATTTAATAAAATTAGGGAGAAGCCAGCAATGGAACAGAACAAAAGATCACTGATTTCACTTCTGACTCAACTTCAAAAGTGATGTTTAGTAAAAGTCTGCTGTATGTAAACTACACCTCAATAAAACTTAGTTTTGAAAAAAGATTCCCCAAAGACAAAGGATAAATGCCATATGGAGTATTAACCGTTTCCTGGCAGATGATGATATTTATTATAAAATAGGTACAAAATAATATTGCTGAACATTTGAAAATTGAGCTTTGGTTAGTACTAGAAAATCAGCATTGTGAAAAATATAAACGGTAGCACAAAAATAATCTTTTCAATAATTGGTGCTAGATTAACTCAATACCCATACAAAAAATAAGTATCAACCATCATCTCCTATCATACACAAATATTAAGTCAAATTGATGGTACACCTAATAGAGAAGCTAAATCTATAAAAATTTCTAGACAAGCAAAATCTTCCTGACATTAAACTATGTAAACATTTCTCTGATTAGAGGCAAAAAAGTAAATCATAAAAGAAAAAATGATAAATAGGTTTCCACCAAAATTAAAAACATTTTCCCATACAAAGACACTATTCATATTGGAAAAAAATTTAGCAATAACACACATATCTGGCAAAGGACTTGGACCCAACATATATAATGGACTTATACAACTCATTAATAAATGAAATAATACAACATAAAAATAGGCAAGAGATTTGAATAGATATTCCATAGAAGAGGATATATGAATAGCAAGTGAACACATGAAAAGATACTCAACATCATTAACCATTAAGAAAATTTAGATTAAAACCACAATAAGACAACACTATATACCCACATCCTGGAATGTGAAGTCAAGTGGGCCTTAGGAAGCATCACTACGAACAAAGCTAGTAGAGGGGATGGAATTCCAGTTGAGCTATTTCAAATCCTAAAAGATGATGCTGTGAAAGTGCTGCACTCAATGTGCTAGCAAATTTGGAAAACTCAGCAGGGGCCACTGGACTGGAAAAGGTCAGTTTTCATTAGAATCCCAGAGAAAATCAAACTACCGCACAATTGCACTCATCTCACACGCTAGTAAAGTAATGCTCAAAATTCTCCAAGCCAGGCTTCAACAATATGTGAACCGTGAACTTCCTGATGTTCAAGCTGGTTTTAGAAAAGGCAGAGGAACCAGAGATCAAATTGCCAACATCTGCTGGATCATAGAAAAAGCAAGAGAGTTCCAGAAAAACATCTATTTCTGCTTTATTGACTATGCTAAAGCCTTTGACTGTGTGGATCACAATAAACTGTGGAAAATTCTGAAAGAGATGGGAATACTAGACCACCTGACCTGCCTCTTGAGAAACCTGTATGCAGGTCAGGAAGCAACAATTAGAACTGGACATGGAACAACAGACTGGTTCCAGATAGGAAAAGGAGTACGTCAAGGCTGTATATGTTACCCTGCTTATTTAACTTATATGCAGAGTACATCATGAGAAATGCTGGGCTGGAAGAAGCACAAGCTGGAATCAAGATTGCCGGGAGAAATATCAATAATCTCAGATATGCAGATGATACCACCCTTATGGCAGAAAGTGAAGAAGAACTAAAGAGCCTCTTGATGAAAGTGAAAGTGGAGAATGAGAAAGTTGGCTTAAAGCTCAACATTCAGAAAATGAAGATCATGGCATCTGGTCCCATCACTTCATGGGAAATAGATGGGGAAACAGTGGAAACAGTGGCTGCCTTTATTTTTTTGGGCTCCAAAATCTCTGCAGATGGTGATTGCAGCCATGAAATTAAAAGACTTACTCCTTGGAAGGAAAGTTATGACCAACCTAGATAGCATATTCAAAAACAGAGATATTACTTTGCCAACAAAGGTCCGTCTAGTCAAGGCTATGGTTTTTCCAGTGGTCATGTATGGATGTGAGAGTTGGACTATAAAGAAAGCTGAGTGCCGAAGAATCGATGCTTTTGAACTGTGGTGTTGTAGAAGACTCTTGAGAGTCCCTTGGACTGCAAGGAGATGCAACCAGTCCATCCTAAAGGAGATCAGTCCTGGGTGTTCATTGGAAGGACTGATGTTGATGCTGAAACTCCAATACTTTGGCCACCTGATGTGGAATGCTGACTCCTTTGAAAAGACCGTGATGCTGGGAAAGATTGCGAGCAGGAGGAGAAGGGGACAACAGAGGATGAGATGGTTGGATGGCATCACTGACTCTGTGGACATGAGTTTGGGTAAACTCCGGGAGTTGGTGATGGACAAGGAAGCCTGGTGTGCTGTGGTTCATGGGGTTGCAAACAGCTGGACACGACTGAGTGACTGAACTGAACTAAACTGATATACCCGTTTGAATTAAAGTTAAAAAGACTAACAACAGCAATGCTTGGAGAGAATGTGGAACTCATGAAACTTATATTTCACTGATGGGAATGTGAAATGGTGCAACCACTTTGAAAAATTATTTGACAGTTTCTAATACAGTTAGACATATAAGGTTAACGTGCCTGCATGCTAAATCACTTAAGTCATATCCAACTCCTTGCAACCCCATGGACTGTAGCCAGCCAAACACCTCTCTCCATGGAAATCTCTGGGCAAGAATACTGGAGTGGGTTGCCATTCCCTTCTCCAGAGGATCTTCCTGACGTAGGGATTGAACCCAAGTGTCTGAAACGTCTCTTGCATTGGTAGGACGTTTTTTTACCACTATGGCCCATGGAAAACCCATAAGGTTACTGTATGACCATTCGTAAGTTACCCTAAAAGAATGAGAACTTGTGTCCACACAAAGACTAGTATATGAATGGTCAGATCAGCATTATTCATGATAGTTAAAACCTGGAAGCTATCCAATTGTTTATTGGGTAGTGAATGGATTTTTTTTTTAAGTGGTGAATTGATATAATTGAATATTCCTCAGTAATAAAAAGGAATAAACTCCTGATACATGCAACATGAATCAATCTCAAAAATATTATTATGGGTGAAAGAAGCCAGACACAAAAAGTACATATGTATCTATTAAAATTAAAATTTTAGAAATTGCAAACTAATCTATCAGTACAGAAGGCAAATCAATGGTTGCCTGGAGCCAGGAGCAGAGAGAAAAATAAATTGCATGGGGCCATGGGGAATATTTGGGGGGTTATTAAAGCATTCCATATCTTGATGTGTAGCAGTAGTTTATCAGATACATATATATGTCAAAGCTCAAGAATTTTATCATTAATATGCAGTTCATCATTTATAAATTATAGCTCTATAAAGTTGATTTTAAAGATAAAAGGCTTCCAAAAGGCATGGGATGGAATGACCTATAGAGAATTAACATTTTATTGGCAGATAATTTATTAAAAAATAGAAAAAAAAAGTAATACTGCTGAATATCTGAAAAAAATTCTTTAGTGCTTAAAAAAATCAACATTTCACAGATCTTGGAGGGTCACATAATCAAATTATTTTATACATTATTTTTATCCTGCTTTCTGAGTCTATGAATTCTTCCTCCTGCCTCATCTCTACTCTACTCCCCCTACTTCCTTAGCTGAACAGATGGATATTGTTTCCCTTCTTCTATCCTCTCTCCTTATTTCTCTCTTCTTCCTATGTTGAAAAAAGATCTTTTATTTTAGGCAACGCTGATTACACAAAAGGATTAATTTGAGGGAGGAGGGAGAATATTTTCAGGTGTAAAAATACAATATAATATTAACAGTAGTGCTTGTAATCCCATTAAATTGGAAGTACTGGCTAAAACAAACAAACAAACAAGGATTAAATATTTCACATGCAGTCGTGAGAGTTCAGGGAAAGTACTCCCAAGTCATGGCACAGTATAAGTGCTTACAAAAGCTCATGAAATTCAGACCTAATTGAGTTGATCTCTGAGGAGACTGTTGCTGCTTTTTAGTTGCTATCCTCTCACAATTGGCACACTTGAATCTGCAAATTGATCTTACACTTTGTTTTTTCTTTCCTAAATATGACATTTACAAAGAACAGAGTAGGGTTTATGAGTCTGTTTCCAAAATAAACTCAATTTTTCTGTAGTCCAAGAAAAAAATCACAGCTAAACTTTGTTACAGGACAATTTCTATAAGTTCCAACTAATTTAATTTTTTCAATTTGATTTCGGAGGGCTAATACTAAAGAGCTATAATGTAGTCAAGTGAGATTCTTTGGAATTCTGAAGGAATCTGTATATTTGGGGATTTTTTTTTCACTAGAAGCATTGGCATTTATATAATTAAATTTTCCTATGGCAAATATATACCTACACATATTTCCACCACATTCACGAACTTTCAAGAGCTGAAACTAGGAAGAAAAATTAAAGAGTTAGTGGGACAATACCAAATAACCAGCATTTTTAGTTAATGGTCAGTTTTCCAAATCTTTCATAATCCTGACCTATCCACAATGATATCTTGCTTGAAAATATGGGAAAATTTGCAGCATTTTGAATGTACCACAAAATATTATTAACATTTTTCCCTGACACTGCCAACTCTTTATTTGAATTTTAGAGTTTGTATAATAATATAGACACTTGCTAATAACCTGAAGATAGTCATCAGTGAATTCAAATGATGAGTTGAAGACTAACTAGAAATATAAAACTTGCTTTCCTGCAAACAGACAGCCTATGAACAATAGAGTACAATCCTGGCATGAGTGCATCTTGTTGATACTGTTAATTTTCAGCCGTAAAATGATCTGGAATTTTTCCAAAGTTAAGTCCATAGCTCTCCCTTTAGTAACAAAATTCCATTATTATTTGAAATATGATATCTAATCATACTGGAAGTAAAAAATTTAAGGGGCTAATAATATCAATAGTAATAATAACAACTTAAGTTACACCCCCTGGAGAAGGAAATGGCAACCCACTCCAGTATTCTTGCCTGGAAAACCCCATGGATGGAGAAGCCTGGTGGGCTACAGTCCATGGAGTCACAAAGAGTCAGACACGACTGAGTGACTTCCCTTTCCCTAAAGTTACACCCAGAAGCATTGCCATCTACATAAAGGTGAATATGTGCATTATAACCCAGCATTTTACTAAGACCTTAATATGAATTTTCTTACTGAGTTTGTACAAACTCCCACGAAGTAGTTTCTATTATTATGTCAAATTTGCAGCTAAAGAAATTGAGACTTGGAGATGTTAGGTAACTTCTTCAAGGTAGTGCTAATTGTAAAGAATCTGCCTACCAATGTAGGAGACAAAAGAGAAGCAGGTTTAATCCTTAAGTCAAGAAGATCCTCTGGAAGAGAAAAAAGGAGGAGGAATAAGTATTTTTGCCTGAAAAACTCCATGGACAAGAAAAGCCTGGCAGGCAACAATTCATGGCCTCTCTCAGGCTACACAAAGAGTCTGACATGACTGAACAACTGAACACACACACACACACATCTAAAAAAGACCCAGGGTTGAGGAACAAATGCCTTCATTCTCACTCTCTCAAGGCTGTTCAGTTAGTACACAGCTGAGCTGAAATTTGAATATAGATAGTCTACCTGCAGAATACAGTCTCTTAATACCGCACAATTGCACTCATCTCACATGCTAGTAAAGTAATGCTTAAAATTCTCCAAGCCAGGCTTCAGCAATACGTGAACCGTGAACTTCCAGATGTTCAAGCTGGTTTTAGAAAAGGCAGAGGAACCAGAGATCAAATTGCCAACATCTGCTGGTTCATCAAAAAAGCAAGAGAGTTCCAGAAAAACATTTATTTCTGCTTTATTGACTATGTCAAAGCCTTTGACTGTATGGATCACAATAAACTGTGGAAAATTCTGAAAGAGATGGGAATACCAGACCACCTGACCTGCCTCTAGAGAAACCTGTATGCAGGTCAGGAAGCAACAGTTAGAACTGGACATGGAAAAATAGACTGGTTCCAAATAGGAAAAGGAGTATGTCAAGGCTGTATATTGTCACCCTTGCTTATTTAACTTATATGCAGAGTACATCATGAGAAACACTGGGCTGGAGGAAGCACAAACTGGAATCAAGACTGCTGGGAGAAATATCAATAACCTCAGATATGCAGATGACACCACCCTTATGGCAGAAAGTGAAGAGGAACTAAAGAGCCTCTTGATGAAAGTGAAAGAGAAGAGTGAGAAAGTTGGCTTAAAGCTAACGAAGATATGGCATCTGGTCCCATCACTTCATGGGAAATAGATGGGGAACAGTGGAAACAGTGTCAGACTTTATTTTCTTGGGCTCCAAAATCACCACAGATGGTGACTGCAGCCGTGAAATTAAAGGACGCTTACTCCTTGGAAGGAAAGTTATGACCAACCTAGATAGCATATTCAAAAGCAGAGACATTAGTTTGCCAACAGAGGTCCGTCTAGTCAAGGCTATGATTTTTCCAGTGGTCATGTATGGATGTGAGAGTTGGACTATGAAGAAAGCTGGGCACCAAAGAATTGATGCTTTTGAACTGTGGTGTTGGAGAAGACTCCTGAGAGTCCCTTGGACTGCAAGGAGATGCAACCAATCCATCCTAAAGGAGATCAGTCCTGGGTGTTCATTGGAAGGACTGATGTTGATGCTGAAACTCCAGTACTTTGGCCACCTGATGTGAAGAGCTGACTCATTTGAAAAGACCATGATGCTGATAAAGATTGAGGGCAGGAGGAGAAGGGGACAACAGAGGATGAGATGGTTGGATGGCATCACCGACTCAATGGACATGAGTTTGGGTGAACTCTGGGAGTTGGTGATGGACATGGAGGCCTGGTGTGCTGTGGTTCATGGGGTCACAAAGAGTCAGACACAACTGAATGACTGAACCGAACTGAATTGAATACCATGACTTGCAACTATTTGAAGTATATAGAGGAGTGAAAGGTAACTATTCCTAATCTTTAAGTAGAATGGCATAAACTAGGCACCTTCCTTAGAAGATGTTAATAACCAGGGGTACAAGAAACATACTAATTGCATGTGTGTCAGGTTTTATAGCAGGCTCTAAAGTCCAAAATTCTATAATATTGGGAGTCTATTATTGAAGACTACACAGACTAGCAAAGGAGGCAGCTATATAAAAAGTTAAAAATTTTGTAAATACAATGTTAAAACAGAGGTAAAGAGAACAAAAGAATTAAGGCAAGTACTTACCTTCCCTCTTGGCTGTGTATTAACATATTTTTTTACAACGTCACGGTATTTGCTACATTATTATTTTTAATAACATTTAATAAGCAACTACTTCCTTCTCTATAATAGTCTCAAGTATTTTAATGTACCATTATTTTTCTCATTCATTGCAATTTTGTTTTCATTTTCTTTCTTAGGTTAATTTTTATTTATTTTTTTTGTTATTAATTATTTCATAGTTTTTTTTTTTTAAACCTCAAACACTGTATTAGTTTTGCCAAACATCAAAATGAATCCGCCACAGGTATACATGTGCTCCCCATCCTGAACCCTCCTCCCTCCTTCCTCCCCACACCATCCCTCTGGGTCGTCCCAGTGCACCAGCCCCAAGCATCCAGTATCGTGCATCGAACCTGGACTGGCAACTCGTTTCATACATGATATTACACATGTTTCAATTCCATTCTCCCAAATCTTCCCACCCTCTCCCTCTCCCACAGACTCCATAAGACTGTTCTATACATCAGTGTCTCTTTTGCTGTCTCGTACACAGGGTTATTGTTACCATCTTTCTAAATTCCATATATATGTGTTAGTATACTGTATTGGTGTTTTTCTTTCTGGCTTACTTCACTCTGTATAATAGGCTCCAGTTTCATCCACCTCATTAGAACTGATTCAAATGTGTTCTTTTAATGGCTGAGTAATACTCCATTGTGTATATGTACCACAGCTTTCTTATCCATTCATCTGCTGATGGACATCTAGGTTGCTTCCATGTCCTGGCTATTATAAACAGTGCTGCGATGAACATTGGGGTACACGTGTCTCTTTCCCTTCTGGTTTCCTCAGTGTGTATGCCCAGCAGTGAGATTGCTGGATCATAAGGCAGTTCTATTTTCAGTTTTTTAAGGAATCTCCACACTGTTCTCCATAGTGGCTGTACTAGTTTGCATTCCCACCAACAGTGTAAGAGGGTTCCTTTTTCTCCACACCCTCTCCAGCATTTATTACTTGTAGACTTTTGGATCGCAGCCATTCTGACTGGTGTGAAATGGTACCTCATAGTGGTTTTGATTTGCATTTCTCTGATAATGAGTGATGTTGAGCATCTTTTCATGTGTTTGTTAGCCACCTGTATGTCTTCTTTGGAGAAATGTCTATTTAGTTCTTTGGCCCATTTTTTGAGTGGGTCATTTATTTTTCTGGAGTTGAGCTGTAGGAGTTGCTTGTATATTTTTGAGATTAGTTGTTTGTCAGTTGCTTCATTTGCTATTATTTTCTCCCATTCTGAAGGCTGTCTTTTCACCTTGCTAATAGTTTCCTTTGATGTGCAGAAGCTTTTAAGGTTAATTAGGTCCCATTTGTTTATTTTTGCTTTTATTTCCAATATTCTGGGAGGTGGGTCATAGAGGATCCTGCTGTGATGTATGTCGGAGAGTGTTTTGCCTATGTTCTCCTCTAGGAGTTTTATAGTTTCTGGTCTTATGTTTAGATCTTTAATCCATTTTGAGTTCATTTTTGTGTACGGTGTTAGAAAGTGGTCTAGTTTCATTCCTTTACAAGTGGTTGACCAGTTTTCCCAGCACCACTTGTTAAAGAGATTGTCTTTAATCCATTGTATATTCTTGCCTCCTTTGTCGAAGATAAGGTGTCCATATGTGCGTGGATTTATCTCTGGGCTTTCTATTTTGTTCCATTGGTCTATATTTCTGTCTTTGTGACAGTACCATACTGTCTTGATAACTGTGGCTTTGTAGTAGAGCCTGAAGTCAGGTAGGTTGATTCCTCCAGTTCCATTCTTCTTTCTCAAGATCGCTTTGGCTATTCGAGGTTTTTTGTATTTCCATACAAATTGTGAAATTATTTGTTCTAGCTCTGTGAAGAATACCATTGGTAGCTTGATAGGGATTGCATTGAATCTATAAATTGCTTTGGGTAGTATACACATTTTCACTATATTGATTCTTCCAATCCATGAACACGGTATACTTCTCCATCTATTAGTGTCCTCTTTGATTTCTTTCACCAGTGTTTTATAGTTTTCTATATATAGATCTTTAGTTTCTTTAGGTAGATATATTCCTAAGTATTTTATTCTTTCCGTTGCAATGGTGAATGGAATTGTTTCCTTAATTTCTCTTTCTGTTTTCTCATTATTAGTGTATAGGAATGCAAGGGATGTCTGTGTGTTGATTTTATATCCTGCAACTTTACTATAATCATTGATTAGTTCTAGTAATTTTCTGGTGGAGTCTTTAGAGTTTTCTATGTAGAGGATAATGTCATCTGCAGATAGTGAGAGTTTTACTTCTTCTTTTCCAATTTGGATTCCTTTTATTTCTTTTTCTGCTCTGATTGCTGTGGCCAAAACCTCCAAAACTATGTTGAATAGTAATGGTGAAAGTGGGCACCCTTGTCTTGTTCCTGACTTTAGAGGAAATGCTTTCAGTTTTTCACCATTGAGGATAATGTTTGCTGTGGGTTTGTCATATATAGCTTTTATTATGTTGAGGTATGTTCCTTCTATTCCTGCTTTCTGGAGAGTTTTTATCATAAATGGATGTTGAATTTTGTCAAAGGCTTTCTCTGCATCTATTGAGATAATCATATGGTTTTTATTTTTCAATTTGTTAATGTGGTGTATTACATTGATTGATTTGCAGATATTGAAGAATCCTTGCATCCCTGGGATAAAGCCCACTTGGTCATGGTGTATGATCTTTTTAATGTGTTGTTGGATTCTGATTGCTAGAATTTTGTTAAGGATTTTTGCATCTATGTTCATCAGTGATATTGGCCTGTAGTTTTCTTTTTTTGTGGGATCTTTGTCAGGTTTTGGTATTAGGGTGATGGTGGCCTCATAGAATGAGTTTGGAAGTTTACCTTCCTCTGCAATTTTCTGGAAGAGTTTGAGCAGGATAGGTGTTAGCTCTTCTCTAAATTTTTGGTAGAATTCAGCTGTGAAGCCGTCTGGACCTGGGCTTTTGTTTGCTGGAAGATTTTTGATTACAGTTTCAATTTCCATGCTTGTGATGGGTCTGTTAAGATTTTCTATTTCTTCCTGGTCGAGTTTTGGAAAATCGTACTTTTCTAAGAATTTGTCCATTTCTTCCACGTTGTCCATTTTATTGGCATATAATTGTTGATAAGAGTCTCTTATGATCCTTTGTATTTCTGTGTTGTCTGTTGTGATCTCTCCATTTTCATTTCTAATTTTATTGATTTGATTTTTCTCCCTTTGTTTCTTGATGAGTCTGGCTAATGGTTTGTCAATTTTATTTATCCTTTCAAAGAACCAGCTTTTGGCTTTGTTGATTTTTGCTATGGTCTCTTTTGTTTCTTTTGCATTTATTTCTGCTCTAATTTTTAAGATTTCTTTCCTTCTACTAACCCTGGGGTTCTTCATTTCTTCCTTTTCTAGTTGCTTTAGGTGTAGAGTTAGGTTATTTATTTGACTTTTTTCTTGTTTCTTGAGGTGTGCCTGTATTGCTATGAACTTTCCCCTTAGGACTGCTTTTACAGTGTCCCACAGGTTAATTTTTAAATATAGAGATTGTTAAAATTTTTTTCAATTTATTTTCTAATTGTATTCCATTTCAAATTATGATGTCCAAAATTCTTAGCCATTTTTCAACTGAAACCAACTAAAACTATTGACTGCAACCAAGAGGAACCAATAATATGTTCACTAGACTTCTATTTATATTTTTACCATAAAAGCTAATCATTTTTTGTTATTTTATTTCAGGTTAGGGTATCTTCAGTATAGTAGTTTTCTAGTGGAAATAACACATTTGAATTTCCACATATTTTCACAACGGATACAGGTTTGGTTGAAGCTGCAAATTAATCAGATAGAGATTCTGGTTTATTGTCCCACAGCTTGAATGGTGCTTTTCCTCCTATTAGGAAAAAACTCTCTCTTCCTCAAGACAAGTACAGACAAGTGTAGCAGTAAACACACAAGTCCAGGGCAATTGTGAAGGTAAATGACACTCCCTGGAGCTGTGCATGACCAACCAGAGACCCTGGCCCTGAGAGAGACCCCATCACTGCTTCTCTTCATTTCAGTGAACTTTTTCTGACTGCACCTGGCCATTCTGGAAAAGAACTGAAGTAATCAGACATGGTTATTTGAATTTTTTGCAACTGAGAACCAGGATTACTAAAGCAAGATAAGAAAATAATTTGATATTTTACTGTCCAGGGCATGTCAATTTCTACTGCGTGCCAGTGAATCCTCCTATTTGTCAGAGTCTTGCTGTTTAAACAATTTAAACCCAAATTTCTCCTCCTGTCTTGATGTTTGAATGTAGCATTTCAACACCCTCTAAGACAACATGAAATGAAATTACATTTTAACTGCTAAATATAATTTAGCTACTTAAATCACAAAATTTTATTATTTTTTATGAAATCACATTTTTTATGATGTGATCATATAAGTAATTTAATGGAAAGAATCGTGTTCTCTGTATATAATTGCTGATTAGCACTGGAAAGAATAAGACAAAATAGATGATAAGATCTTAATTACAAGTTCTTCCACTTGAAGAATAACTAAAAATCAGATGGGTTTGTTTGGAGGTAGAGATGGGGATTTTATTTTAAGTGCTTTATTTTTAAGTGAAATTTATGAACTTTTATTGGAGAAGGCAATGGCACCCCACTCCAGTACTCCTGCCTGGAGAATCCCAGGGACAGGGGAGCCTGGTGGGCTGCCATCTATGGGGTCGCACAGAGTCGAACATGACTGAAGTGACTTAGCAGCAGTAGCAGCTGCAGCAGCAGCAGCATCTACATATCTGAGGTTATTGATATTTCTCCCGGCAATCTTGATTTCAGCTTGTGCTTCCTCCAGCCCAGCGTTTCTCATGATGTACTCTGCATATAAGTTAAATAAGCAGGGTAACAATATACAGCCTTGACGTACTCCTTTCCCTATTTGGAACCAGTCTGTTGTTCCATGTCCAGTTCTAACTGTTGCTTCCTGACCTGCATACAGGTTTCTCAAGAGGCAGGTGAGGTGGTCTGGTATTTCCATCTCTTTCAGAATTTTCCAAAGTTTATTGTGATCCACACAGTTAAAGGCTTTTGCATAGTCAATAAAGAAGAAATAGCTGTTTTTCTGGAACTCTCTTGCTTTTTCAGTGATCCAGTGGATGTTGGCAATTTGATCTCACTCTGCTTAATTTCCATTAAAACTTTTAATGGAACAAGAAGATTTTGAAGAAAGTCTATGAACTAATTATGCTTGCCATTTTCAAATGCCCATTTTTTGTACATTTGTTGTTTTTCACTTTTGATGAGTATGACTAACAATGATTATATGTTTTATACACTTCAAGACTAAAGTTGGGATAAGGCTTTGAGATTAATAGACTATTCATCTAATGCCTTTTTTCTTACAAAACATGGGAACTAGGGATGAGATTAAAATGTAACTAGCTACTATTTTCATAAATATTTTAGTTTTTGGATGGTATTGAGGTGAATAATTGAATATTCATTTTTTGAATAATAAAATTTAGTTATGGGCATACCTCCCTAATGTGTCATATTCAAAATTTAAGCTAGTCTAAAAATCAGGGACTCGAAAACTAAAAAGTTTCCTAGTAAACAGTGATTTAAAAACAGATTATTTATCTAGAATCAAAATTAAGTACCTCAAATTTCAAGTGAACATAAATCTCAGTGATTTTACATCTTAAGGAATTTATAGTGTCCAACCCACTCCAGTGTTCTTGCCTGGAGAGTCCCAGGGATGGGGGAGCCTGATGGGCTGCCGTCTCTGGGGTCGCACAGAGTCGGACACGACTGAAGCGACTTAGCAGCAGCTGCAGCAGTAGCCTAGTGAAATACATCCATAGTGTTAGGTTGTACATAGTCCAGAAAAAGGATGATATACTGAAGATAAGCTGCTCTGAGAAAATGTGCCGGCATATTTAGAGGCTATATGACAAAATGAGCATGGGAAGAGTAAGTAGAAATGAGAGCTTGTTATTAGAACTTCAAGCAAAGGGATCCAAGTGTGTTATCTAGTTAAAAGATTATCTAGCTCAAGATAATCAATGGTATCTTGAAATTTCCAAGAAAATTGTTTCTTTCAGTTTCTATGCTACCTAAGAACTGTTGTTGTTGTTCAGCCATTAAGCTGTGTCTGACTCTCTGCCACTCCATGGACTGCAACACGCCAGACTTCCCTGTCCTTCACCATCTCCTAGAGTTTGCTCAAACTCATGTCCATCGAGTCAGTGAAGCATGTGAGTATTTAACAATAATTTTCAAGAACTAAAATTGTCAGAGATACATACAATAAAACCTCCATAAATCACAGAGTATCAGGCTCCCCAAATGGTGAAGTTGTTGACTTAAAGAACAAAAATGAAAGCTCTACACTATTGTAGATGGGGAGCAGTGAACCCTAATGCTAAGGTCAAAATAAAGAGGATTTTTTGGTGTTTTCCATCTGCTGTCTACCAAGCTCTGTGTCTGAGAGATGTTAAAACAGGGACACTGGAACATAATGTTGTAGTTGTTTTCTTAATTCCTTAATAGAATACCTGTTCCTTTCTACCTTAAAGAATTCACAGAAACAGAGTTGAAGCCTTCCTAATAAGTACCTCTTTTTAGTCTAAAGCCTAGAGCAAGACCCGAATAGACGGCATTTATTTTAACATTTAGCAACTCTTGCTAGGGAGTCAACTTTTTCTGCTGCTAAGTCACCTCAGTCGTGTCCGACTCTGTGCGACCCCATAGACGGCAGCCCACCAGGCTCCCCCGTCCCTGGGATTCTCCAGGCAAGAACACTGGAGTGGGTTGCCATTTCCTTCTTATTTCTGAAGAAATTTTGCATGTCTAAAGGAATTCACTAGGGAAGGCTGTTGGTTGTTTGTTGTGTCCTCAAAGAATAGCATTAATTTTAGCAATTCATCAGGAATTGGAGGTTGGTCTCAGGTTTTCAAACCTGAAATCTTGATAGCATCTTAACAATGGGCTCTTGTTTGAGAGAGTGATGACAATAATCAAACTCATAGAGACTGATGTGTGTAATCAAATGTTTGTTATTCTATAATGAGAAGAATAATCTTGCAAATCAAAACTCCTGCACCTATTTAATGCATTAAACTCAGACTTTTTAGGGACAACCATTTATAATAAAGAATTTGTAACAAGCATAAAATCAAAGCAAAGGGAGTTATATCAGAAAAACATAATCAGAAACAAAATCCTCCTGTCTTGGAGAACTTCACCACAAAGGTAGAAAAGAAAGAAAGCCATTTTATTATTGAATAAGCATTCATCAACAATGTGATGCACATCACAGGCAATATGCTAATGAGATTGCAAAAATGAAAACAATTTTCTCCCTTCAGTGTAGCCAAGTGGGCATGATGCATTACATACTTGTTCTCAAGGTGTACAGTAAGTTCTTCAGTAAAAAACTTAGCACCACGTGTCACACAGAGTTCATCTTCAATCCACTTGGTAATTGTGGTGACCAGCAGTGGCAGTGAATTGGCCTTATCCAAAGAAAAATAAATTTCTCATGTTTATGACAGGAGGTAGTTTTGCAACTTGAAATGAAGCTTCCACTGAAGTTAGGCCACGATTCTCCCACAGAAGCTGGGAGATAGGGATGCTATCTTCCTTGATTAGTACAATTCCAAGACATGAGCCCTAGGTCCTTGAGAAAAACATTCTTGGGTCTTTAAGCTGGCAAGAAGCTAATTTTTAACTTTTGAAAAGACTTATGAGGGAGTGGTGGGAGGACAAGTTATGATAGCAAAGCCAGAAGACACTGACCTCACCTTTTCCCACGGGTACACCAAAGTTGCAACTATCCAAAATAGCTGGGCGACTATCCACAATAGCACTCTGAAGACTAGCAGAAAAGATCTTCTACAGCTAAAAAGATAAAGACAGAACCACAGTTAGATGGGGTAAGAGAGGTGAAGACATAGTACAGTCAAGAACCATACCACCAGGTAGGTGATCTATAAGCAAGAGAATGACTATAATTGTAGAGCTTCTCCCAAGGAGTGAGAGATCCAAGCTCCACACTGGGTCCCATAGCAGGAAGATGAGCCCCAAGAATGTCTGGCTTTAAAAGCCAATGAAACATATTTTCAGGAGAGAAACAGGGCTGTGGGAAATGGAGATCTGACTCATAAAGGGCACACAAAAATCTCACACACTCTGGGACTCTCAGCAGAAGCAGTACTTTGAAAAGAACATGGATCAGACCCACTTACTGATCTTGGAGAACCTCCTGGAGAGGTAGGAGGCAATTGAAACTCAGCCTGGGGATGTAGAGTCTGGCAGTAGCTAGCTGGGAGAGTGCATGCCACCACAAGGACACTGGAGCTGATGAGCACCATTTTGAAATCCTCTCTCTAATTTATTAGTGCCAGAACTGGCCCTGCCTACAAGCCTGTGGGCACCAGTCCTGGGATGCCCTAAGCCAGGCGGGGCGGGTAGCTAGGCAGGGACACAGCCTCACCCACCAGTAGGCCAGCTGTCCTAGGTCCCCCTGAGCCCATAGCTGTCTGTGGACTTAGTCCCACCACCAGAGGAACCCAGGATGCAGGAACATCCAACAGTGGGCTGACATAACCCCAGGACCCCTGGGGCTGCCTGCAGCTGGCTGTTGGACCCAGTCCTACCTAACAGAGGGCCAGCACTAGCCCTGGGGTCACCTGGATCTTGGCTCTGCCCACCTGCCAGTTGACATCAAAACTGAGACCCCCAGTGCCCCTTAGCCAAGGATCCTGGGTTCATCAGGGCCTATCAGTGTGCTGACAATAGCCCTGGGTCTCCCTGGGCTTCAGAACTACTGACAGGTGGGCTGGAACCAGCTCCAGGACCCTTCCTCTTGTAGCCTGAAACCCCAGGATCTGGCCTGCCTGTCAGTGGACTGGCACTAGCCCCAGGACCTGGCCATATACACTGATAGGTGGGAACTACTCCAGGACTCCTGGCCACTGTTGGGCTCTGATCCCACCTAACAGCAATCAAAAGGTATAAACTTCCAGTTTAAAGATAAATAAGTATTAAGGATGTAATGTATAACATGACTAAGGTAATTAACAGTGCTGGACACTGTAAATGAAAATCATTAAGAGAGTAAATTTTTTTTTTTACTTTATTTTTTTTTAATTTTATTTTATTTTTAAACTTTACATAATTGTATTAGTTTTGCCAAATATCAAAATGAATCCTCCACAGTTATACATGTGCTCCCCATCCTGAACCCTTCTCCCTCCTACCTCCCCATACCATCCCTCTGGGTCGTCCCAGTGCACCAGCCCCAAGCATCCAGTATCGTGCATTGAACCTGGACTGGCAACTCGTTTCATACATGATATTTTACATGTTTCAATGCTATTCTCCCAAATCTTCCCACCCTCTCCCTCTCCCACAGAGTCCATAAGACTGTTCTATACAACAGTGTCTCTTTTGCTGTCTCGTACACAGGGTTATTGTTACCATCTTTCTAAATTCCATATATATGCGTTAGTATACTGTATTGGTGTTTTTCTTTCTGGCTTACTTCACTCTGTATAATAGGCTCCAGTTTCATCCACCTCATTAGAACTGATTCAAATGTATTCTTTTTAATGGCTGAGTAATACTCCATTGTGTATATGTACCACAGCTTTCTTATCCATTCATCTGCTGATGGACATCTAGGTTGCTTCCATGTCCTGGCTATAGTTCTCATCAGAAGAAAAATAAAACTTTTGAATTGCTTTAATGTATCTATATGAGCTTGTTGGAGGAGTGTGTAATTTCCTCCGTTCTGTCTCATCGCAACAAAAATTTGAACCAATGTATGGACCGGTGTTACAGCCCTGTGTAATTTCCTCAGATGGACCATTGTAACAGCTGTGTTACAGCTCAGTTTTATTGGAAAGCAAAGGAAAATACATCCTCGATGTGTGACGGTTGCTGCTGCTAAGTCACTTCAGTCGTGTCCAACTCTGTGTGACCCCATAGATGGCAGCACATCAGGCTCCCCTGTTCCTGGGATTCTCCAGGCAAGAACATTGGAGTGGGTTGCCATTTCCTTCTCCAATGCATGAAAGTGAAAAGTGAAAGTGAAGTCACTGAGTCGGGTCCGACCCTCAGCGACCCCATGGACTGCAGCCTACCAGGCTCCTCCATCCATGGGATTTTCCAGGCAGGAGTACTGGAGTGGGGTGCCATTGCCTTCTCCGTGTGTGAGGGTGGGTTGACCCAAAAGATGCGAAGAGAAGCCCTGGCCCAATTTTGGCTCCTCTTTTTATACATTTTGTTCTCCTCCCCCTGGACCGGCCCTATGTAAATTGGACTAGCCAGGAGTGCTGTTTGTTTTACCTGAGCTCCTCACTCTGGTCCTCGGACCTTCCTTTGTTCTATTTTCACGGGCTTTTCCCTTCTGTCTTTTAGCCACTGCCATTCTGGACTCCTTTTTCCTGTTCTGCCTAACAAGATGATAAATGTTTACTATACCTATTGTGGTAACTATTCCATAATGTATGTAAGTCAAACCATTAGGCTGTACACTTTAAACTTACACAGTGCTGTATGTCATTATATCTCAATAAAACATATTGGGAAAAGAAGACATATACTGTATTTTGTATCTGTGAACAGTAATGGATATTACCTAGACTTATTGTGGTGATAATTTTTCAATACAGTCATCCTTGGGTATCCTGGGGATTGGTTCCAATGAATTGCAAACTCCAGGGATATTCAAGTTCCTTATATAAAATGGCACAGTATTTGCATATAACATACACATCTTCCTGTATACTTTATTTTTTATTTTTTTTAAGGGAAAGAACAGTTTGTATACTTTAAATCACCTACAGATTACTTATAATAGCTAATATAATGTAAATGCTACATAAGTAGCCATAAATACATAAGTCGTTCGCAGAGCATGGCAAATTCAAGTTTTGCTTTTCTCAACTTTCTGGAATGTTTTTTCAAATATTTATGAGCCTCAGAAATGTGGAACCCATTGATGTGGAGGGTAGAATATACATACAAATATCAAACCATTATGCTATATACCTGAAGCTAATATGATGCTGTTGATTAAAAAATACATGCAACCTAAAAGTTGAGAGTTAGGTTTTATTCTATGGGAATGTTATGACTCTAGCCTGGAAGACAGTATCTCAGGTGACCCCAAGAGAGCTGACTCTGAGGAAGCAGAGGAGGAGCCAGGCTACATACAAGTTTGCAGCAAGGAGCAGGTAATCTGAATATTAAAATATTACTGTTAATTAAGAGAAAACTAAATCTCACATGTATGGGAAGAGGAAAGCATCTGGGTTTGCTGAAATCATACCTTTCATGTGCATCTATTTATCTGGGGCCAATCCTGCTCTCTTTATTGTTCACATATGAATTCCTTATTTACCATGAGAGAAGGCAAATGTGGTGGATGGTTACCTCTCACATCCCCCAGCTCCTCAGCTCTTATTGAGGAGGAAGTAGCTGATGGCTTCCAAATAGCTGGCTTTGTTTCACCTGGGCTCAGAAATTTATGTTTGGAAAAGACTAGCTTACTTGTGGCAATGGCAACCCACTCCAGTACTCTTGCCTGGAAAATCCCATGGATGGAGGAGCCTGGCAGGCTGCAGTCCGTGGGGTCGCTAAGAGTCGAACACGACTGAGTGACTTCACTTTCACTTTTCACTTTCATGCATTGGAGGAGGAAATGGCAACCCACTCCAGTGTTCTTGCCTGGAGAATCCCAGGGATGATGGAGCCTGGTGGGCTGCCGTCTATGGGGTCACACAGAGTCGGACACGACTGAAGTGACTTAGCAGCAGCAGCTTACTGGTAGAGCATAGAGTGGAAAATATTTCATTTCACAAGGTCAAATATATCTATAGGTCAAATAGGTCAAATATATCCAATTTTAAAAAAATTACAAAAATGAAAAGACATACATTTTGAAAAGGAGAGAACTTATAAACTTTAGTGTAATTACCCTAGGAAAAGGGAAGAAAGAAAAGTTCTTATTTACAATAGGAAGAATTAAGCCTCCTATTATTGATTTGTGTTGGTCCTCAAAGGTAGAATATTCCAGTATTAAATTTGCCTCAGACTTGCTTTGACCAGATTCCTTTTCCTCTGGATGTTCGGATTTTCACTTCCTTCCTTTGTTTCCCCCACCTCCCTACCAGCAAACTCATTTCTTCATTCATTAATACGTTCTTCCTTTAAATAACTTGCTTTTTCTTTCAATCAGGTTACAATTAGCCAGGGGAACCATTCAATCTCTTGGAGGCAAATTTGCTCATTGCTGCTTAATATGTTGATTTCAAAGTTTAGCTCTTAAAGCAAACTCATTTCCCTTCCCTCCAAGTTTTTGAGAGGCACTCGGTGTAGCTCTCCATAGAAAATCTAACAACCTGAGTTTACCTGGAGGAGTATCCTTGGAGCTGTCGCCCGGCAACTATTGTTGATTGATTGAGAAGCCTAATTAAATGAAAAGCTAGCATGCTTTCATTCCAGTTCAACTGGATTCTGTTTTAAGCCGGGGACTGGCAATTACAGGAATGGCTTCCATTTCCCTTTGTTGTTAAGGAAACTGGCAGAATTAAGCAATCAATGTCATTACCAAAACAATGACTATATCTAAAATAGAGACATTCCAACTGGCTTGTGAATCGTTTATTCAGCCTCTTGAGATTTACCTGCACTTGTATAATCACTTTGTTGTGAAAATCGAGAATAGGAAAAAATCCCCAGGTTTAACTAGGACTAGCGACCTATTCGACTTCTCTTTTCCAATATGTACATCCAGCTAATTTATTACCATGTTCCTTGCTGTGGGTTCCGTTATTGCCTTTGGCACTGTGAGGCATACTTAAATTAACATGAAACCTTTGCCTCAGTTCCCTGAGGGTTTCATTGGACCAAAATTACCTTTGGAGGCAGCTCTGCTGATCTGTGTCCACTGATTTAATAAGGAACAATCACCATTCTTTAAGAGTAAGAAACTTTTGGCTGCTAAGTTAGTTGTGCTGCTTGCTTCTGAGGCATCTTCCTCCAAATAAAATCGTAAACTGCTAGCTTTAAACAGCTCCTAAATTAGTAAACAAATATTCTATTTCTGCTAGATATTCTAGTAAGACAATTTTTACAAGACTACTACCAAATGCACTTATGGATTTAGAAATGAGAGCCAGTTTGCTCTTTATGTCAAAATTTCATACACTCCACCACATACTAAAGAATAAAAGCTGCAACTCCTCAATATTCTTTCGGCATTTTTTTTTATAGACTTTCCCTCATTTGGTTTACTTGATTTTTATGAAGTAAAATCTGAGATTTAAATGTGACAGAGGTGTTTCACAGGGAACATAGCACTCCCTTTTTGGAGATCACAAAAGGTCATGGTCTCAAAGTGAAATGACAGGGGAATCATAAGATCAAAGAGAACTGAGAATGGATCCATGTCTGCCAATAACCAGATCTGTGAGTTGTGTTATTTATCTATTTGAGCCCTAATCGCATCATTTCCTCATACATAAGTTTTAGCGGGTGGTCACTACATACAATACTGCCATGTGGTTTATAATAGAGTGTTACAGAGAATATACAAAATAGCTGTCACATAGTATATGTTTAATAAAGGGTTATTATTATTATCTTTCTATCCAGGGCTCTAAAGCATCCTTTTTAGAGTTCACTGAGAAAATGACAATTATCATTTGCTTGATTCTATTCTCCTGGACTCTAATGCATGATTACTGTACTTCGTGTTAGTGCGACATGTTTTCATGAGCTCTAATCTATTCCTAACACATCATCCTTTTCTTGTAAAAGCATCCAAGTCACGTGTTAGTCAGGTCAGAGAAATAATCCCATCAAAATATGAATCTAGACTTCCATAAAAAATTTTCCTTATATATTTGTCATTAAATAGTACAGCTCTGATTTTACCAAACCTTAATATCAGACAATAAAATTGTTCCCATGGCATATATGTCACTCATAATTGGGAAGCCTGCCATATTAAAAATATCCATTTCTTAAAAAGAAAAAGGAAAAATGAATTTTTGTAATTAAAAATCTTGAAAGATCAAGAAGCATAGAATTTTGATAGTGATAGAGTTTTTGATACTGTAGATCTTAGCTTATTCAATTCTTTCTCTCCTTGACCTTCCCCTCCATTTTTAGAACGAGAAAACTTGTTTACCTAGGTACTAAATAATTCTGTTGTGATATTGCTAAGACCAAAGCTAAGATTCCTCACACTTCATTATATCACAGTGGTCATTTTCTTTTTTGTATTTACATACAGAGTTTCAAGTAGAAGAGATAATAAATGGCAGATTTTCAAAACTTAAATCTTAATTCCCGTTTTTCTGTGCTTATACAGATTTTGAAAATAGTGGGATGGCTATTTTCTGCTTTTGCCTCAAAAGGTATCATTCTTCTGGTAAGAGAACAATCGTTCCTAAGGTCATCATTCCAGCCCTCTATTTGTTTCACGTGATGAGATGGATTGAATCCCCTTAACAAAAGTTGAATGAGTAAAATAATGAAATAAGCTGTATTTTATTAGATCAGCAGAGCATCTACACATTTTAAAAACAGCAGTACATAGATGGAGAAGGCATATTGTTTATTCTGTTCTAAAGATAATTTTGAGTGTGTATATGTATTTTTGGCCTCAAGTTTCCCAAAGACTCTCAGTGGTAGTGCCAAACAAATGGTATTTTCAAGATACTGAAAAGCAGCAGAAGGCATTTTGCAGAGCATTTTGTACAAAGTAAACAATAAGGACTGGAAGGAGCACAGATGGAAACTTGGGATCCCCTAGTGTCCTCGTGTACTATGGTGTTCCCTAGAATTAATGGAACATTATAGCATTTTCACCCAGGCAGGATCATCCGTTGTTCACTTCTGTAATGATTGAAGTTGATCCTCTTTGTCAGTCAGAAAGTCTTAATGAGCTGAGGTGGTGGCTGAAGACAAAGGCAATACTGATTGAATAGTGTGGAAGGAAGTCATGTACACCAACTAAGGTCTAGTGATTATTTGTAGAAATGAAAATGGTACTTAGAGTATTAATCAAGTGTTATTTCCCCCATTTCATCTAGTATTTTATATAGGGTTTGTGGCTGGTGATTATTTTTAGAATTTAGTTGATAAATTATAAAATATAAAAATAGCACTGTAACTGCATGGTGATGGGTACCCGCTAAACTTATTCCATTGTTCATTATGCAATATATACAAATATCAAATTATTATGTTGTATGCCTGAAACTAACATAATGTTATACGTTAATCATATCTTAATTTAAAAAACAACAAAATCATCATTGTGAGTAATCCTAAGGAGGAGAGCACATGACCTAGGAATCAGAAATTGGAGTTGGAGGCAATAACTAATAAAATTTATGTATTGTGCCTTTTTAGGAAGTGTGGGAGAAAGAATTTTCCTCCATCCTTACAAGGTTCTTTCAGCTGATCTAATAATCAATTGGCATGAGACAGATTAACTGGAAAAAAAAAATTATGCCAAGACAGAAGCGTAAAATGAGGTAGGTATGCCATCCTGAACCAAGGAATGGGGAAAGGGCCTGGGGTTTCAAAGAGGAGGAAGGCAATTCACAGGACAATAAAAAGATCAAATGCATAATAATTTGATGTTTGCCCTGAAATACAGATAGGTCACTCAGATAAAATTTGTCTCTGGTAATAATTCTCATTCTGCAAAAGACTCCTCAAATTCTTCTAAGTAGTTACAGGAGAAACAAGTTTCACTTGAGCCCACAGGGTCTTGATTGCCTTTAGCTCATGGCAATCATGATTGCACATGCCAAAGTGGCACTTTAGGGGGAGGCTTTTTCTGAACCTGTTTAGGGAGGAAATGAGCATATTTTATTTTGCTTTGCTTTTGTTGAAGCAGCATTCTTCTGCTGGGGTGAGAGAACGAATATTTGGATGTCTAGCACACTGAGGTTGGGCAATCAAGGGATGAGATTTAGAGGATATTCATTAGATGGAGCTGTCCAACATCTCTGAACATTCTTCTTACTTTTTGGCCATTTTCTACATTGTAAATTAAGCCTTTCCAAGAAGTGAATACATTCACATTCCCAGATTTACTTTATTCTAGGGTACAGGCATGTGGTATACATGTCTAGATTGAAAGATATTTTCCCACAGTTTTCTGGCTTTCAGGATAATTGTCATTCCTTTTTAAGATAATTTTTCTATCTCTTGCTGCTTAAATTTTGAGTGTATGTATATAGGTGTCTGTTGGTGTTTTGTATTTCGTTACACTTGAAGTGTGTGTTGGTTTTTATTTATCCTCATTTGGATTTCTTGTGGTTCTTCAAACTGAACATTCTAATTTTTCATCAGCTTTAGTAAATGATGAACTGTTACCTTTTCCAATATGAGTTTTCCCTTTCTATTGTATCCTTCTGAAATACTATTTTATATACATTGTGTGTGTGTGTTAGTCACTCAGTCATGTCCGATGCTTTGCGACACCATGGACTGTCAGCCGCCAAGGCTCCTCTGTTCATGGGATTCTCCAGGCAAGAATGCTGGAGTGAGTAGCCATGCCCTTCTCCAGGGAGACTTCCTGATCCAGGGATTGGACCTGGGTCTCCAGCATTGCAGGCAGATTCTTTACCATCTGAGCCACCAGGGAAGCCCCCATTTTCTATACATTAGCACATGTCATTTTACTGTCTGCATCTTTTAATTGCTTCTATTTGTCTTCTGATTTTATCAAGTTTCTTTGGATCTGTCTTCCAGTTATCTCATTATTCCTCATTTCTCTTTAATTAACTGCTTAGTGCTTCCATTCAGGTTTGCTAAGGCAAATATGATTGGATTATAACAGACATTTTAAAAATACACAAATCAATACATCTTAAGCTATTAAGAGTAGCTTACTGTGTTTTCGGAGAAGGCAATGGCACCCCACTCCAGTACTCCTGCCTGGAAAATCCCATGGATGGAGGAGCCTGGAAGGCTGCAGTCCATAGGGTTGCTGAGGGTCGGACACGACTGAGCGACTTCACTTTCACTTTTCACTTTCATGCATTGGAGAAGGAAATGGCAACCCACTCCAGTGTTCTTGCCTGGAGAATCCCAGGGACAGGGGAGCCTGGTGTGCTGCCATCTATGGGGTCGCACAGAGTCGGACAAGGCTGAAGGGACTTAGCAGCAGCAGCAATGTGTTTTCACAAAGTGAACACATGCACATACTCTGCACTTTACCAGGATCTCAGGGCCTCTTTATGCTGCATCAAGCCTCTCTTCCCATTACAAGGGCAATCAATATGCTGACTAAAAAGAACTGGTTAGTTTTGTCTGGTTTTTTCTTTTTCTTTTTGACTTTTTATGAATGGAAGCTTAGCATATATTCTCTTTTAACAATATAGCAATATATTTAGACTGTTGCATGAAGTTGTAATTTGATCATTGTCATTGTTCTGTAGTGTTCCTTTAAAAAATAATACCACAATTTATTTATCAATTTTATTGCAAATAGACATTTATATTTGTCCAATTTAGGGCTACTAAAACAGCACTGCTATGAATAATTCTTATATATGTTCTTCATATTAACATTCATAACATGGTGGCTACATATCAAGGAATAGAAGCTTGATAATGTGTGTGTAAATTTCACATTAGTAGGTATTGCCAAACAGTTTTTCCAAGTGGTAACATCGCTACTGCACTGTATGACAGCTTCAGTTGTTCCGCATCCTTGTCATCTTAGTCTGTTCTTTTCATGTTGACATTTAAAATTGAACATATTTTTATACATTTATTAGTCATTTCAATTTCCTCTTTTTGTAATGCCTGTTTTAGTTTATGGCTTGATTTTCTCTTGGGTTATCTGTCTTTATACAGATAACCCTAACCTAACCCTCATTTTTTTTTTTGAGTTCCTAAATATCTTAGATACAAGCCCTTGACAGTTAGACAAACTGAAAATATCATTCACCAGTAACGCTTTCATATCATATAATGGTATCTTTTGATGATGATTACAAGTTCTTAATTTTAATGCAGTCCAACAAATCCATTTTTTAATTGCTACTGCTCTTTGTGTGCAATATTAAGAAGTATTTGTCTATCCCAAAATACTAAAGATACTGTCCTCTATTTTTTTCTATTTGCTTTATTTATTTACCTTTCACATTTGCCTTTGATACATCTATTTAATTTTTATATAGTTTATGAAGTAGGAAGTTAAGGGCTTTTAAAAATTTTATATAGATATCCAATTATTCAGAACAATTTATTGAAAAACTATTCATTTCCCACTGAATTGCTGTGGTGCTAATGGCTATTTGATTCCCCTGTTCCATTTATTTTCCCTTGTACAATGCCACATTTTTAATTATTGTGGCATGATAATAAATCTTGAAATAATATAGTGAAAGTTCTCCAAGTTCCTTTGCTTCAAGTTTGTCTTGTCTATTCGTTTCTTTGAGTTTTTATGTGACTCTTAAAAACACCTTGCCAGTTTACACCCTGACAAACACTCACACACCTTTCTACACTTTTGGATGGTATTGCCTTAAAATCATGGTTGATTTGGGGAGGACTGACATCCTAAAAATATTGTCTCCCAAACTATAAATATGGTGAATGCCATGCTTAATTTTTTCTTAATAAAGTTTTAAAATTTTCATCATAGAGGTCTTTCACAGTTTATGTTAGATTTAATTTTAGGTATTTGATGTTGTTGTAAATGATTTTGATTTAACATTTTACTTTCTACTGATTCACTGCCAGAAGATAAAATTGATATTTGTTTATTAACCTTGTTAATCCTGCAACTTTGCAAAACTCATTTATTAGTTCTAATAGTTTTTGTATATGTTTTATCTGGATTAACAAATATATACACATATGTCATGTGCAAATAAACAGTTTTGCTCCCTCTTTTTTGATCTTTGTATCTTTTATTTCTTTTACTTGTCTTTTTATACATGCCAGGACCTCTAGTACAGTGCTGAATAACAGTGGTGAGAGTAGGCATTTGAATCTTATCCCTGACTTCAGATTGAAGCATTTACTTTTTCTAATAGTTTTTGCAATATTTGCAATATTTCCAATAAATTTGCAATATTAGTTATGGGGTTTTCATACTGCTGCTACTGCTAAGTCACTTCAGTCATGTCCGACTCTGTGCGACCCCATAGACGGCGGCCCACCAGGCTCCTCCGTCCCTCGGATTCTCCAGGCAAGAACACTGGAGTGGGTTGCCATTTCCTTCTCCAGTGCATGAGAGTGAAAAGTGAAAGTGAAGTCGCTCAGTCATGTCCAACCCTCAGCGACCCCATGGACTGCAGCCTACCGGGCTCCTCCGTCCATAGGATTTTCCAGGCAAGAGTACTGGAGTGGGGTGCCATTGCCTTCTCTGTGGGGTTTTCATAGACAATCATTATAAGTTTAAGAACATTCCTTTCTAGTCCCAGTATGCTAAGATTTTTTAAAAATCACGAGTAGGTGTTGAACTTTATCAAATACCTTTTTCATATCTCTTAAAATTATCATTTTTTTTCTCCTTCATCCTGTTAAGGTAGAAAATACATTAATTAATTTTTAATGCATTCCTGGGATAAACCCCAGTTAGTTATGATGCATTATTCTTCTCATATAAGCCTATATTTGATTTAACAACTTTTAAAAGGATTTTTTCATCTACATTTGCAAGGGAGTGGTCTATACTTTCATTGTTTTGTAATATCTATGTTGGTATAAAGTATATGGAAAATATTTACTCTTCTGCTCTTTTAAAGAGTCTATCTAAAATTGATTAATATTATTTCTTGCCTAAATACTTGGGAATTGTCACTAGTGAAGTTTTTGAAGAATGTAATTTTATTTTATTAAAGTAATTGATTCAATTTCTTCAATAGATTTAGGAGTATTTAGTTTTTAATTTTTTTATGAATAATTGTATATATTTAAGGAATACAATGGATGTTTTGATATATGCATACATTGTGAAATTATTACCATAATCAAAGCAATTAACATCATATCCATCATTAATACATCCATCATCTCACATAGTTACCATTTAATTTTTGACTTTCTGGTCTTATACTCATTTTGGTACTACTGGAATTCAATGCGAACAAAAAGTTATCAACTTATTTTTTCATTTTTATTCAACTGAAACATGCTACATTGCTTCTAAACTCACAAACTTGATTATAGTTAGGGCTAAACAAAGTTAATTAAAAGACTTTTAGTAGGACACAGGCTGCCAAAATAGCAAATTTTCCCTGAATTTTTTCATTTATCTATTGAGCAGTTCCTATGATTTCTCTACAGAGTTATTCATTCATTTTGAAAGTATTTTTAGACTGTGTATTTGGCATCAACATAAAATCAAGAAGCAAAATAAAATGTACTTTTACCATAGTTACTTGTTATTAAGTCATCTTGTTTCTGTTTTAAACCGACTCTTTTATACTCTGCCTTGTCTTACTAGGGCCGGGGCTCTGCAAATCACTTCTCTGTTTTGACGATTGTCTCCTTGTCTTTGGAGACTGGAGCAGAAATGGGGGCATGTTCTTTCCTATCTTGCTTCTTGTGACTGTCAACATCACCTGAGCAATGATTTTTCACCTTGGCAGTAGGTACAGCAGCAGTTGGTTCTAGTTTCTACATCTCCCCAGATTAAGCAATCTGCTTCATTTTGCCTTCTCCGGGAGACCAGCACCAGCTGGCTGGCATCCTATCCTTGCATATCTGAATCTCAGCTCCTTGACATCTATCCTCTAGGATTGTGAGTTACAAGCCCCAGCCAGACAGTCTGTCCTCAAACTACTTGTTTTTCTAGGATTCCCACTCTCTTCTTTCTGTCATCTCAGCTCTAGGGGTGGTAGCTTCCTCTATCATACTCCTGCTGCTGCTAAGTCACTTCAGTCATGTCCGACTCTGTGCGACCCCATAGACAGCAGCCCACCAGGCTTCCCCGTCCCTGGGATTCTCCAGGTAAGAACACTGGAGTGGGTTGCCATTTCTTTCTCCAATGCATGAAAGTGAAAAGTGAAAGTGAAGTCGCTCAGTCATGTCCGACTCTGTGCGACCCCATGGACTGTAGCCCACCAGGCTCCTCCATCCATGGGATTTTCCAGGCAAGCGTACTGGAGTGGGGTGCCATTGCCTTCTCCGTACCATACTCCAGTGTTCCTTTACTCATCTTTCAGCTCTCCACTATCTTTTAAGTCAATTCCTTCTGTTACATTCTCTTGTTCAAATAGTTGGTATGATTCCTATTTTCTTAACTGATAGACCATTTCTTAACTTATGGTTTTTCTTTGCAAGTAACAAAAACTCACTTAAACTAGGTGAAGAACAAAATAGACTATAGTGGAATATAGATTTTTTCCTGGAATCCTGGAACAGGAAGTACAATCAGGCCTGATCAGCTTTAGAAAACAGCCTGAAACTAAGATTAGTCGTTTTTTTCTTTCTGGTACGTCTTCTCTACTCTTTCTTCACCTTCTTTCTCTCTTAGTAAATTTATTTTCTCTACCTTTTTATATAACACACCTGCTTTGGGGTCAATATGAATTCCAGTTTCCAGAAGAGGAGGAAACCTTGAGTGGCTTTGTTTGCACAATATCCACATTTGGTAACAGCAGCATTAGCCATTATAAATACAGTAGCTGGGCTCTACCACCTGGGTGAAGAAGAATAATTGTCAGAGATGAGGACAATACACTGAGTGTATGGCTTAAAGAGTTTCTAATATATTTTCTAATTTTCTTTCATTAAAAAGGATCACAACTTGAGATCTTTTGGGAGGGGCATGATATATTTAAGGTATATTCCATTTGTATATAATAATTATTAGATTACTTAAAAAAACTTGAAGTACATGTTCATTGAACAAAATTATAAATATAGATGAACCAAAGTAAAAAACAAAAAAGATGTTACACAAATTCCCACCACACAGGTATGTATTCCCCAAATTACATCTATTTATATTTATATGCATAGATATTTATATTCTTTTAAAAATGATTTTTTTCACATTAGCAATTTTAAATAATTTTACATGCCAACAAATACGTTTCATCAGCAAATATGTAAACATCATTTTAAAAGGCTGAAAGTGAAAGTGTTAGTAGCCCACCAGGCTACTAACATGTCCATGTTACTAACTAATGTCCATGGAATTCTCCAGGCAGGAATACTGAAGTGAGTTGCCATTTCTGTCTACAGGGGATCTTCCCAACCAGGGATTGGACCAGGTCTCATGCATTGCAGGCAGATTCTTTACCATCTGAGCCTTTAAAAGGCTATCCAATAATTTATGACATAGTTACTCACCCAGATTATTTACAGAGTTTAACATGGCTACATTTTTGCGGATTCATTATTTCTTCAGAATAGCTTTATTGGGAGAGGTATTTCTGACTTAATAAACATGTATTTCAAGTTATTTGGTATGTATTTTTAAATTGCCAGTAAGTTTGTGTACATATTTATCATCCAGTTGCCAAGAAGGCTATATCAATTAACATTCCCTCCATCGATGTAAGGCATACCTGTTTTTTTCTCAGTGCAGTTGTTGTCTCAACTTTTAAAATATGACAAATTGAGGTAGAAACTTCACATTGCTGTCTTAAAGTACATTTTATTTTTAAAAACTTAGTGGAAAATTTTTAACATTTGTTGGTTCTGTGTGCATGCATTGCTTCCTTTCTTTAGTTGTTCTTTACTTGAGTAATTCGTAACAGTTGAAAAGAGTTTATTAAATTTCCATTTTAGGTTTTAGTGTTTGATTCTTGGACCTACCAATTAAGTTCATATTACATTTATTTTGTAAGTACCATTGAAATTTCAGTTAATTTTCCTGCCTCCTCCTCTCAGCCTTCTATTTTATTTTTTTAAAAAGTCTGTAACTGAAATATAGACCTCACAGGGCTTCCCTGGTGGCTCTGATGGTAAAGCGTCTGCCTGCAATGTGGGAGACCCAGGTTCCATCCTTGGGTTGGGAAGATCCCCTGGAGAAGGAAATGGCAACCCTCTCCAGTACTCTTGCCTGGAAAATTCCATGGACAGAGGAGCCTGGTAGGCTACAGTCCAAGGGGTCACAAAGAGTTGGACACAACTGAGTGACTTCACTTTATGACTGAAATAAGTGTTCATTAGCCTATCCGGAATTGCATATAAATCTGCTTTAATTTGGTTGAAAGCTAAAACACAGTTTTCTTAATAAATATCACTAAAAATAATAAATTCATGAAAAGATGAATTCAATACATTATAAAACTTACCTACTTAAGATTCCATGAACTATGCATATTTACTAAGTTGATTACAAGGTGAGGTAGTGACTGAGTGATAACAACTTAAAACATCATTTATTCTAAGCATCATATTTGAACTTTAGTAGAGTAATGGATATGAAATGTTTTAATTTTAAAAGAGTAGAAAGTTCATGCAATGAAGGAATAAATGGGGCACTTATATATTCTCTATAGTTCAAATATCATCAGCAGTTATTCACCAACCTTACCTGCAGGTGACAATTCAGTAAGGAACTGCCTAAGCCATAAACATAGAAGATGAAAACAAACATAAATAAAAGCAAAATAAAATTCTGTAGAACATAAAATAACAGATTAAACTTACAGTTAAAAGAATTCAACATGCAAGGGAAACACTTAAGCTCTTGCTATTACTGGAAGATTATTGTACAGTTGTAATTCACATGGTTTGTAGTCATTAGATTCTAATATTTAGATTCATATCACATGATCTCTAGTAATTTGCAGCTCTTTTACCATTTCCCAAGTACATATGGGAGAGATGACATGAATGATAATTTTTTTTTTAACTTTATGGACTTCTTAGGGGAAAATCACCCTGAAGCATTCTAGTTGTCTTTTGTTACATATCTGTCAAATTTTTGTTATAGTAAACAGCAGAAGAATTGTGTATATTAATGTTTAATATGTAAAACATATCCTGATGCTACTTGAAGAACTCTGGGTCTATAGTGCTGTCAAAGGCTCTGATTTATTTCTTATAGGGATTTGACTAATTGTGAAATAACCTCAGAACTCAATGAGAATGAAGTCAGGGAAGGCCTGAGGCCAGTATTGATTCCATGGAGAATGGTGACTTGATGATATAACATAGGGAACAAAACATATTGCTCCATTAGGGAGGAACCTGCATGAGTCAAGTATATGTTTGAGGATGATGTCAGCAGTGTGGCTGGCTAAGACTCTCGTTATATCCCTCGCCCTCAACAACCACAACCTGGTATCAATCCACAGATCAAAGTGCCTTTGTCTGTGCACTCCAGCCGTGGCCTGTGAACTGGCTCCAGCCCCTCTTTACTGCAGTTTGGGAGTTCCTGGAGAACAGTGTCTTGGACCAGTCACGGATGGATGAGAGAGTTTTTGTTTTCTAGGTTTCTAGTGGAGAAGTTCAGCACACCACTGGAGAAAAACAATGTAAGTCTGGAAGCATTATAGAGGATAGGAGGAAATTTACCTGGCTCACTCCCTAGACCCCATGCCAAACCCTGCCAAAATTGGCACAGATTAGGGCCAAGTGGGAACTTCTTGATCCATGATTTCTCCAATGGGGGAATGTAGAGGCATGAGTGAGACACAAGCTTCATAGAGCACTGAGTCAGAAGCTGCAGGACAGGAGGGAGAAAATGAGGGAGGGAGAAGAAGAGAGAGGACTCTCAGAGGGCAGTAAGGAGACTTGGGTGCTACTGACTCCACCAGGAACCCCACACACAAGGCCCCGGAATACCTCACCCACAGATCCCCCAACTGGCCCTTGAGCACCCTCAGGGCTCATTAAAGACAATGTGGTTTCCATTGTATTTACTATATGTCTGCACTGTTTGAAAAAAACAGTGTATATGTGGAATGTACACCACTGTATGATGTTCACCAGTTGCCATTATTTTCAATAAACAGCTCAGAAATCATGTTAGTTAGTTCCTAAATTTCTGATTTGACCACTATGGATTCATTGAGCACTAATGTTTAGTGAATACTTAAAATGGGTAAAAGATTTGCTGGGTTTGTGAGAATCTAAATATGTCTAAGGAGATCAGTCCTGGGTGTTCTTTGGAAGGAATGATGCTAAAGCTGAAACTCCAATACTTTGGCCACCTCATGCAAAGAGTTGACTCATTGGAAAAGACTCTGATGCTGGGAGGGATTGGGGGCAGGAAAAGAAGGGGACGACAGAAGTTGAGATGGCTGGACGGCATCACCGACTCAATGGACGTGAGTCTGAGTGAACTCCGGGAGTTGGTGATGGACAGGGAGGCCTGACGTGCTGTGATTCATGGGGTCGCAAAGAGTCCGACATGACTGAGCGACTGAACTGAACTGAACTGAACTGTACTGAAAACCAAGATTAGACTAAAGTAAAATCATGGATTATAAAACCCAGGGTTCAAAACTAATATTCTGATAGCCTAATACAGAAGCAGACTGTAGATGACTTTGATTTAGTAGATTAGACCTTTTCTCAATCTTTCATTTTACCTCAATATATAGTAAGAAACACAGAGGTAAGAACACCTTTCTTATGTATCTCTTGTACATCAGTGAGTCTCTATGCTTTACTGGCCTAAAGATGGATTAAAAGAGTTTCCCTAAACCACTTTGATTTGGAGTAACCTCATTGATTGTTTCCTTCCTGACATTACTTTGTGAAATTAGATTGGGACACATTTTCCCCTAAAGAGCTCTACATCCACAAATGTTTCCGATTGCATGAAACTATTCAGAGTGTGAAGGGTCATCATGCAGAGAAAAGTGTCTGGCTAATCCCTATTGCCATAAATGACAGAATAAGAGAATATGAGTTTAAATTGAAAGAGAAGAAGGGATTTGGCTTGCCTATGGGGAAGGTTTTATTATTTAAAACCCCTGTCTTAGAGTAGCAGGAGTCTCCTGTTAATAATAAGAGCCAAGAGCTACTTGAAACTTACTATGTGTCAGGCTCTGGCTTAAACTCTTCACCAATGTTGGCTCATTGATTATTTGCAGCAGTCCTGTGAAACAGATACTGTTATTATCACTGCTTTAGAGATAGGGAAGAGTTAGGATTATAAAACTGGGAGGGCAGGGGGAAGAGAGAAAAAAATATCTATGCTCTCAACCACTCTGTTATTGGGCTCCTGTGCTATCTTAGTTCTTAATCAACTCTAGTTTCTTTCATGCTCAGCCTTTCTGATCTTTTCTCCAGTGCCCATCTTCCCATCTTGCTGACAAACATTGCTTCTCCAAATCCTATATGCTGAATCACCTAGTTTTAATTAAACCTTCTATAATATTTTAGGAGTATTACCCATTTAATCTTCTAGGTCCAGTTACATGTAGAGAAGAGATCACCTCTACTGCTTCCTAACAAACGATTCATAAGTTTTATATGACTACCTAGCAGCAAAATTTCCCGCTGATGTTTTATAAACACTTACCCTTTAAACAGAAGTAATCGATTAAAAAGTATTGCAAGAAAAGCTTGGTAATGAAAATATCTAACCATACACATAAGAAGACAAATCATTATCTTTAAGTTCTTTATAAAAGAAATGGTCTATTCTTGTTAGGCAAAGTTTTTTTTCTTTTTTTTCCTAACACTTGACACAACCTAATACTGAAGGCTTAGACAGGTTTAGTTAAATGAACTTAATTTCTCATTAGTTAGTTAAGGATCATGGTGTGTTACCTCCTAGTATGAACCCTCATTTCCAGCTATCATTTAGTTGTGCTTTGCATTATTTTCCATGCTACCATCTGTCACTGGGCTACGATCTCATCAAGTTTCCAAGTCCAGCTGGATGGAGTCTTCTAATGGCCCCCATTCTAACAGCATCTAACAGTTTAGAAGTGCTGATGATGGTGAATTATGGCCACTTTGCACAGAATCATTTCTGATATATAATTTTTTTCTAATCTTGATGTGATAGGTAACATCTAACACCCCCCCCTTTATTTCTCTCTTCTCTTTCTATGGGTATCTAAAGTGTTTCTGTGGAGAAGACAATGGCACCCCACTCCAGTACTCTTGCCTGGAAAATCCCATGGATGGAGGAGCCTGGTGGGCTACAGTCCATGGGGTTGCACAGAGTCGGACACGACTGAGCTACTTCACTTTCACTTTTCACTTAAATGCACTGGAGAAGGGAATGGCAACCCACTCCAGTGTTCTTGCCTGGAGAATCCTAGGGACGGGGGAGCCTGGTGGGCTGCTGTCTATAGGGTTGCACAGAGTTGGAAATGACTGAAGCGACTTAGCAGCAGCAGCAGCAGCAGCAGCAAAGTGTTTCTGATTCCTATTCTGAAGTGTTTAAAGAATCTTAGGGCAAGATTATATGACAAAATTAAATTCTGAATAACTTCAATTGAATTCTGGACAAAGCAAAGCACACCAAGAAAACATCAAATCCTGAGTCTTCTCTATTAGGAATTCCTCAAAGTATGGCCCTCTACTATCTTCATCAGCTTCATCAAAGCACTGGAGGTGCTTTTTAAAAATGGACACCCTTGTTTCCCTCTAGATCTATTCAATAAAAACATCCAGGCACTGTGGATCGACATCCACATTTTAAATAAACACTACAGGTTAATCTTACATATTCATGTTTGAGAACTGATGTTTTGTTATTTAGACAGCACCTACCTCCAGAAGCAATAAAGCCAGAGAAGAATGGTGGGTACGTATAGCTTTCAGACCCTTTCTAAGGAAATGAGTTTCTGTTTAAGAGACCATGGTTTATGCCAGGTGCATAAAATTAAATAGATACAGCACCCAGGGATTCAGCCACAGATAGCCTGCATAAAGTAAATTTATATGGTTTGGACATACGGTATGCCATCTGCTACTGAGATAGCTTGGTACAAAACTCAGCCCAATTGGGGTGTTCCATATTGGATAACCTCATTAATGGGAGGCTGCCTCAATAAGAGGTGGGTTTCTAGGCCTCAGTCTGAAATATCCTGAGTGAAAACGGGCCTTTGTTCTGGTTCTTCATGGACTTCAATGTCACGATGCACTTCTGAATAAATATAGCTGCTGTGATGGGTTTCCATGCTTTTTTACGTTCTAGGGTATCTTTATAATAACCTAATATCTAATTTGTCTTTCCCTTGCAACCTCAGAGAGCTTAGCAAAGAATTCATATAAAAAATCAGTTAATAGTTGCCATTCAGTACCAACAAAAGGAGAGAGATCATCAGTAACAGAAACAAGGCAATATTCATTTTATTAGAAATATTGTACTTTCTAATAATGTCTGCTCTCTCCTAATAGTAAAAGAGGAAAACTATGAAACCAGAAACCTAATTTGTGTGAAAACAAAATCTTGATAATAAACACCTGGACATCTTTTACTGAGCATGCTTACTGGGCATTTATTTGAAATTTTGATTTTTTTCCAGGAGATGTGTATAGGTCTGGGGCTCAGATGCCAGTTAATTGAAAGTTACTCAATGAAAGCAGCATTAGTGTAGAAGTTTGAAGAGGACTCCTCCTTGCCTCCTCTCTCTTAGAATTCTTAAGATGAGGAAAATAAGTGAAAATAATAAACAAACTTAAGCTATGTCAAGGCTATATTGAGTTTTTAGATTGACAGTAGAAATAACAAAGTGGAAGAAAAATGTTCAAGAAAGAAAAGCTTCCCTTCAGTTGGAAGTCTCTATAACTTTACTTAACCTCATAATGTCAACTAGCAAAAGAAAGGAGCACTTCTTAAATCTTTCCATTTCTTCCAAACCCGAGATTGCATGGTATCAATGATATTTCAATTTGGGATTTATATGTGTAGGTTTTTAAGACTTTGTTAATGTGAATGTAGCTTGCTATTGAACTGGAAAATTGCTATAGTCTGGAAAATTATGTTTCATAATTGAGATTACTGAGTATACAGCATAATTTAGTACCAAAATCATGATATTTATTGTTAAATATTCAGTAATCCAAAATGCATGACTGTGATCTAGTGCAATACTGCATACTCAAGAATACAGTTAAAACAAAAGTTTATAAGAATGACAAAGCCAATCAAGGTGAAGGAATATATAATTTTCTACCATGTTCAGCTTTCTTTCTACTCCTGAGGTGCCCGTCTGGGCAAACATCATTGATTGTGGCTCCTAATCTTTTTTCACTCGTCCACATCTCCCAGTACCATAATGATAAGCCAGCTGTTCTCCAGGGACATACCTATTATTCATGCACCCGCCTGTCCTCAACTTTGTCCCTATGCTTGTGCTTCCTGCTTTCTCTTTTGTTGTTGTATCTGTCCTCCATCACTTCCTGTCCTGCTATATGCAAACACGTGGAGGTATGGCTTCTGTTCCTTATGTACCCAAATTGTATGCTTTTAGTGGGTTGGCCAAATAGTTCAGTTGGGTTTTTCCATAATGTCGTACAGAAAAGCCTGAATGAACTTTCTGGCCAATCCAATACTTTCTCTGTCCGTTTTATCTTGATCAAACAAAATATTCCTGCAGTCACTTCCTACTTTTTTCAAATTTTGTGGTTCTTTATTGGGATTTCCACTGTTTCCATTTTACAGAAAACATTTCAATTAAAAAGTGACCAGACATACCTAAATCAGTGTATATTCTTATCCTCCTTTCTCCATATTTGACAATACTGCCTGGTTTGATACAATAACTTTTTTCTTGTTTCTCCATTTATCTCTTTAAGTTTCTTGTTTCTCCATTTATCTCTTTAAGTTTCTTCTTTGTTGGCTCCTTTTGCATAATCCCCTTTAATGTGATTAAAATCCTTTCTGGAGGACTATTTCCTTGGGATCCTAAGTACCTCTAAGAGCTCCTTATGTTTCAAATATATATCTATCTTATATTCATAGGCACCTCTCAAACTGCATTACATCTCTCTGACTTCTCTATTTCTGAAATTTCTCTTACCATCCTCTAAGAAAATTTTAGTTTTCAAGCTTAAATTCACTTGAAGAAGCAGCGCTCTCACCCTTCATGTCCATGGTTCCCCTGCTGCCTGTTTGTTCCTGAAATCTAAAAATTTGGACTTTTTTTCAGCTTTGTGCCCCAGTCACAACACCTTCCTGATAATTTAATTTAATCCAACAATTCCTTTGTGTTCTATTCCCAAATCCCCTGTCTAGGCCCTAGTTATTTCATGCTTGGACTCATTCCATAAAACCTTATTGACATTTGCTGGGAATGATTCTGGGCATTACAGAGCCAAAGGAATGAACATGTCACAGTCTCTGTTCTCAGAGTTCTCAAAGTAATGGGGAATGGTAGTAGAACTTTAAAATTTTCTTTGTGAGAAAGATTCCATTTCAAATTGCCAGCAACATATTGACTTAATTGGAGGTAGTAAGCTGACTTGGAGCAGCGTTTACTTGCTCTAAAAGAATAATTTCAACAGTCTGCCTTGTTTGCATTGATTTAACACAAGGCACTACACATTGCTCTGGGAATACGTGGTAAAGCAGCTTAAAGTAGTCACTCTTTTCTATTACTGTGATTTCAGAGAAGAGAACATTAAAGAAGAGGCTGGAAAATTTGGTTAGGAGGCCATGTGTCCCCTGGGAGCAAGGAGATCAAGATATCAACCCTGCATTTGGGGTGTTCAACATTCTTAGAACTTCTCTGATTGATTGGTATAATTCCAATTAAGGCTTTCTGGCAGGAAAGGACATAGATTAGCCATTTCAGTTTGCCTGGGACTGAGAGGTTCTCAGGACACAGGATGGTTAGTGCCAAAACTGAGAAAGTCCAGGGCAAACTAGAATGAAGGGATCATGGAGTGCTCTTCAAAAGGAAGGGTAGGTCTGGACTGTTATCCAACTTCACCGCTAGGGCCAACAAATGCAAGTCTCTTCAGGGGTCCAGGCAGGTAAAGTAAATATGTACAGCTACTGCTTATAAGATTCAAGAAAAGGTATAATTTGTAGAGAGGGTGAAGGTGTTAATTGCTCAGTCATGTCTGACTCTGAGACCCCATGGATGGTAACCTTCCATGTAGCCCTCCTCTGTCCATGGAATTCTCTAGGCAAGAGTACTGGAGTGGGTTGCCATGCTCTCCTCCAGGGGATTTTCCTGACTCAGGGATCAAACTCAAGTTTCCTGCATTGCAGGCAGATTCTTTACTATCTGAGTCACCAGTGAAGCCCAACTGGAGGTGCTTGTAGAGAAGCACATACCCGCTATGTTAGCTTGCTAGAACTGCCTTAACTAAGTGCCACAGACTGGGTGGCATAAATAGCATACCTTTACTGTCTCAACATTCTGGAGGCTAGAAGTTCAGAATCAAGGTGTCAGGTGGGTTGATTCCTTCTGTGCGCTGTGAGGGAAGAATCTGTTCTAGGCCTCTCTCCCGGGTATGGTTGGATGACATCACCAGCTTGATGGACATGAGTTTGAGCAAGCTCCAGAAGTTGGTGATGGACAGGGAAGCCTGGTGTGCTGCAGTCCATGGGGTCGCAGAATCAGACACGACTGAGCAACTGAACTGATCTGAACCCTGACTTGTAAGTGGCCATCTTCTCCCTGTTTCTTCACTTTGTTATTGAATGCAAGTGAGTCCAAATGATATTAAAATGTTGGAGTCTGGAGTAAAGAAAGGTTTCATGATGTTCCTGTAAACCTCCACCAAAACCAATGTTACTGTTATTCTCTGGTCTAATAAGAAAGGGCAAGATCCCAAGACTTGAATTTTGCCCTCCAAGGTCCAGGTCCTGGCTGAGAGGAGGGGATTTACTCATGCCAGGAGTATTTGTCCAGCACCCAGTCCGAGTCTTTCTGCCAGTTCCAAGGCCCAGCTAAAGAGGCAGATTTCAGGGCCTTCAGGGCCAGGCCTCCAGACCCTGCCCAGCCATCACCACTGAGAGAACCAGGCACCCAGGACCCAGCCAAGCTTCTCAGGCTGCCCAAAGTGGGCTGGGTCCCTCTGATCACAACCCATGGAGACCAATCCCACCTTTAAGGCACAGAGGTGGGGATGGGAGAGAAGTTTACCACTGATTCAAGGCCTGAGCACGGCCAGCCATGGCCGGGGCTCTGGAGTTCTGTGGGACACAGCCTTCAGCCTGCCCCCAAACCCTCCAGCTTACCTGCCAACTGAAGACTAGAGGGCTCAAAGGGCCCCTGGGAGAAGGCAGCAATCCTTCTCTCACCGCGCTCTCCTCCTCGAGGACCACCTACTATTGGCTAATGGTCTCAAGGTCTTGCAGTCTCCTGGTCTTGCAGTCTCCCAGTCTTGTGCTGTCTTGAGATAATGATCTCAGGATAACAGCCAAGGGCTAAAGGCTGCAGGCCTGACCTGCCCCTTTGCAATAAGGGAACCAGTCATATTGCCTGGGGGCCCAAACTAATGACCTTAATTTAGGTCTTGATTACTTCTTGATTAACTTGATTACTTCTCTAAAGACTGTATCTCCAAAACAAATATTATATGTTAATGAATATGTATGGAATCTAGAAAGATGGTACTGATGAAACTATTTATTTGCAGGGCAGTGATGGAGATGCAGACATATGAACACGGGGAGGAGGGGAAGGAGAGGGTGCGGCGAATGGAGAGAGAAGCATGGAAACATATGTACCGCCTAAAGGAAATCAGTCCTGAATAATCACTGGAAGGACTGGTGCTGAAGCCGAAACTCCAATACTTTGGCCACCTGATGCGAAGAACTGACTAATTGGAAAAGACCCTGATGCTGGGAATGACTAAAGGTGGGAGAAGGGGATGACAGAGGACGAGATAGTTGGATGGCATCACCGACTCAATGGACATGAGTTTGAGCAAGCTCTGGGAGTTGGTGATGGACAGGGAAGCCTGGTGTGCTGCAGTCCATGGGGTTGCAAAGAGTTGGACACGACTGAGCGACTGAACTGAACTGAACCATATGTAAAATAGATAGCCAGTGGAAATTTGCTGTGTGACTCCAGAGCTCAAACCAGTACTGTGTGACAACCTAGAGGTGTGGGGTGGGGTGGGGTGAGAGGTGGGAGGGAGATTCAAGAGGGACAGGACATATGTATACCCATGGCTAATTCATGTTGGTGTATGACAGAAACCAACACAGTATTGCAAAGTAATTATCCTTCAATTAAAAATAAAAAGATCATATCTCCAAATGAGGTCACATTCTGAGGTACCAATGATTAGGACTTCAACCTATGGATTTGGGGGTACAGAATTCAATACCTGCCATTCATAATAAACAACATTTAAGTGTGATGGCAAATCAAAACCATTCTGCATCTTGTGTGACTAACAGTTTCTTGCCACTGTCCTAGACCAGTTGAGAACTGAGATTCTAGCACAGTTGTGGCTGCAGTTAGAAGGACTTCTGGACTAAGCCACCTTCGAGTAGTAGCATTCTTCAAAAAACAATGACTCAGTCGGTAAGTACAATCTTCAGTTGTAATTCTTTAGTTATTAGCTTGTGAGCTCGAGCTTTCCTTAAGAATAATAATGCTGCTGTGAGAATTGGATGAGATATGTTTCACCATACTGGTGGGTAAGGATGTGTTAACAGTGCAAGATGAGTTATTTTCAATAACAATAGTGTACACGTGTTAACAGAAGCAATGACAGAAGAAAACTACTATGTACAAAGGAAATAAGGAAACAATTAACTCCTCTAGCACTTTCTCTGGTATTTGGACTCAAGAATGGTCCATATATATATATATATATATATATATATATATATATATATATATCTCCCCCCTATATCTGTGTAACAAATCACCACAAACGTAGAGATTTAAGCCATACTCATTTATTAGCCACAGTTCTGTAAGTCAGAAGTCTGACTACAGCAAGACTGGATTCTCTGCTCAGGGTCTCAGAGACTGGAATCCAGGTGTTGACCAGGCTGGGTTCTCATCTGGACGCTCTGGGGAAGAATCTGCTTCTGACCTCATTAGAGCTGTTGGCAGAATTCAGTGCCTTTCAGCTATAGGACTGATTTCCTGTTTCCTTGCCAGTAATTGACCAGAGGGCCTCGTTCAACTTTTTAATTCACTCTCTTTCTCACATGGCCCCTCTATCTTCGTACCAGTAATGGCATGTCAGGTCTTTCTCATGCTTTCCACTTTGCTTTCCTCTTCTGCTTTTAAAGGACTGATGTTAGACTCAGCTGGATAATCCAGAACACTGTATCTTAAGGTCAATCAACTAATTAATAACCTAAGGTCAACTAATTAGTAACCTTAATTTCATTGCAAAGCCCTTTTGACACACAACATGATGTATTTATAAGCATAATATTTTATCATATTTGCAGTCCCTGGTGTTAGGAAAAGAAATCTTGGGGGAATACTTTTAGAATTCTTTCTACTAGAGCCCCTTTGGGATAAGCAAGCCTCTGGGGCTCTTGGATAGTTCAGGGGATGCAGGTCCAAAGAGAGATATGAGAGACTTGACCCTCTGGGAATGTGGTTGCTCAAGTGATTGTCTTCAATATTAAAAAGAGATCACTTACTCAATTCATTAATTCAAAAGTATTTATTGATTACCTATTAGGGGCCAGGCCTCTTCTAGGTACCAGAGACTGAATCAGGGGGATAATGTCAGGCAAACAGATATCTATTAGAATAAGACATAGTTGGGTGCTATCAGGACTTTGGGTTTTACTCTAGCTATTAAGGCACTATTAAAATAGTTTAATAGTGCATTAAACTATTGGAGAGTTTAATGCACTGAGTGTTACAATCAGACTTAAAATTTAAAAGACACAAGCTGAATTTCCCCTTCCAGGAAGATGAAGCTTATGTGATTTTTTCCCTCTATTCCTCCTATTAAGTACAAATGAAAAATCCTAAACTTTATATATAAAATAAATATAAGAATTCCATCAAAGGTGGAAATAAGGCTGTCTAGGGACCTTGGTACTTAAGGAATAACATAGTGGTGAATTCTCTAGGTTTTATACTTGTCTTATGGATCCCAAACTTAAAGAATCAGTGACCTGGAAATGCTAACAGGCACAGATAATGATAACTCCAACAAAATCTGTTTCAGCTCGTCAAAGTACCAGGAAAGAGGTATGCCAGCAAGACAGAAAACTTGTGGATAATAACTGTTCTACTCCAACTAAACATCATGGGGAAAAGCTATGGTTTCATCCTCCTTCCTCTTACAACAGCAAATGCCTGGAACTCTGCTATTGTCATGCTGTAAGGAGGCATTCCAGTTCCCTGGCTGGGGTAGTGTCAGAGGAGGCTAAGCAGGGAGTGAGGACTTTCATTTCCAGGAGTAATGAGAATAAGACATCCCACCCCAGGGTGTCAGTGGAGACTTCATGGGTGAAATAGATTCCACAGCACCCAGCAATAAAGAGGCACTCATTCCTTTCCCTGCTGGGATACTCAGAGGAGGCCTAGTGGACAGTAATGACTTTCATCCCTGTTTGTTGGTATTGAGGTTGCCCCTTCCATGGTATCAGCAGAAGCCATGTGGGAGGTTCCTACTGCTCCCAGGCAGAGATGTGGACCATATGAACATCCTATACAATAGCACATTGATCTGTTACATTGACGACATCATGCTCATTGGACAGAATGAGCAAGAGGCTAGCTTGCTGGAAGCATTAATAAGGCACATACTCTCCAGAGTATAGGAGATAAATCCAATGAAGATTAAGAAACTTGGTATATCATAAAGTTTTTAGGGGTCCAGTTGCTTCCTGTTGGAATAGGAGTTGAATAATATGGATGCACAGGTCTACAAACCAAGGGATAGAAGCAGGGTTGGCTGCACTGACTCCAATGACCTGCTGGAAGATTTTCTGCCTCCCATCTCAACTCTAGTCTCTACAAAGTAATAAGTCCTGGTCCCCAAATGATGGTTACTGTTTCTGCAAGACACAACAAAGGTCTCACTGAGCTATAACCATGGCTACCATTTGAGCACTTTGGATTCCTTGTGTTTTTGGACAAGCAGAGAAGGGTAGCCAACATCTTAGCGGGGATAATTGACTCTGATCAGAAGGAGGAAGGGGAACTGCAGTTACACAGTACAGGCAGGTAGGAATAATTACGGGACCTTGTTGGTCCACTTGGATACCTCCTGACTTTTGGATTATAAATGAACAAAGGACACTATCTATGCCTAAAAGTATATGCGAACAGGGGTCCAGAACTGTTAGGAAGAAGGTATATGTCACACTACTAGATAAGAAGAACTGTCAAGAGGATGAGTAAGGGTGAAAAAAATTTAGACTAAATAGTGGGGAAAGAAGATATTGAGTACCAGCTTCAGACAGAAGACCAACTTCAGTGATGAGGGCTAGAGTTCATTCCACTAATAAGTTTTCTCTCAAGGGAAGAGGCTCACCAGACCCATAGAAGATCTTCTCTTGAATGTATATGAAGAAATGTGTCTGCACAGTGTGGTGGGTGGACTGTTGCAGTCATGGAGATGAAACACTCTGGTTTGCTTCAAGAGACAACCTGCCAGAAGGAGTGCAGTGAGCTGACAGCCTCCAGCTGTAGCACCTTCAGGATCTGCTACAGCATTCAGACTCAGGCCATGCTCTTCCAGGGAGCTCCCAGCCCATAACTGAGCATCCTGGGGTATGAGGGCCTGACTATTTGGCCAAATAAGGGACTCCTGTATAGGAAACCTTTGGCTAAACTTCCCTATGGGGCTAACCAGGACTTTCTCAAGCTGACTCATAGTAGGAGGCTTGATCTACCAGTCTCCCCTCACAGATGTCAGATCTGAATTATGGTCTGAAGCTTTCCTTGTCTATTCCTGTTTCCTTTCTCCTTAAGTTTTCTCAAGGAATATCCTTGTTAATTCTTTTGCATTTCCAACTGTGTATTAGTGTATGCTTTCTAAATGATTGAAACTCCATCCATGCTCTTAAGATCTCCTGAATCCTTACCTAGTCTATTGTATAAAAATCAAACCCCCTCCCCACAATTGTCCTTGACAAATAGGATTAATAACCCCAGATGGAGCTGTAACATGTGTTGCCTGTTGGTTCAGCTGTATATGTACTTCAACATGGCCAGGTGGCACTCTCAGCTTCCAATTTAATGGAACAATTGTTGTGTCCCCTTATGGAAGCACACATATCTTGAGAACTAAGATTATTAAACTGTCAGACTACAAAGTTGTGATGATGAAAAGCAAAACTTTTTCTGGAGGGTCATTAAGGGTAATAGTGAGAGGAACCGATCTCATTTTTACCTAATGATTTCGGGACCTAGGAATCCTTGCTGTAAGGAAATCCCCACCATATACCGATCACTGTTTAGAGCATTACCTCATGCTAGAAGATATTAGCTATGTCCACGATGCTTTGTCACCTGGCTGGCACTGTAACTGAGTCATCCAAAGTCCATTACACTATAGTATGAGGCCAACTCTGTGGATTCCATTAGCATAAGCCATTGATGAAATCTGTTTGCTTTAAAATGAGTTCCTTGGTCAGGAGCAATGCTGTGTGGAATACCACAGTGATGAATAGGATTTTTGTAAATCTTTGGATGGTGTTTCTGTCAAAATAGTGCATGCAGGGAAGGAAAATACATTTTCAGAATAGGTGTCTGTCCAAACGGGAACAAAATGCTTCCTTTTCCACAGGTGCCATATTTCCTAGGGAATTTTGCTATTTCAGGGAATCAGTCTTGGTTGTTGCTACTGACAGGCTGGGAACCCAAAAGTAGTAGAGACATATTGGCTTTGGGGATTAAAAGTTCATAAAACTGAGTGAAAACATAACCTCCATTCCTGCTGTCATGACCCCTTTATTGGCAAGGTTGGAGTGGTTTTCAAGAGTCTGACTGACATCTACAGAGTGATTTATCTGCTCCATTTGATCATTAAATTTCTCTTCTGCTGAAGTTATTCATTCACGTGATTTTACATATGATATAAATATCCTTTAGCCTTATCTGGTGGCTCAGTGGTAAAGAACTTGCCTGCCAATACAGGAGACATGGGCTTGATCCCAGGGTCAGGAAGATCCCCTGAAGGAGGAAATGGTAACCCTACTCCAGTATTCTTGCTTGGAGAATCCCATAGACAGAGGAGACTAACTGGCCACAGTCCATGGGGTAACAAAGAGGCAGACACCACATAGCAACTAAACATCAACATAAATATCCTTACACTCCATGCTCATTCAGAGAGATCACTATCTCATCCCCAGGCATTCTTGCTATCAATTTTCTAACTGTGTTTCTTCCAAATTTTTGACAGCTAGCCAAACCATTACCATGCCTATAAGCCAATGTAGATACATGGATTAGACTATCTTTCCAGGCAAAATGAAAAATGAAAAGTACTATTCTAAATCCTGCCAAATGGGAGAATTTCCTTTCACTCTTGTACTTCAGGGTTACCCATGCAATGGAGTTGCAGAGCTGCAACTCTTCCATTTGGCTGGTTCCAGTGTAGCCTGCGAAACCATCTGAATATTTTCTTCATCATTTGGTTGTTGTGAACTTCCCATGAGGCTGAGATAAAGATGTGGCTCCAGTAGGAGTTACAGGAATCTGAGTCATTTGCTATTTGTATTTTGGGACCTATCTAATTCTCATCTCCTTTATACTACTTTTTCCTGATGAGGATTGTTTCTGTGCACATTCAACTTTCTGACTCAAAGGTCAGACACCTTCCCATTCAGCATGGGCAACTTAGAAAATATGGCAACCTGAGGGTGAATGATCAACCATTCAGTCTCTATTTACCCTCACTGGCAAGTCATAAGATTTTTTTTTTTTTTAGGAAAATTGTTATCTGCAGATGATAACATTTGTTGTTGTTCAGTCACTAAGTTGTGTCTGACTCTTTGTGACCCCATGAATTGTAGCACACCAGGCTCCCTTGTTTTTCACTCTCTCCCAAAGTTTGCTCAAACTCATGTTCATTGAGTTGGTGATGTTATTTAACCATCTCATCCTCTGTCGCCCCCTTCTCCTGTTGCTTTCAATCTTTCCCAGCATCAGGGTCCTTTCCAATGAGTCAGCTCTCTGCATCAGGTGGCCAAAGTATTGGAGTTTCAGCTTCAGCAACAGTCCTCCCAGTGAACATTCAGGGTTGATTTCCTTTAGGATTGACTGGTTGCCCTAAAATCTGAAATATCTGTGATGTATTTTAATTACAGGGTCTGACCAAAGATTCCATATAGCATTCCTATCTGCCACAAACATTTGAAACACAGATGGATCTGCTGGGTTGTATGACCAAGTGGCAGAACAATTTGCACAGCAGCCTGGAACCATTGCTGAGCTATCTTTTGCTCTGGACCCACTTCCCATTTAAACTTGCAGCCGGGGGCTTCCCTGGTTGCTCGGTGGTTAAGAATCCATCTGCCAATGCAGGAGACATTGAATGCAGGAGAATTCAGTCCCTGATCTGGGAAGATCCCACATGCTGCAGAGCAACCAAGCCCATGCACCACAACTATTGAGCCTGTGCTCTAGAGCTCAGGAGCCACAACTACTGAAGCTTGCATGTCCTAGAGCCCACACTCCGCAACAAAAGAAATCACTTCAATGAGAAGCTGTGCACCCCAACTAGGGAGTAGCCTCCACTTGTTGCAACTAGAGAAAAGTCCATGCAGTAGTGAAGACCCAGCATAGCCATAAATAAATAAATAAAATTAAACGAAACAAAAACAAACAAAAAATGTGAAGCCCTTCTGGTTTCTCGGTAGATGATTTGGAACATTACACTCCAATAAAATATACAATACCACCAAGAGATACAGAGAATCTAATTAGCCTCTTTCTTCGTAGCTAAAGAGGACTTCTCACCATGGAAGGCTATACCAACATGTCCCAGACTATTGGACTCCCAGAAATTTCACTGAATTGTCCACCCCTGAATTTTCCTGGGTGATATTTCCTACTCTCTGATCCTCATGTGACATACTAAGGTTTCTACTTCCTGCTTACCAGGAGGGTCCAATCAATGTGATAGCATTGCTTTAAATCAGCATTATATACTATGGGATAGATAGGTTTTCAAAGTCCCTGAAAACTAAATACAATGGGGATGGAGAGTTGAAAGCAAGCTACTCTTGATGGTTTCTAAGAAGTATAGAAAAAAGACATGACCAATTCAACACCCGTATACCACATTGAATGCAGAGAATCTATTTCAATAGCAGCATTTCCCACTCTGTTAATCCTGGCCTCCAGAAGACTTCAAAGATACTTGTGCTCCCTGCCCTTACCGTGATTCTCAGAGCCTTTATGAAAGAGACACCCTCCAGACCTTCCCTAGGGACATAATTAGAAGATGGGTGATTAAAAATCACCAAAGCATTCCAATTACCTTAAATATTTGATACCTTTCACTAAAAGATAGTAGCTTAGTTCTGATTTTTCAGCCCCAGTTAGCACAAACCATATTTGATTCTAAATCTTAGGCAAACAATCAAACCAGTCAATCCAGGCTACTTTGTTTAATGCCTTTAATTCAAATTTTCTGGTAATTCCTCTTGTATCAATAAATTTGGCTTCATCCAATATTGCCTTCCTTCTACATGATTCTAGCCCCTGAGAATGCATTATGATGAGTATTCCCCAGGCTTCAGTTAATGAATATTGGCAAAGTCTTACAATATTGTGTGTACTACTTCCTCTTCCTTTGTGCCTAACATCTTGGATCTTAATAAAATTATATGTCAGGAGTAACAAGAAGAGGAAGATTAAAATTTCCCTGCTAGAAAACTCTCTTGGAAAGATCATTATTGGTTCTTTCGGTGAGAAGAGTCTAGCCTCTTTAGACAGCAAGAAAGGGCTGCTTCCACTGGCAAAGGTGGCAAAGCAGAATTTGGAAGTTCAAGCTCCCCAGTTTCTCTAGAATTAATCCAGTTGCTCTCATTCCCATTTTCATGGTTCTCATTCTTTTCCAATCAATGCTTCAACTTTAATGTAAGAGGATATATGGCTGTGAATTCCACACACATTATCATTTAGCTGCTTGCAGGATTGGACTTTAGGTTTGTTTTTAGAAATGTTCAGTTCAGTTCAGTTCAGTCGCTCAGTCGTGTCCAACTCTTTGTGACCCCATGAATTGCAGCACGCCAGGCCTCCCTGTCCATCACCAACTCCCGGAGTTGACCCAAACTCATGTCCATCGAGTCGGTGATGCCATCCAGCCATCTCATCCTCTGTTGTCCCCTTCTCCTCCTGCCCCCAATCCCTCTCAGCATCAAAGTCTTTTCCAATGAGTCAACTCTTCACATGAGGTGGCCAAAGTATTGGAGTTTCAGCTTTAGCATCAGTCCTTCCAAAAAACACCCAGGACTGATCTCCTTTAGAATGGACTGGTTGGATCTCCTTGCAGTCCAAGGGACTGTTAAGAGTCTTCTCCAACACCACAGTTCAAAAGCATCAATTCTTCGGTGCTCAGCTTTCTTCACAGTCCAACTTTCACATCCATACATGACCACTGAAAAAACCATAGCCTTGACTAGATGGACCTTTGTTGGCAAAGTAAAAGTCTCTGCTTTTTAATATTAAAAAGTCTCTGCTTTTTAATATGCTGTCTAGGTGGGTCATAACTTTCCTTCCAAGGAGTAAGCGTCTTTTAATTTCATGGCTGCAGTCACCATCTGCAGTAATTTTGGAGCCCCCAAAAATAAAGTCTGACATTAAATATCAACCATTTTGCTATACAACCTAAGGAAACATGCTGATTCATTCTTTTGATCTTGAGCTGGGAATTTAAAGCTCTGAGCAGAACAGCTAGGCTCTAAGAAAGGACAGAGGCTCTACTTATTCTGCAGTTATGTGTGAAGCTATACCCAATACCCAGTTAAGCTAATTTTCTCAGCATTACCTTTTAAAAAACTTTATTGGAGCACAGTTGATTTATAAAGTTGTGTTAGTTTCAGGTGTACCTCAAAGTGATTCAGTTATACATTTACATATATTCATTCATTTTCAGATTCTTTCCTGCTATAGGTTATTACAGAATATTGAGTATAGTTTCCTGTATCATATAGCAAGTCCTTGTTGGTTATCTATTTTAAATACTAGTGTGTGTATGTTAATCCCAAACTCCTAACTTGTCTCCCTCCCACAGCCCAGTTTTCCCCTTTGGTAACCATAAATTTGTTTATAAAATCTGTGAGTATGTTTCCATTTTGTAAATAAGTTCATTTGTATCATATTTTAGATTCTGCATGTAAGTTGATGGCAGGTATAATCATCAAGCTGTACATTGCATCCCTATTCTTTTTTAAAAAAGTATAATTTACTTACAATATTATTTTAGTTTCAGGTACACAACATAGTGATTTGAAATTTTTATACTTTTGAAAATGATCCTTATGATAAGTCTGGTTACTGTCTCTAATTACACAAAGTTATTACAATATTATTGACTATATTTCCTATTTTGTATATTACAAATGTCACTGGGAGGTGATATTCACCTTATAACCTGAAGTTTGTGCCTCTTAGTTTCCCTCACCTGTTTCATGTTCTTCCATCCCTCACCCCTATGGCAATCAATAGTTTGTTCTTTGTATTTATGAGTCTATTTCTGTTTTGTTATGTTTGTTCATTTGTGTTTTTTTTTTTTTTTGTAGATTCTACACATAAGTGAAGAATTATTTGTCTTCCTCTGTTTGACTCATTTCACTTAGCGTAATACCCTCTAGATCGATTCATATTGTCACAAATGGCAAGATATCACTCTTTTTATGGTGAGCAATTTTCTATTGAAATATATGTACTGCATCTTCTTTATCCATTGGTTTATTGATGTGCACTTGGGTTGCTTCCATATCTTGGCTGTTGTAAATAATGCTCAATGAACATAGGGTTGCATATATCTTTTTGAATTAGTGTTCTTGTTTTCTTTGGAAAAATACTCAAGTAAAATTGCTGGGACATATGGTGTATGCTAAGTTGCTTCAGTCATGTTCAACTCTTTGCAGTCCTATGGACTTTAGCCTGCCAGACTCCTCTGTCCATGGGATTCTCCAGGCAAGAATACTAGAGTGAGTTGCCATGCCCTTCTCCTGGGGATATTCGCAATAAAAGGATCGAACCTGTGTCTCTTACATCTCCTGCATTGGCAGGTGGATTTTTTACCACTGGTGCCACCTGGGAAGCCCTTGGGTCATATGGTGGTTCTATTTTTAATTTTTTGAGAAACTTCCTTACTGTTTTTCATAATGACTATACCAATTTTAAGTATGTTCTTATATTCAGATATCATTTGAACAATGAGTAATAATGTAACTCTGTTCTATTAATCATTGTTTCCACACTATTTTCATTTTTATACTGGACTGAAAGCTATGTTACTCTTTGGAGAATATGGCTAAACTTTCTATTTATCACATGTCACAATTATTTCCAGGATACTGAAAGTTTGGGAGTTATTTTCCCAATGGTGGTATCATGATGATGAATATTATTTAATTATTATCTCTAGAACAGATTTCAGGGACTTCCTATAAATTTAGTTATGTGATTTTGGGGCCTCCTACAAAACGTCCCAGTGTTGGCAAATGCTAACCAAGCCTCCTGCGGCTCCCCAAACCCTGAGCATTTTCTATGAAGACTCTGAATCAAGTTTTTGGATTCTTATGTAGACTTAAATTGGATGAGCTGGGTAAGAGAAGCATCTGGCTTTAACTTCTATTTTTCTGAAATTCTACCAGAGGGATTTTTATAATGATTCTGTTTAACCTCATTTTCATTTGTCAGTGTCAGCCTCTTCTGTGGGAGTCTTAAGTTTACCTTCTGTGACCTGCTGGTCATTTAGCAGAGCTAAAAATATAAAAATACCTTTCTAGGCTTTAGTGGTGGTTAACATCTTTACTAAATAAACCCTATATGCATGCTCTCTAATGCTCAAATTCCCATCTTGCTTAACTATCAGGTTCACCCAGATAGAGTCAGTCTATAGTTTTTACAGTTTTTGAAAAAGAAGCTGCTCTAACTTCTTGCCTTTTCAAAGTTTTTTCAGGTTAGTGCCACATTTTTACACTGTGGACAATGATGAAGGTTCTTTAGCTTTAGGCCAAGGTGTTTGTATGTAACTTGATATGGAACGGAACAGTAAGATACTATAAACTGCTGCATTGATAAAATAATACTAAATATAATTTCATCTTTTCTGTTCTGAGAAATCACTCAGATCTTTAGACAGACTGCTATTTGTTCATCAACATCCTCTTCTATATGAATGGAGTTTTCAGGGGACCGTATGGCCAACCAATCAGCCTCCTTTAAATGTATATGCGGCCATTCTGAGTTAGTCCTTACAAAGATGTAGCACCGTAGCACTTACAGAGAAGGAGCTTTCGTTCTTTTGGTCTCTTCCTTAATCCTGCTATGTGGACAGGATGTGGACAGGGTGGTGAGGCATCTTTGAACCTCTAGCTGCTCCAGGGATGGAAGAGGAACAAGAAACATGAGACTCTCCTGGATCACTTGTAATATGAATTTTAGAGGAGAAAAAAGTAAACCTTACCCGTGGATTCTTTACCGACTGAGCTACCAAGGAAGCACTGTCTAATAGCCAAGTCCATCCGCTTTAATATGTGTAAATAACTATTCCTTAGCATGGAATGTCCCCTATGAAGAACAATACAAACTGTGAATATAATAGTTTGTAGTTTAGTACAAAGAAAATGGCCTCTTATATTATAGCCTCTTTTTGCGTGTTACTTACAGCAATGACAACTATAGATACAGTTGAATGTGTGCTGCATAATTTCCCCATACCCTGTTTCCCAAAGTTTTTCGTTCTTGTACCACCCTCAGAATACTTGCCATACCCATGTCCACTTTTGATATTACTTATTTAACAAGTAACATTTTGTTTAAATTGACTTCTTATAGTGGATATAAATAGAAAATTAATATGACTTGGAGTTAAGAGGGCAATTATAAAAATAACTGGACTAAAATACTAAAAAAAATTATAGACTCTGATTTTGTTTCTTATCGATAAATAAAATATAGCAATGATCAGAAAAAAATGTTGAATCATGGGGTACCAGATGTATTCTAGCTTGTAGTATAGTTCTGTTCCTGTGTCAGTTTCTTGCTTTGAAAATAGATAAGAAGATAGGCAACCGCTTGAAGACTTGAAGTCTTTGCTACCTGTCATATCTCCTTATATTTTTGCTTTTGAGCTAGGCATCAAATATTTAAAAAAAATAACTTCAGTAACTCTTCCAACTCCCAAGAGTTGACATCATGACCTCCTTGGGGTAAAGTCTGAAATGAACATCAGGAGCAAACTGGTTAAGCCTGAATGGACATTTAACCTTGGACATGAAAATAATAAGCCTCATTAAAGAACACGATGAAAAGAGAGGGGGTCATTTTACAAGCAAATACAGATTTGCTTAATTTGAATGGTTTCTGATTACAGAGCAATCTTTTCAAACGTCTGAGGTTCTTGTTTGGGAACTGTAGGCACACAATGATGCATTTCTGAAGAAATGGTGTGTAAATGTCCTGCCTAACAAAGTGGCAGCTTACAAGTGCTGCCTATGAAAGCAAGCACAGTGTGGACAGATGTCATGGGAGCTTCCCAAAAGGAATTCTCGTATGCTCCAGGTCGTCAAGAAAGGGTTGATAATTTTACTGGCATTCATTTGCCATTAACAGGAACTTTAGCATGTTCTGAAGCATTTTCAACATCCATAGTACATCTTATGAACATTTCTAGTTGTAACTGAAAACTTTGCATTGACACAAAAAACAACAAGTAGGAGTTTCATTTGTTCAGTTCTCCTTTTAGCACTCAATATTTGGTGTCCCTTAGGCAGGAATCTTGAAAAAAATTCTTCTCTCTTTTCATTCTAAAGGACAACTGGATGAATTCACCTGGATTTGAACAACACCATGATGCTTCCCTGTTTCAAAGATTAGGCAGTGTGTCAGATAGCAGAATCTTCACCACAATCGATTTCCTTTTTCTTTCAGCATCACAGATAGACCTTCTTTCCCATTCTTTAAGTGTAGCAGATACAGCTGAGTTCCAGCCAAATGGAAGGCAGAAGGGTTATATGTCATTTTCAGACTGGTGCAGAAGGGGCAACTGTGTGATTTTCCCTGTTTTCTCTCTCCTTCTGTCAGCCAAATGGCTTTGGAGAATTCAGTGGAAGCCTATGAGTTTCTAACAGATGGTGGGACTACAGAATGTATAAAGCCTTTGTTCCTGAACGACTTCATGGAGCAAATCGGCTCCCATCCCCAGCCTCTGCTGTTTGGACTTCCTGTGAGTAAAGAAATACACTTTTATTGTGTTAACCCACTGAGGTTATCCACGAATGAAGGCAGGTTGATCTGACCTACTACCAATAATTTGCAGAAACCAGTAATCAAGAAACCAAGCACCATACTCGGAGAGTTGGAGAACTCAGGTTTATTATGCTGGTGGACTCAGAGGAATTAACACTCTAAACTCTGAGCCCCTGAGCAAAGGGGTTACAGAATTTTTATAGACAGACTATAGTGGGCAACACTAGCTGTTAATTGGCTGGTTTAAACTAAGGGGTTTTGCGCGCACAGGAACAGCAGTCAAGATAGGGAGGGGAATACCTGACCTTTACATGGATAGGCATGATTAAGCAGGTTTTCAGGGGCTGGGCAATTGCAAAGAGCAGGACAAGGGTGAGTGAGATAAGCTCCAGTTCCTAGTATTATAAGTCCCCACTTTCTGAGACTACGTGACCTACATGATCCAGACTTTGCAAGGAGCAAGTTGAGTTTCAGAGGCAGAACGAGCAGGAGGTTATGTAAAATTTTAACTTTTCCTCTTCAATACCAGATGATAATTCTAAAGCTGAAGTGGAGAGAGTGACCATTTAAAGCAAGGCACCTACTTGACAGATGCTTTTGTGGTCCTGCCAACACACAGCCCCATTGCTGCTCCAGGTGGGCAGGAAGGAGAGTGCTGCCCTCTCCTAACACTGCTCTAGGACTTCAGTATCAGCATCTCCAGGCATCATCTCAAGATTTCCAGAGTAAAGTCTAGGTTAACATAACCCAACATTCTTTTATAGGTGAAAAAAAGTTGAGACTAGAATATTTAAATGATTTGCTCAAAATTACTTAATCATTAGGGCTTCCCTGATAGCTCAGTTGGTAAAGAATCTGCCTGCAATGCAGGAGACCCTGGTTCGATTCCTGGGTCCAGAAGATCCACTGGAGAAGGGATAGGCTTATCTACTCCAGTATTCTTGGGCTTCCTTTGTGGCTCAGCGTGTAAAGAATCTGCCTGCAATGAGGGAGACCTTGGTTCGATCCCTTGGTTGGAAAGATCCCCTGGAGAGTGGGAAAGGCTACCAATTCCAGTATTCTGGCCTGGAGAATTCCAGTATTCTGGCCTGGAGAATTCCATGGACTGTATAGTCCATGGGGTTGCAAAAAGTCAGACACAATTGAGTGACTTTCACTTCACCTCACTTAATTATTAAGTGAGGACTGTAAACTAGGTCCCCAACTTGTCATCAAGGTAATTCATATTTATAGGTCATTAAAAGCAGTTCTATTCTGAAATGCATGAAGATAATTACGAGCTATAAGTTCAAGGAACTAGTTTGTGATTTTAGGCATGTCAGTATGTGTAGATTAAAAGTAGATGAAGAATGGTCTCGAATTTTTAGCTGCTCTTCTATTGAGAAGTAGACTCTAAATCTCCTCCCTTTGAATTGGGCTGGCCTTTTCAAGTTGTTTGACCAAGAGAATATAGAAGAAGGAATTTCTAAGATTAAGATATAAAAATCCTTGAAGTTTCACTAGGTTCTCTTGGAACACACTCAGGTGCTATTTTTTTCTTGAATACTTTTTAAAAAATATTCAAGTAATACAGAGAAGTACAAGGGAAAAATATTTTTGTGAATAAAGGTGAACAACTTGGAAATCACTATTTCACAACTTGGAAATCACTATTTTAACTTTAGGTGAATATCACTCCAAACAATACACAGGTAACTAGGGGGGGAAAGGGTGATTTAAAGGGTTAAAATATTTATGAAAGGATAGATTCATAGATAGTTATATGGAAAACATTCCATATACTTGAAGGCAAGAAATTAAGCTAAGGATAAAATTTGAAGTTATGTGTTTTTTTTTTTTTAACATCAGAACTTTGTAGAACTTCACTGACTTCTTTTGTTATTAAACAATTTTCTTCCCCTTATGGTGACATGTGAGAGTGTGTGTTTGGAGTAACTGAAGAACTCTCTTTTTAAGACTTTATTTTTTTAGAGCAGTTTTAGGTTTGTATCAAAATTAAAAATAATGTAGAGAGATTTCCCATATACTTCCTGCTCCCATGCATGCATCAGTTTAGTTCAGTTCAGTTTAGTTGCTCAGTCGTGTCCAACTCTTTGTGACCCTATGAATTGCAGCATACCAGGCCTCCCTGTCTCTCACCAACTCCCGGAGTTCATTCAAACTCATGTCCATCGAGTTGGTGATGCCATCCATCCATCTCATCCTCTGTCGTCCCCTTTTCCTCCTGCCCCAATCCCTCCCAGCATCAGAGTCTTTTCCAATGAGTCAACTCTTCACATGAGGTGGCCAAAGTACTGGAGTTTCAGCTTTAGCATCATTCCTTCCAAAGAACACCCAGGGCTGATCTCTTTTAGAATGGACTGGTTGGATCTCCTTGCAGTCCAAGGGATTCTCAAGAGTCTTCTCCAACACCATAGTTCAAAAGCATCAATTCTTCGGTGCTCAGCTTTCTTCACAGTCCAACTCTCACATCCATACATGACTACTGGAAAAAACCATAGCCTTGACTAGATGGGCCTTTGTTGGCAAAGTAATGTCTCTGCTTTTGAATATGCTATCTAGGTTGGTCATAACTTTCCTTCCAAGGAGAAAGGAACTCTATTTTTGAAGTACACAGTTTAACCAGAACATATTTATATAGATAATCCTACACTCAATTTTTTCTTAGGTTACAATGTACTCATTTGATCTATGTACTTGGATTTTCATTTCAGGGAAATTATTCTTCAGACCTCTACTTTTAGCAATGCAATATATGTATTATGTTTTAGCTAATTATTTTAATTCCTTTTTCACCTTTTGCATTTATTGGGATTATCTCAAGCTTTTCTTCTGTATAATTAATAGATTTTCAGGCACGTCAATTTTGTTCCTTGCTGATTTCAAGTTAGTGATTAGCTCTGAAGTAATGTTATTTCTTAAGCCATTTATATAACTGCTTTATCATCTTTTTTTATTTTATTTTTTATTGAATTACTGTTCATATGTTATTTTTCTATGGTTCAGAACACTTTGGGGAGCTTTTCTTTACCTCGGATAATGTTTTCTTCCATATAAGGTTCTTCATCTGTCTTTACATGCTTTGTCCTCATCCCTCTTTTTCTCTCATTCTCTCTCTAATATCTTTGCTTGTTTTTTCTTTGTGGTTGTTTTTTGCTCTTTTCCCTCAGCTTACTGATATTTAATATGGGCAGTTGTATCCAGATTCTCAATGTTTTGATATAAAGTGGTTGGGTTTGTTTTTGGCAGCCTTAGCACTTTGCTTAAGACTGATTTATCTTCTGCTTGAAGACTGGGGATGTATTTTATCTCCTTTGTGAAACTTGAAATATATGTGTGAGCTGGAGCCTTCTTCACAGGACTTGAGAGCTGAGTTCTTACTTAATATTTTGTTCACAACTCACTCCTATCTTTGTAGAGTCTACATTATTTAGTTCAAGGTTTGTTGTATTTTCAAGAGACAATGGTTTCAAGCTTTAGATTGTTCCCTTGTTTTGAAATTAACCCCTAGACCGCGTGATCCATAATAATTCTTTCTGCCTCTTCTGAGCTTCTAAAACCCTGATGTCAATCATTGTTTCTTCTACTCTCAAAGCTTTCCTCTGCTCCACCAACTTTATAGTACATTTCTCTCTATATTGATCATATTAGTGAGAATTCTTACAATTTCATCAAATTTACTTTTTCCAAAACAAATTCATTAATATTTCTTGGAGTTCAGAGGTATATAAAAAAAACCCTAGAATTTTCTGTTTTTTTCTTTAATTGTAATGGGTTTGTAATTTTTGATTGTTGTTTAATTTGCATTTGGGAGCAGGAGATCTTGTAATCCAGTTTTGCTTTGTTACCGTTAAAAAGACTTTTGACAACACTTTTGAAACAGTATTGTCAATCTGGAACTGATTTAGAAGAAAACAATGGAGATAATAAAGTGATTCAAAACTTTGACAGCTAAGAAACACTTTAAAAATGTCATTTAAAAAGGAACAGAAGATCTTTATTTACGGAAGACTCAGACACAATCAGTCATTATTAAAAGCTTTGTTTTAGTGCAATGAATAGTTTTAATGTGTGTGACCCCAGAGACAGGAGAAGTATCAGTGGGTTGAAATCACAAGGGAACTGATTTCAAATTGATTCAGTGCAGACACTTCAAAAATAAAAGCATGACTACCTCTGGGTCTTAGCTCTTGTTTTTCACTTTCTTGAAACTTCCTAATCCTGTTGTATCTGTTGGAGGCACTGCATTATTCTCATCAATCCATAGGGATTTTCCAGATCCTCCTATTATTATTTTAATATCTCCTACATCTATTCTCCCACTGTATTGTTGAACTATCAAAGTGTACATAAAAGCAAATGTAGTTTTGCAATTATTTGTATTTTTGTTTCTTACATAAAATATTTTGTCCACCTTAGTGCCTAATTCAGGCTTCCCAGGTGGCTCACTAGTAAGAATCTGTCTGCAATACAGGAGGTGCAGGAGATGTAGGTTTGATCCCTGAGTCAGGAAAATCCCCTGGAGTAGGAAATGGCAAACCATTCCAGTATTTTTGCCTGGAAAATTGCATGGATATGGGAGCCTGGTGGGCTACAGCCCATGGGGTTGCAAAGAATCAAGCACTTCTGGGCAGGCACACAGAGTGCCTAATATAGGGTCTTAAATAAAGAGGAGATGATCAGCAATTTTGACTGAATTATATATTTAAAACATATTTAGGTCCCTTTACAGATTATTGAATTAGTTCTAACACAGTTGTCCTATTAATAAAATTTAAATTTACTGCTAGCCTCTCTAGGTATCCTAAAGTATGATTTACTCAATGAAAAAAATTTACCTGGTTATATTCCCACTTCTCTGAAAATGTATTCTTTAGAAATTTCACAAGATAATTGGATATACAACAATCATACAATCTATTGGGTATAATCAAATTAAAAAAAGATAACATCCTCTAGTATGGCATTATATTGAATACAAGTAGATATTTGGCAGTATTTCAGTCCTTAGTTTTTTATGTTTTAACAGACTGCAAATCTCATCTTTGCTTAAACTTAGAGGATTTTAAAATTCTCTGTAAGAACATATCATAGAAAGAAACCAATTTGAACGCCTTTCTATCCCTCTACTAACCTTCATAATTAATGAAGTCTTTCATTATTTAAATAAGTGTGCTGAAGCCATTTGTCTGAACTAGCAGCTACATATTAAACTGAATTATTCATAGTTTTGAGTGGGCAATATTTAAGAATTTATATATGCCGTACATTTAAGTGTTGCTAATATATTTTTAAAACAAGGTACTTAGCTGCAATTTCAGTTCTTAATTGGTATGTCATTTGATACTATTAGAATAAAAGCCTTTATAATGAATTATCATATTTTGCTTTAATAACTGAGCATTGAATACAAATTTTAACAATCCAATTTACACATTTTCCTGCTTGTATTCATGACTAATCCTAATCTCTGCCCTCTTCATGGACACCCTTTCTTATTCTTCTCTGTTGATCCCCCATATTTTGACTGCATCCCTTCTTAGTGCTTCAAGCTTAGGTCTAATTGTCCCCAAACGTCACTGGCTATTTTTCTGTGGAAGTTCTCTTCTCCTCCTCCTCCCTCCCCCTTCCTAGTCTTCCCTCTCCACTCCTCCTTGTCTTCCTCTTCCTCCTCATCTTCCTTCGTCTACTTCCCCACTTTCTTCTTTGTTCTGTTTTTGCGGACGATAAGAGGAGCAGAATCGAGCAGATCCCCTAAATGTGCCTCTGTGTGTCAGTCCTTCTGTGTGTTTGTCAATCTTTCCACATTGCATGTTTCTGATGATTAAGGGAAGAGAAGTAAGAATTAGAGGAAGAAAGATAAGACAAGAAGGAAAAGCAGTGTAGAGAATCAAGAAGAGTGGAGGGACAGATATGGAAAGTTGGAGGCAAGGGAAACAAAATTTGGAAAGGGGCTATAGGAAAAGATAAAGTTGGTGTTCAAAGGGAGATCCAACTGTTCTGATAAAATATAGGCAGAAGTGGAATGGAAGCTGGCAACCAACTCCTCCTTCCCATTTCAAATCTTTGTAGATTTTTAGTATTTTCTTTTCTATCACATTCAGTTTTCTATCTCTCTGACTTCTTTTTCTTTATTTTATAAAATGAAGCAAGAAAACCCTAAGAAAACACACACACCACAGACATAAAAACAGTTTGTCATGCTTCAAAAGCTCTCTAAATCCAAGTCTGCAGTGACTGGTGCCCATTTACTCCTACTACACCATGTACAGCAGGCTGCATCCACAGATTCAAGGAGATTGCTGTTCAGTTGCTAAGTCATGTCTGACTTTACAACCCCGGGGACTGCAGCATGCCAGGCTTCCCTGTCCTTCACTATCTCCTGAAGTTTGTTCAAACTCATGTTCATTGGGTTCATGCCATTCAATCATCTCATCCTCTGTCTCCCCCTCCTCCTCCTGCCCTCAATCTTTCCCAGCATCAGGGAGATATAATATAAACTTATTAATAATTTTCTTTTTAGGCTTTTAATTATCTGTAGTACCTTTAAACAAGACTCAATTACAGATTGTTAGTACTCACAGTTTCATAAGACAGAATTTAACATTCTCATTTTGGTTTGACAAGACATCTTATGCTTGCTTTTTCCTCCTCTCTTAATGGTAAGCAAAAACTGTTTTTCTTAATGTTCGTTGTGACTTCAGCTTGGTTAATCCAGTTTAAACAAGTAGGGTTCCATTCTTATTGCATCCTTCCTTCCTTCCCCTTGGATGATTTCTTCCTGACATGGTAGAGAGCTTCCTAGTCCCTTGGCACAGAAGAAATAGGTATTATTTCCTGAGGGAGAGGCTGTAGCAACTTCTAGTGTTTACATACCAATGCATCACATTGTATATAAATACAAACTGTAATAATCCACATAAACACAAGGACCTTTACAAACTCGTAGAGCTGTTTATTCAAAATGACCGAAATATGTATTTTTAGATGGCTAAATATTTTACTCATAGTCCTGCCTTTAGTTTATAATCATTTTCTCCTGTCCCATCCCTCTCCTATGTAGATGGGGAAAGACTAGGGAGACATTTTCCACTAAGAATGCAAATATTGACAATAAATTTTAAAGTGTCTATCTGAGGTTTTAATAATGACTGCTATGTGCAGTCTGAAGCACAAGCTAAATAGGTGATCAGCAATGGTTGAATGCAGCACAGGAGGGACAATATTAGGAAATATTGTTGTGTTATATAATCTTCCTGCTACACTTTGAGAAAAGCAAATTCTAGCTGGAGAACAAAATCCAAGCACCAGAGCAAAAGTTAATCTCAGTTTTCGCATGTAAAATATTCATGTTTTAGTGAAAGGTAAGTTCTTATCTGTACTTTCCTCCTGGCCTTCCCTGTCTCCAAGATGTTTTATCTTTGAAATTAGCGTCTGTTTTAAGAATGAAAGAACAATCACTTTGCAAAAACCCTTCTTACATGGTTTATCTCCTGAAATGATCAGCTCCGCGGGGCCCTTCAGTTCGTGGAGATTTTATGTGTCTCATGCAAATCAACCTGTAACCCGGGCAACAGTGCAGCCATCCTGGGCTGTGCTATTATAAGGTGAGCAATGGAAGACATTCAGCTTCACAGCTCCCCTTGGAAAGAGCTCACAGGGCATGGAACCAGAGGCCACGAAACTGCTGGTACTCCTCTGGCCAACACCAGACCAGACTATGAGGAGAACAGGCTAGGAAAATGGATTGTAATCCAAATGTGTTGTATTACTGTTTAACCTGAAAATCAAATCATTGACTTGAGGATGAGAGTTTTTAGCTCCTGATGGGGGCAAGGAGGATAGCATACATGGAACATCTTGGGGTATTAAGACATCATCTTAGGGTGAAGGATAGGGTAGAGACAAAAAGGTATGGAGAAGAAAATATACAGATGACTACTAATAGGTACATGAAAAGCTGTTCAACTCACTAATTATGAGAGAAATGCAAATCAAAGCTACGATGAGATATCACTTCTCACAGGTCATTTCTCACTTCTCAGAATGGCCATTATTTAAAAAAAAAAAAAATCCACAAATAACAAATACTGCAGAGGCTATGGAGAAAAGGGAACCCTCTTACACTGTTGGTGAGTGTGTGTGAAGTCACTCAGTCATGTCCGACTCTTTGTGACCCCATGGACTTAGCCCACCAGGCTCCTCTGTCCATGGAATTTTTTAGGCAAGAGTACTGGAGTGGGTTGCCATTTCCTTCTCCAGGGGATCTTCCCGACCCAGGGATTGAACCTGGGTCTCCCGCATTGTAGGCAGATGCTTTACCATCTGAGCCACCATGGAAGCCCACACTGTTGGTAGAAACGTAAATTGGTGCAGCCACTATGGAAAACAGCATGGAGTTTCCTTAAAAGACTAAAAGTAGAGCCACCATATGACCTAGCAATCCCACTCTTAAGCATATATCTGGATAAAACTATAATTTTAAAATTATATGAATTTTATATGAATTTATGAAATTTTAAAATTATATGAATTTTAAAATTATATGAACATTGCACCCCAATGTTCATAGCAGCACTGTTTACAATAGACAAGATATGGAAGAAACCTATCCATCATATCCATCAACTGATGAATGGATAAAGAATATGTGGAATGGAATACTGCTGCTAAGTCACTTCAGTCGTGTCCGACTCTGTGCAACCCCATAGACAGCAGCCCACCAGGCTTCCCTGTCCCTGGGATTCTCCAGGCAAGAACACTGGAGTGGGTTGCCATTTCCTTCTCCAGTGCATGAAAATGAAAAGTAAAAGTGAAGTCACTCAGTCGTGTCTGACTCTTCGCGACCCCATAGACTGAAGCCTACCAGGTTTCTCCGTCCATGGGATTTTCCAGGCAAGAGTACTGGAGTGGGTTGCCATTGCCTTCTCCAGAATGGAATACTACTCAGCCATAAAAAGGAATGAAATAATGCCATTTGCAGCACAATGAATGGACCTAGAGATTATTATACTAAGTAAAATCAGTAAGAAAGAGAAATACAAATACCATATGATATCACTTATGTGTGGAATCTAAAATAAGCTAAAAAGAAAAAAGCACTTCATTATGACTAGTGCATCTGAGTTTTCTTATTAAAAATGCAATTAGGTTGTTACTTTCTTTTTAATAGACAACACAAAAACATTCTAGATAAAAGTATAATTTGGTTTATACCTCTAGCTAAAGGCATTCTAAAACTATACTGTCTCCACAAAAGATTAAAAAATTGAACTGCTTATATGATCCAGCAATCCCACTTCTGGATGTTTTCCCAAAAGAATTGAAATTAGGATCTTGAAGAGATATCAGCACTCCTATGTTCATTACTCACAATGGCCACAATATAGACACAACATATGTTCCATCTACAGATGAATGGATAAAGGAAATGTGGTGTATACAAACAATAAAATAGTATTCAGTCTTAAAAAAGAAGGAAAACCTGTCATTTGTGATAACATGGACTGGCCTGAAGGACATTATGCTAAGTTGCTAAGTGAAATAAATCAGACATAGAAAGACCAATAGCTTATGATTTCATCTACATATGGAAATCTAAAATGAACAAACTGATAGAAGTAAGAAATAGAAAGGTGGTTACCAGGATCTGGGGGGAGAGGAAAATGGGGGAGGTGGTGGTCAAATGGTACAAAGTCTCAGTTATGCAAGATAAGTAAGTTCTGGCCATATAGCATAGGGCCTAAAACTTATCGACATTATTTTATACACAAAATTTTCTGTGGGGATAGAGCTTATGTTATGTTCTTATCACACATGCAAAAACAATGATAATAATAATGATAAGGGGAGCATGGGAAACTTTAGGAGGTTGAATGAATATGGCTATATTTATGGCCTTGTTGATGATACCAGGGGTATACACTTACCTTAAAACTCATCAAGCTATACATAATATATATATAAATATTTAAATACATACCACTTTTTACATGTCAATCACAGCTCAAAAAAGTGGTTTAGAAATAAAATAAAATACTTAGAAATGCTTTTTTCTGGAAAAGATTTGCTGATCTCTGCTTAAGGGCACTCATTTTCCAACCTCAATGTTCTTTTTTTTTTTTTTTAATTTTATTTTATTTTTTAAACTTTACATAATTGTATTAGTTTTGCCAAATATCAAAATGAATCTGCCACAGGTATACATGTGTTCCCCATCCTGAACCCTCCTCCCTCCTCCCTCCCCATTCCATCCCTCTGGGTCGTCCCAGTGCACCAGCCCCAAGCATCCAGTATCGTGCATCGAACCTGGACTGGCAACTCGTTTCATACATGATATTTTACATGTTTCAATGCCATTCTCCCAAATCTTCCCACCCTCTCCCTCTCTCTCAGAGTCCATAAGACTGTTCTATACATCAGTGACTCTTTTGCTGTCTCATACACAGGGTTATTGTTACCATCTTTCTAAATTCCATATATATGCGTTAGTATACTGTATTGGTGTTTTTCTTTCTGGCTTACTTCACTCTGTATAATAGGCTCCAGTTTCATCCACCTCATTAGAACTGATTCAAATGTATTCTTTTTAATGGCTGAGTAATACTCCATTGTGTATATGTACCACAGCTTTCTTATCCATTCATCTGCTGATGGACGTCTAGGTTGCTTCCATGTCCTGGCTATTATAAACAGTGCTGCGATGAACATTGGGGTACACGTGTCTCTTTCCCTTCTGGTTTCCTCAGTGTGTATGCCCAGCAGTGGGATTGCTGGATCATAAGGCAGTTCTATTTCCAGTTTTTTAAGGAATCTCCACACTTCTCCATAGTGGCTGTACTAGTTTGCATTCCCACCAACAGTGTAACAGGGTTCCCTTTTCTCCACACCCTCTCCAGCATTTATTACTTGTAGACTTTTGGATCGCAGCCATTCTGACTGGTGTGAAATGGTACCTCATAGTGGTTTTGATTTGCATTTCTCTGATAATGAGTGATGTTGAGCATCTTTTCATGTGTTTGTTAGCTATCTGTATGTCTTCTTTGGAGAAATGTCTATTTAGTTCTTTGGCCCATTTTTTGAGTGGGTCATTTATTTTTCTGGAGTTGAGCTGTAGGAGTTGCTTGTATATTCTCGAGATTAGTTGTTTGTCAGTTGCTTCATTTGCTATTATCTTCTCCCATTCTGAAGGCTGTCTTTTCACCTTGCTAATAGTTTCCTTTGATGTGCAGAAGCTTTTAAGGTTAATTAGGTCCCATTTGTTTATTTTTGCTTTTATTTCCAATATTCTGGGAGGTGGGTCATAGAGGATCCTGCTGTGATGTATGTCAGAGAGTGTTTTGCCTATGTTCTCCTCTAGGAGTTTTATAGTTTCTGGTCTTACGTTTAGATCTTTAATCCATTTTGAGTTTATTTTTGTGTATGGTGTTAGAAAGTGTTCTATCAATGTTCTTCTAAATCATTTGGAATACTTTTTAAAAAATGTAGCTTCCTGGGTTCCATCCTTGAAATATTAATTCAGTGAATCTATAGAGGCCTAGGAATTAGCATTTTAGACACTCCCATCAAATAGTGCTGATTCAGATAGTCTTGAGCCAAACATTAAGAAACACTGCCTGAGGGTCAGCGATGAAAAGTCAAGAGGTAGTTTGCAGGAAAATTCAAAGAGCTCTCTACAGTCTTATCAGCCCTTTCCCCCAAATTAAAATCAAGCCTTGGTGCTTTTTGTCTTTCACACAAAGGACAAAGTTCTCCTCATTAGAAACTCTCACTTTCTTGTAAAGCAAATACATTTCCACTGAAGTATGTAGCCCTGGATATTTCACAAAGAAGCTCTCGAAGCAGATTCCATCTGAGACATATTCTCCAGAGGTTTCAGCAATGATTCTACCCTCTGTCAGTCATGTCTTCATGAATAAATTTTGATTTGTTCCTCCTCATATAATTTTACCTGCCTTGAAATAATTCCTTTAAAAAGATTATCTCTTATCCTTGAATAATTTTCTAAAGGAAATTATCCAGGCGAAAAATAAAGAAAATACATGTTTGCTACCAGCTTTTCACTAAAATTTACTATAAGGTGAATTCAATATTAAGTTTCTTCTATTTATACTTTGAGAAAGGAAATTATAATTTAACCAGCACCCAGGCAGCTCCTGGTATTTAATATTTTATTGTTAAGCATCACATTGATCATGCCTTGATCATCAGCAATGATTAGCTAGTAATAAAAAAATGCTGATTAGGATGAGAAATTGTAAGAGAATGTATTCTAATACTGTTTCCCTAATAATTCTGATCCAAGAAATCCCATGAAATTTGGTTAAAAGTGCACATTGTAGCAGCTTCTCCAGGAAACTCTGATTTGTTAGTCTGGAATTGTTCCCAGAAATCTTTCTTTAAAGAAGCTAGGTCATCGACCTTCTTCTAATCAAGAAGCTAGCTACTTGATCTTCTTTAGATCAAGTAAGGTCAGAGGACATTGCTACAAGGTTAGATCTTCCTGATCGGTGGTCATGATTATAGGCTTTTTTTCTTAACATTTAGGAACTATAGAAAAGGAAGAAGGGCTGTGTTCTTCAGGCCTCACATTGTGGATGCTTCTGATTTCTTCTTTACATAGATTCCTGCCTCTGGTAAAAGGATAGACATGCTTGATTTAAATCTGTTCCATCACCTTGGTTCTTTGACTGGTGTTTAACCATTCTTGGCTTAGATACACTGAATCCTTAGATGGGTCAGTTCTGTTTTATACAGCCGATATTTTAGCCTCCTTGCAAAAAATATATCCCTGACCTCCCCCACTCTGCCCATTTTATATATTCCCATCCTTGTGATTACTAAGTTGATGTGTTAGTAGAAAGAATTTGATGCATAATACACTTCTCTCTATAGACACATGTGCTGTGCTCCGTCACTTTGGTCATATCCTACTCTTTGTGACCCCATGGACTGTAGCCTGTCAGGCTCCTCTGTCCTTGGGGATTCTTCAGGAAAGAATACTGGAGTGGGTTGCCATGCCCTCCTCCAGGGGAATCTTCCTAACTGAGGTCTCCCACATTGCAGGCAGATTCTTTACCATCTGAGCCACCAGGGAAGCCTACAGGCACATAAATAGAAAAATAAAATTTGTGATGAGTGTTTGGTACAGTAGATAATTTTCAAACTGAGGTGAGGGAGATTCCACATGGTAGTTTTTAAAATTTCATTTTATTTATTTTTGGCTACCCTGGGCCTTTGTTGCTGCACACGGTCTTTCTCTAGTTGTGGGGAGCAGGGGCTGCTCTCTGGTTGTGGTGTGCAGGCTTCTCTCGTTGCAGAGCACAGACTCTAGGGCAGGCAGCTTTCAGTAGCTGCAGCACTCAGGCTCAGTAGCTGCAACTCCAGGGCTTTAGAGCTCAGGCTCAGGAGTTGTGGTGTGTGGGGTTAGTTGTCCCTGGGCATGTGGAATCTTCCCAGAGTAGGGTTTGAATAGTGTTCCCTGCATTGGCGGGCAGATTCCTAACCACTGGACCACCAGGGAAGTGCTCCAGATGGTGTACCAGAATCAAGAAAGGGGTACACAGTTCGAAAATACTCTCAATATTAGAATATGATTTTTTATTTGTAAAAAATAAAGTTTTAAAATTTATTTTATAAATAAAAATGATTTCTGTGCCTTTCATATCAGCTGAAAGTGCAACAGATAATTTTTGACTGGTGGAGATATGCAGAAGATAAAGTGATTTTTAGCAAGAGATCTCCTTCTAGAGGAAATATGAGGAGTGAAAATTTAATTTTAACAAAAGAAGATATTTAAAATCAAAAAATTTTAAATCTAGGATAGACAGCTTCTAATAATTCCTTTCAATGTTAAGGTTATGTGATTTTTCAAACATTCAGAATCTCTTGTTTGTTTTTTTTTCTAAATAGTATTCTAATCCCTTTCCTGCATTTCATTCTTCCTACATGCATGTTTGACTGTAGTATACATAGAGTTAAGAAGGAAAAACCTTGATGTTCTGCTTGATTCTAGAATGTAGGAAGCAGGAAAAAAAAAAAAAAAAGCCATGCTCCCATCTATCAATGGGAAAAGCTGGATAAATGGCAAAGTTGTAACTTTCTCTGAACTTATCAGAGAACTACAGATACAAGGAAACTGAAAAATCTAAACTGATGGAGGGACAACTTCCTCCAAAGAGAGAAGGAATGTGTGGAATGGATCACTTGTGCAGAGCAAGGCAGGAAGAGATGCCAGCTGCCATTCTTATACCCTGACAGTACAAATGGCATAGCTGTCTCCAGACACAAATGTTACTTACCTCAGCCTCTACAAGTCTATGCAAGATGTCTGGCCTTCAATAAAAAATTACAAAACACACAAGAAAAATGAAATCATTATCAAGAGACAAAGAAATGACCCAAATGTTGGAAGTATTGGACAGGGAACTTCAATTGCCGTTTAACAATAAACTTTGACTTAAAAACACTTTTAGATTTACAAAAGAGTTGCAAAGATAGAACAAAGAATGTGAATACCTGTTTTCCCTGATTGTTTATTAGGATATATAGGGAACATGTATACACCTGTTGGAAAGAAAGAAAGAAAGGGAAGTCGCTCAGTCGTGTCCGGCTCTTTGTGACCCCATGGACTGTAGCCCACCAGGCTCCTCCATCCATGGGATTTTCCAAATGAGAGTACTGGAGTGGGTTGCCATTTCCTTCTCCTGGGGATCTTCCCCACCCAGGAATCAAACCCAGGTCTCCTGCATCGTAGGCAGATGCTTTACCATCTGAGCCACCAGGGAAACTAAGGGTCTAATGTTAATGATGCACTACTATTAACTAACTTCTGAAGCTTATTCAGATTTCACTAGTTTTTCCTTAATGGTTTTTTTTTTTTTTTCCTGTTCCAGGATCTTACCCACAATAGCACATTGAATTTACTCATTATGCTGTCTTGGTCTCCTCTGGTCTGTGACAATTTCTCCAACTTTCTGATAAACTGGACAGTTTTGAGGAGTACTGGTTGAATATTTTGTAGACTGTCCCTGGACTTGGGCTTGTCTATGATGTTTTTCTCATGGTTAGACTAGAGTTTTAGGAGGAACATCACAAAGTTTAAGTGTGGTTCTCACTTTTTTATAACAAGGGCCCATACTATCAACATGCCTTATTGATGAGATTAGCCTTGATCACTTGGCCTATGTAATATTTTTCAGGGCTCAGTTGTTTAGCTTTTTACTTGCTGTTCGGACAGAATATCAACTTTCAATCTCCTTACATGTGGAAGAGAAAACTGGAAGTTCCCATTTTATTTTTCTAGAAAATAATTTATTTCATCTTTATTTTAAAACTGTTTGCTTAGAGTTTTGCAAATGGTCTCATAATTTTTATTAAAAAGTTCTTATGTTTTAGTGATTACTTCTTTTTTGCTATTTAAAATTTTGTATAATTTTGTCTTTCCTTTTATTTCTAGATTAAGTTAGCTAGTGATCCGTGTACTGTGTTAAAATTGTCAACTAACAGTTTTCAACTTTATAAGCATTGCTACTGCTGCTGCTAAGTCGCTTCAGTCGTGTCCGGCTCTGTGCGACCCCATAGACGGCAGCCCACCAGGCTCCCCTGTCCCTGGGATTCTCAAGGCAAGAACACTGGAGTGGGTTGCCATTTCCTTCTCCGATGCATGAAAGTGAAAAGTGAAAGTGAAGTCACTCAGTCGTGTCCGACCCTCAGCGACCCCATGGACCACAGCCTTCCAGGCTCCTCCATCCATGGGATTTTCCAGGCAAGAGTACTGGAGTGGGGTGCCATTGCCTTCTCCTTATAAACATTACTGTGTATAATATATAACCAAAAAAAAATGTACTGTGCAGCACAGGGAATTATATGCAATATTTTGTAATAATCTACAAGGGAAAAGAATCTGAAAAGGAATATATATGTGTGTGTGTGTGTGTGTGTGTGTGTACATATATATAATATCTGACCATGCCTCTAAGTGGATATAAAAGGGAAATTCCTTTTATTGAAGAACATATATATTCTTCAATAAAAAAGAAATGGACTCATACTACTGAAACTGACACAAAGACAAATGAGGTTGAGGTGAGCATAAGCATGCATGTTAATTAAATAATCAAGATGTCAGGGAAATTTCACCCTAAACTCAAACTATATGATCTTAAGTCTGGGTAGAGACAACTGGGACTGAGAAAGAAGATGGGAGAAATGAACCTCATAGAAATCAATATGTTAATATTTATCAAGTATCAAAAGCATGATGATAACCTCAGCTGCACAGTAGCCTTGCAGTCTCTCGTCTGTGTCTCAGGGGATGCTCTCAGAATGCAACAAAGGTGGCAGAGCAGTTGGTGTGGGTATCAGACACTTGTCCTAATATCCAGGACCTTTCCTGAAAGTGTTGCCATGCTATACTCATGTATGTCATGGATCCTCTTCTTACTTGTACCCATATTTTAGGACCTATAAATTTTCCTTTTATGTCCACTTAGAGGCATAGTCAGAGACTATCATAATATAAAATGCCAAATCATAATAATGAATGAGCAAGAGAATATAGAGGAAAAACTGGAGGGATTTGTATGACCTTGTGACAAATCTCTCAGATGATAGCTTGAAGGACTTATCAATAGGACTAGAAAGCTTCAAGTTGGTTGACCAAACATGCCCTGTCCCACTGTGGGCAGACCTGGAATAATATCATCAAGTTCAAATCTCTTACCTATTTTTTCTCTACTTACCTATTTTTGTTTGTTTGTTTGTTAGTTTATTTTGAGACATGTTTTATTTCTCATTCTGAGTAACATGTTACAATCTGGACTTTGTCTAGACATTAATCTTGAGGTTTTATGGGAGCACATTCTACCCACCCTTTTTCTGGTTAATTCTTAGGTTCCTACATTTAGAGCAGAGGTAGGGAGCAAAGTTGATTTCTTGATTTATCCTTCAGAAGACAGTCTTATTTCTAAGTTCTTGGAGTGGATCTCATTCAAACCATCAAATACTGACAACACCAATCTGCCAATATTCTCAAGAAATATCTACCTACGCGCTCTATCTTTAGACTTTAAGAATGAGGGCTTGTGAAACTTATCTTCCCTCTAATTTTAAACTTAAATTTTAAGATCTATTTTTTCCTGCAAATGCAAGTGATTATTCCCAGTCATTTTGACTATATCTTGGCTGTGTTTCACTTATTAAATTAGCATATTTTAATAAATGTTAATCTTAAAAAATCTAACATTTAAATCTTAGTTTAAGATTTAAAGGAAAATTTCAGTCATGATATAGGATTTATCTTTTATCTAACAAAAGTGACCTGTCATTTTTGATATATTCTATCTAAAAAAAATATTTGAAGAAACTTGGCTCTGCAAAAAATATAGTTTATATAATTATATCTTTGCCACCAAACTAGCAAAAAGTCAATTCACACTTAGTATCAATTTTGTAAGCTTTATTAAAAATAGAACATAATCCTAAACAAGTGTTGTTTGGGAAGTTTGAGATATAGCTAAAAGATGGTGAATGAATCTCAAGGATTCTCTTAAAAGCTCTGTCTAGGAAAATCAAAGATGATGCTTTTCCCCCTCCTATTAGGAAGCATTTTGACATTATGAATAGTCACAGGAATAAGTTATCTGGTACTGATTGTAAAATATATTGTAGATACTCCTGGGGGCTTTATGGGAAAGTTTCCCAACTCTCTCCCCTAATATGTGTTTCTAGAATTGAAGTAAATCTGGATAATTTTTTTTAAAGATTTACAATTCCAGGTATGTTATGATTGGTTTTTGACTACAATACTTCTCATGCTGTTACCTTTGATGGTCTTTATTTCTCTTCTGCACCTTTAGCTTTATCAAGAACAATTTTGGAAAGAACTGGACATAGTTTATGATAGAAATGCAAGAACAATGGGGGCTTCATAGGTGGCTTAGTGGTAAAGAATCTACCTGGTCAATGCAGGAGACCAGGAGATGAAGATCCAATCCCTGGGTCAGGAAGATCTCCTGGAGTAAGAAATGGTAACCCACTCCAGTATTCTTGCCTGGTAAATTCCACAGACAGTCTGGTGGGCTATAGTCCATGGGGTCGTAGAGTCAGATACAACTGAGCTTGCACACGCACAAGAACAATGAGGACCATTAACACAAGGACAGTGACACCTTTAACAAAGTATAAACACAAACACCAAATGGGAAAAAGAGCAGAACGCAGAGTTCTACTCATGAGTAGAAACTGAAACTTATTGTGCTCAAGTCCAAAATTTAAGGTCACTCTGTCTGGATTCAAGTAAAGGGAATCATGAAAACTGTGGTGGCGGTAAAACAAAGGATAATCAGAGGCAAGCCTTTACCTTGGCCTTTGGTTTAGTTCCTTCTGAGAAAGGAATTCATCTCAGGGTCGATTTATAAGGAGAATGTAATACACAGCACCTGATAATCTCAGAAAATGTAGGGGCATTTAACATCTTATTGACTTTTATGTCTCCTGTAACAATTTGATTGAATAGACAGCTCAGAAGAAACAAGTTTTTATCCAACCTTGCCTTCAAACATGTACCAGAGAGCATCATTTCTCACCTCTTCTGAGTATTATAGATTCCACAGGTTCCTAAGAATAGCTCCATTTTGATTTATAGTATGAAACTGTAAATCAACAAGTAGAAAGCTGGAAACTTTAGAAGCATGCAGGAACTAAACAACATATACCTGAACAACAAATGGATCAAAGAAGGAATCAAAAAGGAATTTAAGAAATATCTTGAAACAAATGAAAATGAAAACACAATGACCAAAATCTATGGGATGCTGCAACAGCAGTTCTTAAAGGGAAATTCACAGTGATGAATGTATATGTTTATGAAAAAGAGCAATGCTAAATAAATAACCTAACTTTACATCTCACAGAGCTAGGAACAGAACAAACTAAGCTCAAAGTAAGTAGAAAGAAAGTCATAACAAAGATCAGCATGGAAATAAATGAAATAGAGATTAGAAATATAATAGAAAAGATCAGCAAAACTATTAGCTGCTTTTTAAAAGATAAAATTGACAAACCCAAGGGAGGAAAAGACATGAACGAAATCAGAAATGAAAGAGGAGACACTACAAATGACATCACAGAGTCACACAGGCTCATAAGAGATTACTATGAACAATTACATGCCCAAAATTACGTAACCTGGAAGAAATGAATAAATTTCTAGAAACATAAACGTATCCAAAACTGAACCATGAAGAAAGAGAAAATATGAACAGATCAATAATGATGAAGAAGATTAAATCAGTAATTAAAAACCTCTCAACAAGAAAAAACCAAAGACCAGATGATTTTACCGGTGAAGCTTATCAAACATTTAAAGAATTAACACTAATCTTTCTTGAACTCTTCTAAAAAAATTAAAGAAGAGGAAACACTTTCCAAGTAATTTTATGAAGCTAGCTTATACTGATACTGAAGCTAGACAAGAACACTGATGCACACAAATGTTGAAACCCTCAACCAAATATAAGCAAATCAAGTTCATCAGTACATTGAATGAATCAAACACCACAATGAGGAGGAATTTATCCCCAGATACAAGGATGATTCAGCATGCACAAATCAATAAATGTGATATTAATAGAATGAAAGATAAAAATCAAATGATCATCTCAGCAGGTGCTATAAATAATGAGTGTTATATGGGATAGCCCCCTGGTGACTGCTAATTTAAGCTCTCAACGGTATCTTTGTTCTTGCTCCAAACACCTCTGTTATTCTTTGTAAAGTATCTCCCTATTAAATCCTAACCATCTTTTTCCAAATTAAAACTCTTCAAGCCTTTAAAACTTACCTCTTGGTTTCCATCCCTTTTCCTTTAATTCTTAGGTCTGGTATTAGCTAACAGTATGAACTTAGGTAAATCACATGACTTTTGTAGCTCTGTTTCCCAGGATTGGATTATCATGACCTACCTTGTCCAGTTGAAAATGATTAAATACATGTGGAAGCTCTTTGTGAACTATTAGGTGCTACAACGATAAGGGGAGGTTGTTATTTCTGTGTCTTCATTTTATTTTATTAATTTCTGGATCCCTTCCACTGACTCTTATATCTCCACCTCATGCATATCCTGGATACCTTTTTCATTGCATCTTCTTCCGAAGAAGACAGTGAAAGTATTACAGATATTTAAGAGCTTCTAGAAGAATATCTCTGTATTTGATAGTTGGGAGCAGAGGAAGGCTTTTATTTTGTCCATTTTCTCTACTTACATATATATGAGGAATACAGTTTCTTTTAATTTTCTGAGACTTTAGAACATGCAATATGTGGATACAAATGACCAATAGCAATCAGTCAAATCTCAGCTGATTTTTTGTCCCACTTGTTCTGGTAGGTTCCCAAACTCTAGCAACACACCAGCCCATCAGTCTCCTAAGCATTCTTGGGGTCTCTGATCAGATAACACAAAGTTGATTTCTACCTTCTACTTTTCTTTTTTCTACCCAGTGCCATTTCATCTGGTTATGACTCTGCTCAATTGACATTACTGCATTCACTGGGTTCTGTCCCACTTTCTGCTACAGTTGAACCACTGGGCTTTGGGAAATGCCAAATGCAGCAGCAGAAATGTTACTGAGACATATCAGATGGAACAGAGTCTTTGGAAAGAGTTCTTTCAATTTGTACTTACATTTCACACCCTTGGTTTCAAATATGAATTCAAGAGATGATGAGACAAATCAGAGTGATAGACCCAAGACCAGGTCAGAATTTCCATTTCTTTCCAGGACTAAGCCTTCTTTTGTAGTCAAACTTGAGATACCTACTTTCTTAAGTCTTCTCATGGCAGAACCAGAAGTTCAGTTCACCAGACATCCCTAATATGTATGAGGTGAACAAAGTGTATTCTTAACTCTGACATCAGAAAGCTTTAGGAGATGAAGCTGTCCTTAGGAACAATATCTGGATAAGTGCCAGAGCTTATGGAAGCTGAGACTCAAAGGTCAGTGAGCCGTCAGTTACCAATTTTGTTGCTGGTGGGTGAGGGTGGAGAGGAAAGAAAGAAGGAGATAGATGCCATAAGGGTAAGCTAAGACTTGGTCCTACAAAGATAAGAGTATGGGAGAAACCTGTGGGATTGGGGAAGCTGAAAAGGACTTAAGTCCTAAAGGTGATTTTAACTAGATTCCTGCATAGTTCCTATATTCTTGTCCATTTGGAAAGAACTTTAGACTGTCAGAGAGCAAAGAAGATTATAGAAGGCTTTACGCCAATGTCACTCAGATTTTATGAAGAGGAGTTCCTGCTGACATCTGGGTTACACATGGAAGAAAACCAGCTAAGCCTCAATCTGGGAATATTTCTAGAAATTTCATACTGTCTTGTAGTACACTAAAGAGGCAAGAATCCAGCCAATAGAAACTGTGTGTGTGTGTGCGCGTGTGTGCACACACGTGTGTGTGCTTAGTTGCTCAGTCGTGTCTGTCTCCTGTGACCCCATGGACTGTAGCCTGCCAGACTCCTCTATCCACAGAATTTTCTAGGCAAGAATACTTGAATTGGTTGCTGATTCCTACGCCAGGGAATCAACCGGTCAAATTAAATTGCCAATATTTGAACAAATTCCAAGATGAACCTAGATTGGGTAAGTCATCTCCTTTTCTGGGAAAAGTGTAATGTCTTAACAAATGAAAATGAAAGAGTTAAAATTTGATTTGAGTATTAAAAGCATAAAGCCATTAAAAAGAATACATTTGAATCAGTTCTAATGAGGTGGATGAAACTGGAGCCTATTGTACAGAGTGAAGTAAGCCAGAAAGAAAAACACCAATACAGTATACTAACGCATATATATGGAATTTAGAAAGATGGTAACAATAACCCTGTGTATGAGACAGCAAAAGAGACACTGATGTATAGAACAGTCTTATGGACTCTGTGGGAGAGGGAGAGGGTGGGAAGATTTGGGAGAATGGCATTGAAACATGTAAAATATCATGCATGTAACGAGTTGCCAGTCCAGGTTCGATGCATGATACTGGATGCTTGGGGCTGGTGCACTGGGACGACCCAGAGGGATGGTATGGGGAGGGAGGAGGGAGGAGGGTTCAGGATGGGGAACACATGTATACCTGTGGCGGACTCATTTTGATATTTGGCAAAACTAATACAATTATGTAAAGTTTAAAAATAAAATGAAATTAAAAAAAAATAAAAGCATAAAGGAAGAGACACAAATTTGGAAGAGACACAAATAAGGAAAGTCATATTATAGGATAAAAGTTCAGAAGCAGCAGAGAGAGATATTCAAGATCTTTTCCTGACTAAAGTAGGGAAGGTAAATTAAGAGGTTAGTATGGAAAACATTGAGGGTATGGGCAATAAGCTTTTATAGGGAAGAAACTCATATTAGTAAGTGAAGAATTGGCAGTCATAGACTAGGTCAAATAAAAACAAAATGGGGACACCATGATTTCGGGTCTCTTGTGTTGAATATACCAGGAGAAAGATCCCAGAGATAGAGAGGTAGGGGAAGCCATGGGAGAGTTTGCACCAACCTGGGGATTGTGGACAGGAGAAGGGAGCAGTGGCACAGAACAGAAGAGCTTGGTTGTTTGGAGATAGATGGCTGTGGGCAAAGAGAATGAGGCTGATATTTATGGTTTCTCATTGTCACACAGGGGATTCTCAAAATCCTGCCAGTTGGGTTATTGGTCTTAGTTGTATCAGTGCAAAAGCTCATTTGCACAGAGGTCTTATCCGCTATGCCTCAGGCAGCTTCTAGGCTCCAGCACCTTGCCTTTAAAACTCTTTTCAGTTTGGCACTGCTCAGCATTAGTAAAGTAGAATGAATAGAGACTAATGCATAGATGATAGCTTCCCAGGCCCAGAACCAGGACTCTTTATTAAATAGGACATCCAATATGGAGAGGAGCACAGTCAGAAAGTAAAAGGTGAACAAGATGAGGAAGATGGCAAGGGACCTCAGGGCGGCAGAGTGAGCTTCCAGGCTGGAGTTGGAGCAGCCTGTGTGAAGGTCTTTCATCTGCTTCAGATGTCGGGATAATAAGGCCATGAGCAAGATTGTGGAGGCCAGGAACAGGAGGAAAGGAATAACCAACACAACTACTTTGTACAGTGTGGTAAAATCCCACAGGAACGCCTCAAGTCTCTCAAGCATGGTGCTGTTTCTAGGGAAATGCTTCATGGAGATGAATTGAATATCAATGTAATAACTAGTAGCTGGAAAGATGGTAGATGCACAAGAAATCAGCAGAGAGCCCAGCAACAGCCGAGGAACCCATCTCACAATTCTCCACTTCAGCCAGAGGAAGATGGGGTGGCTGAAGAAGGAGACTTTGACACAGTAGAAGACAGCAAGCAAGCTGGTTAACCAGAAGGAAAGGATGTTAGTAAATTCCCAGATGATTCCAAAATACCAAAAATTGTAATTAGGGTAGAAGTGGGAGCCAAAGTTGTACAGCATCGATGACCACAGTTGACAGAAGCGGCAGATGCCCAGGCTGGTGAGAATCATGTCCACAGGTGGCAGCCTTTGAGTCTGCACCCACTCTCTGCCCAGCGCTACAACAATCAGGCTGCTCTGCCCAGTTATTGTCAAGAACTCGAGCATATAGATGATCATGAAGAAGACAGAGAGTTGGCTGGTTGTCATCCTTCTATTTCCAAGAAACTTCCTGGGCATGTACTCAGAATCTCTGCCACAGTTTCCAGTTTGGGACTGGGTTCCTGGCCCCATTAGTGTTTCACTCAAGAAAATACTTCCCTCCTGATGCAAATTTTCCCTGGCTCATTTTTGACTGCCATTTTCCTAGCTGCAGGATTTGCTTATGCTTTGCTTGCTGGTTTGTTATCAGGCCTGGATGCAGGGAAATGTGGTTGGAATGTGGACTCTTGCTTCTGAGGTGATTTGATTATTCCCATGTAAGACATCCCTATTTCATAATCATGCTGTTTATATCTTTGGAGGTGTCTTTAGCTTATTTCTCCATCATTTCAATAGCATAGTCTCATTCTTTATACCTAAAACTTGAACTACAGGAAAGATAAAGTCTTCTCTGTCCATTCATGTCCCAGGTAATATTTCTAGTCTGCTCACTGAGTGCTGTAACAAGGTCAACTTCAAAAACCCCGCCTCCCCAGCTTCTGCAGCTGCTGGGCACAGATGCCACAATCAAAGTTTCAACCTCTCTAATGTGTGCATTCAGTCACTCAGTCATGTCTGAGCCTTTGTGACCCATGGACTGTAGTCCTCCAGGCCCCTCTTTCTGTGGGATTTCCCAGGCAAGAATACTGGAGTGGGTTGCCACTTCCTTCTCCAGGGGATCTTCCTAATCCAGGGGTGGAACCTAGGTCTCCTGCTTGGCAGGAGGATTCTTTATCACTGAGCCACCTGGGAAGTCATTGAATCTATGTAAGAAACAATAAAGAAAATCTTTGCTGTGAGAGTCCACCCAAGAAATTGCAGGAAGCTGAGACCTTCAAGTCTCCTCCTCTAAGATGGGCAATTTTCTTCGCTGCCCATTGGACTTCTTAACTCAGAGAAATCACCGCACAGTGCCCACTCACTCGCTAAAATTGAGAGGTGGCTTCCTTGGCTATTGTTTTGCTGATTCCAGTACCTTGAGCTCAGGTTTTATATATCTTTAGGATATATAAAAGCTATATATATATATCCATTTGTTCCATTATCATCACTGTTTTTTTTTTTTTCCTTATGTGGTGAGGCTGTTTGTCACTGCTCCCACTGCTCAAGATGAATTGAAAGAGGGTCCTCTTACCACGAGTAAAACAATTTTTAAACTTGATATCTACTGAAGGGAGCAGCCTAAAGGATTTGCTCTCTTTGTTCGTTTGTTTCTGTAGTTATTGTCATCGAGCTTCCCCTTCCCTGACCAGCCTGTGGAAACAAAGGGAATTGCTGATGAGCATGACTGCGAATGTCCCTGACTCTGGTATAATCTGGTTTCTGTGAAATTGTAACTCGCTGTAAAGTCCCCACTAGATATTTCTGGAGGTGACTCCTGTGGGCTCGCAATCGAGTTTGACCCCAGGGGATGCAGGATGGGCTGCTCTGCCAGGCACCTGCTGAGGGTAGCCTCCTGGCGGTGCTTCCCTGTCCAGCTGTGGGGCCAGCTTTGGGCTGCACCACCTCTAGCTTGTGCTTTTGCTGCTCAGAACTCCACCCCTAAAGGCCGTGAGGCTGAGGGACCTAGCGGGCTGTCTGTGGGGGAGCAGCCCAGTATTCACGCTGAGCTGTTTAAGGAAACTTGGAAGCTTAACTCTGCCCTTCTATCTTTGTAGTCTCACTGGAAGCAAATTTGATTTGCAGCTGTCCAAACAGCTACAATGGTGGCTCAGACAGTACAGAGTCTGCCTGCTAGGCAGGAGCCCTGGGTTAGATTCCTGGGTTGGGAATATTCCCTGGAGAAGGGAATGGCAACCCACTCCAATACTCTTGCCTAGAACGTCCCTTGGACAGAGGATCCTGGCGAGCTAAAGTCCACTGGGTCGCAAAGAGTCGGACACGACTGAGCGACTAACTCTTTCACTTTCAAACAACAACAGTAGCACCCACTTGAGGCAAGCTCTTTTTCTATCAAGAGTCTAGGCCCACATTCCAAGTTTTCAATGTTGCTACTGTGGAACTGAATGGCTGGTGGAGGGTGGCACCTTGGACTATGAAGACAGTAATTAAAAACCTCAGAGATTCATGTTGATTATGGCAGAAACCACCACAATATTGTGAAGTAATTATCTTACAATTAAAAATAAACTAAAAAAAAAGAAGAAAATCCAATTTTTCTAGGCTATTAGTTTATAAATCTATCCTTTTCCTGTTGAATTTCCTTAGCACCTTTATTGAAAAATATAAATGTTGGTTTACATGGAGTCTCTAGTCTTCTCAACTTACCTATGTGTATAAATGTTCACCAGGCTTCCTCAGTGGCTCAGCAGTTAAGAGGCTGTCTGTACTGCAGGAGATGTGGGTTCAATCCCAGGGTTGGAAAGTTCACCTGGAGAAGGAAAGGGAAATTTACTCCAGTATTCTTGCAAGGAAAATCCCATGGGCAGAAGAGCCTGCTGGGTTACAGTTCATGGGGTGAGTGGCTGAGGACACATAAATGTTCACCAATACAATTTAAAAAAAAGAAAACCTCAGAGACAAAAAGAGCCTTATAAGCAGGGAACTTGTGAATTTGTAGTCTTTTGATGCTATTTTGGACAACCGATAAACTACACATTGGGCTTCCCTGGTGGCTCAGGGATATAGAATCCACCTGCCAATGCAAGAGATGTGGGTTCAATCCCTGAGTCAGGAAGATCCCATGGAGAAGGAAATGACAAGCCACTCCAGTATTCTTGCCTGGAAAGTCTCATGGACAGAGGAGCCCGGTGGGCTACGGTTCATCCGGTCACAAAAGAATCGGACTCGACTTAGTGACTAAACAACACAGAGACATCAAAACTACACATTGCTTCTAAATATCTAAATATTTAGGAATCCATAGCTATGTAGGCAGATCAAAAAATGAATTCAGAAAATAAGTTCTGGAAAACTACACCAGGTAGACACCAAATATTTAATTAGCCCCTTCAAAATTGAGAGGATAATTCTGATAATTACAGTTGACAAAGGAGACAAAGTGAAAGTCATCGACCCTATGTGTGATAAGCACCAAGTCTGTATGCACTTTTGGTCATTCAAGGAAGAAAAAAGCAGAAGTAATCCAATATGAACCTTAGCATCCTTGAACATAAAACAAGAAACCACTGACGCAAAGGTAAACTATACTTAAAAATTACACTAGGAAACAGAATATTAGAAAGCATCTGATCTACATGCTTAACAAAATGAAAGAAGCAGGAAATTTTAAAAGGGAGATGACAAAACAACAGTTTGCAATTAAAAGGTGAATTTTGGTTGACATGGATCCAGATATAAGAGGGGAGAAAGATGAGAGAAAGAATGATGGTAAGTGAAATATGCAACAAAAGCATTACTATCTGTTTTCTTCCCTAGATACACCAGGCAGATTGCCTTCTGTATACACTGCCTTATTCTGAGAACCCGCAGGACCCAGGACTACTGAACTCCACAGGGGTACTCTCTATAATGATAGTGACCACTCAAGTAACCCAGATTCCCTTTGTGCAAGCTTGAATGTGAGACATATAAAGTGAGTCCCTAAGTGGTGGTTGAGGTTCCCTGGAGTTAGCAGTTCAAAGGCTGGCTCTTTTCTTGTGTGTGCATGTGAATCCTGCCAAGCAAACTCTGGAATCAGCAACTAGAACACGGCAGCCCCTACTAGGTACTTAGAAAACAGCTGTTGAATGCAGGATGAGTACAAGGAGAGCAGAGCATGCGTCCTACTGTATCACAAGAGCAAAGGCCTTGAAAATCATAAAACCAACCTCCCAGCATAATCGAGAAATGCACACATGTGATTACAATCTTATGTCATTCGAATTATTGAAATTGACAAAGATGCTAAATCGGCAGCTAGTTTTTAGGGAAACACTTGTGGCTTGGGCATTTAATTTGAACTAATGCATCAAAATTGAATGGGACAAAAGGTGATTATAAGTTCCCCGTAGATGACTTTGTGGACAGTGGTTCCCATGATCAGCAGGTCTGTGAATGCACATTTATTGATCAGTGTTTGGACCAGTGGGAATGTCAAAAGGACCCCAAGTTAATACAATATGAACTCAACAATGTGACTGTCACAATGTGAATACAATGTGGTAGTTTATTTACATTTTAACGTCTTCCTCCCAGAATATTCATATCCTAATGCCCTAAACCTGTGAATATGTTACTATCTGTGGCAAAAGGGACTGCAGATGTGAATAAGTTAAGGACGCTAAAATAGGGAGATTATCCCAGGAAACCTGGGTGGGCCCAATGTAATTACAAAGGTCTTTATAAGAGGAGGCTTTGGACTTCCCTGGTGGCTCAGATGGTAAAGTGTCTGTCTACAATGTGAGAGACCTGGGTTCAATCCCTGGGTTGGGAAGATTCCCTGGAGAAGGAAATGGCAACCCACTCTAGTACTTTTGCCTTGAAAATCCCATGGACGGAGGAGTTTGGTGCAGGCTACTATCCATGTGGTCGCAAAGAGTAGGGCACGACTGAGCGACTTCACTTTCACTTTACTTTCAAGAGGAGGCAGGAGGGTAAAATCAGAGGAGACGATGCAATCGGAGAAACCAGAGTCCTGAGTCAAAGAATCCAGGGGAAGCTTCTTTTCAGTCTGCTTAGTCTCATTTTTCCCAGGATGTATTTATTCTGGGGAGGAAGATTGCATCCATCCTTGAAGGCTGTGGGAGACATGATTTTGTTCTCATCTTAAAATGAAGAGCACACTTTTGTTTACCTGTCTCCCCTCTTCCGCTTCCTAAAAAATAGGACTCCTTTCCTCATAGGCTTGTCATGAAGTTTCACCTTTGACCCTTGTTAAAGCAATACCAAATCAGATCCCCCAAAGGTAGAATCAGATGTTCCCCAATTAGCCAAATACATTTTCTTCCTTGTGTTACTGGCATTTGGGAAAAGTCAGAATTGAATTTTTCTGGTGTGGCAATGGTTCCCGAAGGGTCAGCATTTGAAAAGAATATTTAATAATAACTAATGTGGTCCAAGCATAGGATCCAAATTCATTCTCTCTTCTATTTCGAATTCTGCCACCAACCTGTGCAGCCTGAAGCAAGTTCATTTTTTTTTTCTCTGCTTTTTATCACATTCTTTAAATAAGAATCAGAGCATTAATTTGTTTAGTCTTCAATTTATTGAATGTACACATTACTGAAACCCTGGGAGCATGTACCCGGTCAACTGGCAAATTGCAAATTATAGAAGCTACAAGAACTTTAATTTAATACTAAAATGATCCCATCCAAAGGCCTTAGGCAAAATTCTGACAAAAAGGAGTTAAAGACCATCCTCGCCATCAACAGCAAGACGAGTGATTCAGGTGATATAACTGCGCTCACCACTGCCTCCGCTTTCATCGCTTTTCCCATGCACTGGCCGTGATGCTTTAGAACACTTCAAGACTCAAGAAAAAAAAGAAAAACCTCAAGGTGCAGAGCCTCTGGTGGTCTGAGATAATGTGCAGGAGAATAACTCTCTCCTGCTCCTGTTACATTCAATTCAGTTCAGTTCAGTTCAGTCGCATCAATTAGAGGGGAACAAAAGCCAAGCACACCTCCAGAGCCTCAGAGTTGCTTTGTCTCTCTCCCTAGGACATAGCACAACTCCACGAGACTGGGTGGGGTTAAGGCATAAAGATTAAGTACCATCCTCAGAGACACTCCTCTATTACAGGGTCTAAAGCCAAGATTCCTTGGATTAACAGTATTAGAATCTCTTGGAGAATAGTTAGAAATGCAAATTCGTGAACTCTACCCACACATACTAAATCAGAGAGTCTGGGAGTAGGGCCCAACAATCTGAATTTTAACCAGCCTGCTTAGTGATTTTGATGCTTCATACAGTTTGAGAATCATTGATTAAAAACACTTCATGTCTGGGACTTCCCTGGGGGCCAGTGGTTAAGACTCTGCACTTGCACTGCAGGGTTCAATCCCGCTCAGGGAACTTCCAAGTGCTATGCTGTGTGATATGACCAAAAAATAAAAAAATAAATAGAGAAAACATAAACAGGTCATGCCTGCTTTCTTCTAACCTGGGGAGTACTCAGGGTAATAGGGTTTAGGAATGGGCTACCCCATGGCTACTCCTCTAGAAACTCCAGTTAAATAGACTGACTTCAATGGAAGGTACCACGTTGCCCCAAGCTGAGACTTTCTCAACATATAAAAGAAGTGAAGTCTTTGATTTGGTTTTTAATAAATGCTATCCCACTGTGAAAATTTTCTTGTTCTAGTTTTGGGGCAGCATATGATTTTCAAAGGTTGAAAAGAGAGGTTCTGGAATAAATCTTTAGTAAAAATATGTGGTAATGGGAAGTGAGAGGTAGGTTGGCTACAGGAGAGCTGTAAGAACCCTCCACTTGGTTACCTTCTGGATCTTTCTCAACTACAGCTACAAGGTCAGTAACTCATCAGCCACCACTAGGTGCACATCGTGGTGCCATCCTCAAGGATCCCTTGGGTGGTCTGGACCACCAGAGGATCTGATTAGGAAAAAACAACAACAACAGGGAAAGTGAAATGGGCAAGATGGAAAGACAGGAAGATAAAGAAAAAAGGAGTGAGAACTGAAGAGAAAGAGGACATGCATTCTCAAATCTACTGCCTTTGTTCCATTTTAGAATTAGGAGCTGTTCACAGGCTGTCTAGACCCTATTTGTAGAGGTTAGAAAGGACTATATTCCTGGAGTTTGCAAACAAGCATTTCTCAAGGATAAAGAGGTTAACCACATGTGACTATCCTGCTGGGAGCAGCCACTTTCACCCATGCTCATAAATTCATACATTTTTAAAAGATCAATAATAGCAAGCTTTTGTATGGTGTGAATGACCTAGTAGAGGAGGGAAGTTGATTTCAGGAGAGAGATAAAGAGAGAGAATTAAAAATTCTGGAGCTTTGTTTTTAGTAAGCAAGAGGTGGTACGATTTGGTCAAGTAGAAGAGTTGGTTTTGCTCTATGAAAGGATATTTTCCCCCAGAAGCAAGAGGAAAAGAAGTGTACACATGGTGATAATATGTAGAAGTTCCGTTCTTATTATGCCTACCTGCCCCCCTCCCCCACACCCCCCCACCCCCACCCCAGTGAAGTAGGAAGCAAGGTTCCCTGATTTTAGAATGAAGAGGGGACCAAAATGTTGGAATTTATTTACTTATTTTTTATTTATTTATTTTTTTGGCCACACCACGTGGCATGTGGGGTCTTGGTTCCCCAACCAGGGATTGCACTTGCCTTGCTCCCTGCATGGGAAGCCCAGGGCCTTAACCACTTAGCCATCAGGGAAGTCCTAAATGTTGGAATTTAAAGACAGAGGCTAATTTGTGCAGTAGATACTAGGAGTCAGAGACACCTTTCAGAACTCTAGAGGGCAGTATTTGCATAGACTAGTCAGTGAGGAGCTGTGGCATCCATGGTTATGAAAATGTGCTCCTCATGTTTCCTGCTGCTGAGAGCGTAATGGACTGGTGGCCCCACTTCCGGGTCCTCAATCACGTTTGCAAGAAGAGCCATGCTTCCCATGGGCTGCACTCACCCAGTGATGGAGTGTGGCAGCAGTAAAAGGAGGAATCGTGCAGATTCATTCCTGTGAGATGAGGGACTCCTCAATTGTGACTTTGGCTCAAGGACACTCTTTATTCGAGCCAGAACTTTCTTAGAACCGCCCTGCAGTCTAAAATGGAGAAGGCAATGGCACCCCACTCCAGTACTCTTGCCTGGAAAATCCCATGGACGGAGGAGCCTGGTAGGCTGCAGTCCATGGGGTCGCTAAGAGTCGGACATGGCTAAGCGACTTCACTTTCACTTTTAACTTTCATGCATTGGAGAAGGAAATGGCAACCCACTCCAGTGTTCTTGCCTGGAGAATCCCAGGGATGGCGGAGCCTGGCAGGAGGCCGTCTATGAGGTCGCACAGAGTCGGACATGACTGAAGCGACTTAGCAGTAGCAGCAGCAGCAGCAGTCTAAGAAGCCTACTACATAACCCTCTTTCTTCCCTCTACCCCTTCACAGAGGTCAAGACTCTTCTCAGTCTGGATTCTATCTTTGTCTTCTCCAGCTTCATCTACTTTTTGTTTCACAGACATTTCTCCAATAAATCTCTTGCGCATCTAATACTATTTTTGAGTCTGCTCTTTGGAAGTCTGAACTAATTTATAAGTGGTACAAGGAATGGTATGAGAAACAGGTCATCAAGTTGGGGTTTGGGCTGACTCACTCATATCCAAGCAGGCAAACAGAACCTCAATATGAGGGTTATTTAGGGCACAGATCCCGGGGTCGGGGAGATCCCCTGGAGAAGGAAATGACAACCCACTCCAGTGTTCTTGCCTGGAAAATTTCATGGACAGAGGAACCTGGTAGGCTCCATGGGGTTGCAAAGAGTTGGACACGACTAAACTTGCACAAACACTAGGGCACAGATAGTCCCTGGCAGGATATGGTAGCCTGGATGCTAAAGATTTCACTAGTTGTGAAATAAGTTAGACAGAGAAAGACAAATATTGTATAACATATGTGAAATCTAAAAAAGCCGACTTCATGGAAATAAGAATAGAATGGTGGTTGCCAGGGGTTGAGGGGCGAGGAAAATGGGGCTATGTTGGTGAAAGCAGATAAATGTCCAACTCCAAGATGGATAAGTTCTGGAGATCTAACATACAGCATGCTGACTATAATTAACAACACTGTATTATATACTTGACAGTTGCTAAGAGACTAGATCTTAAATGTATCACCAGAAAAAGAATGGTAATTGTGTGAGGGGATAAAAGGGTTAATTAACCTTATTGTGGTGATCATTTTATGATATACACTTGTATCAATGGCACCCCACTCCAGTATTCTTGCCTGGAAAATTCCATGGATGGAGGAGCCTGGTTGGCTACTGTCCATGGAGTCGCAAAGAGTCGGACACGACTGAGCTACTTCACTATCTACTATTACTATCTACACCTTAACTTAGATACATGTTTATAATATTTCAATAAGGCTGGAAAAAATAATAGATTCACTCCTCAGATGAAAAGATCAGTGAACTTGAAGAAATAACAATAGAATATACCTGAAACCAAACTCAGAGAGAATAAAAGCTAAGCCAAAGAGAGAGAGAAAACAATGCTATAGAACAATTTCCCATAACCTAATATACATGCACCTGGAGTCCTTGAAGGAGATGAGGTGGGGGAGAGGGGAATGAACAGAGAAACATTTGAAGATGTATTAAAAAAAAAAAGAAAAGAACAATAGTAGTCTCTGTAGAAAAGTGGAAAATAAAATCTAATACATCCAAACAATGAAATTTATTCACTACTAAAAATACATGCATTATTAAGTCATGAAAAGAAATTAAGAAACCCTAAATGGATATTAAAAGCTCAACATTCAGAAAACTAAGATCATGGCATCTGGTCTCATCACTTCATGGCAAATAGACAGGGAAACAGGGGAAACAGTGGCTGACTTTATTTTTGGGGGCTCCAAAATCACTGCAGATGGTGACTGCAGCCATGAAATTAAAAAACGCTTACTCCTTGGAAGGAAAGTTATGACCAACCTAGACAGCATATTAAAAAGCAGAGACATTGCTTTGCCAACAAAGGTCCGTCTAGTCAAGGCTATGGTTTTTCCAGTAGTCGTGTATGGATGTCAGGGTTGGACTCTAAAGAAAGCTGAGCACTGAAGAATTGTTGCTTTTGAACTGTGGTGTTGGAGAAGACCCTTGAGAGTCCCTTGGACTGCAAGGAGATCCAACCAGTCCATCCTAAAGCAGATCAGTCCTGGGTGTTCATTGGAAGGACTGATGTTGAAGCTGAAACTCCAATCCTTTGGCCTCCTGCTGCAAAGAGCTGACTCACTTGAAAAGACCCTGATGCTGGGCGAGATTGAGGGCAGGAGGAGAAGGGGACGACAGAGGATGAGATGGTTGGATGGCATCACTGACTCAATGGACATGAGTTTGGGTAAACCGCAGGAGTTGGTGATGGACAGGGAGGCCTGGCATGTTGTGGTTCATGGGGTCGCAAAGAGTCAGACATGACTGAGCAACTGAACTGAACTGAAATGGATATTACTAAGTGAAAGAAATTAATCTGAAAAAGCTACATAGTCTGTAATTCCAATTGTATGACATTCTGAAAAAGGCAAAATGATGGCAGATCAGCAATTATCAGAGGTTGGGGGAGTATGGAGAATTTTTAGGGCAATGAAACTATTCTGTATGATATTCTAATGGTAGATACATGTCATTGTACATTTGGCAAAACCTACAGAATATATATCACTCCAAGTCAACCTTGATGCAAGTTAAGAACTTTGGATGGTGTAGATTCACTGATTGTAACAAATGTTACTCTGGAGCAGGCTGTTGACAGTGGGGGAGGCTGTCCATGTCGGGGGGCTGGGATGGTGGGGTGACAAGAGGTGTACAGGAACTTTGTGCTTTCTGTTCAATTTTTATGTGAAACCTAAAACTCCTCTAAAAAGTAAAATCCATTAAAAGGATAATGGTCAGAAAATTTTCCAAATTCATAAAAATTGTAAACTTACAGATCTAAGAATTTTGATGAACTCTAAACAAAAGAAACATGAAGATAATTATGCCAAAGCTTATAATAATGAAATTACTTAAAACCAGCACTAAAGAGAAAACATAGTAGCCAGGGGGAAATGATGAATTAAATAGAGAAGAAAACTAAGCATGATGAAAGACTTCCTGTAGGAAACAATGAAATCCAGAAAGTAGTGGGGCAAAATTTTAATGCCCTGAAAGAAAATTAAAAACTTTCAACCATAAAGTCTATAACCATAGAAAAATATCTTTTAAAATTTCAGATAAAATAAGTACTTTTTCAGACATGTGAAAGCTGAAAGAATTTGTCATTAGCTGACTGACCAGATCCAGTGCTGGCATTAACATGGAGAAATTGGAGCTCTTCTGTATTATTAGTGGGAATGTGAAATGATGTTTTCCGAACACTTGGAAAACAGTTTGGCAGTTTCTTTACAAAGTTAAGCATACACCTACCATGTTGTTTGCTGTTCAGTCACTCAGTCATGTCTAACTCTTTGCAACCCCATGGACTGCAGCATTCCAGGCTTCCCTGTCCCTCACTGTCTCCCAGAGTTTGCTCAACTTCACATCCATTGAGTTGGTCATGCTATCTAACCATCTCATTCTCTGATGCTCCCCAAAAGAAGCGACCTCACTTTGCCAACAAAGGTCCATAAGTCAAAGCTATGGTTTTTCCAGCAGTCATGTACAGATGTGAAAGTTGGACCATAAAGAAGGCTGAGCATCAAAGCATTGATGCTTTTGAAATGTGGCCCTTGAGAAGACTCATGAGAGTTCCTTGGACAGCAAGAAAATCAATCCATGTAACCCTAAAGGAAATCAACCCTGAATATTCACTGGAAGCACAAATGTGGAAGCTGAAACTCCAACACTTTGGCCACCTGATGCGAAGAGCCAGCTCATTGGAAAAGACCTTGATGCTGGGAAAGATTGAGGTCAGGAGAAGGGGATGACAGAGGATGAGATGGTTAGATTATTGACTCAATGGACATGAGTTTGAGCTAACTCGGGGAGATAATGAAGGACAAGGAAGCCTGGCGTGCTGCAGTCCATGGGGTTGCGAAGAGCCAGGCACGACTCAGTGACAGAACAACAACACAGCAAGGGGAGCAATTAGCCTTATGGCCATGGCTCCCCAACCCCCAACCCGAGGTAGGGACTCTGGCTGAGAAGAGCCTCTCTTAAGGCCACAAGTGGTAGTAGCATCCTAAGAGCCAAAAGGTCATATGGGCTGGTGCCTCTCACTCCTATTTTGTTCTTTGGAGCAAAATGAATTGGTTTTTTCTTCAAGAGTCTGGTTTGATGAATATTCAGTGTGGCTGGATTGGGATAAATGATCCTCAACCACTTCCTCATTCCTCTAGGTAATCAAGCCATCTGGAAGAATTACGTGGCAATTCTTACATTTCAATTTATCGTCTTTGAACCTCCCATCAGTAGAGAAGCTGCAAGCTTGCTCCTTGGGCAATTACCTCCATGGCCCTGAATGGCAATGCCAGCTTTTCATTTGTTCATGGCAAAAATGTTGGAGTCACTGCTTATTCTTTTATTTCATATCTCACATCCCATCCATTAGCAAATACAGGTATTCGAAGCCTATCACTTCTTATTACCTTTGCTACTAATATTCTGGAGCAAGCTGCCATCCTTCCTTACCTCAAGAATGCTGCAATAGCCTTTCTACCATTTCTGACTCTACTGTTGCCATCCACTATTTCTTCTCAACACAGTGTCCAGAGTGATCTATTAAAAACATAAGTCCTACTGTGTTACTCCTCTGCACAAAATCCTCCAATAGCTTCTCATATTATAATGGTCTACAAGACCTTACAAGGTTTTTTGCCTGAGTGATGATTATATAACTATTCACTGTAATTTACAATATATATATATATAATTGCATATAATATATATTATATATTTCTCTATTCATGTTTTATATTTCACAATAAAAAGAGCTTTTAAAGGAACATTTTAAAAATCTAATAGGAATGTTGATAACAATTAACATCAAATCTAGGGAAATTTGTCTGGAAAGAGATCATCTAGGGTGGACCACAGCTCTGAAAATTGGAGAAAAAGGATTAAATAATACTAACGCATATATATGGAATGTAGAAAGATGGCAATGCTAACCCTGTATGCGAGACAGCAAAAGAGACACAGATGTATAGAATAGTCTTTTGGACTCTGTGGGAGAGGGAGAGGGTGGGATGATTTGGGAGAATGGCATTGAAACATGTATAATATCATATATGAAATGAATCGCCAGTCCAAGTTCGATGCATGATACTGGATGCTTGGGGCTGGTGCACTGGGATGATCCAGAGGAATGGTATGGGGAGGGAGGTGGGAAGGGGGTTCAGGATGGGGAACACATGTATACCTGTGGCAGATTCATGTTGATGTATGGCAAAACCAATACAATATTGTGAAGTAATTAACCTCCAATTAAAATAAATAAATTTATATTAAAAATAAATAAAATAAAACAAATAAGGCATTGAAATGTAAACTGCAAAAAAAAAAAAAAAGACTCTACAAGAATTTTTCTTTTTCCAACCCCATCATTTTTCTGACTATGCAGGCTCCATCTTCAGAGTCTCTTGGGGTCTTTTCATCATTATTCCCAGTCCCACTTAATTACTTCTCCTTTTCCTCTTCTTCCTCCTCCTCCACTCTCCCCACCTTCTTCTGGTTTCTAGTTTTTTGTCTCAACTTCTCCTGATCTTTACTCAGATATCCCCCTCAACAAGGAGACATTATTTATCCTTTTTATTTAAGATTGCAATTTCTTTTTCCTTAGCTTCATTGGAGAAGACCCTGATGCTGGAAAGGATTGAAGGCAGGAGGAGAAGGGGATGACAGAGGATGAGGTGGTTGGATGGCATCACTGACTTGATGGACATTAGTTTAAGCAAGCTCTGGGAGTTGGTTATGGACAGGGAAGCCTGGCATGCTGCAGTCCATGGAGTCTCAAAGAGTCAGACATGACTGAACGACTAAACTGAATTGAACCGAAGCCCTATTTCACCAGTGCTATCCTACCTTCAGGCTTCCTTGGTGGCTCAGCTGGTAAAGAATCTGCCTGCAGTGTGAGAGATCTGGGTTCAATCTCTGGGTTGGGAAGATCCCCTGGAGATGGGAACAGCTACTCATTCCAGTATTCTGGCCTGGAGAATTCCATGGACTGTGTAGTTCATGGGGTTGCAAAGAGTCGGGCATGACTGAACAACTTTCATTCATCCCCTCTTTCTTCCTTTTTTCTCATGGTACTTCTTCCCAACTGATATTCCGTATACTAAATTACTTGCTTCATGTCTGCTCTCTGCACCAGAACGGAAGTGTCATGATGACAGAAACTTTGTTTTAGGCACAGCTGTATTCCCAGTGCCCACAGCAGCGGTGGGTTCAGAATAAGCCCGGTGAATATTTCCTTGAATGATCTATTGAATTTTGCTAATGCTGGTTTTGGAGAAGGCAATGGCACCCCACTCCAGTACTCTTGCCTGGAAAATCCCATGGACGGAGGAGCCTGGTGGGCTGCAGTCCATGGGGTCGCTAAGAGTCGGACACGACTGAGCGACTTCACTTTCACTTTTCACTTTTGTGCATTGGAGAAGGAAATGGCAAGCCACTCCAGTGTTCTTGCCTGGAGAATCCCAGGGATGGTGGAGCCTGGTGGGCTGCCATCTATGGGGTCGCATAGAGTTGGACACGACTGAAGCGACTTAGCAGCAGCAGCAGCAGCAATGCTGGTTTAAGCGTAACTCCTCAGAAATATTTTCTCATCACAGAGGACCCTATGAAGGAATGTGTATTGGAAATATACCTCATGTTGGGGAAATAATTAAACACAAATGCTAAACAGTATTGAAACCATAAGGATCTTTTCATGGAGATAACCAGCATCGGCATTTACACAGCTGAAAGTTGCCACTGGGGGCAGTTTGGCCTTGTGTCTGGAGAATGTACCCTTTGATGAGTTATTTCACGGAGCAATAGTTCAAGATCTCATTTCACCAAAGAGATAAATTTGTAAATAGTATCAGAAGTCAAAAGGAGAGGTGGTGAGGAAAATAAAGGGAGTACTTGACAAAAATGTCAGGTGGGTATAATAACTCTGTGATTATGAAATACGATAAGAAACAATATGCTGCTGCTTTGAATATCCCCAAAGAATAGATCTGTACAAGATGTTCTTTTCCTCTTTTGTTGTCATGTGCTAAAATAGCAGATTTCTTCAAATTACTCTGGAATGCAATGACCTGACGAGAGAATGTTTATCAGAGGAGAAGTCCACTCATCTCTCACCTCCCCTGCTTACCTCCGTCTTTTCTTTCAGATGCCCTCACCCAGTTGGGGTTGGCTTTCAGTACCTTTATTTTCATCCATTGTATGGGCTCCACTTCCCTGGTGACTTCTTCCTGAGCCTTTCAGTACATCTTTTGCCACCATCCTGACTTGCTCATCGGTAGCAGTGCTCTTTGATGACCTTTCTGTGCCTAAGCTCCCATGTCTAGGTTTTAGGTTACTTCATGGCTCAACACCAACATTTTCCCTCCTTTATCCTTTTGATTCAATTTTACTTCCTACTCTTTTTTTTTTTTTTAATTCATTTATTTATTTTTATTTTGGGCTGTGCTGGGTCGTCGTTGCTGTGCAGGCTCTTCTCTAGTTCTGGCGAGGGGGGTTGCTCTCCAGTTTGTGGTACACGGACTTCTGATTGCACTGGTTTCTCTAGGGCACCTGGGCTCAGTAGTACAGCTCCCAGGCTCTTGAGCACAGGCTCAAGAGTTGTGGCACACCACTTTAGTTGCTCTAAGGCATACACTGAGCCACCAGGGAAGCCCCTCTCCTTCTCTTGATTTTTCAATTAACAATAGAGCCTAACAAAATCTTTGTAAAGGACATTATTTATTGATCCTATGTCTTGATCCTTTTATGCAGCTCAGGAAAATGGATTTTTCTCTCCTCACTGAGACTCTGCTCCTCATGTTACCCCTTCATCTCATCCTGTCCTACTTTCTTCAGAGTTATTTTCATATTTTTTCCTCTCCCTTACCAATATTATCATTCTGTCTCATCAGGCTTTTTATACCCTTAAACATTCTCAACATTCCCAGGTGACAAAATCAAAACAAACAAAAACTAAATGATCAGAATCAAAATTGCACAAAATCCTGCTAGTCCTTGTAGCCTTTTTTCAACCCATAATGTTTTAATGCAAAACTTCAGAGTGTAGACTTGCCCAATTTCTGTTTTCTATTTCTGCTCATATGTTATGATCTATTTCTTCCTGAACAATTTGCCTCCAAACCAGTCACAAGTATATCATCCATTACTTTCTGTTATTCTGTCCCTAATTATTTAGCAACACCTTCTTTCTGCAAGGGTCTATGTTAGGCAGTGTGGAGGCTGGATTAGACAATAAGCACACTAATTTACTCAAGATTGCATCTCAGTACACAGCTTAGGTTATTTACTGAGTGCTGGTTAGAAAATGAGCGGAAAAAGGTAATTGGACATAAAAAGCAGAAGGTAAGGGAAGTAAGAATTGTACATAGAAGTAGCACAAGAGACAAGCGCTAACATTTAGTGAAGAAGGCCATAGTATAGTGAGAAAAGAATTCCCTGGTCAGATGAACTGGGTTAAAGTTTTGGCTTCCCCACTTAATAGTTCTGTGACTTTGGCCAAATTGCATTCCTCCTTAAATTTGTTTTCTATAAAATGGAAAGAAAACTATTACAGTCTCATCAAAAGGTTGGCTTGAGGGTTTAAAAAAAAGTCCATGTAAAAAATTTAGTTCATTGCCTAGAACTTAATAAATGCTCAATAAATGTCAATTATCTTTACTGTCAAATGGTACCAAAGACACAGGTGACACTGTCAGAGATGAGAAGGGGGAAAAGATTAAAATTTAATTTTTCAAATATTCTTTTGTTTTAAGGAATTTGAAATACTGTGTGTGGTGCTACAAAGCTTATTTTAATATGATTTATGTCCGTAGTGCATATTGTCTACTGTATTCTTTATGCTTTTAAAGCTATATATTTTAAAATTTGTGGAAAAGACTGCTATTAGAAAACAGGGAAATATCAATTTCCCTCTTCCTCTGTAGTAACAGAATTAGCTGGTTACATTGTAGTCTAGTTAAAAGACTACATTTCCCAAACTCCTTTGCAACTACATGTAACCAGATAACCAAGTTCTGGCCAAAGAGATGTTAAGTACACATGACATATGAAGTTTCAAGGAGTCCTCCCTTTTTTCCATCTTGTTGCCTGGACTGTGGATATGAGAGCTGGAGCTCCAGCAACCACACTGAATCATAAATCAGACCACTAAGAATTTGGAGGCATCAGGTACAAGAACCCTGGATCCCTGATGGCTATGGAGTTGCTATTGTTTCCATTGACAGCCAGCTTTTAGGATTCTTTTGTGAGAAAAATAAATTTCTATTTTCCTTAAGATGAGATTATTTTCTTGTTATTTTTGTTATGGTTGTTACATGATGACACAGACTACTTTTCAGTTACCTTCCTTTGATAATATATTTTAAGTTTCTCTATTTTACTTGCATTTCTTATCTAAGATTTTCTAAAACATACTCACAAAGTGTAGTAGGCACTCCAAATGAATTGAATTACATTTTTATTTTCAGAAAAATTTCTTTTAATTAGTATTATAACGTTCTACTAATTTGGTGACACAATCTCATTATCTTCTATTTTACATTAATCCATTCATTACCCTGGTAAGAAACAAACATGCAAATAATAGTTTTGCTAAGTGGAAAGGTAGACCAGTGGGTGGTTAATCATCCATTGGAGAGAATAGGGAAAGAATAGCATTGTTAAGAGGGATTTAGAAAAACATTGCTTTCTTCAAAGAGTAACTTGAAAATGGGCTAGTTATTTTAGTGTGGACTTTGCCATGAGAGGTGAAAAATATTGAAAAAGGGATGTTTGTGTTCAGGTGTTTCAATCACGATGTGGGAAGACTGTCTCCTTTAGAAGGGATTGTAGTGTATAAATAAGAGGCTGACACAGAGAGAACATAGTAATCAAGATTTAATAAGCACAGGTCACAAAGCCAGGGTAAGTCATTGAGGCTGAATTCGGAAGATGAACAACACAGACCTGTAACCATGGAAACACAATGGGCCAAGGATAATTCTAAACCTCTGATCAGTTTTTATTTAGTATTAAATGCCACTTGGAAAAGAAGGAAAATGAAGTGCTGAGGATACCCAGACATACACTTCACAAACCTTTTTAAAGCCAAATAAGCAGAGAGTTATTGAATGTTTGCCGTGACTAAAGGCAGATTCATATGCCAATACTTGCCTAATCAGAGAAGTGCCAGGACTAGCACAGTTTTTATTCTTTTGTTAATAAAAAGGTAGAGAATCAAAGTTACTAAAGGCATGTGGCCAGTTATGTGAAGTGATTGATAGAAATAAAACAATGTGAACATTTATAGACTGTTTAGTCTGTAACACTGAAAAAAGGGCCATAAATGTTACTAAATTTCAAGGTAATTCATTTCATTCAATTAACAGCCATCTATTGGCATCTTGTATGTACACAGGACTGCAGTTAGCAACCACAGCCTGCTTGAGAGTTGTGATGGGGATAAAGTGCAGAGTCAGGAGGCATGTGAAGATGACCTTTGGAAAATAAAATGCTTCTCACTGATGTCTTGGTACTCAAGCTCAATATTACATAAAGAAAATCTTCCAGATTCTCATCACAATATATTTATCCTTATTTTATACACAATTGAGTTAAATCTGAATTTCTAGTTACCAGGCACCTAGCAGATTAGAAGTAAAATCCAAGAAGGAACAAAACCCCTACAATGGTCACTTTGTCACTGGTAAGGATGACAAGAATGACTCTTCAGTCCATGATTGTTGAATAACAACAAAGTAAGAGACTGGAAAACATTTTTAAAAGGGATGATGAAAATCTTGAGGATATAAATTGCAGTGTCTGAATTTAGGTTTTGATGACTCTATTGAACTCATCAGCCATCAAAGTAAAATATAATAATATTATATGATATATAATAGAGAATCGGAGAGGGCAATGGCACCCCACTCCAGTACTTTTGCCTGGAAAATCCCATGGACGGAGGAGCCTGGTAGGCTGCAGTCCATGGGGTCGCTAAGAGTCGGGCATGACAGAGCGACTTCACTTTCACTTTTCACTTTCATGCATTGGAGAAGGAAATGGCAACCCACTCCAGTGTTCTTGCCTGGAGAATCCCAGGGGTGGGGGAGCCTGGTGGGCTGCCATCTATGGGGTCGCACAGAGTTGGACACGACTGAAGTGACTTAGCATAGAATAATAGAGAATAATGTGTTGGGTATAGCATAAGTCCTCTTGGAGGATGTTGCCATTAACCCCACCATAGAGCCACCAGAACTTACACAGGTCTGGGGAAACAGACTCTTGGAGGGCACGAACAGAACCTTGTGTACACAGGGACCCAGGAGAAAGGAGCAGTGACCTCACGAGAGACTGACCCAGACTTGCCCATGAGTGTTCAGGAGTCTCTGGTGGAGGCATGGGTGGGTGGTGGCCTGCCGCAGGGTTGGGAGCACTGAGTGTAGCAGTGCTTGCATGAGACCATTTGAAGGAGGTCACCATTATCTTCATTACCTCCACCATAGTTTGGTCCCAGATAAATAACAGGGAGGGAATACAGCCCCACCCATCAAGAGAAAATTGGATTAATGATTTACTGAGTATGGCTCTACCCACCAGAACAAGACCCAGTTTTCCCCTAAGTCAGTCACCCCCATCAGGAAGCTTCCATAAGCCTTTTATCCTTATCCCTCAGAGGGCAGACAGAATGAAAACCACAATCACAGAAAACTAACCAGTCTGATCACATGGACCACAGCCTTGTCTAACTCAATGAAACTATGAGCCATGCCATGTAGGGCCATCCAAGACAGACAGATCATGGTGGAGAGTTATGATTAAACATGGTCCACTGGAGAAGGGAATGGCAAACCACTTCAGTATTCTTGCCTTGAGAACCTCATGAACAGTATGAAAAGGAAAAAAGATAGGACACTGAAAGATGAACTCCCCAGGTCCATAAGTGCACAATATGTTACTAGAGATCAGTGGAGAAATAACTCCAGAAAGAATGAAGAGATGGACTCAAAGCAAAAACAATATCCAGTTGTGGATGTGACTGGTGATAGAAGTAAAGTCTGATGCTGTAGAGAGCAATATTTCTAAGGAACCTGGAATGTTAGGTCCATGAATCAAGGCAAATTGGAAGTGGTCAAACAGGAGATGGTAGGAGTGAATGGTGACATTTCAGGAATCAGCAAACTAAAATGGACTGGAATGGGTGAATTTAACTCAGATGACCATTATATCTACTACTGTAGGAAAGAATGCCTTAGAGGAAATGGAGTAGCCCTCATAGTCAGTCTGAAATGCAGTACTTGGATGCAATCTCAAAATCGACAGAATGATCTCTGTTTGTTTCCAATGCAAACCATTCAATATCAAGGTAATCCAAGTCTATGCCGTCACCAGTAATGCTGAAGAAGCTGAACAGTTCTATGAAGACCTACAAGACCTTTTAGAACTAACACCAAAAAAAGATGTCCTTTTCATTATAGGGGACTGGAATGCAAAACTAGGAAGTCAAGAAACACCTAGAGTAACAGGGAAATTTGGCCTTGGAGTACAGAATGAAGCAGGGCAAAGGCTAATAGAGTTTTGCCAAGAGAACGCACTGGTCAAAGCAAAAACCCTCTTCCAACAACACAAGAGAAGACTCTACACATGGACATCACCAGATGGTCTACACCGAAATCAGATTGATTATATTCTTTGCAGCCAAAGTTGGAGAAGCTCTATACAGTCAGCAAAAATGAGCCCGGGAGCTGACTGTGGCTCAGATCATGAACTCCTTATTGCCAAATTCAGACTGAAATTGAAGAAAGTGGGGAAAACCACTAGACCATTCAGGTATGACCTAAATCAAATCCCTTACGATTATACAGTAGAAGTGACAAGTAGATTCAAGGGATTAGATCTAATAGACAGAGTGCCTGAAGAACTATGGACAGAGGTTTGTGACATTGTACAGGAGGCAGGGATCAAGACCATCTCCAAGAAAAAGAAATACAAAAGGCAAAATAGTTGTAAGAGGAGGCCTTAAAAATAGCTGTGAAAAGAAGAGAAGCAGGCAAAGGAGAAAAGTAAAGATATACCATTTGAATGCAGAGTTCCAAAGAATAACAAGGAGAGATAAAAAAGCTTTCCTCAGTGATCAGTGAAAAGATAGAGGAAAGCAATAGAATGGGAAAGACTAGAGATCTCTTCAAGAAAATTAGTGATACCAAGGGAACATTTCATGCAAAGATGGGTTCAATACAGGACAGAAATTGTAGGGACCTAACAGAAGCAGAAGATATTAAGAAGAGGTGGCAAGAATACACAGAACTGTACAAAAAAGAACTTTGCGACCCAGATAATCACAATGGTGTGATCACTCACCTAGAGCTAGACATCCTGGAATGTGAAGTGAAGTGGACCTTAGGAAGCATCATTATGAACAAAGCTAGTGGAGGTGATGGACTTCCAGTTGAGCTATTTAAAATCCTAAAAGATGATGCTGTGAAAGTGCTGCAATGTATATGTCAGCAAATTTGGAAAACTCAGCAGTGGCCACAGGACTGGAAAAGGTCAGTTTTCATTCCAATCCCAAAGAAAGGCAATGACAAAGAATGCTCAAACTACTGCACAATTGCACTCATCTCACACACTAGCAAAGTAACACTCAAAATTCTCCAAGCCAGGCTTCAGTAGTACGCAAAACAATGAAATTCCAAATGTTTAGGCTGGATTTAGAAAAAGCAGGGGAACCAGAGATCAAATTTCAAATGTATGTTGGATCATGAAAAATGTAAGAGAATACCAGAAAAACATCTACTTCTGCTTTATTGACTACACAGAAGCCTTTGACTGTGTGGATCACAGTAAACTGTTTAAAATTCTTAAAAAGATGGGAATCCAGACCACCTGACTTGCCTTCTGAGAAATCTGTATGTAGGTCAAGAAGAAACAGTTAAAATTGGACATGGAACAAGAGACTGGTTCCAAATTGGGAAAGGAGTACGTCAAGGCTGTATGTTGTCACCCTGTTTATTTCACTTATATACAGAGTACATGATGAGAAACACTGGGCAGGATGAAGCAGAAACCAGAATCAAGATTGCTGGGAGAAATATCAATAACCTCAGATATGCAGATGACACCACACTTATGGCAGAAAGCAAAGAAGAACTAAAGAGTGTCTTGATGAAAGTGAAAGAAGAGAGTGAAAAAGTTGGCTTAATGCTCAACATTCAGAAAATTAAGATCATTGCATCTGGTCCCATCACTTCATGACAAATAGATGGAAGAACAATGAAAACAGTGAAAGATTTTATTTTCTTGGGTTCCAAAATCACTGCAGATGATGACTGCAGCCATAAAATTAAAAGATGCTTGCTCCTTGAAAGAAAAGTTATGACCAATATAGACAGCATATTAAAAAGGAGAGACATTACTTTGTCAACAAAGATCAGTTTAATCAAAGTTATGATTTTTCCAGTAGTCATGTATGGATGTAGAGTTGAACTGCAAAGAAAGCTGAGTGCCAAAGAACTGATGGTTTTGAACTGTGGTGTTGGGGAACACTCTTGAGAGTCCCTTGGACTACAAGGAGATCCAACCAGTCCATCCTAAAGGAAATCAGTCCTGAATATTCATTGGAACAACAGATGCTGAAGCTGAAACTCCAATCCTTTGGCCACCTGATGCAAAGAGCTGACTCATTTGAAAAGATGCTGGGAAAGATTGAAGGCAGGAGGAGAAGGGGATTACAGAGCATGAGATGGTTGGATGGCATCACCAACTCGATAGAAAGAGTTTGAATAAGCTTTGGGAGTTATTGATGAACAGGAAGGCCCGGTGTACTGCAGTCCATGTGCTCACAAAGAGTCGGACACAACTGAGTGACTGAACTGAACTGAATAATTGTTGATAACTGACATTTATTGAGCTCTTATTATGTGTTAGGCACTGGTTAGGCATTTTTAATACATTTATTATCTCATTTAATCCTTGATACAACTATTTCCTATAGATATTATCCTTGCCCCTATTGTACAGATGAGAAAGATCTCAGATATTTTGATTAATCTGCAATAGATTGGTAAGCTTTGAGGGGCTGAAATGTGATTCAAACTCTGGTCTCTGGGATTGCAGTCTATGCTTTTAAAATATCTTTTTGTCACCCTTCACTATCCTATCAGTTCAGTTCAGTCACTCAGTCATGTCTGACTCTTTGCGACCCCATGAACCGCAGCACACCAGGACTCCCTATCCATCATCAACTCCCGGAGTCTACCCAAACGCATGTCCATCAAGTCAGTGATGCCATCCAACCATCTCATCCTCTGTTGTCCCCTTCTCCTCCTGCCCTCAATCTTTACCAGCATCACTGTCTGTTCAAATGAGTCAGCTCTTCGCATCAGGTGGCCAAACTATTGGAGTTTCAGCTTCAACATCAGTCCTACCAATGAACACTCAGGACTGATCTCCTTTAGGATGGACTGGTTGGATCTCCTTGCAGTCCAAGGGACTCTCAAGAGCCTTCTCCAACACCACAGTTTCAAAAGCATCAATTCTTAGGGGCTCAGCTTTCTTTGTAGTCCAACTCTCACATCCATACATGACCACTGGAAAAACCATAGCCTTGACTAGGCGGACCTTTGTTGGCAAAGTAATGTTTCTGCTTTTTAATATGCTGTCTAGGCTGGTCATAACTTTCCTTCCAAGGAGTAAGCATCTTTTAATTTCATGGCTGCAATCACCATCTGCAGCAATCTTGGAGCCCAGAAAAATAAAGTCAGCCAGTGTTTCCACTGTTTCCCCATCTATTTGCCATGAAGTGATGGTATCAGATGCCATGATCTTAGTTTTCTGCATGTTGAGTTTTAAGCCAACTTTTTCACTCTCCTCTTTCACTTTCATCAAGAGGCTCTTTAGTTCTTCTTCACTTTCTGCCATAAGGGTGGTGTTATCTGCATATCTGAGCTTATTGATATTTCTCCCAGCAACCTTGATTCCAGCTTGTGCTTCATCCAGCCCAATGTTTCTCATGATGTACTCTGCGTATAAGTGAAATAAACAGGGTGACAATATACAGCCTTGACGTACTCCTTTCCCTATTTGGAACCAGTCTGTTGTTCCATGTCCAGTTCAAACTGTTGCTTCCTGATCTGCATACAGGTTTCTCAAGAGGCAGGTCAGGTGGTCTGGTATTCCCATCTCTTGAAGAATTTTCCACAGTTTATTGTGATCCACACAGTCAAAGGCTTTGGCATAGTCAAGAAAGCAGAAATAGATGTTTTTCTGGAACTCGCTTGATGTTTCTGTGATCCAGCGGATGTTGGCAATTTGATCTCTGGTTCCTCTGCCTTTTCTAAACATCTGGTAGTTCACGGATCATGTATTGCTGAAGCCTGGCTTGGAGAATTTTGAGCATTACTTTACTAGCATGTGAGATGAGTGCAATTGTGCAGTAGTTTGAGCATTCTTTGGCATTGCCTTTCTTTGGGATTGGAATGAAAACTGACCTTTTCGAGTCCTGTGGCCACTGCTGAATTTTCCAAATTTGCTGATGTATTGAGTGCAGCACTTTCACAGTGTCATCTTTCAGGATTTGAAATAGCTCAACTGGAATTCCATCACCTCCACTAGCTTTGTTCGTAGTGATGCTTCCTAAGGCCCACTTGACTTCACATTCCAGGCTGTCTGGCTCTAAGTGAGTGATCATACCATCGTGATTATCTTTTTTGTACAGTTCTTCTGTGTATTCTTGCCACCTCTTCTTAATATCTTCTTATTCTGTTAGGTCCCTACCATTTCTGTCCTGTATTGAACCCATCTTTGCATGAAATGTTCCCTTGGTATCTCTAATTTTCTTGAAGAGATCTCTAGTCTTTCCCATTCTATTGTTTTTCTCTATTTCTTTGCATTTATCCTATGCTGCTTATCAAAAGAAAAAAAGTTATTTTGAAACTATTTTCTTTTATCTAGAAGAAAATTGAGGTAATCAAGTTTTTTTTTTGCAATAGCTATATTTATTGAAAATTTAGCTTATGCTAGACACTGAATTACAGTTATCATTTCATTCACTAGCACAGCTCTAGCAGGGCAGCACTATTAGTATTCCTATTCAACTGCTCAAGAAACTAGTCTTAGAGATGTGCTCACTCATTCACAGTCATGCAACTTTTAGTTAGCAGAGTGAGGTTAGTGGGATCCAAATTAGTGGAATCTAGAGCCAGATATTCCTATTTGCAGAGCAGAGGGTCTGTGGCTGGATGGAGAAACATGGGTTCTCTCCTCCACCTGAATTCAGAATTCAATCTTAGTTTCTCTCAGTTTTTTCCACTTATCTCTTTATTTTTTTCACATAGGAATTTCCTTGCATTACATTCCTTGCATATTTAATCCTGCTGATATTGATTTCTCAGAGAATCTAGACAAGCAGAAAGTGGAATGTTATTTTGAATTAGTTAGTAAGTACTGGTGGGTTAGTGGCTCAATGGTAAAGAATCTGCTGCAATTCAGGAGACGGAGGTTCAAGCCCTGGGTCGGAAAGATCCCCTGGAGAAGGAAATGGTAACCCACTCCAGTATTCTTGTCTGGGAAATCCTGTGGACAGAGAAGCCTGGTGGGCTACAGTCCATGGGGTTGCAAAGAGTTGGACAAGACTTAGTGACTGAACAACGATAACGATAGGTACTGAAAACTGTAAGTTGACCAATTCCTTTAACAGAATTCCATTCCGTGGCATCCAAACGCATCCATCTCATTGTTTATATTTAAAAATCAATTCAATCAGACCTACCTGAAGTAAGGTGTCATCCCATTTTGGCCAAGTCCTAAAAGAAGATGGTACAGAGCATTGCAAGGTACGCATTGCAAGGTACTGAGTGATTCCAAAGCAGTATTCTGCCACTGGAGTTGGTCCAGGTGTACCTGCCTGGGCACTCTACTCAGTGTCTGTGAAGTAGAGGCTGGAGACTGTAGGATGTATGGTCTCCATGTCCTTTCTGTTTCACAAGGAAAGCCTGAAAAGTACTGGTTGTTTCCTTTCTCAATCAATTATTTAGTGTGACTCTATCCTAGGTTCTGGCCAGTTTTCCCACCTGTCTGAGTGTTGGGAGATGCTTTGACAATATTTTTCTGTTTTCATGTCTATTATAGCAGGCAAGCATGATTCTGCTAAGCTAAGAGCTTAGCTAATAGCTGAGACCTAGTTAAGATTCTGCTTAGCTAATAGATAAGACCTATTTTAACATCAATATGATTTGAAGTACAGTAGTCCTCATGAAAAAAAAAAAAGGAAGGATTTAGTTTTCATGGGGCTATGCTGCTATAGAGACCTTAAATTCACTTGGAGAGCTAATGATCTTTGAGTCTATGTGTCTCCAAATATGTGAGTGAAATCTATCTCTTCTGTTGATGGAAGACCTATGATTTTATTCAATTGGGTAGTAACCACAGATGGGCCTCAGATTTTTGTCAAGCATTTTATATGTTCATCAATGTAGAATGGGCTAGGGTAAGAGAGCCCGAAGAATATAGCCAAATGCCAGGCAGATTGTCCTACACGGAGAGGGTAAATGGCATATATAATTTGAATCTGAGAGGAAGAAAATACTGACTCCACAAAAGATAAGACAACTCACACTAACAGTGGACCAGGCTGCCATAAACAAGATGGAATGTTTCCTGGCATTGCTTTTAAGAAGAATCCAGAGAATTTGATATGTTGTGGAAAAGATTTATGGATAGAGTTACAGACTTGGCTATAAGAATTTTCTAACTTTTAGAGGCTATTTTTCAATGATCAGAACAGTAGTATTTTATTTTAAGAATGAAGAGTAGTAGACTTAGTTATATATTATTTTATTTTAATTAGAAAAAAATAGTTTGGAGAGTAAAAATCAATGACTGCTTTAGTCAAAGTTTTGATTCTTCTTAATGAAGATTTGCCTTGATAAAGATACTTGAAGTCTCTTACATTTCCTCATTGGTCATATCTTCTAGCTATGTACTTCTTGAATTCCTTGTGAGGTCAAGTTAGATAATACACATATATGAAGCCTACATGTGAAACCCCTTTGTACTGCTGAAACTGCTAGACTATCATTTACTTCCTGTTATTACTACTTTTGTTATAATCTTTTTTATTCATCATGTAATAGGACCTTTCTCTACTCTTGCAACCACCCTAAAAGATTTCAGTTCAGTTCAGTTCAGTCGCTCAGTTGTGTCCAACTCTTTGAGACCCAATGGACTGCAGCACACCAGGCCTCCCTGTCCATCACAAACTCCCGGAGCTTACTCAAACTCATGTCCATCAAGTTGGTGATGCCATCCAACCATCTCATTCTCTGTTGTCCCCTTCTCCTCCTGCCTTCAATCTTTCCCATCATCAGGGTCTTTGCCAGTGAATCAGCTCTTTGGATCAGGTGGCCAAAGGATTGGAGTTTCAGCTTCAGCATCAGTGCTTCCAATGAACATTCAGGACTGAGTTCCTTTAGGATGCACTGGTTGCATCTCCTTACAGTCCAAGGGACTCTCAAGAGTCTTCTCCAACACCACAGTTCAGAAGCATCAAGTCTTCGGTGCTCAGCTTTCTTCACAGTCCAACTCTCACATCCATACATGAGTACTAGAAAAATCATAGCTTTGATTAGACCAACTTTTGTTGACAAAGTAACATCTCTGCTTTTTAATATGCTGTCTGGGTTGGTCATAGCTTTTCTTCCAAGAAACAAGTGTCTTTTAATTTCATGACTGCAGTCACCATCTACACTGATTTTGGAGCCCAAAAGAATAAAGTCTCTCACTGTTTCCATTGTTTCCCTGTCTATTTGCTATGAAGTGATGGGACCGGATGTCATGATCTTAGTTTTCTGAATGTTGAACTTTAGGCCAACTTTTTCACTCTTCTCTTTCACTTTCATCAAGAGACTCTAGTTCTTTGCTTTCTGCCATAAGGGTGGTGTCATCTGCATATCTGAGGTTATTGATATTTCTCCCAGCAACCTTGATTCCAGCTTGCACTTCATCCAGGCCAGCATTTCATATGATGTACTCTGCATATAATTTAAATAAGCAGGGTGACAATACACACCCTTGACATACTCCTATCCTGATTTGGAACCAGTCTGTTGTTCCATGTCCAGTTTTAACTGTTGCTTTTTGACATGCATACAGATTTCTCAAGAGGCAGGTCAGGTGGTCTGATATTCCCATCTCTTGAAGAATTTTCCACAGTTTGTTGTGACCCACACAGCCAAGGTTTCGATGGAGTCAATAAAGCAGAAGTAGATGTTTTTCTGGTATTCTCTTGCTTTTTTTTATGATCCAGTGAATGTTGGCAATTTGATTTCTGGTTCCTCTGGCTTTTCTAAATCCAGCTTGAACATCTGGAAATTCATGGTTCATGTACTGTTGAAGGCTGGCTTGGTGAATTTTGAGCATTACTTTGCTAGTGTGTGACAATAGTCCTAAGAGGATTATTCATTCCTATTTCATAATTTAGAAATGAGACTAGATGCAGGTTAAATTACTAGTCATATCTAAACCCAGAATAGGATATAGACCTTCTTCCCAGCATAAAAATTAAGATGCTCTTCTCAGGCAAAGGAGACATTTCTATGAGCTTCTTCATTCAACTTATTGTACTTGAAATTGATTTTCAGGATTACTGATGGCTGCTGTGTAATTTGATCAGCAAATGGGTGAAAGCTGAAAAATGACAGAGAAGTAATGGGACTGAAATTAAGGGGTCAACTCACAGGGAAAAAGTAGAGAGTATTTGTAAATTGTACAAAATAAAGTGGCTCCTGAGTAATACTGAGTGAGTTCAACTACTTGATGAGCAATTATGGAATGGTGTATCACTTAATTTGATGTAGATTTTATCAGAGTTTAAGCTGTCTCTCAAAAGGTTAGATTTTCAATTTCTCCAGTGGGTAAAAGAAAAATTTCCTTTCATTAACTGCAGATATTTTTCTATCCACTTTTTGTGAAGGATTGAAAATTTGAGAATGAAAGTAAAAGACACATTCTCTATGTCCTGGCTGTTGGAAGTAGAAAAAGAAAATAGAAGGCAGAAGGAACAATAAACCCAAAAAAAGATCATACAAGTTCTGCCAAAAGCACATACCAAAAAAAAAAAAAAAAAAAAAAAAAAAAAACCCTTTGAAAACAAAACAAAAAACCAAGAAAGATTACCTGAGCTGCTAGGAATATTTACCACATTAAAAAAAAATGCAGTCATTATTATTAATGAATTACAGAATGTGAAGCACCCAAATGACCATTAAGATGTGGTTAACTCAGAGAGGTCTGGACATGTCGTCTCTGAGGTGAGAGAATACACGCAGATATAAAGAATGGCTCCATTTCCTGAACTACCGTAATTTTTGGATGATAAATTTCCCTTTCACAAGAAATGAAAACTCTCACAATGGAGGTAAATGGAAAACAAAAAAATTACAGCTTCTGTGTAGGATTATTTTCATGAGATTGTCACGGCAGTTATATTTTTTTTTTCTAGAGTATTAATTTACCTTTTAAGGTAAACAGGACAGTAATTGAAAAAGAAACGTATAAGTCACCAAAGGAGAAATGTTGAAAGGAGTAGGGTAATTGATGGATATATTTTTTAAAACAGAAATGTCAAGAGTTTGTCTGTTTATATTATAATCATGACCATAATAAGTGATTTTTATTTAATGGGCAATTGCTTAGACAAAGAATATTAAAAGGTTTTTTTGGAAGGGTATGCAATATTCAGCAAATTTTGTTATTCTACTAATAACATTTGCCCTTGAGGACCCTGGATTACAGATTAAGAAAATTGATTTATAAGGCATGTTTACCAGCAAACAAGGGCTTCTCTGGTGGCTCAGGTGGCAAAGAATCTACTGGCAATGCAGGAGATATGGGTCTGACCCCTGAAGAAGGGAATGGCTATACATGCCAGTATTCTTGCCTGGAGAATTCTGTGGACAGAGGAACCTGGAGGGGTACAGTCCATGGGATCACAGAGCTGGACACAACTGAGCGACTAACACATTTCACCAGCAAACAAACATTCCAAGTGGACAAAAGCAAAGGAAGTACCACTAGGAAAAAGACTGCCCCTAAATGAAGCTACCTTTTTTTTCTTTCTGGAATTAAAAGAATCCCAAACAACTCTTCTTTATTCTATTTCTCTTAACTTTTTCTGATCTTCTATAAATGTTGGCAAGCTTCTGAAAAGTCCCAGAGAAAATATCTGAGCTCTAATCTGACCAAGAGGGTGGAGATCGTTCTAATTTTTTCTCATTTTGTGATCTCTTTATGTAGTCCTGTGTTCAAGTCCTAATTTCTCTGAATATTGTTCCCAGCTACACCAAGATGTTTAAATTCATTGTCAGCTGGGAAGGACCTCTAATCTCAGAGATAGCAAAATACTTAGTGCATTTGTTTAAATGCATTACAGGCTGATTCAGATGCAAATGAAGACGCATAGGTGGATAAAATTTATTTGTGTGTGTGTGTGAAACAGAGAAAAATTTATTGCAGGGCCACACAAGGAGACAGGTGTTCAAGCTCCCTGAAAGCTAAAACTTAACTTTTCATACCAAGTTGTCTTGCCATACACACTGAGTCAGCTTCTTATGCAGATTCTTTCTCCAGCCTCCTGTTCTTCTCTTCCTTTAGAGTGCCCCCTGACTTCTCTAGGCTTCTGTCACCCTTACAGGGTCCATCTTTATCCCAGAGGCAAGTTTCAACATCTTTGGGGTAAGGGTCACTGTCAGTTCCTATGGCTAGATCATGATGGGTTCTCATCATCTCTCAAAGCAAGAGCTTCTTCTTTCCAGTCTACTCAGAATGGACCATCTACAATATACACATTCAGTCGTGTCTCAGGGTAACAGTTTATTAAATGAACAAAGTATCTGCATACTGAAGCCCCTTGATCACAGTAAGAAGCAAGAAAGGAACAACGGGTCTAATCATTCATTCTCCTGACATCTCCTTATCCCAATGCACACTTTTGTTTTTTTTAAGATTTTTTTTTTTAATGTGGACCATTTTTGAAGTCTTTTATTGAATTTGTTACAATATTGTTTCTGTTTTATGTTTTGGTTTTTTGGCCATGTGGGACGTGGGATCTTAGCTTCCTGACCAGGGATTGAACACATACACCTTGCTTGGAAAGCAAAGTCTTAACTGGACCACCAGGGAAGCCCCCGCTTCCCCAACCCCAATGCATATTTAAAGGGGCTTTGTGATGCCATCCTAATGTAGACCTGGAATTGTTTAGGCAAATGGTAGACTACTTTTTTCCAAGTTGATATCAACTGGAAAATAAACTACTGTAATTTGCCATACCTTCTGAAGGATGGAGAGAAACATTGGGCCAACCTAATATTAAAGATATCCTGTCAATTCAGTTGCAAACTGATCAGTCTTGCTCCTTATAACCACGGCAGAAACTCTAATCTTATAAAATTTGGCATCTTGTTTTATTTTCACTGCTTACTAGCTCTGGTTTTTTTGTTGCTTCTTTAAAATAAATGACAAAACATTACTTCCCACCAACTTCACTGGATGGTTGTGAGGATCATGTGAGATGTCTAAGAAAGTGCTTTGAAAAGTGCAAAAAAACAAAAAACAAAAAACAAAAAACTTTTGTGCCATTGTGGAGTAGCATGGTTTCAAAATAAGAGTTCGAATGATATTTTCCTCTTTTTAATCTAGTAGGTTGAGTGCCAGGGACTACTATGGTAATGCACCCAGTATTTAATCCCCTTATTTTCTTTCTGACTGATCTAAGATTTAGTTGGGATAGTAACATGCACAACTGAAAAATCACATTCCCAGGATTTTTTTTTTTTGCAGAAATGGGCAGCCACATGTAGACAATTTTTTTTTGTTTTTTAACATGTCACCATTTTGATTACCCAGGTACAGATAGAAGTTAATGGCTAGGATCTGGGGGAAGTCCTAAAAGAGTGACTAAACTCAGCTGGCCTGTGGCCTTGGTTGTCTCCTCTTGTTTTTCTTTTGTGGATTGTGAATATTTTAGTTAGAAAAATGGTGGCCATTTTATGGCCTTGCCATATGACTTTAAGGCTGGACACCATCAGAAAGCATAGATCAGTGGAAAAGCTTGGGGTGCCTGGATCATTGTTTATATACTGGAGCTGAGTCATCCAGCCCAGGAATACCCAGCTCCAGGTCAGTTGTGCTACCTGGGGAAAAAAAAATCTCTATCTTGTTGAATCCAATTTTTCATGTATTTGTTATTCATAATCAGGGTAGATTTGAACAGGAGCTAGATAATTATATCTATAGTTTCTATTATTTGATTTTAAGTACCCATATACCTACTAGCAATATTTGATATTTATATTGACATCGCACAGGTATCTTACATGTCCCACTGGCATTTGACATGTGAGGACTCTACTGTGCAACTCATCCTTCTCACAAAAAGCTCTCTCTTATACTTTATTTTTCAACGCAGTGAAAGGCATCATTATTCTCTTCATCAATGAAGCCAAAATGTGGGTGTATCCTTTTACTTCCTTGGACATATTAATGATACTTTCTTGTTAGCAATTCTCAACTTTGCATTTGGACTTTAAAACTACTTTATCTTTTATGCAGCTGCTACTGAGCCTTGTAAACTGCATTTAATTTGCTAGTTTAAAAGTCTAGATAAACAACAAAGTCCTACTGTATAGCACAGAGAACTATATTCAATATATCCTATGATAAACCATAATGGAAAAAATATTAAAAAAGAATTATGTATATGGATAACCGAATCACTTTACTGTACAGCAGAAATTAACACAGCATTGTAAATCAATTATACCTCATTAAAAAACATTGGAAAAAAGTCTTAACTAGCTCCTTATTATCTCGACAGAAGTATGTCTCTATTTTTCCCTTTTCATGGAACACATGGAAAATTATCTTGGGGCAAATGGATGAGATGATTTGTCCACAGTTATTTCGTTGCACCCTCAGACACCCCAGAGCTGAGTTGTTCTTGGAATGGGTGCCTGGAATAGAGTCAGCCTATGAATTGGACATTGTTTGGGAAACTTTGATTTAGAAGATACAAAGTCAAGATACCTACACATGTCATATAAAGCTCACCCAGTCTTTGCCTTCCCTTCCAGCCTTATCCAAGCTTCATTCCTTTTCTGCTCTTTCCCTTACCCTTGGTAGTCTATGATTATACACACATACACATATGATGTATTACACATGTGTCACAAATATAGATATATGATGTATTAGTATTATATGTGTGTAAATATACATGCATATGTGTATGCTGCTGCTGCTGCTAAGTCGCTTCAGTCGTGTCCGACTCTGTGCGACCCCAGAGATGGCAGCCCACCAGGCTCCCCCGTCCCTGGGATTCTCCAAGCAAGAACACTGGAGTGGGTTGCCATTTGTATACATGCATACTAATATATGTGTGTGTTTCTATCTCTATCTCTGTCTCTATAGCTTTTTTCCTCTGGTTATTCTGAATTTTTTCATGGAACATACCAGATGTTTTCATCCTCTGGCCTCTACCTTCTCACATCATCCCCTCTCCAAAACTGCGTGTTGAATATCAACTCATCCTTTCAGACTCAAGTGATGTCCCCTTTGTGAAGTCTTTCCTTCTCTATCCAAAGTAATTGATCTTTTCTTGTGTGTGTCCATTGATCCTTGTTAACACTTCTGTAACACTTCACTGCCTTTTTGTTAACATATTGTTCTCCTTGTACAAGGCTATAGAAAAATAGAAGTCAAAGGCCATGAAATATTCATGGCTGTGCCCAGTAACTATTTACAACAGTGCCCTGGCTCATGATAGATACATGTCAATAAATATTTATCAAGTAGTTTGTTGACTTAAATAAATACTTTGAGAAAATGTTCAGAAAAATTATTAGACCATATTTATATATCCTACTGACAGAAAAATTTCCCATTTACCTTGCTTAAGATTTTAGTACTAGTAAAAATAAAAGCCCCAGAATTTTTTCCTTGACAATTATACTCTATGGACTGTGGCTAATTTTGAAGACAGATGCTACATTTAAAATAAGTCTTGAATAATTTTGGCTTTACCACTCTGGTTATAGATATAGTCTGTAAACTTAAGACTTCAAACCACCTGGCTCTTGCATAATAAAACAGATGTTTTTCTTGCTTGAAGATCTATGTGTCCCTGGTATTTCTTGACCATTATGAACTTTTCCAATGACACTTTGCAAATATAATTTGGCAGTGCTCTAACATCTAAAGCCTACCTCAAAAATGATGATGACTCGACAATCAGAGTAAAAAGCAAGGAGAATTTGATAATCCACAGAAACATCTGCATGTTGAGTTAATTAATTTTTATACAATCGGTGGGAAACAGTAATTTTCTTTTCCCCTTCCCCCTCCATAGTTTTTTAAAAACACATTTTCAACAAATTTACTACACCTCAAGTACTCCTGCTCATTAAGACAAGAATGTTTACATCCCTAAGGAACAAGTGGGTTCGTTATGTTAAGGTAGAGATACCTTCCATGGATTTGCTATTCTCCTAAGTGGATTTGCCATTAAAGAAGTTTATTGTTGGAAGGAAATTGACTGCACCTATCAAAATTTAAAATGTACCCAGCAGTTCCACTTTGTATGTGAAATGTATGTACAAGGATCTTCATGAAAACATTGCATGTGCTTGCAAGAATTGGAAAATAACTAAATGTCCTTCACTGGGAGCTGATTAAGAACATTATGGCATATCCACTTTTACATGGACTAATATAAAAATAGCATGCATATCATAATAACTCTAGGTTATGATATTTAGTGAAGGGACAAGAGTGTGTATAGTATGCTGTTATTTATATAAAAAATCAGAGTATTTATGTTTAGTTTTCAAATTAGAACACTTCTATAGAGACATATACAAGAAATAGGTTAAAGTATTAGCTTGGAGTCAGGGGCGGGGCGGTGGGGGTTGTAACTATGGATGAGAAAAGAGATTGAGATTTATCCTTCACTGTTTATATTTTACCTTTTGAATATCCTACCAAGTGAATACATTATGTATCAGAAAAAAACCCATCAAGAATATATTTCAAAGAAAACATGTTTTTGGTTCAAAAGCAATGCTATATTATTCTTGTATACCATATATCAATAACAAGGTCTCAACATAGAGATTTTATGTCAAAAGATGAGGACCACAGAAGTTATCTCTGAATAGTTACTAGCCAAGAGTCTGTGCTCTTGTATAAGCAGAGTGCCTATTTTTAAAGAAAGTTCTAAATCTCCATAGCTTTATCAATTCTGCAAATTTGGAATATAGCATATGGTCTTTTATATATATATATATATATATATATATATATATATATATTCTTCCCAAGCTAGATATTATCTTCAAGTCAGTGACTTTATTTTTATTTTTTTAATGCATCAAAATACCCGGCAAGAGTTTCTTATATATGACAGGAGGCCAAAAATGTATTTATTGATTGTACAGGAAAGAGATTAGTAATAGGGCTTAGCACCTTTAGTAATCCTTACCTCAGGCTGTGTGAAATCAAAATGTCATATTTTATTTCAGTGCCTGCAAATAAAAACTTAGCATGTGCCACCTTTTTAGCAACTGAGTGATCTTAGAGAGTTATTAGCTATTAACTGGGTTTATGGAGTGTACACCTCAAATAGGCCTCTAGATATATTCATAAAACTATGAAATAAAGATGAAATTGTTGCTCTTAAGGTTTGTAACCAAGTCATCTAGAGGCACTTCATAAAAGCAGGTATTGGGTGTAATCACACTTGGACACCTACTGCTACTAAACTAGCTTAGCAAGAGAAATGCTCCTCTTACTTTAATGAGCTTATCTTCCTAACATCCTGTCATTACTCTTCATCCTATAGAGGTTTTTCTTTTGCTAACGTACTGAAAAATTTGAAAACTCTCAGTAAAGGCTTGCTGAAGAAATGAATATGTACCAGCTACTCTACCTGTGACTTAGAGGTTCAGCAAGACTTTTGGGTAGAGTCTAAAGGGACTGATCTGAGTGGGTTGTGTGTGTGCAGCCTTCTGTTTATGACATTAAAAGAGAAAGTACTGGAAGGACTCAGGTAGCAGGAAAAGAAAAGGAGAAGAGGAGGAGACAGTGGCCTACATGTCTCCAGCCAAAAGTTCTATGGGAGAAAGGATATGCACAGTGAAGGATATCCATTTTCAGGAAGAGCATATGAACTGGCTGAGCCACAGCACGGTGAGAATATTAGTGTCCAGTGGTCCTACTGGTCCTTCTTAGGGAAGGTTTTTGGAGAAGGCAATGGCACCCCACTCCAGTACTCTTGCCTGGAAGATCCCATGGACGGAGGAGCCTGGTAGGCTGCAGTCCATGGGGTTGCCAAGAGTCAGACACAACTGAGCGACTTCACTTTCACTTTTCACTTTCATGCATTGAAGAAGGAAATGGCAACCCACTCCAGTGTTCTTGCCTGGAGAATCCCAGGGACGGGGAGCCTGGTGGGCTGCCGTCTATGGGGTCGCACAGGGTTGGACATGACAAGCGAATTAGTAGTAGCAGGGAAGGTTTTAAGGGGAAGAAATGTGGTGGGGAAGGAGTGATGTCTTACAGAATTAGACTGGAGAACATATGTGATTCATGGGAATCTCCAAAGTAATTATCGGGAATCTGCATGGCTAAAGTTTGAGTTAATGGGACAATAAGAGCGAAATGAGATATTACCATTACTCTGTCTCTATCAAAATCATAGGTCTGGCTTTTATAAATTAATGTAGATAAGTCATACTCAAACTTACATGACTGAATTTGATAAGGAAATATCATTATGGGCAAATATTCATAACATGGGAGCTGTTTCTTTTTTTTTTTTTCCTGGACTAAAAATATTAGCCTGTTATTTTGACATGAGATCAGGATAAGCTTTCTATTGTTCACAAGTTTTAAAGCTCATGATGATTTAATATCATTTTTGTGACTAAACTTCATAGTGTTTCCCTACAAAGAATGTCTTTGTGTTCATAGGAACAGATGCAGTGAAAAGAGATCTTGAGTTTTTCTAGGTTCTTCTATTAAAAAACACTGCTCCTACCCAAGTTCTTAGCACCTTAGGAAAAGGTGAAAGCCAAAAGTTTCGGTTTCAGTTAAGACAATGGAATTCTTTATTTAAACTTCAACAATGACCTTCAGAGAAGGCAATGGCACCCCACTCCAGTACTCTTGCCTGGAGAATCCCATGGACGGAGGAGCCTGGTGGGCTACAGTCCATGGGGTCGCACAGAGTCGGACACGACTGAGCTACTTCACTTTCACTTTTCACTTTCATGCATTGGAGAAGGAAATGGCAACCCACTCCAGTGTTCTTGCCTGGAGAATCCCAGAGACGGGGAAGCCTGGTGGGCTGCTGTCTCTGGGGTCGCACAGAGTCGGACACGACTGAAGCGACTTAGCAGCAGCTGCAGCAGCAACAATGACCTTATTAGCATAACACATTTTTGTAATTTTATAATAGTTGATAGTTAATCAGTTCCTCAATACAGACAAAAGCTTTAAAAAATACTATGTATGCACACATTATTTAAACTGTGTGTATATATTCCTTCATTTACAACCTGGGAATATATAACATTTACAATCTATCCTGAGATCTTGGGTAAAATCCTCTTTACAATGTGAAAGGAGTTGCTTTCAAAGCATTGTTGTATTTTTCTTATTTAACCACCAGGCATTTAATGTTTGCTTGAATCATCGAAAAATTTATTTCAGACAGCAACTGACATTTTCTCATATTAAAAAAATAAATCCTTGAGTTGACAGACATCCAACAGTAGGAGGGAAAGCTTGAGCTGACAGTTGCTTCCTCGCACAGGCTTTTAATTACAGAGTCAGCATGCGAGCTTCAGAAGCCTCCAGGAGTTGGTAGCTAACATTGACTGGCGTTCAATTCATTGCTAGAACAGTAACAGGAAGAAGTGTGGCAATTACTGTGTTTCAGTGGGAACATGGAGAGTATATATCTGCTCTGTGTCCAGGAGTCTTAATTTCATATAGAAAGAGAAAAAAGAGACTATCATCTATTTAACTTTATCAGAAAATGAGCTGTTTTCCCATAATTAAAATTGCTTTAAATAATTCAGGCTTAGAATTTATTCACTGTAATATTTAACCATTTAAATATTTAAATCACATCTTTTAATGCACATTAATATTTTCCTGTCTTCTTAAGCCCATTATTTTAAACAAAAAATAAACTTCTCTTATGCAACTCAGTGATAAATTTTAACTGTTTCAGTTTTACTGTGAACACAGTGAGACCCTATTTTTCTAGCTCTGGGTCTTATATCAGCTGTTCTTTCTCAACATCAGCATCTAGCACAACAGTCTGGCCATTCTTTCCAAAATATTGTTTTTTTCTGTGATCTAGGGACACAGATGACCAAATTTGTTAAATTAAAAAAAAAAATTTCTTCATCATTGTAAATCAATGGAGTTTTATCTATGACTCAAAAGAGGACTTTTCCTGTGGAGTCAAAGATTTTATTATTGCCATTTTTACTAATCAATTCCCCCAATATTTATAGAGCATCTATTATGTGCCAGGTGTTGGGTAGGTTGCCAGAAATGTGACCTTTGGCTGAGCAAAATGCAACTGAATTCAAATACTTTGGAAAGTAGGGTGTATGGGTTTTGATATTTCTGCCCAGGCCTTCCACACCTCCAAGCCTGATTCTTCTCTCTTGGTTCTTAAGATTGTCTATCTTCTTCTGCACCAGCAGAGGATCAGATGTCCCATTCTGGAATCAGAAGCATAGTGTATTCTGTGGCTTGTCACCCTTTACAAGGCTTTAGATTCTACAGGCTAAAGTCCTAAGCTGACCATATAAAGAGCTCTGGTCCAGATCGCCATCTAAGGAAACTTGTCTGTGAGTTTCACATCTAAAGTAAGATGGCTCATTCTTAGTTTCGTTGTTAAGTTTCCTGTCCCCATATGCTTGGTCAAAAATAAAGGCCCTGCATGAATTTGGGTGGGCCAAATTTAAGAAAATGTATAGGAATAGCAAACATATGGAAAGAAAGAAGGGATTTTTGTAACATCCGTTAGCCTTAAATCCTCTATGGACTCAAAAGATACAAACTAATCCCATGGACAGAGGAGCATGGTGGGCTATAGTCCATGGGGTCGAAGAGTCACACACAACTGAACACATACACAGAGGAGTCTATGTGTGGTCACAAAAAAACAGTAAAGATAAAGCAATGTACAAACTGACACCTAGTCTTACAGTTTCTCCTGACTCTTCAGTGTTCCCTTTGAGGAAAAAAAATCAGTGGTCAGTCGGTCAAATCTTGGTTCATTTTGAAGCTCTGCATGCAGGCACACTAAGTCGCTCCAGTTGTATCAGACTTTTTGCGAACCTTTCAGACTGTAGCCTGCCGGGCTCTTCTGTCCATAAGATTCTCCAGGCAAGAACACTGGAATGGGTTGCCACTCCCTCCTCCAGGGGATCTTCCCAACCCAAGGATTGAAACCGAGTCTGTTACGTCTCCTGCATTGAGTTCTTTACCACTAGCACCACCTGGGAAGCCCTTTAGCCCTGCATCAGTGCGTGCTCACTCGCTTTTGTCGTGTCCTACTCTTTGCGACCACATGGACTGCAACCTGCCAGGCTCCTCTGTCCATGGGGATTTTCCAGGCAAGAATACTGGAGTGGGTTGTCATGCCCTCCTCCTGGAGATCTTCCCAACCCAGGGATCAAACTCAGGTCTCCTGCATTGCAAGAGGATTCTTTACTGTTTGAGCCACCGGGGAAGCCCAACTCTCTTGTCCAATTAAATTAAAATCTTTTGTTTCCTCTACTATTATCAAAAGGAAAACAAAAACCCTTCCCAGGTGACTTAATTAATGTATGGCACTGAGTTTGATTCATCTAAAAGGCACAACAATGAATAGACATTGCTTTTGCAAAGTCCCATTCCACACAGGCATCTGGTATTCTAGTTAATCTGATTTCTGAGACAATGTCACTTAAGCAGAAAGTTGGAGCAAACGTGATTTAAAATAATCTTTGGAAAATTTGTAATTCAAAGGCAACATGTTAGGGACACACTTTTCCTCCAAATGGGCTAATCACAGCCATAAGATGTGAAAAGAATGTGTCATGCTTTGACATTTCAACAATGGCTATTAATCATAGACATATTTTTCTACTAAAATTTCCATTTAAATACTGTTTGTTAATGATAATTTTTGGAAGTCTATTCATGTGTAACCTAACAGTGAAAATAGTTCATAGACTATCTTGAATTATACACCAAATTGAAAAAGCTCTTACTAAAAATAATCTGGAACAGAGAAGATATTGTGCAAGACACTAAAAATGTATGCTTTGGAAAGGAAACTAGGTGAGCTAGTTTCTACCTATTTTGACTTTTTTTTTCTTTACAAAGTTTTCATGTAATAAAAGGATAATTTACTTTTAAAAAATATCAGGAAATAAGAAAGCTACATTAGTTCCTTTTGACAAATATGGAAACTTTAAATGAAAGCGTTATAACTTTCTCCTCCAGGGTGTCTTGAATTTCCTAGAGAATAAAATTTTAAAACCATTTGAATTGAGAAAAAATCACTTTCAAAATGACTGAAATTGAGAGACAGTCAGTTTCTTGGTTCTTTAGAGAAATCTGTAATGTAACCTTAAAATTTTTTTTTTAAAAAAGATGACATTATGAAGCATCAGAATTCTTTTTACAATAATTTATTTCCTTTCTGATCAATTTTTGAGCACTGTTCTGGATAAAATTAAAGTGGTTTCATACATTGAAGAAAAATTTTGTCTGAGTGCATTCCAGAGTTTTTCATATGAACAATAGTGTCTCAGAATCTTTAAAGTTGCAAGGAAGAGATGTGCTCGGGTTAACCTAGCAATGAGGCTTTATCTACAGACAAATAGGGGAGAGTGCCAACACAGGAAATAGCAACCCACTTCAGTGTTCTTGCCTGGAGAATCTCAGGGACGGGGGAGCCTGGTGGGCTGCTGTCTATGGGGTTGCACAGAGTCAGACACAACTGAAGCGACTTAGCAGCCAACACAGGATGTCATCCCAGGCAGGTGAACAGCTATCCTGAGGCCACTGCATCCAGTCGACCATCATTTCTGGTACAGAAATGAGTCACAGAGCCCTGGCTAACTAACCTTCAGGGAGCCTGGACACACAGAAGGTGCCTTCATAACCATGGAACCTCATTGCCTCTGCCAAGTCTCAGGGAACCAGAATCAGAGAACAGGAGAGCCTCCAGGGAGCCTAAGAAAGCCTAGGTCTAGAAGTGAACTGTGAAATCCACTTGGGTGCCAGGACACCAACTGTGAAACTTTAGAATTTAGTTTTAGATCTTTACACTTATCTTGTGTATTTCCCTTATCTAATTTCCTGAAAGCATTACTTTTGCAGTAAATAAAAAAGAAGAGAAAGTAGTTACTTTACAAATATGCTGTTATAAGCCACAGTTGAATGAGGAGAAAATATTCCCTATCAGGACCATCTGGGGTGGCCTCAAGGCAGAAGGAGTGATTGGGTTTCTCCATATTTCCTGAAAGGTCAATAAGAATAGTCTTTACACTTGACTCAAAATGGCCAAAATCTAAACTCTGCTTCACACATTGAAGCTGGGGAATTCCAAGGAGGCTGCTTTTTTCCTCCTTTTCTTCTTTCCTCCCTCCCTCCTTTCTTTCCTTTTTTCTTTCTTTCCATGAAACCCAGCCCAAGCAGAAGGTAGTTTCTCCTACCAGGGCAAGAACTTGTTGCAGGAGGATGGCTTACAGGTTGGCTAGGGCTCTAAGGAGGAGTCCTAAAAAGAAAGAAAGCAAATGGAAGAAGCAAATCAGGCCTTAAAAAGGATTGTGTGGAAAGAGAAATGGATCAATTTTTGACTACCTATATCCAAAAGTATCTGGAGAAGGGATAGGCTACCTGTTCCAGTATTCTTGGGCTTCCCTGGTGGCTCAGATGGTAAAGAATCCACCTGCAATGCAAGAGACCTTGGTTTGATCCCTGGGTTGGTAAGATCCCCTGGAGGATGGCATGGCAACCTGCTCCAGTATTCTTGCCTGGAGTATCCCATTGAACAGAGGAGCCTGGTGGGCTACAGTCCATGGGGTCGCAAAGAGTCAGACACGACAGAGCAACTAAGCACACAGCACATTCAAAAGTAGAAATATAAGGAAAAATATTTAGATAGATCTCTGTGGAGTGTCAGGCTTTCCTGGTGGCTCAGACAGTAAACAATCAGCCTGCAATGCAGGAGACCTGGGTTTGATCCCTGGGTTGGGAAGATGCCCTGCAGAAGGAAATAGTAACCCACTCCACTATTCTTACCTGGAGAATTCCATGGACAGAAGAGCCAGGCAGGCTATGGTCCATGGGGTTGCAGAGATGCGTGAGCGACTAACTCTTTCTGTGGTGTGTATATATGTGTTTTGCTGATGTGTCAACGCCATGTCTCGTGGTCATATTAAAATCTAAGATCTTTTATTTGCTTTGCCTCTCTACAACTCTGATCAAATTGGTAGCCTCTAACATCACATTTTGCAGGCTGCTTGATTTTCGGTTTTAAAAGAATAGAAGGCAACCACCTGAGAACAAGAGGGAGATTATGGAAGCATATCTAGAACAGGAATTACAACCCTTGTGATAAGGCAATGTCTGGAATTAAATGTATTAGAGAACTGAAGAGGGAACCAAACCACTTGTAATCAACAGGACTTTGTCACGCTTTTTAAATGTAAAAAACACAATGAAAATATTCCGAATGGTGTACTCATTTGGATAATCATCAAAACCTTTACATAGACCTCATCTTTGGTCTTTAATTTTTCTGGCTCTCTTTCTTCTCATATATATACCTGAGTCTCTTTAGAAACATAATGGCCTTATGAAGTTTGTTCTGTTTTCATTAAAGGCTCAGCTGCCACTGTGGATCCTAAAGCAATTCCTGAGGATGTATGTGGGGGAAACTTGGGTTGAACTGTATACTGATATGTTAAGAAATGAGACTTGTCAGTTCCTGGTCTCTGATTGACGATCTTCTCATTTCTTCCTAAATACACATAAAAGTTGTATTTCAAGTTTTCTGGTCTGATTTTCCCACACACAGCTGAGTTAGATTTAGGCAGTTTTATGTGAGATATCCAAAGTGAAAGATGTAAGAAGTTTTACTTCAGACTTGTAGGCTGGAAACACGTTTTTATCTTTCCTTCCCCACACACACAATTTATTTAGGAATTAGAGTCCCTCCCAGAAATTGAATCGAGGTCTCTGACACTCATTATTACACTGGAACCTTGTCAGTAGCTGAGACCATCCCATAGAGACTCAGCTGCCAAGGTTTGGTTAACACTGCTCTAAGTTGTATACTACCAGGAATTTCACAGGTATCATCACTGTGTCAGGTCTGAGGCAAGAGGGCATTGTTTCATGCTTAGAAAATGCTGAATTGTAACAGTGTCTGCAGACTTTGGGGGTTAAACAGAGACTTAGGTTAATGGGATGGTCTGCAGGATCCAGCATTAGGAAATAATTATGTCCACTTTTATTCTTGTAGCAGGATGCTCTTCAGTCACAGAGGAGAAAGCAAAGAGTTAGTTACCGAGTTCACATGTTGAAATCATACCTGCATGTCTACAGAAAGGTCAGAACGTGTTCTGCCTAGGCTTAGGGGGAATTGACAGGCGTCCAGTCAACCAGGTGTTGTAAAGTGCAGTTTAGTAAAACTGAAATATCTGCATTAAGCCAGTGTGGGTCTCAGAGATGACCCGGAGTTCCTACCAAACTTAGATATTCCTCAGACCCTCTGAATTCTGGCTACAAGTAAAGTTACCAATGAAGTATAAACATAAAAGCAACGCCTCAGACTAAACTGGCCATTATGACCAGAGCTTTGGTGTGAACTTGAGGGCAGAAGTGAGGCAGACACAAGGAGGGACACTGAAGCCAGGCCCTTCAGCCAGACACTGAAGCAAGTGCTAGGTGAGCAGAGAGGTAGGCTCTTCCCCAGGTGACTACCCCCTCATTATCCAGCATCTGAGTCCTACCATGTACCCCCAAATTTGCTTTCTTAATAAAGGAACGTTTTCCAAATGAGATCATTGATAGCACTTCAGCAAGAGCTCTTTGGCACTCGCAGACCTCAGTGTGATTGAGACATTCAGAATTAAATCCAGAAACACCGAGACTTCAGGGAGGAAATATCTCTTCATCCCATGCCCAATTTGTCCAAGCTGCAGTAAGAAAGGAACACTGATGGCAGAGTGCAGTCATGAGGATAAAAAAAGGTAAATACCCTGTTATCCTTCTCAGAAGAAGTTGGACCCATGGGGCAGCAGGAAAAGAGAATTCAATTCTGAGGTTGCTGTGTTGGTTTTTGGATAGTTACCAGAATTCCATCTTAATGTCATGCTGGTTCTAAACACACACATGTACATACACACTCAAATATGGACCATATATACCTGTATTCATACCTATGTATGTTGGACATGTGTACAGCAATACAGATTATATATGTTGCCATATATAATAGCATATTATTTAATATTTATCAAAACTGGATAGTTTTCAAGGTAACAGAAAAGAATTTATTCCTTCATGTTTTTCAACAAATATTCACTGAACACTCACAGTGATTCAGATACTGTTTTGGGTGGTAGGAATATGTCAGATAAAGTCCTTCTTCACCTGGAATCTATTTTTCAAGCTTGGAGAGACATAAAGTAAACAAGTAACAGTACAACTAATCCTGAGTAATAATAATTGATATGAAGAAATTAAAACAGAGCAATATACCCAAGACTGTCTGGAGTGAACTGGGCAGGTTAGATAAGACCTTGCACAACAAACTTTTATTGAATTCAGAGTCCAATCATACAAATGTCTCGAGGAGACAAGAAGATATGCAAAAGTCTGAGGCAGCATTGAGCTTGGCATGTTTCAGGAACTGGGGGAAGGCTTTGGAGAGCAGGAAATTAGCGAGAAAGTTGAGGTAAAAGAGGTTGGAAAAATCAAGCCATTCACATTTCGTAGACAATTATAAAGAGGAAGGATTCTATTCTCACAGCCATTAGAAGCTACTGGTGAACTTAGGAAGGGGAGTGATATGTTCTTATTTATGTTTTAACAAGTACGTTCTTCTAGGCATTGCACAAATAGGGTAGAAAGAGTGGAATCAGGGAGATAGCCTTTGGAGTTTCAGAACCACCGAATGAGAGGGGTTTGGGAAACATTTTGGGCATTCTATTATATATGCAAAACAAATGTAAGAGCAAGCCTTTTCAAGTTCAAGGTGATCATCTTATAATGGAACTGTCTATTCACAGGAAGAATCCAGAGTCTCTATAGCATTCATCCTCAAAGTCACTGAAGTACACAATAAAAAATTATTGAGCATGCAAAGAAGCAAAAAGACATGACTCAAAATCAAGGGGGAAAAAGTCATTAATGCTCCACCCCTCCAAGACAGGCCACACATTGGATTTAGCAGGCACATATTTTAAAGTAAGCTTACCAAAAAAATATGGAAACTGTATTCAAATGACTAAAGAAAAGTATTTTCTTCATAAGGGAACAAAGAGGAGGACAAATGGAGAAAGTAGCATTGACAGATATACACTATCAAGTGTAAAATAGATAGTGAGAATTTGTTATATAACACAGGGAGCCCAGCCTGGTGCTCTGTGATAGGTGTGGGGTGAGGGGAGGGGAGGGAGGCTCAAGAGAGAGGGGGTATATGTATAATTATGACTGGTTTGTGTTGTTGTATGATAGAAACCAACACAACTTTGTAAAACAATTTTTCTCCAATTAAAAAAAATTAAAAAAGGAAATCTCAGCAGGGACATGAAATCTATAAAAAAATTACAAATCCTAACAATGCAAAGTACAGTACCTCAAATGGAAAATTCATTGGCTAGAATTAGCAGAAGATTTAGGGGAGTGGAAGATGAATTAGAGACCTTGAAGGTATAGCAATAAACATTTTCCAGTCAGAAAAATACCAAGAAAAAGATTGGAGAAAAATGAATTGTCCTTCAGGGATTTGTGAGACAACAGCCAATAATTTGACATACGTGTTCCTGAAGTATCAGGATAAAAAAATGAGAATAGGGACTTCTGTAGTGGTCCAGTGGCTGAGACACTGAGCTTCCAAGGCAAGCGGCCTGAGTTCAACGCCTGGTTGGGGGAACTAGATCCCATGAACCACAATTGAGAGTTTGCATGGTGCAGCTAAATGAGCCTGAATGCTGCAACGAAGACTGAGTGCAGCCAAATACATAAATAAATAAAAATAAGTAGTAAAATAAGAAAATGGGATTAGGTAGGAGAAAATACTTGAAGACAATGACCCAAAGTCCTCAATCTTGATGAAATCCTGAAAATGGAAGTCCAGTGATGTCGAGCAAGATATTCTTTCAGCTACTGATTCAACAATATGTATTGAATGCTTATTCATTTACTATTTATCAAGTACTTTCTGCGTTGGGCAAGAGGGAATATACATCTAAATATGGCACAGTTTCCACCATGTTTAACAGTCTAGATCTGTGATACCCAGTTCCCAAACCACTAGTCACCTGTGACGATTAAGCACGTACTTGAAATGTGATAGGAGGATGGATTGTATAACATGATGAAGTGGCAATATTTTGGATTAAATAAAATATATGATAGAAATTCATCCCACCTGTTTCTATTTCCTTAAACTATATGAGTAGAAAATTTTAAATTACACATGTAGCTTGCACCATATATGTATTAGAACTGTTCTAGGTGATCATAATCTAGTTGCTAAAATAGGGTCCATAGGGGCTTCCCAAGTGACTCAGTGGTAAAGAATCTGCCTGCCAAAGTAGGAGATGCAGGTTCAATCCCTGGGTCAGGAAGATCCCTTGGAGAAAGAAAATGGTAATCCACTCCAATACTCTTGCCTGGGAAATCCCATGGACAGAAGAGCCTGGCGGGCTACAGTCCATGGGGTCGCAAAGAGTCGGACACGACTTAGTGACTAAACAACAAATGAAAAATAGAGTCCATATGTATATATATACTAAGTAGCTTAAGTTTCAACTTAGATGCACTGGGACTAGATACTTTTTGTTAGCATCTTTTATTTTACAGTTGTTGTTCAGTATCATTTTTAATTATTACTATTTTGCTTTCTTTTGAAGTTTAATTTGTGATTCTCCAGAGGAAGCAGAAACATAGTAGGTATAGAAAATATCTCTCATCAATCATTAACAACAGATCATTCTGAATTCAGTAGGAGAACCCATTTGGGGTTTTAAGGTTATCAGTCTGGACAACTTCAGGTCTTTATCTCATGAGCCACATTAATAAAAGGAGGTATGATTTGGTCTGCTTAGTATGTATTTCAGATGGTTCCTTCAAATACAAAATGAGGAACATTAAAAAATTTTAAAAACTCAAATGTTATATACAATGGAACCTACTTAACGTAGTTTGAAATAGAGTAGACTTTATGTTTTACTCACTGAACATCCTTTTTAACTTTTATTTGGTAGACATTAACCTAAGGGGAAAGCATTTTGCCTCTAGCTTTTAAAAACTGTCCAATAAAACATTTTTAATTGAGTTAGGTTTCATAGGTATTCATTATTACACTGTTAAATTAAAGAGGAACTATTAAAGAGAAGGAGAAGGCGATGGCATCCCACTCCAGTACTCTTGCCTGGAAAATCCCATGGATGGAGGAGCCTGGTAGGCTGTAGTCCATGGGATTGCTAAGAGTCGGACACGACTGAGCAACTTCACTTTCACTTTTCACTTTCATGCATTGGAGAAGGAAATGGCAACCCACTCCAGTGTTCTTGCCTGGAGAATCCCAGGGACAGGGGAGCCTGGTGGGCTGCCGTCTATGGGGTCGCATGGAGTCAGACACGACTGAAGCAACTTAGCAGCATTAAAGAGAAAATAGTGAAGTGACTGATTTACTCATTGGAGCATGTGCTATATGCGGAATAGTACATTAGACACCACAGTTGACACAATCTGTGTGATTCTTGCCCTGAAGGAACTAATAGTCCTGGGTATGGTTATTTTCTTTGTAGGGTTAGATTTTCTCCTTCCCAGATGCTCTGCTAAAGTTTGGTCTTTGATCTTGTAGATTCCAACTTTTAAAAACTGCAGAGCAGTAAGTTCTTTGTTTGGAAGCTTCCTCTTTTGCCTCCTCAGATATGACTCAGATGAAGTCATATGACTCAGATATGTCCATTCTCGGATGAAGCTGTGGGTTAGCAAGTTAGTCCCAAAGGGCAGTGGGGCTGCGGAAGCTAGGAGGTGGTGAGATGGCTCAAAGAAAGAGGGTTCTTGAAATCTATCAGAAGTGGTGAGGGCTAAAAAGGCTCATGCTGATGATTTGCATAATGACTAAGATTTCCTGGTGTTCATAGCTTGTCAAACTATGAGATATTCGGGAAACCATCACTGCAGATCTTGCTGCCCCTGGCAAGATAACAAGGTCAAACTTTCACTAAGATGCCTTTGTTGAGAATATTTGTTCAAAGAGACACTCGGTTTCTATCTCTGCAGCACGCTTTGGTCCAGATAGTGTCTATTTCCAGGAAGACATGTATTTATAAAGGGCACTGCAAATCTGCTGCTGTAATACCCAGAACTATGAAGAGTGTTCCAAAAGGTGAACAGGGTAGGGGAATCTATAAGGAAACTATCTAAATAGGATTAGAAATTGAGCTGCCCTAGAATCAAAGTGTTACATAAAAGACATCCATGTAAAGCTGGGTGGGAAAAATGAGCAAAGGTATCTTTCTCTTACACTCCTAAATTTTCAACAAAAAAGACCAAGGTCATGTAAAATAGAATTAAAATCATATAGGCTAGAAACTAAGAAGTATCATCCATGTGACAGAAACATCAAAGGAATTCTACTGGATATAAATGCTAACTATACTTGGTTATTCTGAGAAACAATGACATCAGTGGAAGGAAATAAAGGGGACACTTTAAGAAAACACCCACACTTCCTGAGGAGCAGACGCTATATGGACTCTAATTAGCCAGTATTACACACTCATATTTGGAAACAGAAGCACCGAAGTCCCAAGTTTAATTACACCAAGGAGGCAGTTTGAATGTAGGTAGCATCACACAGAAAGTGTGGGCTAAGGAACAGCTAAATAACTGAAGAAAAAGCCTGCTGTACATCTGCACAGTGGAATATTATTCAGCAACAAAAAGGGGTGGATTACTGATACACAGTACAAGGTGGATGAAAGCCAAAAACATTGTCTGAAGTGAAAGACGTCAGAGGCAAGATACTATCTCTGGTACTTCCATTTATATGAAATGTCTAGAAAATTCAAATCTCCAGAGGTGTAAAGCAGATGAATGTCTACCTGCAGTGGCATTTAGGATGAAAACTGACTGACAACCTGCAAAAGTTATCTTTTGGAAATGATGGGAATGTTCTCAATCTGGATTGTGATTATGGTTGTGCAGTACTGTAAATTAACTAAAAATTATTTTATCATACACTTAAAACAGTTCGACTTTATGATCTATAACAGCCAGCCCCAAATATCTGCTCAGCAGTTGAAGCATTTCCTTCAGAAGAGATGGCCATTATCTTAACTATCCCAGAAATGTTAAGACTTGAGTTAAGAATAAATGTGGGAAATTAGAGTTTTCAAACTGTTGATGACTTAGAGCGGTGGGATGGAGGCTCAAGGGGGAGAATGTATATATGTGTGTGTGTGTGTGTGTGTGTATACTTATGACTGATTCACTTTGTTGTATGGCAGAAACCAATACAGCATCATAAAACAATTATCCTCCAATTAAAATTTTTTTTAAAAAGTTGCAGTCTGGTTCACTTAACTCAATTGAGTAGCCAAACATGTGCCAAAGGAGCATTATCTCCTCTCAAAATTCATGGAGTGTGAGGGAAATGGGGTGACATCAGTCTATTAATGAATTAAAAATTTAAGTTGTAAGATAAATAAGTTCTTGTGATATAAGGTGCAGCTTGATGACTACAGTGAGTGAACAAAACTGTATTGTGTACTCAAAAGAGAAGATTTCAAATGTTCTCACCACACACACAGCACACACACACATACACACACACAGAGGTAACTATGTAAGATGATGGAGACACTAACTAGTACTATGTGGTCATCATTTCACAATATATACATATATCAAATCATCACCTTGGATACCTTAAATTTACACAGTGTTACATGTCAAATGTATCTCAATAAAGCTCAGAAAAGAAAACGAGAAAGCACATAGGAATTCTAAGAAACCACATTTCTTAGAAGAAAGCAGTTCAGTGAATGCTTGGCTCTGAACTATTTCCTAGAGAAGTAGCAATTACAGCAATATTCTAATCTTGAGATTGGGTTATTTTTGATGACTGATGATAGTAGCAAAAATATGATGAGGCACAATTTGTGTGTGTATGGGTGATTAATCCAAACGGCCTTGAGGGTGAGTGTTAGGAAATCAAGATTCGACCATGGCGAAGTGAGCTTCTTTCTAACATGCTTGCTTATGTGACAATAAGTATGATTAGAAATACACAGGGAGATTTATCTACAGAAAACTGTTCTTTTAAAAACTGTTCTTTAAAAGTTCTTTTGTTTGTTGGGACTGATGTTCCCAGTTACAGTGATGAGAGTTGATTTCCACTTGGAAGGAATTCATTTCAGTTTCCATTAAGCAGCTTAGAGCCTGGTTCAAAATGCAGTTAATTTTATTATATGATGCTTTCTGGCTTCCGGGTGCCTAAAGAAACTCAAACTGTGTTTAAAGAGCAAGATATTAAATAAACTCCTCAACTTAAAAAATGTCAAGGGTGTGAGTTGCGAATGAAAATCAAAGTCCTTAATTTTTTATAAGAAACTTTATTCTGATGTACAAAAGTGGAGAGAAGCTAGCAACTTCATCACTGCACATTATTAAAAAGAAGCACAGGGTCCAAGGATTCTTTTACATGTCTGTGCATAAAGCAAGTGCCCAGAAACTAATTACTGTTTCTTCAGGTCATTTAAACCACATATGTGACTCGATTTTATGAAAGTGAGTATTATGCTTTAATCACAATAGTTGGGAAGACTGGAAAATTATGCTGGCATCACGGAGTTTTCAACATGCGCTTGGTGGAGATCCAACTTAGAGGAGCAACTTCTCCCAGTGAGGTCATTCTTTGACCAAACCTTCTTGTGTGAAGTTAAAAAGAGTCCATTATCCACTACATTTTGTTTTGCCAAAAATTATACGGTGGAGACATTCTAGTTCAGTAGTACCTAAAATGGCCTGGGCGTTCAGTCACTTCAGTCCTATCCGACTCTTTGTGACCCTATGGATGAAAGCCTGCCAGACTCCTCTGTCCATGGGATTCTCCAGGCAAGAATATTGGAGTGGGTTGCAGGCCCTCCTCCAGGGGATCTTCCCAACCCAGGGATCAAACCCACGGTCTCTTACATCTCTGCATTGGCAGGCGGTTCTTTACCACTAGAACTACCTTGGAAGTCCCATTTATCATCTATGGCTGTGTTGTGGCTCAGTCATGTCTTATTCTTTGAAGCCCCATGGACTGTAACCTGCCAGACTCCTCTGTCCATGGAATTCTCCAGGCAAGAATACTGGAGTGGCTTGCCATTTCCTTTTCCACAGGATCTTCCCAACCCAGGAATCGAATCCAGGGCTCCTACATTGCAGGCAGATCCTTTACTGTCTGAACCACCAAGTATGGGTGCCTATTAGCAAACACAGATGGCATAATCACAGAGAAAAATATTTATTTGCAAACTGAGGAATAACTCAATGGCTCCAGACATTGCATTAACCAAACTTTCCTGCGATGTCCTCCAATACCCTTCCATAATTTCACCTCATCGCTTAAAAACTCTCCTGCCTTTTGTTTCAGTAGCAATGAATTCAGACTCAGATCTGGCCTTGTGCAACTGTTTTAATAGCTTTGAATAAAATCTTCCTTATGTGTTTAATTTGACTCGCAGAATTTTTGCTTTGACGCCCAAATGTGAATGTCTGTGTAGGTATGAAATCCTCTTTTGTTCCTATAAGCTGCTTCATAGAACTAGTGTGGTTAACAGGTGTTTTCCTGGAGGATGGGGACAGGGTGAGTGAAGGGAAACTTGGGATGAAAATTTTCAAGACAATGTATCTTCTCTGAGAGGTGAAAGTGAAAATCGCTCAGTCAAGTCCAACTCTTTGCAACCCCATGGACTATACAGTCAATGGAATTCTCCAGACCAGAATATTGGAGTGGGTAGCCTTTCCCTTCCCCAGGGGGTCTTCCCAACCCAGGGATCAAACTCAGGTCTCCTGCATTGCAGACAAGTTCTTTACAACTGAGTTATCAGGGAAGCCTCTCTGAGAGGTGAGTATGATACAAGGTTGAGGTTTACAGAAGTCTTTCCTCTGGCTTATCTCAAACTACTTCTGATTCATTCATTACTTTTAAAAAGACCAACCTTCATCTTCCTAGTGCAGACACTCCATCTCCATCTCGAAGTTCAAATATGATGTTAACATGCATATCAAGGGTTAGGCGGGGGTGGAGCATGGGAGCCCCTGTTGCTTAGGCTGCTACAGAAGGGAATTCCTCAACTTTTGAGTAATTCACTAAATGCTTACATGCTCCATAAGAATTCTTATGTTGATAACCTATTGGTGTTTAGAATCATATCTAACAAACATTAAAAATATTGTTTTCAAAACTATTTATTGATAGTACCTTATATCTCTATAATACCTAATCACTTAGAAAATATTTTATATAAACATTATTTCATAACTACTACCCACCCATATGTTTTTATATTTATTCCATCAACATATAATTTTGTGTAATTATTAAGTGCCAGATGAAACCATATAACTACATACTTATAAATGTATTTTTAGATTGAGGAAATTGAAAGTAAGGGAGACTAAATGAATAGTTCAACATCACAAAATAAGAATTTTTAGATCTAGGGCTTACACCCAGTGAGTAAAATGAATCCAGCACCCTTCTCACTCTTTTTAGGTTTGGAAAGGTGTTTTATTCCAGCAGTGCAAATGACCAAGACCTTTTTTAGTTTGAGCTGTAAAGTGTGAGGGTTTTTCCCCCCTGAAAAATAAATCTCTGTCTTGTAGGTGGGAAGGCCAGCTCAGGAACTGGAGAAATATTGTGATATCTGTATTTTATCATTGCTAGAAGGAGAGGAAGTAGAAGAAAGAGCTAAGTCAGGTATATAATGTCAACTTGTATCACCTTACAATGCATATATGTGTCTAAAATGATGTAACCACCACTTCTTTGTGCCTTGGAAGATCAGCTTCAGTTAAAACTTATGCTGTCATTTGTTAAGTGCTTTCTTCTGAAAAGCTTACACTATCCAAAAACTAGTTAATTTTCTAATTTTTATACCATTATGTTGTGAGAATAGTGGTGCAGGGAATTAAAATTATGTGGACAATGTCAGAAAAAGTGTGACACAGAAGAGATGTGTCTGTACACAGAAACTAATTTAAATACATTTGAATTCAGTCAAAACAGCAAATAACAGTGGTAATACTAATATTAAAACTTTACTATGTTAATTATTTATTATATTAATTATGTATTCAACTTGTTCTTTTAGAGAATCCCATCATGTTTCATTAGGATATAGTTGCAATTGACTTTCCTTGCAATATTTATATAGTGTGAGCAAGGAAGCACTGGCATATACATTAGTCAGGATAAGATAGGTTATACCGTGATAAAACATTAGCCATGAATTCCAGTGGTTTAATACAATAAAAGTTTATTTCTGTATCATGTCATATGTTCAGAACTAGACAGAGGCAGGCTCTGCTCCACAAAGTCACAACAAATCTCTCCTACAAGGGGCATTGACATTTCAACATGAGGTTTCAGTTTGTTGCAGGAGAGGAAAAGGATGACTGGAGAATTGCCCAGAGAGGTTTTCACTCCTTCATCCTGGACATGACACAGTCCTTTCCATGCACATTTCTTTGGTCAAGACCAGTCACTCTGATGCCCCTAACTGCAAGAACTCCTAGGAAGTTTAGTTTCCCATGTGTCCAGGAAGGAAGGAGAGCTGAGTATGTAGTATTTATCTCAGCATGTTTGTGAAACTCACAGCATGTATGATGGGATCTGAAAGTAGAGAAGATAGAAAAAATATGTAAAATAATAGTTTGAATAAAAGAAACCACAACTAGCTGCTCAACACTGTGTCTAATTCTGCCTAGATCAAAGTATTTGTTTATCCATCTATCTTTCTACATGTTGCTTATACATCATAAATCACTTCTTTACATATTGTATTATTCAGGATTCTTCAGAGAAACAAAATAAATAAGATGTATATATAACTTGGAAATAAATTTATTTTAAGGAATTGGCTCATGTGTTTATTGAGTTTGGCAAATCTAAAATCCGCAGGTGGGCTGGCAGGCTAGAGACCGAGAGAAGAGCTGATACAGCAGTTCAGATGCACAGGTCATCTGCTGTAGAATTCCCTCTTGCTCAAAAGAGGTCAGTCTTTTGCTCTATTTAGAACGTCACCTGATTGGATGAGGCCCACCCACACATTGGAAAGCAATCTTCTTTATTCAAAGTTCCAATTTAAATGTTACTTTCATCCAAAAACACTCTTATAGACATAGCCAGAAAAAATATTTATCCACAGATTGGGACTCTGTGGTCCAGCCAAGCTGACATATAAAATTAACTATGACCCATTCTCAAGTATACCTCCACCCACCAGCTATGAGAACAAGGATGATGGACTTGCCTTTACAACCAATAACCTCAGCATGAAATATTCTTTTATAGCCACATTCAGATATATAGTTCCTTAAGAATCATCAAACGTTTTCATAATAATCCCTTCAGAATTCCTGCAAAATGTTTTGCTTTCAAACGTAAAGTTTTGAAATGAAGTCTAGTGAAATCTAAAATCTATTGGCATTGTTTTATCTTGATTAGTAAATTTCTTTACAATATCTGCTTTCTTGGAGGATTCTAATTTCTAAACCATTACAGTTTGCCAGTCCAGGTTCTATGCACGATACTGGATGCTTGGGGCTGGTGCACTGGGACGACCCAGAGGGATGGTATGGGGAGGGAGGAGGGAGGAGGGTTCAGGATGGGGAACACATGTTTACCTGTGGTGGATTCATTTTGATATTTGGCAAAACTAATACAATTATGTAAAGTTTAAAAATAAAATTAAATTAAAAAAAATAAAAATAAAAATTTTTCCTTAGAGTTTCATTAAAGCATAAAAATATTCTACCCATCAAAATAAAAATTTAAAATGTGTGTTAAAACTAGATTCCTTTCTGTGCTAAGAATTAGGGTCTTAGAATTCAATAGCATGCTGAAAAGTAGGAAGAAAAATTTTGCCTGAAAAATAGTCATCCAGCTTTTATAAGCAGAAGAAAGGAAGGGAAGATCAACTACCACATAGAAAACTGCATGAGATACATTTTTTCAGCACTTTTTCTTTTGTAATGAACACTAGTAAAGCTCACTGAATTGATAAAAGCAGCATAATCAAGTTATCACCTATTTCTAGAGCACTGGATCAGGATTAACAAGATAATGTTGGTAAATTGCTTTCAGAATCTCAGGTAAAGGGCACTGAGTAAGAAAGTAGTTGGCCAAGTACTGATTAAAATACATTCACACACATACACACACAAACATATACAAACACTGATATGTATGTGTGTGTCATAATGGGTGCTACATGTCCTTATGTTATCTGAAATAAAGATTTGCAACCTTGGCGGTATTGACATTTTAGGTTGAATAGAGTGTTGTGGAGGTTGCTCTGCGCATTGTGGAAAGTTTACCAGCATCCCAGATCTCTATCCAATAGATGCCAGGGGCATTCTTTACTCTAGTTGTGACAACCAAAAATGTCTCCAGATGTTGCCAAATGTCCCCTGGAGGGCAAAAATCACCTCTAATCTAGAACCACTGCCTTAGAGGTCAAGACAGAACTAAAGTGAGGGTGTTTCAATATGACACAATTCATAAATCTGACTAAAAGGAGACTTTCACATTTAAAGGAGAGTAAAATCGTTGATATTTAAGGTGATAGTTTAAAGAGGACTTTTTTTTTTTAACTTTATAAGCTGCCTCAAAAAAAAAAAAAAAAAAAAAAGAGAGAGAGAGAAAAGAATGAGATAATTTCAAACAAAATAGGTGGAGGAATTGCTCTTTTGATTAGCTGTCATTTTGCTTAAGCCAGTGTGCTATTAGAACAGGAGCAGACAAATAGACCAACGGAACAGGACAGAAAGCCTAGAAATACACATGGACACAGAACATTCCTAACATTAGTGGGGCCTGAGGTTGCAAATGGAAGCCCATACTAGTTATCCATCCACCAGATTGGTTTATTGTTAAGTATTAACTGTTGCAAAGAATGAGAGGGAAATTATCAGTAATAATTTGGAGTTGAAATTGATGTAACTACTTTCAAGGATCCTTGGCAACATGTAGTAAAGATGAAGATGGTCATATAGCACTAAACATCTACAGAAAAGAAATTTTCACACAAGTGCACAAACATTGCAAATGTTCTCGATGTTGATCAGTGGAGGAAATACAAATACTTCATGGTATGGTCAAACAAAGAATCTACATTCATAAAAATGAATGAAATGCATGTAATATTAGGTTATGCTTTGAATATATATATAATATTAAGGAAATATGTAAATTGAATAAAAGTATATATTTGTGGACAAATTGTGAGCCAATTTCAAATCATGTTTTTCTAGGCATTAAAATTGATTTCTAAAACTTTGAGGTGGCAGATTTTTATTCGTTTGAATAACACGAGGAAATGAGAAAAGAAGACTTATTAAATAATTTTTGAAAACTAAACAACAGCTTTTCCTTTGCTCAATAAAATTAGTGAAATTTTACTGTTTATAGACACCTCAAGGCACATAGCAGTTTGGCAAAAACTGAGAAATTGACAAAATTTAGAATTAAACTTTTATTCAATACAATGCTTATATTCTTTAAATTTATGAAGATTACATCTTTAGAAAAACTACCCTTGAAAACAGCATTTTACTTGAAAAAAAGGACTGTTTTGCTTCATTTCCATTGCTGGAATCTCTGTCCTCTGCACAGTTTCTAGGGCAGGGAAATCACTCCATGATTGCTGCAGGAAAGAATGAGCAGTGTAGGGCTTCCTTGATGGCTCACTGGAAGAATCCGCTTGCCAGTGCAGGAGACATGGGTTCTATTCCTGATCCAGGAAGATTTCACATGCCGCAGAGCAACTAAGCCCATATGCCACAATTATTGAGCCTGTGCTCTAGAGGTTGGGAGCCATAACTACTGAGCCCACAGGCCCTAGAGCCCATGCTGTAGAACAAGAGAAGTCACTGTAATGAGAATCCCATGCACTGCAACTAGAGGGCAGCCCCTGTTCTCCACAACTAGAGCAAAGCCCCTGCAGCAATGAAGACCCAGCACAAGCAGTAAATAAATAAATAAAATCATTAAAAAAAAGGATGAGCAGTGTATTTCAGTTACTATTATACAAATGCCTTACAGCTAGCTGTTATACCCAGGTGGCTATAATGCAACATTCTTGATCATAAATTATTTAACCTTTTTGTCAATATGATCAGTAAAAAGTATTCTATTTGCTTTTAAATATAAAAATTTAAACCATATTTTGTTATAACAGCCACTCTGATCTCTGTAATTATTTATCTTCTATGCTACAGTCTATGGGGTTGCAAAAGAGTCGGACACGACTTAGCAACTAAACAACAACAACAAAATTAGGTTGATATTGTCTATAATTGCAATTACATGTATACATAATTAAATATAAGTCAGCGGTTCTTAGCCTTGGGTAATTTTGCCTGTGTAGGGGCATTTCACAAAGTTCAGAGATATTTTTGGTTGCCACAAGGGAGGGCATTAGCTACTGGGATCTAGACAGTAGATCTAGAGGGTGTGCCAGACATACCCACAACACACAGGACAGCTCCTCACACACGTGCACAAAACACTTAGCTGAACTAAAATGTCAACCATATAGTTTTTGAGAACCCTGATTTGAAGCTCTATACAGTCAGCAAAAACAAGACCCAGAGCTGACTGTGGCTCAGATCATGAACTCCTGATTGCCAAATTCAGACTTAAGTTGAAGAAAGTAGGAAAAACCACTACATCATTCAGGTATGACCTAAATCAAATCCCTTATGATTGTACAGTGGAAGTAAGAATTAGATTCAAGGGATTAGATCTGATAGACAGAGTGCCTGAAGAACTAAGGACAGAGGTTCATGACATTGTAGAGGAGGCAGGGATCAACACCATCCCCAAGAAAAAGAAATGCAAAAAGGCAAGATGGTTGTCTGAGGAGGCCTTACAAATATCTGTGAAAAGAAGAGAAGTGAAAGGCAAAGGAGAAAAGGAAAGATATACCCATCTGAATGCAGAATTCCAAAGAAGAGCAAGGAGAGATAAGAAAGTCTTCCTCAGTGACCAGTGCAAAGAAATAGAGGAAAACAATAGAATGGGAAAGACTAGAGATCTCTTTAAGAAAATTAATGATACCAAGGGAACATTTCATGCAAAGATGGGCAGAAATAGTATGGACCTAGCAAAATCAGAAGATATTAAGAAGAGGTGGCAAGAACACACAAACTATACAAAAAAGATCTATCTTCATGATCAAGATAATCATGATGGTGTGATCACTCACCTAGAGCCAGACATTCTTGAATGCAAAGTCAAGTGGGCCTTAGGAAGCATCACTACAAACAAAGCTAGTGGAGGTGATTCCAGTTGAGGTATCTCAAATCCAAAAAGACCATGCTGTGAAAGTGCTGCACTCAGTATGCCAGAAAATTTGGAAAACTCAGCAGTGGCCACAGGACTGGAAAAGGTCGGTTTTCATTTCAATCCCAAAGAAAGGCAATGCCAAAGAATGCTCCAACTACCACACAATTGCACTCATCTCACACAATAGCAAAGTAATGCTCAAAATTCTCCAAGCCAGGCTTTAACAGTACATGAACCATGGACTTCCAGATGTTCAAGCTGGATTTAGAAAAGGCAGAGGAACCAGAGATCAAACTGCCAATATCCATTGGATCATCAAAAATGCAAGGGAGTTCCAGAAAAACATCCACTTCTGCTTTATTGACTATGCCAAAGCCTTTGACTATGTGGATCACAATAAACTGTGGAAAATCCTTAAAAAGATAGGAATACCAGACCACCTGAACTGCCTCTTGAGAAATCTATATGCAGTTCAAGAAGCAACAGTTAGAACTCTTAGGACAGTTAGGACACAGAACAGTTAGGACACGGAACAGACTGGTTCCAAATCGGGAAAGGAGTATGTCAAGGCTGTATATTGTCACCCTGCTTATTTAACTTATATGCAGAGTACATCATGAGACACGCTGGGCTGGAAGAAGCACAAGCTAGAATCAAGATTGCCCGGAGAAATATCAATAAGCTGAGATATGCAGATGACACCACCCTTATGGCAGAAAGCAAAGAGGAACTAAAGAGTCTCTTGATGAAAGTGAAAGAGGAGAGTGGAAAAGTTGACTTAAAACTCAACACGCAGAAAACTAAGATCATGGCATCTGGCCCCATCACTTTATGGCAAATGGATGGGGAAACAGTGGAAACAGTGACAGACTTTATTTTGGTAGGCTCCAAAATCACTGCAGATGGTGCCTGCAACCATGAAATTAAAAGACATTTGTTCCTTGGAGAAGACTCTTGAGAATCCCTGGACTGCAAGGAGATTCAACCAGTCCATCCTAAAGGAGATCAGTCCTGGGTGTTCATTGGAAGGACTGATGTTGAAGCTGAAACTCCAATACTTTGGTCACATGATGCGAAGAGCTGACTCATTTGAAAATACCCTGATGCTGGGAAAGATTGAGGGCAGGAGGAAAAGGGGACGACAGAGGATGAGATGGTTGGATGGCATCACTGACTCAATGGACATGGGTTTGGGTAGACTCTGGGAGTTGGTGATGGACAGGGAGGCCTGGAGTGCTGTGGTTCATGGGGTGGCAAAGAGTAGGACACAACGGAGCAACTGAACTACTGCTCCTTGGAAGAAAAGTTATGACCAACCTAGATAGCATATTAAAAAGCAGAGACATTACTTTGTTAACATAGGTCAGTCTAATCAAAGCTATGGTTTTTCCAGTAGTCATGTATGGATGTGAGAGTTGGACTATAAAGAAAGCTGAGCACCAAAGAATTGATGCTTTTGAACTGTGGTGTTGGAGAAGACTCTTGAGAGTCCCTTGGACTGCAAGGAGATCCAACCAGTCCATCCTAAAGGAAATCAGTCCCTAATATTCATCAAAGGAATTATGCTGAAGCTGAAACTCCAGTACTTTGGTCACCTGATGTGAAGAAGTGACTCATTAGAAAAGACTCTGAAAATAGTAATTGAAGTGTGGAAGGAGAAGGGGACAACAGAGGATGAGATGATTGGTGGCATTACTGACTCAATGGACATGAGTTTGAGTAAACTCCAGGAGTTGGTGATGGATAGGGAGGTCTGGCGTGCTGCAGTCCATGGGGTCACAAAGTTGGACACAACTGAGCAACTGAACTGATTTATACTGAATGGAGAGGAAGGCCATTCAAAGATGATTTACTAAACTAATTCTTCAAAGTGAGCAGATGTGTAACAAAGAACAGGGTCTCCTCAAAGAAGAAATTCTAAAGCATGTCATTGGCTGCATGTTTTATTTTACTTCTTCTCTTCGTTAATGGTTGGTGGAGGGGCCCCTGCCTCTTCACTTAGCTGTACAAGCCCGGATGTGGGACAGATCCTGGCTGAAAGCAAACATTTATTTTTACATTGATCTGAAAAAAGGAGTTCTTGCCCATGATAGAGAAGACCAAGAGTAAGCTGGAAGAATTTGACTCACCCTTCACTGTTCACATGAAACTGTCACAACATTGTTGAAAAGCTATACCCCAATACAAAATTAAAAGTTCAAAAGAACCAAAAAAGAAGAGAATTTGACTCAAAAGAGAGTTAAGGGACTTCCCTGGTGGTCCAGTGGTTAAGGCTTCGCCTTCTCATGCAGGGCTTGTGGGTTCCATCTCTGGTTGGGGAGCTAAGATCTCACATGTCTCGTGGCCAAAAAAGCAAAATGTGAAACAGTAAAACAAAAGCAATATTGTAACAAATTTAATAAAGACTTTAAAAATGGCCCACATGAAAAAATGAAAGGTTAAAACCCTGGACTTGGTGGTTCTGCAACCAATAGACACATCATGTAGTTTAACAAAGAAAGGCAAGTACATGGTTACCAACATTAGGAAACAGTCCCCTGATGGAGATATCAGTTTTCAGGAAAGCACAATAAAGCCAGATCCTGTCTCCACAGAATGTATGAGGACTATATACGTAATTTGCCCTCATCTATTTGAACGTGAACAAAAGCCATTAAGTAAGCACACAAAGGCAGTGAATATAGCATTAGTAAACAGCATCAAATGAATACAGAAGAAAATAATAAAAAATATCATGAGGACTATTTATAATCTTCTATAGTCAATGGGACAATACTTTAAGTATATTAAAGGCCAAATAATTAAATTATGCTTTATTGACTTTGAATTTTTTCATAGTCTATGCAAATAATAACTGAAATTATGTTAATCTAATACACTGTGGCAATCTTAATCTTAACCAAAAGGGCAAGAGGAAAATGATGAAAACTTGTTTATAACTAGCCCTGTGGACACTGAGTCTGAACTAAATTAAATTTTCCACTTTTAACAAATTGGGAAGACAAACATCAGATGTATCTCACCGTAGGGAGAAAGTGAAGTGTTGTTATGATTTATTGGGAAATAAAATATCCACATCTCATATATATGAGCAAGCGTGAGTACGTGTATATCCCCTAGAACCATGCCTTGCTACACAATAAACACTAAGTATGAGACACTGTTTTTATTAATGCTAAATCCCAATCCGACTTTAAGTCTAATAAGTATTTTGTGACTAACCAAATAAAAGAAGCATAAGTGCAGTCTTCTCAGTCCAGAAGTATCCATGTTGTTGATTCTACACATTAGGGGAAAATATCTGGGGGAAAACCTATTTACCTGTAAGAGGACTATATTTTTCTGAGATACCAGTAAGAGCAATACACAACGGTTATTCTTCATGTCCAGCAAATGCTATTCAACCAACCTCTTTTCAGTCAGAAAAAGCATAGGCAATCTGAATATGAACAGAAATCTGAGTAAGAAAAATCAATGATACATGCCATCTCCCAGGAAGAACAGATGGAATGACAGTTTTTAGCCATGTTGAGATGAGCAAAGGGAGGTGTGTGCTGATTATGGTGAATTGGTGGAATGTTGTATGGAATTTCACAGAAAGAGTAGCTCAGCTGAAAAGTGTTTGTTCTGCTGATAATGACATCAATAACATAAAACCAGCATGGAACCTATAAGAATAAAACTGTAGAGGCTGATTAAAGTGCATAAAATGAGATCTGAGCAAATATAGTACAAAAGAAAATGCATATTGAATATAATCACAGATCAGATAGGAGCAATAAATGCTGAGAGCATAAACCTGTTTCTGGCAAGTAACATATAGAACATATATAGCACACACAACCACTTAATATGCAATTCATGTTGCATTAAAATTTATTAGAAGTGCTTTTAAAATTTCTAAATGTGGAGTTATTTTGAATTACCTCTTTGTTATTAGCTACTTATTTTATGGCCTTGTGGTTAAAATACATTGTCTAAAATTAAGTTTCTGTAATTTGTTCAAATTTGTTTTGTGAACTAGCTTATGATCAATTCATAAAAACAAAAAAGAGAGCTAGAGCATAGGTACAAATACCATAGACAAAATAACAAGGATAATGTTAAAAACTTTATTCCAATAATTTTTAAAACTAAAGCAAAAGTCACTCATAACAAACTTTTAAAAATTTGATTTGATTTATAACATTAAAACATCCCTGTACCTACCACATAGATTCTACCATTAATGTTTTAGTCCACTTGCTTTATATTAACTGGAAATCTTATTGGATAGAAGGGTGAACAGACATATGTGGTAAAGCAAGTAGACTAAAACATTAATGGTAGAATCTATGTGGTAGGTACAGGGATGTTCACTAAAACTCTTTCAGCTTTGCTGTTTATTTGGCAATTTTCATAATAAAATTTTGGAAGAAAATTCTAAATATGTAGCAAATTTTTCTGATTCTTAGAAGAATGACAATCAATGTTTAATATAAATGATTCCAGAGAATAGAAAAAGTAGAAAAGATACTCAACTCATGTAATATGAGTAATATAACCTAATAAAATTGGACAAAGATAAAAAGAAAAAAATTATACACTAATTTTATGTTGCTTATGTGAGCATTGCTGCAAAACATAAGAGAATAGCTCTATGGCATTGTGGGCAGGGATGTTTTTCTTAAGGAAGTTGCATAGAGTATATCCATAAGGATCAAAAAAGGCAAAAAAGCACCACTGCTAAAGGAAAGAGCACATTTTACTATATTAAAATTGACAATTTCATTCAGAGATAATACACCATGAAAAGCTTTTTAAGTTTCCAACCAGAAGGATTATTATTTAAATAATTATTAGAAATGCAAAAAAGAAATATTAGGAAATTGGGGAAAATACAGCTACAGACAATTCTAAGAACATGAAATCCCAAGGGCTAAAATGTATATGAAAAAATGCTCAGCCTCACAACACAAGAGGGAAATGTTAATGTAACATCAAGATAAAATTTCTATGTGAATGGAAAGCATTGAAATGTCTAACAATAAATGTTGACAAAGATGTGAGAGAATAGAAAATTTCATACATGGCTATTGGGAGAATAAATGACTATAGCCACTTTTGAAAGCAACTAGGTGATATCTAGTAAAACTGGACATGTTTACACTCTCAGTTCAGTTCAGTCACTCAGTCATGTCCGACTCTTTGCGACCCCATGAACCGCAGCACGCCAGGCCTCCCTGTCCATCACCAACTCCCAGAGTCCACCCAAACCCATGTCCATTGAGTTGGTGATCCCATCCAGCCATCTCATCCTCTGTCGTCCCCTTCTCCTCCTGCCCTCAATCCTTCCCAGCATCAGGGTCTTTTCCAATGAGTCAGCTCTTTGCATCAGGTGACCAAAGTATTAGAGTTTCAGGTTAATAGGATAATAGCTTTGCAATATTGTGTTGGTTTTGCCATACATCAACATGAATAAGCCATAATTATTTATATGCCTTCCTTCTTGAACCTGCCTCCTAGCATCCCACCCATCTAGATTATTACAGAGCCTAGTTTGAGTTCCTTGGGTCATAACAGCAAATTCCCATTTGGCTATCTATTTTGCAACAATAGTGCATATGTTTCCATATTACTCTCTCCATTCATCCCAGTCTCTTCTTCCTCCCCCACCTCTGTGTTCTTAAGTCTGTTCTCTATGTCTGAGTGCTCTGCAAATAGGTTCATCAGTACTGTCTTTCTAGATTCCATATATATGCTTTAATATATGATATTTGTTTTCCTCTTTCTGACTTACTTTACTCTGTACAATAGGCTCCAGATTCATCCATTTCATTAGAATTGACTCAAATGAGTTCCTTTTTATGGCTGAGTGATAGTCCATTGTATATATGCAGCACAGCTTCTTTATCCATTCATCTGTGGATGGACATTTAGGTTGCTTCCATGTCCTAGTTATTGTAAGTAATGCTGCAATGAACATTGGGGCACATGTGTCTTTTTCACTTTTGGTTCCCTCCAGGTATATACTGAGTAGTGGGATTACTGGGTCATATGGTAGTTTTATTCCTAGGTTTTGAAGGACTCTTCATACTGGCTTCCATAATGGCTGTATCAATTTACATTCCCACCAACAGAGAAGAGGATTCTCTTTTCTCCATACCTTCTCCAGCATTTATTGTTTGTAGATTTATTGATGATAGCTATTCTGGAAAGTGTGAGGTGATATCTCATTGTAGATTTGATTTGCATTTCTCTATTAATGAGCGATGTAGTTAGGGGGGCTTTAGTTGCTTATTTCTTTGGGGAAAATATATGGAACAAATATTTAAAACAATTTAATTATTAATTAATTAATTAAGTTCTTAAGCTTTAACATTTGCACAATAGGTCCATGGGATGGTGGATACACTATTGTTGTTAATAGTACTTTTCTATATGTTTGGAGTATTTCATAATTAAAAATTTTAAATAGATAAAATTGATATATATGGAATGTATAACACTACAATGAACATAAGGGTGCATATATCTTTTAGAATTTTGTTCTTTACCTTCCTAACCTTAAATCAGATAATCATACTAAGTACGGGAAAGCCTGGCATGCTGCAGTCCATGGGGTTGCAACGAGTCAGACACGACTGTGTGACAGAACAGCAACAACTTTGACAATAAAAGTAAATGTAAAGAATTTTGATAATATTTAGATAAAACTGTGCAAAAATCTTACTGCACTTTTTACATAAGTCTCTTTTAACCTTACTTCCCCACTCAGGCTTCCACAACTCTACTCATATGATCATACCTGGTAATATCTTCAATAAAGTTAACTGATCAATGAATGAAATTTTCATATTAAAGATCTCTATGAGCTCATATTTTCCCCAAAAGTGAAAATGTGGACTAAATGGTCTTTTCCAGAATATCATTGTTGATTTTTAACATTTTCCCCTAAGAAAGACAGTAATATATATTACAGTGATGCATTTTCATGAAGAAATCCTAGAACCCATCACAAGGTCTTGCTTTGGGTTTATGTTTTGTTCAATGGGTTAAATCATCCCACAGCTAATTCTAACCTCTGAGAAACAGGAAACAACTGAGTAAAGGTCCACATAGTCAAGGCTGTGGTTTTTCCAGTAGTCATGTCTGGGTGTGAGAGCTGGACCATAAAGAAGTCTGTGCATTGAAGAATTGATGCTTTTGAATTGTGGTGTTGGAGGAGACTCTTGACAGTCCCTTGGACAGCAGTGAGATCAAACCAGTCAATTCTATAGGAAATCAACCCTGAATATTCATTGGAAAGACTGATGCTGAAGTTGAAGCTCCAATAGTTTGACCACTTGATGCGAAGACCTGGCTCATTGGAAAAGACCCTGATGCTGAGAAAGATTAAGAGTAGGAGGAGAAGGGGACGACAGAGTTCAAGATGGTTGGATGACATCACCAACTTAATGGACATAAGTTTTAGCAAACTCTAGGAGACAGTGAAGGACAGGGAAGTCTGGCGTGGTGCAGTCCATGGGATTGCAGAGAGACAGACATGACTGAGCAACTAAACAACAACAAAAGGGAAATAGCTGGTTTTCCAACTCTTCTGAGAATTTTTAAACTTACCTTTACAGGAATTCAGAACAATACTTGGAGAGACAGAGGGTGTGATTAAATTGTCATTTGTTATATTTTTTTTTAAGAGAGCTGAAAAAAGGGATTATAAATTGTCAACAAGAAAGTATTGAATCTCCTGACTCACAAGCTGACATTTCTTCATGGTGAAGAGTTAGAAGATATACTGGTGATGATTGCTTTGATAATTCTGATATTGTGGCTTTGTCTCTTAGGGGACACTTAATCAGACTCCAATAAAAGTTAACAATATGAAAATTCCTTGAGAACATGCAATTATAGTGTGATGCATCTTTCAATTCACACACTGACATTCTGAGTGCTTTAAAAAGGTACTCCATCAGCCATTCAGAGAGTAGAAATGAAAAACAGATGGATTGTAAAGAATAAAAACAGGAAGAGAAAAATGAGGCTCAGTATCACTCTGCTTCTGCAGAGCACTGCTTGCACCCCTTCAGTTCACCAAAGCTCAGGTGTAGACGGAAAGTGATGCCTGTACCTCTAGAATCAATCTGTCAACAGCATCTGCCATCCCAATCTCCATCTCCACATGTGCTGTGTTTTTTTAACCATAATTTACTCTTATTAGAGAGAGGCTTTAGAAGACTGTAAGAAATATTTACAGCTACTCCACAAAACTCTTAACACTTAGTTAATGCCAAACATCACCGATGCTGAAGAGTCCCTCAAATTACACCTGACCAACTTGTGTTACTAGAGACACTAAGAATCCTACTGGAACTAAGATCTTTCTTCAAAAACTTGAGATATAATGCATTTGGAACTGAGATATTAAAAGAACCCAGCTCAGGGAAATAAAAGATGGAAGGCTGTACTTTGTAATTAGCAATTAATAAACAAGGCTGATCATCCAGGAAAACGTCTGCAAACCTTGAAACTTTCTACAGTCTTCATTATGTTTTCTCCATTGATGTAGACAAAGGACAGGGGTACACTAAATATTTGCATCCTGAGTTGAAGAGGAGGTTTTAAAGACACTAGGCACCCTAGGAGAAGGAAATGGCAACCCACTCCGGTGTTCTTGCCTGGAGAATCCCAGGGACGGGGGAGCCTGGTGGGCTGCCGTCTATGGGGTCGCACAGAGTCGGACACGACTGAAGCGACTTAGCAGGCACCCTACTGTCTATGGAATAACATTTTAAATACTCTTAATAGGTATGAGTTTTTCCTTTCTGTCTTGACACTCAAAAACATATATTTTGATTAGGTTTAAAAAGCATTCTCACCACACACATACACAACAGGCGCATACACATGCACAAGCAAAGTTAACTACATGAGGTAATAAATGTGCTAATTATCTTGACCTTGGTAATCATTCCACAAAGTATATGAAAATCAACTCATCACACTGTACACTTTAAAAATGTATCTTTTTAAGTTAAGCTTTTTTACCTTGACATAATTACTTTGTCTATTTAACGTGTCAAATTGGATAAACTATGCTGGCTCTGTCTTGTCACTAAATTATATCTAAATTTGAAGTCTACTTTAAACTTCTTTGAATACTCTTACTGTATCCACAGAACCACCTAACTACAGATTCAGTATCCATGTTTGGCAAATAGATTCAGAGGCAGCTGCACAAGATGGAATAGCATATTATAGCAACCAGTACTTGATTGTTTAGTTATCATGCCTGCTTTCCATATAGGTTTTCCATATAGGTTTTTTTCAGAATAAACATGAAGGATTGCTAGTTTAAAATACTCTTTCTTGAAAGCTTGCTTTACATTTTGTAGAGTACTTTACTATCAGATTTTAAAAGGTAAGCTACTAGAAGTGTTCAAAAGTGTTTTAGGGAATTGTATAGAGGTTTTTTGTTTGTTTTTGTTTTGTTTTGTTTTTTTTTGCTTATATTATTTAGTCAACTGAATATATGAAGATTAAAAAAAAACAGAGATAGGATGTAGAATGTAAATCATGGCCAATGAGACTTCTCTTCCTGTGGGAAGACTGAAGTTCTTTACAACCACACAGTTCTGGCTTTGAAAAATAAATGAGGAAGTAAATATGAGTAACACTGGCCTTCTGGAATGTATTAACTGTAAAGCTGGCTTTAATATGAAGTGTAAATTGTCTAGCACATTAAATCTCAAATACAGCCGCAACCACAGTTGCCGTAATACAAACTGTCAAATTCCAGTTCTGAGGAAGAATTCTGACCCTTTTCAAATTGTGAGGAGGACCCATGAGGAGGTTCTATATGAAGGACGTTCAGGGCATCCCAAAGCAACGTCCCAGATACCTGAGGACAGAACTATTCATACCCAGTAGACCCCCCCAACTCTGGAAAATGGCCAGTATATCCCAACTCTGACCGGAAGCAATTACTTTCCCAGTTGACATGGAGAATAAAAGTTTATGGAGAGGAATGTCAAGGACTGTAGTAAAAATGACTTCCCAAAACCCTGAGGAATAACCTGCCATTATTTATTATTCATTTAACATTTGTTAGATGAACCACAAAAAGTCTTTTTACTGAGAAGATAAAGTATTCCTGTTCGACCATAGCTTCTGTCAGAGACTTGCCTCCTCAGGTGGAACTAACTTGGAGGTTGACTTATTTTTCTAAACAATTTTTCCAAGATTTAAATCTCTACATCCCCTAATTCTTTTTACATAAAACAAGAAACTATATTTGTCCTAAGGTACTTTCAAATATGGCCATGAAATCTTGTGTTCTAAATTAAAATAATAATTTAAAATTATATCAGGAGGAGGAGCTAAGATGGCGGAGGAGTAGGACCGGAGAACACTTTCTCCCCAACAAATTCATCAAAGGAACATTTAAACGCCAAGTAAATTCCACAAAACAACTTCTGAATGGTGGCAGAGGACATCAGGCACCCAGAAAAGCAACCCAAGTCTTCGAAAGGAGGTAGGAAAAAATATAAAAGACAAAAAAAGAAACAAAAGAGGGAGGGACAGAGTTCCATCCCAAGAAGGGAGTCTTAAAAAGAGGGAAGTTTCCAAACACCAGGAAACCTTCTCACTGCCGAATCTGTGCCGAGCCTTGGAAGCACAGAAGGCAACATAACAGGGAGGAAAAATAAATAAACAATTAAAACCTGCAGATTACGAGCCCTACAGCAACTCCCCCAGTGGAGAAGCAGCGCAGACGCCTGCACAGGCCACTAGCAAGCGGGGGCTGGGCAGGGAGGCGCGGCGCGGGCTGCATCGCTTAGAGTAAGGATCTGGCCTGAATACCCTGAGTGCTATCTGAGTGAAATAATTTGGGCTAGCAAACCAGACTGTGGGATATCTACCACGCGAAAAGTCAGCCCTAACCTAACACACCACCAGACCCGCGCACGGAACAAAGGACAGAACAGAGATAGCCGGCTGCAGACCATCCCCCTCCAGTGACAGGCAGCCAGAGCCGGAAGGGAGCAATCGCAGCCCCAGAGAGACATTATCTATAAAACTGTAAGCAGGCTTTTTTGCTAACTAAGACTTCTTGGGGCTCTGGACAGTCAACATCCGCCTGAGAAGGTGCTCTGGTTGTACACCCAGATAACTGAGCCGTAGGGAGGCGATAAGTCGCAGCAATTGCGCGCGCCAAACACCTCATCACCTGAGCTGCTCGGACCTGGAAGAGCACAAAACGCAGGCCCAACCGAGTCTGCGCCTCTGAGGACTTCCCGAGTGCCTGAACCTGAGCGACTTGGACCCGGGAGGTGCAAGCAGCCCAGGGCCGGCCACGGATGGTTCCCGGGGGAGCAACCTAGAGTCTGAGCAGTGTGGGCAGGGAAGCTACATGCGCCGTGAGTGGGGGCAGACCCAGTGTGGCTGAGGCACTGCAAGCACACACCAGTGTTATTTGTTTGCAGCATCCCCCCCTCCCCCACAGCGCGACTGAACAAATGAGCCTAAAAAAAAAAAAAAAAAAAAAAGTGTCCACCACCATCCCCTTTGTGTCAGAGCGGAAACCAGACACTGAAGAGACCAGCAAACAGAAGAAGCTATAACAGAGGGAACCGCCTTGGAAGCTACAGGCAATAGATTAAACCCTGTGATGTTTTATCAATGGTGCTGTATAGAAGGAGAAGTTTTGAAACTACTGTAAAAATAAAACCAATAACTGGAAGCAGGAGGCTTAAGTCCAAACCCTGACTCCAGGGAACTCCTGACTCCAGGGATCATTAATTGACAGGAGCTCATCAAATGCCTCCATACATACACTGAAACCAAGCACCACACAAGAGCCAACAAGTTCCAGGGCAAGACATACCAAGCAAATTCTCCAGCAACACAGGAACATAGCCCTGAGCTCCAAGATACAGGCTGCCCAAAGTCACCCCAAAACCACAGACATCTCATAACTCATTACTGGACACCTCATTGCACTCCAGAGAGAAGAAATCCAGCTCCACCCACCAGAACACCGACACAAGCTTCCCTAACCAAGAAACCTTGACAAGCCACCTGTACAAACCCACACACAGTGAGGAAATGCCACAATAAAGAGAACTCCACAAACTGTAAGAATACAGAAAGGACACCCCAAACTCAGCAATTTAAACAAGATGAAGACACAGAGGAATTCCCAGGAAATAAAGGAACAGGATAAATGCCCACCAAACCAAACAAAAGATAAAGAGATAGGGAATCTACCTGATAAAGAATTCTGAATAATGATAGTGAAATTGATCCAAAATCTTGAACTCAAAATGGAATCACAGATAAATAGCCTGGAGACAAGGATTGAGAAGATGCAAGAAAGGTTTAACAAGGACCTAGAAGAAATAAAAAAGAGTCAATATATAATGAATAATGCAATAAATGAAATAAAAAACACTCTGGAGGCAACAAATAGTAGAATAACAGAGGCAGAAGATAGGATTAGTGAATTAGAATGGTAGAAATAAATGAATCAGAGAGGAAAAAAGAAAAACGAATTAAAAGAAATGAGGACAATCTCAGAGAACTCCAGGGCAATATTAAACGCTACAACATTAGAATCATAGGGGTCCCAGAAGAAGAAGACAAAAAGAAAGACCATAAGAAAATACTTGAGGAGATAATAGTTGAAAACTTCCCTAAAATGGGGAAGGAAATACTCACCCAAGTCCAAGAAACCCAGAGAGTCCCAAACAGGATAAACCCAAGATGAAACACCCCAAGACACATATTAATCAAATTAACAAAGATCAAACACAGAGAACAAATATTAAAAGCAGCAAGGGGAAAACAACAAATAACACACAAGGGGATTCCCATAAGGATAACAGCTGATCTTTCAATAGAAACTCTTCAGGCCAGGAAGGAATGGCAAGACATACTTAAAGTGATGAAAGAAAATAACCTACAGCCCAGATTATTGTACCCAGCAAGGATCTCATTCAAATATGAAGGAGAAATCAAAAGGTTTACAGACAAGCAAAAGCTGAGAGAATTCAGCACCAGCAAACCAGCTCTCCAACAAATACTAAAGGATATTCTCTAGACAGGAAACACAAAAACGGTGTATAAATTTGAACCCAAAACAATAAAGTAAATGGCAACGGGATCATACTTATCAATAATTACCTTAAACGTAAATGGGTTGAATGCCCCAACCAAAAGACAAAGACTGGCTGAATGGATACAAAAACAAGACCCCTGCATATGCTGTCTACAAGAGACCCACCTCAAAACAGGGGACACATACAGACTGAAAGTGAAGGGCTGGAAAAAGATTTTCTATGCAAACAGGGACCAAAAGAAAGCAGGAGTAGCAATACTCATATCAGATAAAATAGACTTTAAAACAAAGGCTGTGAAAAGAGACAAAGACGGTCACTACATAATGATCAAAGGATCAATCCAAGAAGAAGATATAACAATTATAAATATATATGCACCCAACACGGGAGCACCGCAATATGTAAGACAAATGCTAACAAGTATGAAAGGAGAAATTAACAATAACACAATAATAGTGGGAGACTTTAATACCCCACTCACACCTATGGATAGATCAACTAAACAGAAAATTAACAAGGAAACACAAACTTTAAACGATACAATAGACCAGTTAGACCTAATTGATATCTATAGGACATTTCATCCCAAAACAATGAATTTCACCTTTTTCTCAAGCACACATGGAACCTTCTCCAGGATAGATCATATCCTAGGCAATAAATCTAGCCTTGATAAATTAAAAAAATTGAAATCATTCCAAGCATCTTTTCTGACCACAATGCAGTAAGATTAGATCTCAATTACAGGAGAAAAACTATTAAAAATTCCAACATATGGAGGCTGAACAACACGCTGCTGAATAACCAACAAATTACAGAAGAAATCAAAAAAGAAATCAAAATTTGCATAGAAACTAATGAAATGAAAACACAACAACCCAAAACCTGTGGGACACTGTAAAAGCAGTCCTCAGGGGAAAGTTCATAGCAATACAGGCATACCTCAAGAAACAAGAAAAAAGTCAAATAAATAACTTAACTCTACACCTAAAGCAACTAGAAAAGGAAGAAATGAAGAACCCCAGGGTTAGTAGAAGGAAAGAAATCTTAAAAATTAGGGCAGAAATAAATGCAAAAGAAACAAAAGAGACAATAGCAAAAATCAACAAAGCCAAAGGCTGGTTCTTTGAAAGGATAAATAAAATTGACAAACCATTAGCCAGACTTATCAAGAAACAAAGGGAGAAAAAATCAAATCAATAAAATTAGAAATGAAAATGGAGAGATCACAACAGACAACACAGAAATACAAAGGATCATAAGAGACTACTACCAGCAATTATATGCCAATAAAATGGACAATGTGGAAGAAATGGGCAAATTCTTAGAAAAGTACAACTTTCCAAAACTGGACCAGAAAGAAATAGAAAATCTTAACAGACCCATCACAAGCACGGAAATTGAAACTGTAATCAAAAATCTTCCAGCAAACAAAAGCCCAGGTCCAGACGGCTTCACAGCTGAATTCTACCAAAAATTTAGAGAAGAGATAACACCTATCCTACTCAAACTCTTTCAGAAAATTGCAGAGGAAGGTAAACTTCCAAACACATTCTATGAGGCCACCATCACCCTAATACCAAAACCTGACAAAGATCCCACAAAAAAAGAAAACTACAGGCCAATATCACTGATGAACATAGATGCAAAAATCCTTAACAAAATTCTAGCTATCAGAATCCAACAACACATTAAAAAGATCATACACCATGACCAAGTGGGCTTTAACCCAGGGATGCAAGGATTCTTCAGTATCCGCAAATCAATCAATGTAATACACCACATTAACAAACTGAAAAATAAAAACCATATGATTATCTCAATAGATGCAGAGAAAGCCTTTGACAAAATTCAACATCCATTTATGATAAAAACTCTCCAGAAAGCAGGAATAGAAGGAACATACCTCAACATAATAAAAACTATATATGACAAACCCACAGCAAACATTATCCTCAATGGTGAAAAATTGAAAGCATTTCCTCTCAAGTCAGGAACAAGACAAGGGTGCCCACTTTCACCATTACTATTCAACATAGTTTTGGAGGTTTTGGCCACAGCAATTAGAGCAGAAAAAGAAATAAAAGGAATCCAAATTGGAAAAGAAGAAGTAAAACTCTCACTGTTTGCAGATAACATGATCCTCTAGATAGAAAACCCTAAAGACTCCACCAGAAAATTACTAGAACTAATCAATGATTATAGTAAAGTTGCAGGATATAAAATCAACACACAGAAATCCCTTGCATTCCTATACACTAATAATGAGAAAACAGAAAGAGAAATTAAGGAAACAATTCCATTCACCATTGCAGCGGAAAGAATAAAATACTTAGGAATATATCTACCTAAAGAAACTAAAGACCTATATATAGAAAACTATAAAACACTGGTGAAAGAAATCAAGGAGGACACTAATAGATGGAGAAATATACCATGTTCATGGATTGGAAGAATCAATATAGTGAAAATGAGTATACTACCCAAAGCAATTTATAGATTCAATGCAATCCCTATCAAGCTACCAACGGCATTCTTCACAGAGCTAGAACAAATAATTTCACAATTTGTATGGAAATACCAAAAACATCGAATAGCCAAAGCTATCTTGAGAAAGAAGAATGGAACTGGAGGAATCAACCTGCCTGACTTCAGGCTCTAATACAAAGCCACAGTCATCAAGACAGTATGGTACTGGCACAAAGACAGAAATATAGATCAATGGAACAAAATAGAAAGCCCAGAGATAAATCCACGCACATTGGACAGCTTATCTTTGACAAAGGAGGCAAGAATATACAATGGATTAAAGACAATCTCTTTAACAAGTGGTGCTGGGAAATCTGGTCAACCACTTGTAAAAGAATGAAACTAGAACACTTTCTAACACCATACACAAAAATAAACTCAAAATGGATTAAAGATCTCAACGTAAGACCAGAAACTATAAAACTCCTAGAGGAGAACATAGGCAAAACACTCTCCGACATACATCACAGCAGGATCCTCTATGACCCACCTCCCAGAATATTGGAAATAAAAGCAAAAATAAACAAATGGGACCTAATTAACCTTAAAAGCTTCTGCACATCAAAGGAAACTATTAGCAAGGTGAAAAGACAGCCTTCAGAATGGGAGAAGATAATAGCAAATGAAGCAACTGACAAACAACTAATCTCAAAAATATACAAGCAACACCTACAGCTCAACTCCAGAAAAATAAATGACCCAATCAAAAAAGGGGCCAAAGAACTAAATAGACATTTCTCCAAAGAAGACATACAGATGGCTAACAAACACATGAAAAGATGCTCAACATCACTCATTATCAGAGAAATGCAAATCAAAACCACTATGAGGTACCATTTCACGCCAGTCAGAATGGCTGCGATCCAAAAGTCTACAAGCAATAAATGCTGGAGAGGGTGTGGAGAAACAGGAACCCTCTTACACTGTTGGTGGGAATGCAAACTAGTACAGCCACTATGGAGAACAGTGTGGAGATTCCTTAAAAAACTGAAAATAGAACTGCCTTATGATCCAGCAATCTCACTGCTGGGCATACACACTGAAGAAACCAGAAGGGAAAGAGACACGTGTACCCCAATGTTCATCGCAGCACTGTTTATAATAGCCAGGACATGGAAGCAACCTAGATGCCCATCAGCAGATGAATGGATAAGAAAGCTGTGGTACATATACACAATGGAGTACTACTCAGCCATTAAAAAGAACACATTTGAATCAGTTCTAATGAGGTGGATGAAACTGGAGCCTATTTTACAGAGTGAAGTAAGCCAGAAAGAAAAATACCAATACAGTATACTAACACATATATATGGAATTTAGAAAGATGGTAACAATAACCCTGTGTACAAGACAGCAAAAGAGACACTAATGTATAGAACATTCTTTTGGACTCTGTGGGAGAGGGAGAAGGTGAGATGATTTGGAAGAATGGCATTGAAATACGTATAATATCATATATGAATGAGTCGCCAGTCCAGGTTCGATGCATGATACTGGATGCTTGGGGCTAGTGCACTGGGACGACCCAGAGGGATGGTATGGGGAGGGAGGAGGGAGGAAGGTTCAGGATGGGGAACACATGTATACCTGTGGCAGATGCATTTCGATATTTGGCAAAACCAATACAATATTGTAAAGTTTAAAAATAAAATAAAATTTAAAAAAAATTTCACCCTCTAAGACACTTATACAAACCACTGGACCAACCTTAGAGGGCAGAAACCAAAAGGAAGAAAGAATTCAACATTGAAGCCTGGGAAAAGGAGACCTCAAAAACAATAAGTTAAAAAAATAATGAAAAGGCAGAGAAATACTACAGAAATAGAGGAACAAACTAGAAACACAGAAGTCCAAATGAATGAAGAGGAAATAGGCAAACTACCTGAAAAAGAATTCAGAATAATGATAATAAAGATGATCAAAAACCTTGAAAGCAAAATGGAGAAAATACAAGACTCAATTAATAAACTTAGAAGAATTGAAGAATAAACATGCAGAGACAAACAACACAATTACTGAAATTAAAATACTCTAGAAGGAATCAATAGCAGAATATCTGAAGCAAAAGAACAAATCAGTGAGCTGGAAGATAAAATGGTGGAAATAACTTCTGAGGAGCAGAATAAAATAAAAAGAATGAAAAGAATGGAGGATAGTCTCAGATACCTCAGAGAAAATATCAAATGCACCAACATTTGAATTATAGGGGTCCCAGAAGAAGAAGAGGAAATGAAAGGACATGAGAAAAAAAATTTTTTTAATTTTATTTTATTTTTAAACTTTACATAACTGTATTAGTTTTGCCAAATATCAAAATGAATCCGCCACAGGTATACATGTGTTGAAGAGATTATAGTTGAAAATTTCCCCAACATGGAAAAGGAAATAGTCAATCAAGTCCAAGAGGCACAAAGAGTCCCATACAGGATAAAACCAAGGAGAAACATGCCAAAGCACATACTAAACAAACTAACAAAGACTAAACACAAAAAAGAAAATTAAAAGCAGCAAGGGAGAAGCAACAAGTAACATACAAGGGAAACCCCATACGCTTAACAGCTGATCTTTCAGCAGAAATGCTGCAGGCCATAGGGAATGGCAAGGTATATTTAAAGTGCTGAAAGGCAACAATCTACAATGAAGATTACTTTACCTGGGAAGGATCTCATTCAAAACTGATGGAGAAATAAAAAGTTTTTCAAACAAGCAGAAGTTAAGATAATTCAGTACCACCAAACTGGCTTTACAACAAATGTTAAATGGACTTATATAGTCAAGAAATACAAGAGAAGAAAAAAGATCTACAAAATCAACCCCAAACAATTAAGAAAATGGCAATAGGAATACATATATCAATAATTACTTTAAATGTAAATGGATTAAATGCTCCAACCAAAAGACACAGACTGGCTGAATGGATACAAAAACAAGACCCATATATATGTTGTCTACAGAAACCCACTTTAGACCTCAAGACATATATAGACGGAAAATGAGAGGATGGAAAAATACATTCCATGCAAATGGGAAGCAAAAGAAAGCTGGAGTAGCAATCTTCATATCAGACAAAACAGACATTAAAATAAAGAAGATTACAAGAGATAAGGAGGGAATGATCAATGATCAATCCAAGAGGAAGATATAGCAATTGTAAATATCTAGTCACCCAACATAGGAGCACCTCAATACATAAGACAAACACTAACAGACATAAAAGGAGACATTGACAGTAACACAATAATAGTAGGAGACTTTAATGTCCCACTCACACCAATGGACAGATCATCAAACCAGAAAATTAATAAGGAAACACAAATCTTAAATGATACATTAGATGAGATGGATGTCATTGATATCTTCAGGACATTCCATTCAAATGCAGAAGAATACACCTTCTTCTCAATTGCACATGGAACATTCTCCAGGATAGACCACATCTTGGGTCACAAATCAAACCTCAGGAAATTTAAGAAAATTGAAATTGTATCAAGCATCTTCTCAGACCACAACACTATGAGACTAGGTATCAATTACAAGGAAAAAAACTGTAAGAAACACAAACACATGGAGATTGAACAACACCTTTCTAAATAACCAACAGGTTATTGAAGAAATCAAAAGGGAAATAAAAAAATTTCTAGAAACAAATGATAATGAAAACACGACAACTCAAAACCTATGGGATGCAGCAAAGCAGTTCTAAGAGGGAAGTTTATAGCAATACAATCCTACCTCAAGAAACAAGAAAAACATCGAAAAGACAACATAACTTGACACCTAAAACAACTGGAAAAAGAACAAAAATGCCCCAAAATTAGTAGAAGGAAAGAAATCATGAAGATCAGAGCAGAAATAAATGAAAAAGAAATAAACAATAGTAAAGATTAATAAAACTAAAAGCTGTTTCTTTGAGAAGATAAACAAACCTGACAAACTTTTAGCCAGACTCATCAAGAAAAAAAGAGAGAAGAATCAAATCAACAAAATTAGAAATGAAAAAGGAGAGGTTACAACAGGCAATGCAGAAATACAAAGGATTATAAGAGACTATTATGAACAACTATATGGCAATAAATTGGATAACCTGGAAGAAATGGACAGATTCATAGAAAAGTTCAATCTTCCAAGACTGAACCAGGAAGAAATAGCAATTATGAATATCCCAATTACAAGCACTGAAATTGAAGCTGTGAGCAAAACTCTCCCAAAAAACAAAAGCCCAGGACCAGATGGCTTCATAGGAGAATTCTACCAAATATTTAGAGAAGAGTTAATGCCTATCTTTCTAAAACTTTTCAAAAATTGCAGAGGAAGGAACACTTCCAAACTCATTCTATGAGGCCACCATCACCCTGATACCAAAATCAGACAAAGACAAGACAAGGAAATAAAACTACAGGCCAATATTACTGATGAACACAGATTTAAAAATCCTCAACAAAATTTTAGCAAACAGAATTCAGCAACACATCAAAAAGCTCATACACCATGATCAAGTTGGGTTTATTCCAGGAATGCAAGGATTCTTCAGTATACGCAAATAAACCAATGTGATACACCATATTAGCAAACTGAAAAACAAAAACCACATGATACTTTCAATAGATCCAGAAAAAGCCTATGACAAAATTTAGCACCCATTTATGATTAAAACTCTTCAAAAAATGGTCATAGAAGAAACCTACCTCAACATAGTAAAGGCCACATATGATAAGCCTACAGCAAACATTATTCTCAGTGGTGAAAAACTGAAAGCATTCCCATTAGATCAGGAACAAGACAAGGGTGTCCTCTTTCACCACTGTTATTCAACATAGTTCTGGGAGTCCTAGCTACAGCAATCAGAGAAGAAAAAAAAAAGGCAATCAAATCAGAAAAGAAGAAGCAAAGCTCTCACAGTTTGCAAATGACATGATACTGTACATAGAAAACCCTAAAGATACTATCAGAAAATTACTGGAGCTAATCAGTGAATTTAGCAAAGTTGCAGTACACAAAATCAGTACACATAAATCACTTGCATTTCTACATACTAACAATGAAAAATCAGAAAAAGAAATTAAGGAATCAATCCCATTTACCATTACAACAAAAAGAATTAAATATCTAGGAATAAACTTACCTAAGGAGACAAAAGAACTGTACACAGAAAATTATAAGACATTGATGAAAGAAATAAAAATTTCATAAACAGATGGAGAGATATTCCATGTTCCTGGGTAGGAAGAATCAGTATTGTGAAGATGACTATGCTATCAAATGTAACCTATGGATTCAATGTGATTCCTATCAAACTGGCAATGGCATTTTTCACAGAACTAGAACCAAAAATTTCACAATTCATATGGAAACACAAAAGACCCTGAATAGCCAAAGCAGTCTTGAGAAAGAAGAATAAAGCTGGAGGAATCAACCTTCCTGACTTCAAATTATACTACAAAGCTGCAGTCATCAAAACAGTATGGTTCTGGCACAAAAACAGAAATGTAGACCAATGGAACAAGATAGAAAGCCAAGAAATAAACCCATGCACTTATGGGTACCTTATTCTGACAAAGGAGGCAAGAATATACAATGGGGCAAAGACAGTTTCTTCAATAAATGGTGCTGGGGAAACTGGAGAGCTACACGTGAAAGAATGAAATTAGCACACTTCCTAACACCATAGACAAAGATAAACTCAAAATGGATTAAAGACCTAAATGTAAGCCCAGAGACTATAAAACTCTTAGAGGAAAACATAGGCAGAACACTTGATGACATAAATCAAAGCAAGATCCTCTATGATCCCCCCACACCACCCAGAGTAATGGAAACAAAAACAAAAGTAAACAAGTGGGGCCCAGTTAAACTTAAAAGCAAAGGAAACTATAAGCAAGGTGAAAAGACAACCCTCAGAATGGGAAAAAATAATAGCAAATGAAACAACTGACAAAGGATTCATTTCCAAAATATATAGGCAGCAGATATAACTCAATACCAGGAAAACAACCCAATCAAAAAGTGGGAAAATACCTAAACAGACATTTCTCCAAAGAAGACATACAGATGGCTAACAAAACACATGAAGGGATGCTCAGCATCGCTCATTATTAGAGAAATGAAATCAAAACCCCAAAGAGATAGCACCTCACACCAGTCAGAACAGCCATCATCAGAAGTCTAGAAATAATAAGTGCTCGAGAGGGTGTGGAGAAAAGGGAATGCTGTTGCACTGTTGGTGGGAATGTAAATTGGCAGGGCCACTATGGAAGATGGTATGGAGATTCCTTAAAAAACTAGGAATAAAACCACCATATGACCCAGCAATCCCACTCCTAGGTATATACACTCAGAAAACCAGGGTTGAAAAAGACAGGTGTATCCCACAGTTTACTGCAGCACTATTTACAATAGGTAGAGCATGAAAGCAACCTAGACGTCCATTGAATGGATAAAGAAGTTGTGGTGCATATACAGAAAAGAATATTACTCAGCCATAAGATGGAACACATTTGAGTCAGTTCTGATGAGGTGGATGAACCTAGAACCCATTATACAGAGTGAAGTGAGTCAGAGAGAGAAAGATAAATATCACATTCTACCACACATATACGGAATCTAGAAAAATGGTTCTGAAGAATTTATTTACAGGGCAGCAATGGAGAAACAGACATAGAGAATAGACTTATGGACATTGTCAGAGGGGAGGAGAGGGTAAGATGTATGGAAAGAGTAACATGGAAACTTACAAACCATATGTAAAATAGATGGCCAACAGGAATTTGCTGTATGGCTCAGGAAACTCAAACAGGGGCTCTGTATCAACCTAGAGGGGTGGGATGGGGAGAGAGACAGGAGGGAGATTCAAAAGGGAGGGGATATACATATACCTGGGATTTCTTTGGAAGTAATGATGCTAAAGCTGAAACTCCAGTACTTTGGCCACCTCATGCGAAGAGTTGACTCATTGGAAAAGACTCTGATGCTGGGAGGGATTTGGGGCAAGAGGAGAAGGGGACAACAGAGGATGAGATGGCTGGATGGCATCACTGACTTGATGGACGTGAGTCTGAATGAACTCTGGGAGTTGGTGATGGACAGGGAGGCCTGGTGTGCTGCGATTCATGGGGTCTCAAAGAGTCGGACACGACTGAGTGACTGATCTGATCTGATCTGATCTGATGGCTGATTCATGTTGAGTTTGACAGAAAACAATAAAGTTCTGTAAAGCAATTATACTTCAATAAAAAAATAAAAAATAAATTATATCATTAGTTCATCTGTCAATGGACATGTAGCTTGCTTGCATGTATTGACCATTGTAAATAGCACTGCCATGAACATTGGGGTGTGTGTATCTTTTCAAATTACAGTTTTCTCCAAATGGATAAAGAAGATGTGGTATATTTATACAATGAAATATTACTCAGGCATAAAAAAGAATGCAAAGATACCATTTGCAGCAGCATGCATGGACCTATACAATATCATACCAAGTGAAGTAAGACAAAGACAAATATCATATATTGTTTGTACGTGGAACTTTTAAAAAATGATACAAATAAACTTACTTACAAAACAGAAATAGATTCATAGACATAGAAAACAATTTTATGGTTACCAAAGGAGAACAATGTGGGAGAGATAAATTAGGATTTTGGGATTACCATATACACTCTACTGGGGCTTCCCAGGTGGCTCAGTGGTAAAGAATCTGCCTGCCAATGCTGGAGATGTGAGTTTGATCCCTGGGTTGGGAAGATCCCCTGGAGGAGGAAATGGCAACCCATTCCAGTATTCCTGCCTGGAAAATTCCATGGACAAAGGAATCTGATGGGCTACAGCCTATGGGATTGCAGAGCATGCATGCATACACACTACTCTATATAAAATAGATAAACAAGGACATACTGTGTTTAAGCACTCCCTTAGCCTTAGAGCTTTGCTATACTTTAAACTCTGAGCCTTTACACAGGCAAAACAATAACAGTTTGCACCCCACTCCAGTACTGTTGCCTGGAAAATCCCATGGGTGGAGGAGCCTGGTAGGCTACAGTCCATGAGGTCGCTAAGAGTCGGACATGACTGAGTGACTTCACTTTCACTTTTCACTTTCATGCATTGGAGAAGGAAATGGCAACCCACTCCAGTGTTCTTGCCTGGAGAGTCCCAGGGACGGGGGAGCCTGGTACACTGCAGTCCATGGGGTCGCACAGAGTCGGACACAACTGAAGCAACGTAGTAGTAGTAGTAGTAGTAGTAGTTATTAAACAAAATCAACGACCTTTAGTTAGTCCTGAAGGACTGTAGGTAGTATTCTGAGCCATACTCTATGAGCTGTTTTGCAGATACTGAAGCCCCTACCAGGTGGAGAAAGATGAACACATTGTAGCTATGACAGAAGCTTTTCTGTTTCATATAATCTGAGAACTGATCTCAAAAAATGGGAATTAATCCTAGAACTGAAGATTAACTGTACTTGAAACAATCAAGGTGACACTGATCAGACCACGACATTACTGATTTTGAGATGATTCTCAGAGCTGACTATTCTTCTCTGCCCCCTCCCTCTGCCAATACACCCTTGCTGCTGCTGCTAAGTCGCTTCAGTCGTGTCCAACTCTGTGCGATCCCATAGACGGCAGCCCACCAGGCTCCCCCATCCCTGGGATTCTCTAGGCAAGAGTACTGGAGTGGGGTGCCATTTCCTTCTCCAATGCGTGAAAGTGAAAAGTGAAAGTGAAGTCGCTCAGCAGTGTTCGACTCTTAAGGACCCCATGGACGGCAGCCTACCAGGCTCCTCCGCCTATGGGATTCTCCAGGCAAGAGTACTGGAGTGGGGTGCCATTGCCTTCTCCGATACACCCTTGAAGTTCCCCTTTAAAAGCTTTTGCCCTTGAGGTGGCACTAGTGGTAAAGAATCCACCTGCCAATGCAGGAGATGCAACAGTGGATTTGATCCCTGGGTTGGGAAGATACCCTGGGAAGAGGAAATGGCAACCCACTCCAGTATTCTTGCCAAGAGAAACTCAGGGACAGAGGAGCCTGGGAAGCCACCGTCCAGGGTGTCACAAAGAGTCAGACATGACTAAACGTCATGCCACTCACACACATGCTGCCTGAGTGGCAATTGGGAGTTGGTTTTTGGACATGAGTCCACCTTATTCCTTGGTTACTGGCCTCCAAAATAAAGTAACCTTTCCTTTCTAACACTTATCTCTCAAGTATTGGCTTTTGAGCAGTGAGCAGCTGAACCTGGATTTAGTAATAGTATTGCACAGGGAACTATAATCAATATTTTATAATAAACTATAAGGGAAAAGAATCTGAAAAAAACACACATGCATATATAACTGAATCACTTTGCTGTATACCTGAAACTAACATCTTGTAAATCAAATATACTTCAATTAAAATAAATATCTAATAATTTAGGATATAAATATTAGGTAGCTATCATAGTATTGAAGTTGAAGAAAAAACAGTTTCTTACATGTTGTTTTTGTATGTTCTAGACTCACTTCATCTTATAGAAACATTGTATTTTAAGCTAAAAACAAAGGTCTGACCACAGTCCTCAGCTTCACATTTGGACTATTCAAGTGAGTTTAGTCAGTTTTTCTTGACTCGCTCATAAGTGTTGAATAAATCTCAAACTCAACAAATTCAAAATTGCTCTCACAGAAGAACCTTTTCTGCCTCCAAATGCCACTTTAGAGGCTTCTTATCTACCATTTACTCTCTTATTTAAGATTGCACTGTACACCAGTGATTAAAATTGGAGATTTCAGAACCAGCCAATTAACTTAGTTTGTTCTGATTCCAAGTTTACTAGGGGGGAAAAGGGGATAATTTAAATTTGGCTCTTCTAGAGACCTCCACTCTTATCAAGATGCAACATTAGGAAAAGGATTTACTCTTATGCCTGAAACATCTAAGAAAAATAAAAATTTTATGAAATAACAGTTTTCAGACATTGGCTATCAGGCAAAACAGGACAGTGATCTCTAAAAGGAAGGAAATAGTTGAGCCCTATGATTGCTTCAACTTATAGCACAGGGAAGGTTTCCAGGCAGCAGCTTAAAGAAGGGGGAATCCAGGCAGAACCTGGTGATGATAACCTGAGTTGAGGAGATGGAGTTGGGAGTCTGGGGAGGACAGGTGGCTATAGTTTGCAGAGCAGAGTATCAGAGAGGAGAGACATGCATAGACAGAAAGATCTCCAGAAATCCTGTCCCCTATTCTGTTGAATACTGATCAAAGCATATTTGTCAGGAAACTATCTGAAGATAAAGAAATAATCACAAAATTATTGGATGAGGTGACCACAAGGGCTCACACAGTGCTGGGAACAATTCATGCTCCAACCAGAGTGTGTGTGTGTTACTTGCTCAGTTGTGTCTGATGATTTGCGACCTCATGGATTGTAGCCCACCAGGCTCCTCTGTCCATGGAATTCTGCAGGCAAGAATACTGGGGTGTGTTGCCATTCCCTTCTTCAGGAGATCTTCCCAACCCAGGGACTGAACCCGGTTCTCCCGTATTGCAGGCAGATTCTTTACTATCTGAGCTGCCAGGGAAGCCCTCCAATCAGAGTGGAAAACCTCAAAAGTAACAGAGCATCAAGTAAAACACTGAGAAAGATGCTGCCTCCGTAGTGAGGGAAAGGCAGTCCCAGTACATGTTGTTTTCATCTTACCCAATAAATCTTAAGAGCAAATTGTTTCCAAGTAACTGTACCCCAGAATAACACAATAATATTTATAGAAATAAAAATATACCTTAAACATACCTAGTATTTAACAAAGTAAAATCAATAAGGTCTGGCTCTCAAATGAAAACAAAACAAACAAACAAAAAAATAAATAAATAAAACAGTACCAGTGGATGAAACTGGAGCCTATTATACAGAGTGAAGTAAGCCAGAAAGAAAAACACCAATACAGTATACTAACGCATATATATGGAATTTAGAAAGATGGTAACAATAACCCTGTGTACGAGACAGCAAACGAGACACTGATGTATAGAACAGTCTTATGGACTCTGTGAGAGAGGGAGAGGGTGGAAGATTTGGGAGAATGGCATTGAAACATGTAAAATATCATGTATGAAACGAGTTGCCAGTCCAGGTTCGATGCACGATACTGGATGCTTGGGGCTGGTGCACTGGGACGACCCAGAGGGATGGAATGGGGAGGGAGGAGGGAGGAGGGTTCAGGATGGGGAACACATGTATACCTGTGGTGGATTCATTTTGATATTTGGCAAAACTAATACAGCTATGTAAAGTTTAAAAATAAAATAAAATTAAAAAAAAAAAAAAAAAAAAACAGTACCAGGAAGAAAAAGAACAAAACTACGGCTCTTAAATGAGAGGAAAATCAAGCAATAAGAAGCAGCAGAAATGACAGAAATGATAAAATTAGTAGGCAAGAACAGCAAAAGTTATGAAACCTATATTACATATGTTCAAACTTGCCTCATCCAGGGCGAGTTTCATATGCAAGGTTCACAGAATTTAGATAAAAACTGCAAGAAAGGAATAAGCTATGGGATCTAATTAACAAAAACCTAAGTTGACTAAGTTAAACACTGAAATAGAGAAAAAAACCACTGAAATGACTAAGTTGACTTGGATTTAGTTAAATTAAGTTTTCTGCTCTAAAGAAAAAATGGAAAGTTGAGAGCTACGTTAGAATACTTTGAACTTGCATTTTTATGCTTTTTCAGTACTTTAATTCTAGCTTTTTTCTTAACCCACACATTTGCCGATTTGGTTATTCACCATTTCTTACTGTGTCACACACCTTCAGTGTTGAATTATTTTTCTTTTCTTTTTGATATATGGTTTAGAAGTATCTTCATGAGCCTTGCATGTGGTAAGCTCCCTTAGTTTTTGTTGGTTTGAAAACTTCTTAGTTTTCATTCATTCTTGAAACATAGATTTTTCTAGATATACCATTCTAGGTTGATAGCTCTTTGTTCTAGCTCTTGGAGATTCTTAACTGTTTCCAATTGTTCTTGATGATGTAGCCTTGGTTTAATTGTCTAACTATAGTTCCTTGGGTGTAGTCTGTCTTCTTTCTCTCTTTATCATCTTTTCTTTCTTTTGGCTATGCCAGGTGGCATATGGGATCTTAGTTGTACTGGGGATCCTAGTTCCCATATGAGGGATTGAACCTGCTCCCCCTGCAGTGGAAGCATGAGTCTTAACCACTGGACCACCAAGGAAGTCCTTCTTTTCTTTCCTTTGCTGCTGTTGTTGCTCAGTCTCTAAGTCATGTCTGACTCTTTGCAACCCCATTTATTGCAGCACGCCAAGCTTCCCTGTCCTTCACTGTCTCCTGGAGTTTGCTCAAACACTCTTTCTTTTGAGTGTTCTACTATTTCACTATCATGTAGGTGAGGGCATATTTCCTTTCTAAAAATCCTGCTTTGGATTCATTACGCTTTCTAAAAAACTTGATTTGTTTCTTTCATTAATATTGGAAAATTGTCACCCACTGTATCTTCAGTGACAGCATTTCTCATATTCTTTTTATTATCTACTCTTGGTGAAGCTCAGTTGTGTCTGACTCTTTGTGACCCCATGGACTGTAGCCTACCAGGATCCTCCAACCATAGGATTTTCCAGGCAAGAGTCCTGAGGTGGGTTGCTGTTTCCTTCTCCAGGGGATCTTCCCGACCCAGGGATCGAACCTGGGTCTCCCACATTGCAGGCAGATGCATTACCATCTGAGATCTACTCTTGGAATTATGATTAAATATATTTTACATTCGGAGAAGGCAATGGCACCCCACTCCAGTACTCTAGCCTGGAAAATCCCATGGATGGAGGAGCCTGGTAGGCTGCAGTCCATGGGGTCGCTAAGAGTTGGAAACGACTGAGCGACTTCACTTTCACACGCTGGAGAAGGAAATGGCAACCCACTCCAGTGTTCTTGCCTGGAGAATCCCAGGGACGGGGGAGCCTGGTGGCTGCCGTCTATGGGGTCGCACAGAGTCGGAAACGACTGAAGTGACTTAGCATAGCATAGCATAGCATATTTTACATTTCTCATTCTAGCTTGCATTTTTAAACTTCCCTTCAGAGTTCTGAATATCTCTGTGTTGCATTCTAAATAGTTTTTTAAAAAATATTTCTTGCAGATGACATGATCCTCTACATAGAAAACCCTAAAGACTCCACCAGAAAATTACTAGAACTAATCAATGACTATAGTAAAGTTGCAGGATTTAAAATCAACAAACAGAAATCCCTTGCATTCCTATACACTAATAACGAGAAAACAGAAAGAGAAATTAAGGAAACAATTCCACTCACCATTGCAACGGAAAGAATAAAATACTTAGGAATATATCTACCTAAAGAATCTAAAGACCTATATATAGAAAACTATAAAACACTGGTGAAAGAAATCAAAGAGGACACTAACAGATGGAGAAATATACCATGTTCATGGATTGGAAGAATCAATATAGTGAAAATGAGTATACTACCCAAAGCAATCTATAGATTCAATGCAATCCCTATCAAGCTACCAACAGCATTCTTCACAGAGCTAGAACAAATAATTTCACAATTTGTATGGAAAAACAAAAAACCTCGAATAGCCAAAGCGATCTTGAGAAAGAAGAATGGAACTGGAGGAATCAACCTACCTGACTTCAGGCTCTACTACAAAGCCACAGTTATCAAGACAGTATGGTACTGGCACAAAGACAGAAATATAGATCAATGGAACAAAATAGAAAGCCCAGAGATAAATCCACGCACATATGGACACCTTATCTTTGACAAAGGAGGCAAGAATATACAATGGATTAAAGACAATCTCTTTAACAAGTGGTGCTGGGAACTCTGGTCAACCACTTGTAAAAGAATGAAACTAGAACACTTTCTAACACCATACACAAAAATAAACTCAAAATGGATTAAAGATCTCAACGTAAGACCAGAAACTATAAAACTCCTAGAGGAGAACATAGGCAAAACACTCTCCGACATACATCACAGCAGGATCCTCTATGACCCACCTCCCAGAATATTGGAAATAAAAGCAAAAATAAACAAATGGGACCTAATTAACCTTAAAAGCTTCTGCACATCAAAGGAAACTATTAGCAAGGTGAAAAGACAGCCTTCAGAATGGGAGAAGATAATAGCAAATGAAGCAACTGACAAACAACTAATCCCAAAAATATACAAGCAACTCCTACAGCTCAACTCCAGAAAAATAAATGACCCAATCAAAAAATGGGCCAAAGAACTAAATTGACATTTCTCCAAAGAAGACATACAGATGGCTAACAAACACATGAAAAGATGCTCAACATCACTCATTATCAGAGAAATGCAAATCAAAACCACTATGAGGTACCATTTCACGCCAGTCAGAATGGCTGCGATCCAAAAGTCTACAAGTAATAAATGCTGGAGAGGGTGTGGACAAAAGGGAACCCTCTTACACTGTTGGTGGGACTGCAAACTAGTACAGTCACTATGGAGAACAGTGTGGAGATTCCTTAAAAAACTGGAAATAGACCTGCCTTATGATCCAGCAATCCCACTGCTGGGCATACACACTGAGGAAACCAGAAGGGAAAGAGACACGTGTACCCCAATGTTCATCGCAGCACTGTTTATAATAGCCAGGACATGGAAGCAACCTAGATGTCCATCAGCAGATGAATGGATAAGAAAGCTGTGGTACGTATACACAATGGAGTACTACTCAGCCATTAAAAAGAACACATTTGAATCAGTTCTAATGAGGTGGATGAAACTGGAGCCTATTATACAGAGTGAAGTAAGCCAGAAAGAAAAATACCAATACAGTATACTAACGCATATATATGGAATTTAGAAAGATGGTAACAATAACCCTGTGTACGAGACAGCAAAAGAGACACTGATGTATAGAACAGTCTTTTGGACTCTGTGGGAGAGGGAGAGGGTGGGAAGATTTGGGAGAATGGCATTGAAACATGTAAAATATCATGTATGAAATGAGTTGCCAGTCCAGGTTCGAAGCACGATACTGGATGCTTGGGGCTGGTGCACTGGGACGACCCAGAGGGATGGAATGGGGAGGGAGGAGGGAGGAGGGTTCAGGATGGGGAACACATGTATACCTGTGGTGGATTCATTTTGATATTTGGCAAAACTAATACAGTTATGTAAAGTTTAAAAATAAAATAAAATTAAAAAAAAAGAAAAAAAAAAGAAAATATAGGAAAGTGAGTATAAAAAAAAATATATTTCTTCAAATTCACATACTTCCTTTTCTGGTTTGTATAGTGCTATTTAACCTATTCATTAAGTTTTTAATTTAAATCACTATACTTTTTCTATCTAAAATTTCTATTTGACAACTTTTCATATCTATCTTGGAGAAGGCAATGGCACCCCACTCCAGTACTCTTGCCTGGAAAATCCCATGGATGGAGGAGCCTGGTAGGCTGCAGTCCATGGGGTTGCTAAGAGTTGGACACAACTGAACGACTTCCCTTTCACTTTTCACTTTCATGCGCTGGAGAAGGAAATGGCAACCCACTCCAGTGTTCTTGCCTGGAGAATCCCAGGGACAGAGGGGCCTGGTAGGAGGCCATCTATGGGGTCGCACAGAGTCAGACACGACTGAAGCGACTTAGCAGCAGTAGCAGCATATCTATCTGGTTACTTTTTGCAGTCTCTTGTTCCTTATTGTATTTGTCTTTTATTGTTACCAAAACAAACTACCACAATGTAGTGACTTAAAACAATACTCATTATTATCTCAGTACTGTATAGATGAGCAGATTTTTCCAATACAAGTCTCACTGGACTAAATCAAGGTGTTTGCAAGGCTGTGACCCTTACTGGAGGCTCTTAAAAGCAATTTATTTCCAAGATTAGCATGTTGGCTGAATTCAGTTCCATGCAACTGTAGGACAGAGGCTTCTGTCTCCTTGCTGGGTTTTAACGAAGGGCCATTCTCAGATTCTGAAGACTGCCTGCATTCTCTGGCTTGTGACCCTTTTCATCATCAAAGCCAGCAACAGTGTGTGGGGCCGGGGTCGTCCAATTCTCATGTTTCAAATCTCTCTGACTTCCCATTCTGTCTCATCTTACCACCTGACTATTCTGCCTTCCTCTTCTGTTTTTAGGAGGCTCATATAATCACACTGAGCCCTCCTGAATAAGATTACATGGAATGAGATGGTTGGATGGCTGGATGGCATCACTGATTCAATGGACATGAACTTGGGCAAACTCTGGGAGATGGTGAGGGACAGAAAAGCCTTAGGTGCTGCAGTCCTTGGGGTTGCAAAGAATTGGACACAACTTGGTGACTGAACAACAACAATCTAAGATAATCTCCCTATTTTAAAGTCATCTGATTAATAAGCTTAACTACATCTGCAAATGGCTCAGTGGTAAAGAATCTGCCTGCAGGAGATGTGGGTTTCATCCCTGGGTTGGGAAGATCCCCTGGAGAAGGAAATGGCTACCCACTCCAATATTCTTGTCTGGGAAATCCCATGGACAGAGGAGCCTTGAAGGGCTACAGTCTATGGGATCAGAAAGAGTCGGACACAATTTAGCAACTAAACCACCACCACCCACATCTGCAAAATCCCTTTATATTAGTACATAAATTAATATTTGACTGAATAATTAGAAGACAGAAGTCTTGAGAGGACATTTTTAGAATTCTGCTTACCATACTTATAATATAGATCCAAGACCCTCTTTTATATTTTCAAACATTATGCATCTTCACTTTATATTCTTTATTTGGTGATTAGAATATATGCTGTCTTTGCACTTTGGATTCTATTTCTTTTGTTTATGTTATTTCTTGCACAAAACACTTTATGTCTTGGCAGAATTTATGAGTTTTGATGATAAACCAAAAAGTTCTTTGAGCTTCAAGTTGAAAAAAAGTGTTCCTTTTTTTTTTTTTTGCCAGGTACCTGGGAATACTATCAACCTAGTATTGCTTTAAAATGCAAATTCAGGTTGAAGTCTCCTATATAACACTGATACTCAGACTTTAGGCCCCTAACCTGTATGGTTATACATTTTCAAAGGAGATTTTACTGCTCCCAAGTGCATAGGCCAAAACATTAAAATTTCCTTATGCTTCCCTCCATAAAGTCGGTTTGTTTGGTTTTTTTCTCATTTTCACTGAGACGATATCCTATCTTCACGTAATTTTCCATTTAACCCCTAACTTGCTTGGGTCTTAGTTTGGTCTCCCATCCCTTGTACCCTGTATACTTATTCAAAGAAAATTTCAAGATCTCTAGGGATTAGCAGTTTCTGTCTTCAGTCCTTGCCTAAGTATCTGGATTTTTGCTGGTTCTTTAAATCAAACTTGTCTCTTAGGGACTTCTATTATTATTATTTTGCTGACACAGTAATGCATTTTATAAAATATTTATTATTATTTGCTCTTAAGAAGATGTTCCCCACCTCTGTCCTCCAATACACCATACTGTCACTAAGAAAAGTCCTTTTCTTTCTTTCTTTCTATAAAACCCCATGTCTTTTTCTTTCTAGACAAATAAAGGTCCTCATATTTGGAAAAAACTTTCAATTTCTACTTTATTTTTGTGCTGTTTTTAGTGTTTATTCGTGGACTAGTCTGATCTTGCTCTGTACTGGGGACCTTTATTTTTGATATTTGCATGCCTTAAAATTTACCTCGTATATTATTACTTTGCCTAAAGTACTTCATTTGGGAATAAGATAGCTGATGCTGCCCTGAGGTAACAATTTAAACTACTTTTATTTGTATATTATGTCACAGTAATAAAACTGACCATTTGTTTGAGTTTAGTTTTTCATTGCTAGTACAATCCTCTCCCTTCTAAAAATAAAAACGCTTACCTGGGAAAAATCCACACATAAGTAAAGATAATAGCCATGCGTTAGCTAAATCAAAAAAATTTTGGAACAAAAGTGTCATCACCAAGAATCACATACACAATGGAATATTACTCAGCTATGAGAAAGAATGAATTTGAGTCAGTTCTAATAATGTGGATAAAACTGGAGCCTATTGTACAGAGTGAAGTAAGTCAGCAAGAAAAACACCAATACAGTATATTAACGCATATATATGGAATTTAGAAAGGTGGTAGTAATGACCCTATATGCAAGACAGCAAGAGACACAGATGTAAAGAACAGACTTCTGAACTCTGTGGGAGAAGGCAAGGGTGGGATGATTGGAGAGAATAGCATTAAAACATGTATATTACTATATGTGAAATAGATGATCAGTCCAAGTTCAATGCATGAAACAGGGCACTCAAAGCTGGTGCAGTGGGACAACCCTGAGAGATGGGATGGGAAGGAAAGTGGGAGGGGGGTTCAGGATGCGGGACACATGTACACCCACGGCTGATTCATGTCAACGTATGGAAAAAACCACCACGATATTGTAAAGTAATTAGCCTCCTATTAAAATAAATAAATTAATTTTTTTAAAACTTATTAAATATTTAGTCATGGCAAAGATATAATAAAATATCTAATAATAACATTTGATATATAATAATATATAGTACACATGTCCAGACACAATTAGTGTGCCATGATATTGTTTTATCAAGTTTTGCTAATAAATTCAGTGCATAATACTGGTTAAAAGTTACCTTCCCATTTCCTAGGCCGAAAAAGGAGAGAACCAAGACTTGGAGACCTGGTAGGGTGAAAGTGCACACATTTGAAAGGAAGGAAATCTGAATTCTGGGTGCTGACATGTTACAGTGGCAGTTGAGGTAAGCAAAGGAAACACGTGTGCCTGGGAGCCCTCCAAGCACTTGCAGAAACAGACAGTAAATAGGCATTCAGTGAAATTGCCCCTATTATCTAGACAAGATCCAAACCCTGAGCAAGATGCAGAGATTTAAAGTGACAAAGATTTCTAGTTAACCTCTAAGTAAAGCTCAAGAAAATAACAAAAATGATATCTATTTTTGAGTGGGAGGACAAAGATTTGTTTGATCATCTGTTTGGGCTGTCAGTTGGAAACTTTCAAAGACAGTGCATACCTCTCAAACTAAAAGAGTTGAGAACTTTGATATAAATGGGACAAATGCGAAATGGATGAGTTAAGTCATTTCTGATATATCATCTAGACATAAAGATGTAACAAGAGAACCATATGGCTCACTTAAACAAATTTTGACTAAGTATCATTTTTCTTACTCAGCTAGCAGCTGTTGGAAGCAATTCATTAAAATGATTCAAGCTGAAATGTTTATATTATTTTCTTGAAAGCAAAATGTACTCATTATAATTTGAAAAGTCGTTTCATTTCTTCATAATGAAAATATATTCGTCATATAATTCAACAGTGATAAATTGAATGACTAGCAATAGGCAAAAAAGTAATAAATACTGTGGATCATAAATAAATGTGCAACATATGATAAGTAAGGGAACAAATAAATAGGGTGAACAGAGATGATACACACAAAGCAGTAATATTATATTGTAATGATTAAATGGACACATTTTTTATTGAAAAAATGATAAATTTTGCATTGACTAATAAACAAATAATTAACATGAATTTTGAATTTTATATGTATATAGAATTATATATAATTTTTTAAAAATGTATAACTTAAAAGATCCTCTTTATCATATTTAATTTTCAAGAATAACTTTATAAATAATGTTATTTACACACACAAAAAACCAAACCATCCCTGAGGACTTCTATGAAAATTAAAGAAGCTATTAAAGGTGTGTTTTAACCTTGTCTTCTATTTTATTTTTAACATGAGAATTGCTCTGTTTTAATTTTTCCATATTTTCCTAACTGTACACATTTCTGTTGCCTTTGTGAATTGTTTCCCTTTAGTTTAATTTTAGAATGCCAATAGACCTTGATCTTTCATATCCCGAATGCTAGGAGACTATTTTCTTCTTACTTTTGTTTAAATGTTCCATTCTTTTTCCATTTTGGTTTCCCCATAGATAACTTATTTTTCTCTTTTGTGAATATATCAACAGTTTCAACTTTTATTCTTTAATTTTCCTCTGGTATTTCTTTTCAATATTGATGTAATGGATTGGAATTATATGACTTTTTTCTAAACTTGTATAAACAGTGATAATTCATGTAAATTTCTGAATCTTTTGTTTTTACATATGACATTATGTTGCTATGAAATAGGGCAGACAGACTGAAACCCACAATCACAGAAAACTATGAAATAAAATAAATGCTTAAGCAAAACTGCTACACAAATAGACAACTGTGTTAACAGTTTTATACTGGTTAGCTTTCTTGTCTAACTATACTGTGCTAATGGTGGAAATCATAGCAAGCCTTAGCCATAGAGCAACAAAATGCGTTTCTCAGTGCGCTGAGATCATACAAGTATGAACCATAAAATCAAGTGGAAATTCTTATCTGTTTTCTGTTGTTTAGTGGGTTCAGTTATATATATATATATTTACTTTCAATTGTTATACTACATGGCTACATCAAGAGTAATCTGATTGGAATATTTTTTAGATGATGGGATGTACACCTTATTTAGATTAAACTTTTCTTTTGCACCACTAGATGACCACAGCTTTGATTTTTTTCAGGAAATTCCCTTGGACAACACTATAGAACACTACAGAAATGATTTAAACAAGTACCTAATTAACTTGTATATTTTATTTCCTATTTCTAGCTTTATGGAAAGTTTTTGAAACAATAAATGGACATCTGAAATGTTATACTGAACCCAAAGTGTAAGATGAAGCAAATGACCTCATTTCTTTGAAGGTCAAGTTATAAATTATTCTTGTGATTAAGTAGGATGCATATGGTCCTTAAGCGAAATCTCAACTGAAGGCTTCTTGATGAAGGCACATAGATGCTCTTGGTTGCATCTTAAAACAGATTTTTGGGTGTTCACTGGAACTACAGCAACTACACCAGGACTGATTTAAGAATTATCAATTTTCTAGAGCCAAAGTTTGCAGTGAAGGCTTTTTAGTGGTTTCTGAAACTCACCACAGAATAGTCATGCTTGTCATGGTGTTGTCTCATTACTAATTGGAGGAGCCCAGGAAGGATAAGTGTGGAGGTCAAACATAGGTACAATCCAGGTAAACATGCCAAGCATCACCACAGCGACACCCACAATATTAACGCCAAGTCCAGCTTTAACCTTGAATATGAAAGAGCTTGAATGTTAGTCTCAAAAAAACTAAAACAAAACAAAACAAATTGGGAGAATTGGAATACTATTGCAGAAGGCATATGCAGATTTACATGCATCTTAAGTGACTGGTATCAATTATTTGTTTCATAAGACAAGTCCTTCCATTTATGCCAAAAAAGAATCTGTTCCCAACTAAATGTCATTTAGTTGGAGAGCATCAGAGAAGTTTCTCTTAGGAATGTACTCAAGTCATTACAATTAGAGAAAAATCCCTTAAAAAATCTGCCAATTCAGGTCAAATCAAGATTTGAGTTTTGTGGTTTGGTATTTCAATGAATATGTTTCAGGTCACTATATGAAAACTGAATCCTTCATATTCATTTCAGGATTCTCTTACCAGAGATCTAATATCTCTTCTATTCATCTTTCTCAAAGTTCCCATTCTTCTAGCTCTGATGTCATTATTCTGGTATCCACTAAACCATATCAAATTGCAGAGATTGGCCAACTCTTGCCCATAAACTGCTTTGTAAACCAAGTTTCCTGGGACCACAATTTTGCCCATTTGTGTACATACTTTTGTTGGCTACTTTTATGATGCAGTAGTTGTTACAGAGACCCCCTATGGCCCAGAGTCTCAAATATTTACTCCCTGGATATTTACAGAGAAAGCTTGCCTATCTCAGCATTCTCTGTGTTAAAACATGAAGCCCCAAGGCAAAATGGGATGCCTAGCAATGAATTTTATAGAGTTTCTGTCCATGCAAGCCACTCATTTATTTTAGAATCTTGTTTTTTTTTTTAAATTCACAAACCTAGCACATTGTTTATATTGTATATTATGCACATTTTAAGCCCACAGTAATTTATGTGACTTCTGCATAGAGGCATTTACAGAAGTTTTATGTTACAGGGGCCTAGGAACAGCAATCTGTGTAGAAGGAAGGAACTGGGGCTTAACTGGGAACTGCATTTACACAGCAGGCTCACTGAAGAGCCTTTAGTTATATTCTTGCTTAGTTTGGTTCAGAAGTGGGTGATCAAGTTTGAGAGAAGACCAGGATATTCTCAAACTAGTTCTTCACTACCATGACTTTTGTATTTGGCAAAATGTGCACATTTTGTCACTTACATTTTCTATTATTCCTTGCTATGCTAATTTCACTTCATTTCATTTTATTTCAGGTGTCACTATGAGAATCAGAAAAAGAAAGATGACTTTCCATCAGTCAGGCACTGAGCCCAACATTTTCTTCACAGCAAATGTCAGTTGTGTAAATATTTGTGATAGAAAACCATAGTGCTTGATTGCTAAACTTCATTAACCCTACTTCTTCTATTTGGCCAGGTCAAGTTGGATCCCAATCTTGACAAGCCCTAAGCTTAAATCATTGTGTTGAGTATATTCGATGCTCTCTTCCTCTTCCAGTGTATTACTGAGGCATTCAATATCTCTGTATTTGTGACTATAAATATTAATGGCATATTTGCTCCAGGTTATCACTCTTAAAAACAATTGTAGGGCCAGTCACATGCACTCACATTCAAAGCAGGACTCAAACTATACATTTCCTAGTGGTTGATAAGTTTATAAAAGGATAGAAAACCCAAGACATCACAAAATAATGTCTACTGGACCCGATAGCATTCTTTCAGTTCACTCACCATGTCCATAACTTTTAGATGGCCATATGAAAAAACAATAGCGTTGGGTGGGTTTGCTACTGGTAGGAGGAATGCAAATGAGGTACACAGAGTAGAAGGTAACAAAATATACAGAGGGTTGATGTGAATGGCTTCAGCCTATTGGAAAAGATAAAAAGAAGTCTAAGTAAAATTTTGAGATAGGCATCAAAATGAGCAAAATTATTATTTTTTTTGCAAAATTATTATAATAAATTTCCCAGAAGCAGGTTGAAATATAAAGACAAAATTATACACATAAATACACTTTTTAAAATTTTTTAGAAAACGTATCTTCTTCTTTTGGTTGTTTATATGGTGATTGGTATCCATTTAAGCATTATAATTCAGCTCATTAGGAAAGTGAAGTATCATTTATTTCAGAAACAAAATGAAAACAGCAACTGTTTGTCTAGTGCTAAGTGCCACGCTGTTTATATACTTTACTACATAATATGTAAGTATTTATATATGAAAGTGAAAGTTGCTCAGTCATGTCCGACTCTTTGTGACCCTCCATGAAATTCTCCAGGCCAGAATACCAGAATACTGGAGTGGGTTGCCTATCCCCTTCTCCAGGGGATCTTCCCAACCCAGGAATTGAACTGGGGTCTCCTGCATTGTAGGCAGATTCTTTACCAACTGAGTTACCAGGGAATCTCAAATATATATGTGTATATATATATACACACAGTTATATTATATATTTATATATAATATATTATTTATATATATTATTTATAATATATTAAAGTTATATATTTATATATACATATAAAGTTTAATGGTATATAATGTATAGCATAATATAATAACTTCATATATTTGTAAATACAACTTAATTTTCACTATGGCCTTAAGAGATGATAATTATAGCCCCAAATAGCAGATGAAGAACCTGAGGTCCATAGAGGCTAAAGTAATCTGTAAAGTAAACTGATCCAAAAACATAGCTGGCAAGCAGTTAGAGCTTATTAGGCTCTCAGGTTCCTTTGGCTCCAAAGTTTCTCATCATTCCATTAACTTACTGCCTCTGTGAGTTATATAATTTAAAACTTACTTAGGGATCATCACAGAAGAGTTACTACTATTCTTAATTATTTAACTGCTCCCTGTTGAGAAATAGACCCCAGAAAAATTCCAAATTGTATTTCACTAATATCCACCTTCCTGCATTTCTTTTCTAATCTGAAGCCACTCAAGAATGCCAGTGTCTGCACCTTGAGCTGGCAGCAGAACAACTCCAGAAGGGCAATCTTTCTGCATCTAGAGTGTTTTCCTTTCACCAAAATCATCTGCCCAGGGAAGAAAAACATTTTAGTTGAAGCTATTTCTGGTAATTGCCATCCAGTTGTGGAGAAGAGAGACAGTTTCCCCCTCTCTCTCTTTGCAAATCTGCTTCTTACTTATCTTTTAACATTTTTCTTAGGCTGTACAGAGCTGTGTCGGAGACATTCAAGCTTGAAGCCCGAGGTGTAAACCTGGCTTTTTATCCCCTTGCAAATCACTTATATGAAGTACTTCTCAAAACATCAAGACATCTTCTGGAGGGAGAAGTATCAGTGTTAGAGACCTAAATATGAAAGTTGTCAGGAAGCACTGAATCCCCAAATCTTCTAGAGCTGGAAAGGGTCTGGGTTGACCCTCCCATTTATCTGTAAAGGAAAACTATGGTCAGAAAGAAGGTAGAGGGTTCTCTTAAGATCCTGCTGCTTGAACATGGAAGAAAAGAGTTCTCCTGAGTTGAGGTCTCCTGAGAAAATATCAATGTGAATAAGGACCACCTTGTAAGTTCCCTATGGGGAACCATTCAGGCCCCAAATGATTCTACACCACAATATGAGAACACGCAAAGTAGAACTCTATTCTTTCAATGAAGAGAATAAATAGGATAAATGAAATACTCACCAATGGAGATAGTATTGGAAGAAGGAGGGTAATGGTAGCTGGATTGCTGGCTACCTCTGTTAAAGATGTGACGAGCAGAGAAGATATCAGAATTATTAACCAGACTGGTAATGAACCTAGAGGAGATAATTTATTTCCTATCCACTTAGATAGTCCTGACTCCTAAAAAAGAAATTTGCAATATGTGTTATTCATTAATAATTCATTTAATCAGATAATTTAAATATATTAAAAAGCATTATTTGACCTAAGGACTCAGTTTCTAAATTATTATTTTAATCTTTCATATTTTTCTGTGGTTTGTTAGATCTAGGTGACTATGACATTGTGAAGTTTTTAGTTATTCTTATTTTAACACTACTAACAAGCTTTAAGAAGTTTGGATTGTCTTCCCCCATTTTTTCAGTTAAATTTTAATTATATATAATTACTATATATGGGTATAAAAAGCCATGTAGTACTACAGGGCTTTAAGAAAAAGAGCATCTTTTCTGGTCTTCCTCTTCCCATATTTAAGCTGTGTTCCTCAGAGGCAACAACTTTCATTCACATTAGCTATTATTCCTACATTTATGTTTATGATAGCTATTTTACAAAATTCTACTTTTTCATATTTGTAAATTTTCAAATTTAGACATTATTTGGAGCAAGCATGCTTGCTCAGTTGTGTCTGACTCTTTGCAACTGCTTGGACTATAGCCTGACAGGCTCCTCTGCCTGGGGAATTTTCCAGGCAAGAATACTACAGCAGGCTGCCATTTCCTACTCCAAGGGATCTTCTTGACTCAGGGATGAAACACTGATGTTCTAATATGTACACGAAAATTCAGTTTTCTAAAACCTTCCATCATACATATATTTCCTGTCCCTGCTCCCCATTCCCTTAAGTTCATATATCAACATTTTAGGTTAAATCAATATTTAAAATTTGCCATTATGATCATATGAATGTGGTTTACAACTGAGCCACTTAGTGAAGTGTGATTGCTTTAGCTGTTTTGTTTTAGTTTTTGTTTGTTTTTCCAAGAAATGATTTCCCTATTCTTTTGCTTGCTCAGTTTTTTAAGCACCCATCACTAATCCTCCAGTACACTTTCCAGTAAAAGCAGAAAACTCCTCACAAGTAGATAGATTTTCAGGTAATTGTTCTTTTTCATTTTCCCTAATGGAGATGTCGATTTTGGAGTATTTCCTCCTCTTGCTACACTGGGACTAGTTGCTGTTTAGATCTACTTTACTGTTATAAAGAGACTTCTGTTCACTAGATTACTTATGGGTCCCCTTCACCTCTTTCTGCTGTGGGAATCCTGTCTTGTTAACTCCTTTGTGTTGATGGCCCACAGGACCACATCTTTTGTAACTTCCTGATAATCGGTGCCTGGAAAGTAAATTTCTTTACTCTCTGCATGTCTGAAAACCTCTTTCTTTTCTTTTCACATTACTTTGATATATCAACCTTTTTAGAATTCTGGATGTACAAATAATTATTGCTCCATTTCCTGTGGCTTCCAGTGGGTTCTTTAGAAGTTTGATGTTTAGACCTTGGATACACTGTACATAATACAGGAAAATCAGTCACACTCAGATGAACAGATACGTTATTCTGTTTTTCTCCTACAAATGGAAGGGACAATCCTCCATTTGTGAGATTTCACTGAGCTCCTGCGTGTGTGAATTTGTACACGCATGACAAAGTAGTATGGACATCAGAAAGGCTCTAATGACAAGATCAGAAGCTGGCAAAAACATCCCCAGATCTGATAACCAGATGTTATATATATTATTTCTAGTTTTGACTTATATTTTTGTTTGGGGTTTTGATTTTCCATTGAAAAAGACTATTTACCGTTTAAATCACATTAGCACAAATTCTTCTTTAAATACATCAATATTTAAATAATGGATTTTACCTATGTATTAGGTAAAATTAGAATTGATTTTACCTATGTATTAGATAAAATTAGATTACCTAATCTTATTAGGTAAGATTAGATGCAGTTGGAAAAGATTACATTACATACAGTTCTTCACCTCAGGAAGCCACTGAGATCATATCATCGTGCTCATGGCTTCAAGCTGACCACTCAGAGGTAGGGTGATTTTGGGTATCCCACAGAAATCTGAGGCTTTGTGCTATGATTTTCATAGCCAAGTAGAGCCCCTCTAAGGTTTCCCTACTTCTTCCAGAGAGAGAATCTAGTGAATCAGTCTAAGTCCACACCTTATCATTTCCTTCGACTGCAATTCTAGGGTCTGGCCAATGCTTTTAAAACCACTTTGAGTGACAGATATTCTGGGAAGGAGAGATGAACATGTTGACATCAATACAAGAATTGCTGATTCTGATTTCCTCACAATTCAAATTAACCGATACAGGAATGGAAGTTATTTATTCTGAGAAACCAGATCTCATTACTACTGAGCTAGTAGAAAAGTGTCTTTGTCTTCTTTTGTTATCATTTGTACTTGAACAGTCTATGAAGCAAATCAAATCTAGACTTGAAACGATATTGTAAGTGGTGCACAGAGTTAACACAATTTTTAAGACTTTCACGTATTACCAAATTGCTGAAAACTCAGTATCCAAATCTCATACGGAAAAACTGACAATAAAGTCAGAAGCAAAACACGGTCTTTCCTTAGACTGTCAAGAATAGGACAGAACAGGTACCTATTTGTCTTGAAAAACAGAAAAATTTAACTTTAGGGAAATTGAAGGGCTGGACATGATATTTCTCTTACCATTGCTTTTACTTTGATGCCTGAATAAGGAAATGGAATGTTCATGAGTTTTGAGTGTTTCATGGAAGGCTACTAAGTCCAGAATAATTAAAGAGTAGAGAATTTTTATGGAATTTCAGGGGAAGATATTCTTCTTCTAGCAACCCTATAACCAGGGCAATTTCAAGGGACAAAGGTTTCCCCAGACTTTTACTTTACATCAGTTGCATAGATGATGGGCCAAAGAAATAGCCAACTTTATTTCTCATGATGATTTCATTTCTTCCTAAAATTATACTATACGGTCCATGGAATTCTCCAGGCCAGGATACTGGAGTGGGTAACCATTCCCTTCTCCAGGGTATCTTCCCAACCCAGGAATTGAACCGGGGTCTCCTGCATTGTAGGTGGATTCTTTACCAGCTGAGCCACCAGGGAAGCCCTCCTAAAATTAGACATAATAAATATTAAACATGGCTATCTGAAATTCTTTCTGGACTTCATTGAATAAGCATATATGAAGTAATTTTAATGTATTTAATATGTAACAAGTAATGTAATGCAGTTCTATTGTTTCTCATTCTTCTTTGGAAATATTAGGACCATGACATACTTCAGTATTCTTGCCTAGAGAATCCCATGGACAGAGAAGTCTGGCAGGCTACAGTCCATAGTGTCGCAAAGAGTCATGACTGAAGCAACTTAGCATAGCACATAATTGCAGAGAAATCTGAGAGCTACTTAAATTCATCATGAGATAAGGTAAGGGTGTAAACAAAAAAAAATGTTTTACAAGGAATCTCTATATAAGTGACTTTTATATGTTATTTTTCTTATTAAGCTTCTCTTCTAATCCTATTTCATGGATTAAGAATTATATTTATTTTTCTTTTGATATGCTGGGACATCATAAAAGTGATGATTTATGCTCACAGAAATTCTTGAACTCTGGACTCACCTCATTTGTGTGGTATAGTTACTGCTTGGCTACTGAAATCTGCATCATTACAATGATAGATTGAAGTTGAGCATTCCAAAAGCTTGACTGTCCTTGTGTCCTTCTTTTGAATAATTTAGTTAACTGCTAAGTATCTTAGACACAGAGTATTACCTCACAGCCATCTGCCAAGGCAAACCCTCCACCAACAAGAATGGCTATATCCCAGGGCATGAATGACTGGAATTCTTTCCAAGTAATCAGTGGAGAGTAATCAAAAGCAACTGAAAAACAAAAGTCCTACAGTTAAACATTGCTTAAATATTACAATATGACATTTCTTATTATCTTAAATAGCCATCTCATAAAAAGTTTTAAATATTTCTGTATTATTCTTATATAGGAAACTTGATCTGGACTTTGAATAATTTCTACCTGGCCTAGGTAAAACATTATCTTATAAAAAAAGAAAAATGCCATAACTTGGAAAACTCTTTTGCATTTTATTATAGAAAAAATTTAGGTAAATGATAACATCATATATAATACTCTTCGTTCATTCATTCATTCATTACACTAACATCTTTGCCTACCATGAGTAACAAGTGCATTGGGCTATCTGCAATCCACCATTGATACAACAGCATCTGTGGAACATTATCATTCACTCATATTTATTTGAATATTTTATTTTTTTCAAATCATGAGGAGGGTCATGATAGATTCACCAGAATTTCAGTTTAAAATAATTCAAAGTTCAGATTAAATAATTTTCTTATTATTCAGGAAACCCTTAAAATGCTCATAAAGCAATAATCGCAAGGATTTCTCTTCATATTTGGGTTCTGATAACTCCATTGATTTGCTTAGAAATAATGTCATCCATGAACATGGATTTTGTGCCCATTTAACTTTTGTGTGTATCAGGCAAACTTCTACATCGTAAGCTTTTAAGATTACTAAGAAGTCTTCTTCCTGTTTCCTTCCCACAAACTTAAACCAAGCCAACTCTCATTGTTGATGGAAACTTTGGTATTTCCTGCTTGAATTAAGACCATATATCCTGTTAAACACTAACATCTCTGACTGTTCTTCTCATGTAAAACTGATTGTTTTGTGTCTTCTTGTTGTTTAGTTGCTAAGTCATGTCCAACCCTTTTTTGACCCCGTGGATTGTAGCCCACAAGGCTCCTCTGTCCATGGGATTGGAGTGGATCCACACTGGCGTGGTTTGACATTTCCTATTCCAGGTGATCTTCCTGACCCAGGGATTGAACCCATGTCTCCTGCATTGGTAGGTGGATTCTTTAGGCTGAGCCACCTGGGAAGTCCGTTTTATGTCTTATCTTGCATTTTAAAACCTAATGTGAATCAGTTTATCAGGGAGAAGAGGAGTTAAAGAATGAGAAAAGAGGGTATGGTGGAGAGGGCAAAGCTCTTTCTGAGAGGAGGACTCAGAAGTAGGGGTCAGAGAAGTTGAGCCATGCAAAACACACTACTGCAAGCTCTTAGGGCTTTGACTGCAATGGTCAGAGACCCCGGGGTCTCATAGGAATCTCTGCTCTATATTACACAACCTTCTTATAACACATTTGAGATATGCTAGTCTCAAGTGAAGAACAAAAGGCATTTATTTCTATGCTATACTTTTTACTTATATCATGTCCTGGAAATCTGACTCATCAGTCACTCATTTATTCTGACTCAAGAAGTCAAGTGGGCCAGTCTAACTGCATGGCAACCAGTTCCATCCCAGCAAATAAGTCAATGAATAATGAATGAATAAACAACAAAACCCCACAACTCTACCAGCCTATTTCCAAACAATTTTAAATCATCTTCCCATATTGACAACATAGGAATTTGATTACCCAAAACATTGTTTTAGTATAAGCATAGGCATGGATGAGAAGAAGTGTGTGTGTATTTATACTCAAATAAGCAGACACATTTTCTTGTCCATGTGTTATGAAGACAATGAAATCTCCCATTGAATATGGTTTCTTTCTTCTGTGACACCAGGTTATGGCTAAGTGTGGGGTTGATCTGCATTTTTTCCAAGGCTACTATGAGGCTGTAAATACTCTTCCCTTGAAATTCCTCACATTTTTAGATCCTCAGCATTTATTACCGAAGGCTCATCTTGAAGTATAACTTTCAAGTTCTTGTTCCTGTATTTGTCAATAATCAGATTATTTCTGATTATGACCAGGACAATGAGCTTATGATAGACCAAATAGTATCACCCATAGTAGAATTCTAACTAACCATGGTATGTAAAGAAATCTACTTCTAGCTTCTACAAAGTAAGATGGTCCTTCGTATGAGGAGAGAAAGTGTGTGGTCTGAACAGGGGTTGCAGTGTGTAAACAGGAGATGTAAACCAGCAGCTGCGTTCATGTCCATTCCTTCTGTTCTACAAGTTAACTGAAACCAAGGGAATTTTGTACTTTTGCTCTTCTGTCAAATTGATTCAGAATTATAAATAATACTCAACCAGTTTCTCCTGTAGACGTAGTTTTGGTCAATCTCTTAGCTGGGATAAGAAAGAATAGGAGTCCTATAAGTAAAGCAACAGTTGAATCTGTAGCAAAACCGGGATACCTAAAAAAGATAAGTGTGTGCATTAAAAAATGCCATCAAGGATTTGTATGAACTAAGCACCAACTGATTATGCTAACAGCATAGAAGTAGGAGTGGTGGTATTGGTTATTTATTCTGGATAATCCTCTCTAAAGTCTATGGATTCACAACTAAAAATGAAACTTAGTGAAAATGAAAATCTCAGACCACATCCCCATTATTTTCATAGGTCTCCTTATTTTTAAAAATCAGGTTTACACATGTTGATATGCTAGGCCAAAAGTTCCCTTTCAGGTTAAGCTGACAGATCTGGTAAATAATTTCTTCATTGAATTATTTCTTTTAATCATATTGACAAAGCATTGAGGTTGAAACAATAGGCCAAGTCCTATATAATTGTCTATAAAAGGCTACTATTGAATTGTGACAAGGCATGGATGTTTCCCAAGTCTTTTAAAACTCTTCTGTAAATTATGAAAAGGAACTGATCTGTTTTTCTAAGATAAAACATCTGTTTCTGTGTTTATAGGCCTTGGCCATATCATACCAATGAAATAGACTCATTTGAAGCTTTGTACCCTATGAAACTCAATCAGGAATATTAATTATCAGAATGGCTTTGAGATGCTCATAGATGATCACCGTACAAATTAAGAGTTATTCAGGAACAGATGGGGTCTTAGAAATACCATGCCATTCCTACAAGTAAGACAAGTTTCCAGAATCCCCAACAGTTAAAAAGCACCTGGAGACCAGATATGAATGAAACAGGAAGAAATAATTAAAAATCAGTTTTAAAAGTCAGCATATTAATTAGTGAATCTTTGAGTCTGAAAAGCAGAGTGTGTACCCTAAGATTATTTTACTACCTTGTAACTCAGCAATGCACATATAGTAAAGAGGTTCTTTATTCCTGTAATTTACTTGAACAATCTAGATAATCAAGGAAATCCATTATTTTATTCAATCTGACAATTTTATAAAGCAGTCTTTTTTCCCTAAATATAGATTTTCTCTCATTGTGGAGTGAAATGTTGCCTTGGTATAATTTATTCAAAAAATATAACCAATATTATTTTATAGTTCCTTATTTCTTTTATTTCAGTTATAATTTTTGTTGGATTTTTGCCAAATTAGGTCAGGCATCATGTAATCTGATTTTGTTTTATATGAAAAGACATATTGAAATCTTTCCAGGTTCAAACAGATGGAATGAAAACATGAGGTGGTAGCAATTAATCTTGATTTATCATTCTAGCTTTGGAAACTCTAAATGTCTAAAATCTCTACATTACAAATATATTCTAGAGTATATATACTTCATATAAAATCAAGCCATAAATACAGAAATAATTGATCTTTAAAAGACTTTTTAAGCTATTATCATTTTATATTTAGTTTATTATGAACTAAGGTTGTCTCAATATTACAAAATATTAAGCTTAGGTAAATTTTATTTGCTCTGGCAATTTAAAAACATAATTGCCAATTAGATGTATATATGCAAATTCTTTCCTCTTTCAAAGCTGTTTTTCTTTCCTTATTGTTTTCTCTCAGAATTTGAGACAACATGGGTGCCTCCTCAAAGCAAATACACTTTGTTTTCCTGCTACAGACAAAACATAGGAATTACATTTTCCTCCCATAAGGAGGAGAATTAGAAACTGATTATACTGAATTTCCTATTGGGGTTTCTGCCTGGTTTTTATTTGCCATTGTCTGATTTCATTTGGTTTTTACACATTGGGGTTTAGGACTCTCCCCACCTAGAATGATAGGAGTGGCGTTTTTAAAAGGAGAAAGAATTATTTTTTCTGTTGGTCTAGGTCTTATTACAAAACCATAAAGTTTAAATCAAACTATTAAACAACAGTTTGCTATGAACAGCTTGCTGTAAGTGATTGGATATTGCCTTTTGTTTAGACTTCTTGAAATGAAAAGTTTTCACCCTAATGGAAAGAAAAAGTCTATGAAGCTGCAGCTGATCCTTGAAAACATGCACCACCCTGCATTGTTGCACTTGTGTGCTCACTAGGAATTGGCACGCACACTTGGTGGCTTTAAAAAAATGTTGGCAATACCTACATAACCAGAAGGCTCTGCTGCAAGAATTTCTTCAGTCCGTGTGGGTAGAATAGATTTGACTCAAACATTTTTAGTTTCTACCCCCACTACATGGATTTTTGTGAGGGGATGTAAGACAGGAAGTTCAAATCAGAGATCTGCTGAATTTAGGATACAGAGGACTTCAGTGAAAGACAGATTTGGAAACGTGAATCTCAAACCAAGGTATTTATATGAACATGTAGGATGGTCCTTAATTTAGCAAATTATTCTACAATCTTCCCCCTCACTTCACATGACTCAGCAGTGTCTGCTGGGATATAAATCACTGACAGATAAAGTTAACTCTGACCCAGCTTCTAACAGTAGCTTGTAAAGTCAGTCTTCTTGCTTATTCAGAGAATTCCTTGTTTATAAAATAGAGGCAGGGATAGATTTATAGGGAAATAGTACAAAAATGGACATCAACAGAGGAAAACACAAAATATGAACTAAATAAATAACCCTTCATAGAAATAAAAACAGGTTGGCAAAAATCACAGAATATGAGTTCATATCAGGTTATTAAGAAGCACTGAGTGGTATTCAGTGCACATAATAAACACTTGTATTGCACTTTTTGTGGGAAGAATACAGCACTATTCTAAGCGCTATTATTAGCCTCAGCTTACAGATGGAGAAACTGAGAGGTAGGTGACTTGCCCAAAGTAAGTGGAAGAGCCAAGAATAGAACCAAAGCAGTGCGGCTCCAAGGTCTATACTCCTGACCATCTTAAAACATGGCTTTCCTGCAAATCATCCTTCTAATTTTGTAAGGAAGAAAATAATCTTGTCTAAAGAAGCCTTATCTTAGTTACAGGGCAGTTTGGTTCCCGGGCTTGCTGCCTTACCCTAAATTTCATTCTTTATCACTGTTTTTTTTCCTGAAAAGATTAGAATTTTAAAAATCTTTTCAATGGAAAGGAAGAAAAGCAAATCTCATACAGTCTTTCAGAGTTATAGGAACCACTTAGGAGAAAAGCAGAGTATAAAACAGGAGGTGACAAATATAACAAGTAATGCTTACTCTGAAAAAAGTGCAGACCAACCAGAAACAAATCCAGGATCTCGGCTGAACCATAGCAGGGCCATTACAATGAAGAGGACTAAGGTCACAATTTCTTGATATCTGTGGGAAAATTCCAATTTTCATTTATTTTCTCAGTCAGAACATTTGCAGAAGCTCCCTGAACTGTTGTCAGGGAGAATGCAAACTCTGTAAAAACTGGATGTATCAATTATTTAAGAGAATCTGCAGTTAGAAGGGGGCTTTACTCCTCAGTGGGCCTTTCAGCTTCTTGTCCTTCTACCTGGTAAGTTTTAGTTAGACATGGTCTGTATTTTATCATGTGGAGCTATATTTATAAAGGTTAGAACACTTGGGGCCCTTATCAAGTATAATAAATACATTATAGATAATTATGCACATACTTGTCTTTAAACAAATACTTGCAGTATAAGCTGCATCCCTCTGTGTGTGTGTGTCCATGTGCATGTGTATCTTACCTTATTGGTCCAAGTTTCTGGTATTCTTGTTTAATAAATGCAGCACAGGCTTTTTGTTTGGCTGTTGGGGGTTTGCCACATTGGAACATCTCCTTAAAGCTAAAAAGAAGAGTGTGGGATTATTTGAGAGAATAGCATTGAAACATATATATTACCATATGTAAAACAGATGACCAGTGCTTGTTTGCTGCATGAAGCAGGGTGCCCAAAGCCGATGCTCTGGGACAATTTGGAGGGATATGGTGGGGAGGGAGGTGGGACCAGGATTCAGAATTCGGGGCACACATGTACACCTATGGCTGATTCACGTTGATGTATGGCAAAAACCATCACAATATTGTAAGGTAATTATCATCCAATTAAAATTAATTAATTAATTTAAAAAGAATAATTAAGCTTGTTAAAGAATTTTCCCTTTATAGAAGATATGTGTGTGAAAGTGTCAGAAAATATAAAGCTCCCCGCTAGTAACAAAAACCTGTGCTTTTTGCCTATCCCTCTGCCTCTTTCTCTGAATTTTCTCTCCCCTCTTTTCTGTTTTTTCCTGGTTTGCTTAATTTTCGATGCCTAACTGTCATTCCATAACTTCCATGACATCATCTGCTAAGCTCTTCCAAGTCCTTTGGCATCACTGGAATTTTGCTATGTGCCACTCATCTCTAATTTAATACTTTATTACATACTTGACCATTAAATATTTTAATATATTTCTTAAGTGGGATTGTTAATTTTCATAGAAGAGTTTTATCTCACTAGTGAGAATTATTAGAGAATGGGGGCTGTAGCATGTATTTGGGGGTGGGCAGTAATTCTAAACACTGGCATATACAGTAAATACTTGACTCATTAACTCTATAGTAGCTTTGTCAGGCTTACAAGATAGTTGGTTGTTAGATCCATCGATTTTCACACAATATGCTAAACTCCAGTTATACTTTAGGCACACAAGTCACATACACTGATCATGAACAGAGTCCAAACTAGGTCTATTTTCAGAAATAAAACCTATTCTATTACATTTGTCTTTGCATTTCTTTACTCCTTATGTTCTAATGGCATCAACCAGATAATCTTCCAATTTACTTCTAACAGTAACGGTCAGTCTCTATTTCTTTTAGCTGCTTACTTTTAGTGACCCATTTCTCCTGTGACTAATTCTTCTCTCCTGAAGTCCAGGGTCTTCAAAACCTTGAACAGCATTTTGTGAAGTGTTGCTCTAAATCTTGATTTAAAAATATCCCTCCAGAGGAAGAAACAAATGGAAAACTGGCCAGACTCTCATGGATTATCTTTTGGAAAATATGAGTAGCTCAGTTAGATTATGTTATATGTTGGTATGGAAAGCATTTGTGGGTATATATCCAAAGGGAACTGACATCTACATTTTTAATAAATATTTGCATTCAAATGTTCATTGCAACATTATTCACAACAGTTGAGATATGGAAACAACTCAAATGTCCTTGATGGACAAATGAATAAGAAAAAGAATAAAAACTATTCCACATATATATAGTGAAATATTATTTAGCTATGAAAAGGAATGAGGCATAGATACATGCTACAGTGTGGATGAACCTGGAGAACATTATGCTTAATGAAATGTCAGACACAGAAAAGAAAATACTGCATGATTTTCCTTCTATGTGGAATCTAAAATAGTTAAACACATAGAAGGAGAGAGTAACATGGTATATTCCAAGGGTTAGGATAAGAGGAAAATGAGGAGATGTTGGCTAAAGGGTACGAAGTTTCAGTTATGCAGAAAAAGTAAGCTCTGGATGCCTCTGTGCTAAGTTGCTTCAGTCATGTCCAACTCTTTGCAACCCTATGGACCATAGTCCTCCAAGTTCTTCTGTCCATGGGATTCTCCAGGCAAGAATACTGGAGTGGGTTGCCATGCCCTCCTCCAAGCTCTGGATATCTCTGTACAAATAGAGACTATGATGAACAGCAACAATAATATACTTAAAATTTTGCTAAGAGGGTTGATCTTACGTGAAGAGTTTTTATTACAAAAGGAGGGGAAAAAAGCAAAAGGGGTAGGGATAAACTTTTGGAAGTGATGGATAAGTTTATGGCATTGATATTGATGATGGTTTCATGGGTGTATGCTTATTCCCAAACACAGTAAGTTTTGTATACATTTAGTAACTACAGCTTTTTGTATGTCAAGCACACCTCAATAAAGCAGTTTTAAAAAAAGAAAGGAAGCAAAGACATATTCTTCTGTAAAATTGCTGAGGGTAAACATGGCTATTTATGAAAGAGTAGATGGGAAGAGGACTGGGGGAGGAGGGTAGTTATCACACGAAGACACGTTATATTTATTTTTCTGCAGTTCTGTTACTCAGATATGTTTGGACTGTTATTACCTTTGCAGGGGCAGAAATTCCTCAATTCTTAAGTCATCCATCCTACACATTCATAATCACCCACATGTACCCCCCACCCAATGAACATGATTAGATGATCATTGTTGCATTTAGGATCAAAAAAGTAATATTTAATTTTTATAGCCTCCATTAAATGATTGACTAGTGCCAGTCTTGACATTTTCCTCTTGTCAGAATATAAATTCTACCATTAAAAGAAACTAACCTGTGGACCGCCTTGAGAGCCATCAATAGAATTTTTTTTTTAAGTAGATTTAAAGAAGAGTCTCCTTAGAAACTGTTTTCTACCCAGTAGACTGCCTATGTTCTTTGTCACTTTGCTTGGGGACGATCAATAGTTAAGTCAAAATCCAAAGCGTCTTTGCTACAAATGAAGGTTAATGCCTTCGCAATGGAACTGATGAAGCATATGACAATGCATCAACCTCTCCATTGAAATAAATCCTGTGGCACTGACAGATGAGCTTCACTTCCCAAATAGGTTGGGGTCATTTATAATGGGTGAGTTAACTGTGTTAATACCCAATGCGCTCATCAGAATGTCTGGTGGCCGGCCAGGGGAGGGGCTGATCATTTCTGTTTGTTGATCTAAAACCTCTGGAGGTGAACACCCTGGCAGATCGAAAAGGACACTGAAAAATTAGCGGGAGCATAAATCTGTGCCATGTGTAACCAACACTGGACAGCAAGGGGACTGTTTCAATATGCCACTGATCATGATTTATGGACTTGGCTAATATATGCACTTTACAGGATGTTTTTCCTCACGGAGAAACACATTTCAGTGCCTCTGCCCATTATCTTCTTAATTTCTCCTTTTTAAGTGGTGGGCCACTTCAAAATGATAATAAAGGTCGCCTACATATTTTATAAAGTCATTATATGTAGCCAAAAAAGAACAAAACAGCTGGGATCTGAGACTGGATGCTTTCTCCTTTGGTCTGGGATTCCAGTCCCCTGCATCCTGTGTTGTTACCTGCGCAATTGAATAGACCCCCAAAGGCCTGGATTTCCAGGAAGTGGCATTTAGTATGCAGCTGGCCTCTTCCCTCTGATGCCCACCTGCCGTAGGCAGTGACATTCCACACATTGGCTCCAGCGGGAGTGCGGCCTCACGCTGGTCCCGCAATCTGGACAAATAGATTGTTCAAAAAAACCATCAGTACTATCTCCCCACTACTAACAAAACTGGCAGTTCCGGAGAAAAACCAGGAAGAGGAATGGAGAAGGAAGAATATCAGTTCTTACATGATGAAGCTTGGAAAATGTGGGCATGGGTATGGAACATGACTCCACAGGAGTGTTTGGCTATTCAGAGGAAGTACAGAAAGCTGACTTCAGTCTCCCCTGCAGTGGATAACATGCTGTTTCATTCATAGGTCCTTGAAGTTATTTAAATCAAACCTTATAAAGATAAAGTTGAGTAACTTCCCTGGAGGTCCAGTGGTTAAGATTCCGCATGTCCACTGAAGGGGGTGTGAGTTCCATCCCTGGTTGGGGAAATGCCTCTCAGGGTGGCCCCCCCCAAAAAATGAAGTTGAATTGGCTTGTTTCTTCATGAAAAAAATCCTGAAGATTTGATAAACAGCCCTTTCCCCTTTCTTTGTGGGTATTGTTATATGTGTTGAATCTCTGAGGCAGCATTTTAGATTTTGCTGTAGAACCCTGCATAATTTGAAATGCTTGGCAGGCATTTGAGTCATGTAACTCATTGGTACTTATGAACCACTAACTTCAGTCGCAGCCAAGGTAACATCTGCAAATTCTCTGGCTCTTGATTGATCAGTGTTTCCTACTTTGACTTCTTTATATTCAACTAGGGCCCATACATATTAGAATTACAGAGTTGCAAGTGAGCTTACCCGTCTTCTGGTTAAATTCTACTGACTTAGTTGAAGATATTGAGACTGAGAATGGATCAGGACTTGCAAAGATCACTCATCTGTCTTGTGAGAAGCCACAACTTTGTCCCTGGTCTCCTGATTCTCAATCCAATGTTCTTTCCACGGAGCATGCTCTCAGATTTTTGTTTTAGTTTTTCAAGGGCATGTCAATGTTAATACAATGTTAGGATGAAACAGGAAGCTCTGCATGCTACAGTTTAAAGTTACTTGCTAGCTTGAGGAAATCCACACGTTAAACCAAAGAGAGGAGGAAAATTTCTTAAAATTCTGCTTTAACAGACGGGCTGGGTCCTCACCGTAACAAGCTTCATATGTCCTTCTGGCTTATTAATATCTTAATGGCTTAGGATCAGAGGAGACCAAGATAGACTTTCTGTCTACAAACTCTCTTCCATAGATGATATTCTAGAGTATCCATAATGCATGTGTTCATACGTATCAGTTTTGTGGGGAAGAAAAACACAGAAATGCAGCATGCATGAAATAGATGTAAAAGCCCTGGATGAGGGGCTGAGAACATGGAACCCAGACACCAATAAATAAAGACCTGATTAACATGGAATATGTACTCACTTGAATCCTAGGAAAAACCACTGAAGCCAGATCCAAGACAAGAGGAGAATAATAATGGCAGCCGGGAAGGACATTATAAACCATGATCCAAAGTTGATGCAACGGCAGTCAGGATAGCGCCTGTGTGAGAATACAGAAAAGTGTTCACGGGAGGAGTACAAGTGGAATCGTTTCTGATGGTCCGTGAGAAGCAGCACTTCCCGTCTTTCCTGAGATAGCAGTCAAGAAAAGATGTTGGGTGGTGGGGGGGTATTCCCTACTAAATACAGGAGTTAGCTTTGCTCCTCATCTCTTGATTCTGTCACTGCATGGTTATTCATGCTTCTCACAAAAATGAGAGCAGATATGTTATGACTTTTGATCCCTTTAAGAAAGTGTTTACCAAAGAACCTAGCACAGTACCTGATACTCATGGAATTGCACAAGAAATGGGGACACATGGGTGTGTGTGTTTTGTTATTTATATTCAAATCATCAGTACCTGAGTGAAGAAAGACAAACAAGCAGACCTGGGAACAGGTGAAAATTGACTTAAGAGAACTGCATGTGTCCATCACCATTGCATCTTGAGAGCTGACATCCCAGACTCTGACGGGACTCTGATCTGACCCACACTGTCCCTCAAAGCTGTTTTCCCCTCTTGTTTCTTCTGCCCCAAAGCAACTACAACCATCTTATCAGACACATTCTAGACCTTTCTTCCTAGAATTAGACAGGGCTTTGGGGCTCAAATGGAATAAATCAGGACCAGATAAAAATAAGTAAAAGTCCTGTGAAAAATATCAACTTTTCCATTAACTCTCTTATTTTCAGCGTTCTAGCTGGCATAATAAAGCAGTAGCAACAAAAAAGGTCAGGTACAAGCACAGTTTCTTTGGTAACCTCACAATCATTGTTTTGAAATGTAGTCTAAATTCTCATATAGTTATCTATTTTATGACTGTGGGGAAAAGGAAATTCAAGAAACAGTTATCTTTAATTTTTCTTCTTGAAGCAGTAACACAGAGTCAGAAATGAGAAAAGTATAGAAAATAATACAGAATTAATAAAAAAACACCATTCACATATTTTTATTATGTTTGAAATCACAAAATAGAAAGAATGTAATAGAAATGCTAGATTTTCAGTATTTTTTTCTACTTAGATCACACTGTATTTTGCCACTTAAAAAAGATCATGTAAATAAATGAGATGTTTCATGCTACACACAACATAAGCCAAATTTATTTATTTTAGAACACTGCTATTTTAGCCTGGTTCCTAAGAAATGCAAAGGCTGTTAAAAAAAAAAAAAATTAAGCTTTCAAAACTGCAGATTTCTCTTATCTGCAATTTCTATGAGCTGATCTCCCTGGGTCCTAGAATTAGCACTGGCAACTTGAGGATGATTTTATCTACCTTGAAGAGATCCTATGATTAGCTTATATGGTTTTGCCATTGTTACTGCTGTTGTTTAGTCACTAAGTCATGTCCACCTCTTAGCGACCCCATGGACTGGAGCCTGCCAGGTTCCTCTGTCCTTGGGATTTCTCAGGCAAGAATACTAGAGAGAGTGGCCGTTTCCTACTCTAGGGGATCTTCTTCATCCAGAGATTGAACCCACGTCTCCTGAGTCTCCTGTATTGGCAGGTGGATTCTTTACCACTGAGTCACCTGGGAAGCTCAGTTTTGCCATTTGTATAGAACAGTCTTATGGACTCTGTGGGAGAGGGAGAGGGTGGGAAGATTTGGAGAATGGCATTGAAACATGTAAAATATCATGTATGTAACGAGTTGCCAGTCCAGGTTCTATGCACAATATTGGATGCTTGGGGCTAGTGCACTGGGACGACCCAGAGGGATGGTATGGGGAGGGAGGAAGGAGGAGGGTTCAGGGTGGGGCACACATGTATACCTGTGGCAGATTCATTTTGATATTTGGCAAAACTAATACAATTATGTAAAGTTTAAAAATAAAATAAAATTTATAAAGTAAAAAAAAAAATTGTTCAAGGCCATCTGTTAGGGATAACTTCCTGTCAATCCAGTATACCTTTTTTCCTTTAAAAATGAAAGCTTATCCAAAAAAAATAAATAAAATAAAATAAATGAAAGCTTATCAAATAACAGCAGAACTCTTCTCTAACAGCTGCTTTTATTCTTAAAAAAAAATGATAAAGAATACATAAAATTGATGAATGTAAAAAAAAATGCTTTAGCAACTTTATGAGGCTCTATAGAGAATTGTCTGCTTAAAAACAAAACAAAACAAAAAAAAAACAGTGTTTTCAGTTGGAAAATAAGTGAGAAAAGGCTTAAGCTTATCTTCCATCAATTTACTAGACTTGGATTACAGGTCAGTGGCCTGTGTTGTTTTGTTCAGCCTAAAGACAATGAGAAATGCTGCATGGATTAGGCTCAAAACAATGCCCCAAACCCACTTTCATTTTGCACCATCTGTAGCTCATACCTTGATATCAGGCTGCTTTGTTCTCCCCACCCATTGCAGAGAATTCTGTGAGATTTGAGGGAAGTGGGGCTTTTCAGAATTTTTGCCTGGAGGGATAGGCCATTTAAAAAAATGAAAGTTTAAAAAAGCTAAACTCTGGGATATTTTTTTCTTTTTTCTTCCTTTTTTTTTTTTTTTTTTTTTTTTTGTTCAGTAGTAAGAAAGTAAACACTATGAGGTATAAATATTTTGAATGAAAATGGAATGAGTGGCACCCTAGAAGGGATTAGTTTCACAGTGGTGGTTCTTTTCCCACTTCCTTCATATTCCATAACAGGCTTCCCTGGTGGCTCAGACGTAAAGAATCTGCCTGCTAATGCAGGAGATGTGGATTCAATCCCTGGGTCAGGAAGATCCCCTGGAG